>NC_083776.1:27719803-28319803 GCF_963514075.1 Conger conger | reverse complement strand
GGAGCATGAAAACACAGGGACTGAAACTCTCCCTCCATGGGTAACAGCAAGGCAAATTATCCATGGCCTCGAATAAAATATAATTCTCACCTTCTTCCTCTGATGATTGCAGAGGGGTGCATTAGTTGGCTAAATGTAGATGCATATGTAAACAAACTGTGTGTAGAGGTAGGGAGGGCAAAGTGGAGCTTTAGAATGTAGACCGCTGTGTGTGCACGTGAGCTCGCCAATAGATTTATCACAGAAAACGTAATTTGTCCACTTTTTTACTTCACAGTAGAGGTGATCAAACTTACAATAACTAAGTGCTAGTGTGTTCTAAGCCTTTACTGGTCCCTGTACGATGTTAGCATGATGTAGCTAGCATACGCGAATAGCACAAAGCCATACAATTTGCTTTTTAACGGCACTTGGCCATTCGAACTATATAAATAAAAGCATTCGATTAAGTTCGACGGCACCGGAATTTTCTGTCGTACCGTCCATAAATGGCAAAAGTCCCACCATAGGATTTATTTAAATCTTTAAAAGTTATACATTTTCTGAATCGTCATTAATTAATCTTGTTTCTATCAGTGATTCGGCGTGATCGGACAGTTCTGTAGCTATGTAAATGACGTAAGAAGGATACAGCACTGTTATTTACTACCTAAACTTTGACGCACGCTCGAGAGCGTTAACATGATTGAAGTCTGACATGTCTATTGTCAAAATCCATTGAAACTATGAAAAAGTAACCAGGGACTTTGGACTTATAAGGCTGGACATACCGAGTACCCAGCAAAAATATTGACCTGGCTACAGTCACACTTTTGACAGTTCGAACTGCCACCAACTGCCATGTATGAGCGCGTGAAGTAAACCAGCAAAAGCTATTGTTGCATCACCATTTTCAAGCTCCATATACGTAAAGAATGGAATGGCAGTGAAATCTGCCTGTTTTTCGGTGCCGTCGGGGTCCAGCATTTAACATTGATGGAATGCTGGTAAAATGAGCGCTTAAAAGCCACAAAAACAGTCATTTTGTCACATTAAAATTCAACCTAAGCAGAATTATTGTCCACCACACGTTAATTTAAGGTTAAACTGAGATAATAATCATAATATTCATGTTGATTTCCGGAAATAAATTTTTTGGTTGTCCTCCCTAGTAGAGGTAACACTAGTATTACTACTATTACATTGCCTATTCCAAGCCCTTATGCTACTACTGAATGCATTCTATTCAATGGTCAGGGCCTCGGGGTGCTGGAGCCTATCCCAGCGCAGTTTTGCCGGGAGGCAAGAATACACCCTGGACAGGCCGCCAGGAGCAATATACACCGAGGAGCAATATACATTACTTTGATTTCTTAGTTATTTCCCCACTGACCCTGTTTGTTGGGTCAGTGCTGT
Organism: Conger conger; assembly: GCF_963514075.1. Classification (NCBI taxonomy): domain Eukaryota; kingdom Metazoa; phylum Chordata; class Actinopteri; order Anguilliformes; family Congridae; genus Conger; species Conger conger. Next base: position 28,318,408 of record NC_083776.1, on the reverse strand, counting down.
ATCTCCTCCAGAGATCTTTAGACCCATCTCTGTGATTACGTGGTTTAAGCAGAGCGCTAATTAATTTCCTCAGAAGCTGTTTCACACCTTCTGTTCAGGAGGACAGGGGGAGTGGATGGGAGTGGTGGGGGAGGTGAGAGCAGTGAGGCTCAGCTATGTCTCAGAGGTGTTGAGTGTTGCTGGTGCCGACTTTTACCTCTGAGCTTGGACATGGTAAGAGTGAAGGATTCTGACATTTTCTACTCTTCTGGACAATGTATGAGGTGTAAACAGCCTTGAATGTAATGTTTGAGCTGTGGTTTTAGGGATTTTCCATCATGGACTTCATGGCCCAATGGCCTTATGGTCACACCAAATATGGTTGGAAGATACATTTTTTAAACAACACTCTTAATTAAATTAGGTTTCGGAGGAAAACTGTGCATATTTAGCACCATGTCAGGATAAGGCTGGGTAATTTTAACAGGTTTACAGGTTTGGGTGCAGAAATAGATGTTTTCACATAGTGAAATGTGCAAGCATCCTGTAGCATAGTATGGAACTACATAAAACTGGGCAGAAACCCCCAAACCCCAAAAAGCAAACAAGTGAGGTTAAAAACTCCCCAGTGGGGAGGAGAACACTGAAATGGTGGCAATAAAAAACTCACCAAAGAGAACAAATCTCAGAAGGAACCTGGCCCATCCTCCGCTGGCCAGCCTTGTGTAAAGTAAGGTAAAATGGATGGAAACAAATGTAATGAGGCATCTATTACAGCAAATAAGCAAATCGGCTGAGCACGTTACAGTCTGAGCTATTAAACCAGCTGGTAGTAGGAGGCCTGAATGAGACGTATAACATGCGATTCAGGGGGGTCGGGGTTAGTGCATGTGGGGCTCCAGGTTGTGTCAAGGCATGGGCTTGAACCAGGGAGGGACAGGGCTGAAGCAATCTGCAAACACAGTGCGTGGGAGGACAAGGCCCAGGGAAGAGGAAGAGAAGGTTAGACACTATGAATTTCGGATAGTAACAGTTCCAGATACGGAGGCCAGAACGTAACATGGACAGCCCCGGGGCACTCTGCTATGGAAGCATATCTTAAAGAAGGAAGGGGTGTACATAACCAGAGAGTGAGCCGGGAATGACAGGACCCCATCATGGCACAGAAGAGCAAACCTGAGCATTCACATGCAGGGGCAGGGCAACAGCACAGTCAGCTCAGTTCACATAGCAGCTCTATGGTCCTTATTTACCCCAGACATCCTTAACTATGGGATTGACTAGAGGTAAGTTTTGAGCCTACACTGAAATACAGAGAGTGTGTCAGGCCCAAACATGCATAGGAAGATCCTTCTCAGACTATCATTATCACTTTAGATATACTTTTCAAATTTTCAAATTACTAGCACCCCGTGAAGGAAGTAATCTTGGAAGAAAATAATGAGTTAGTAACTCACTGGAGACAAACCATTTAATTGTTTAAATGTTAAAAGTCTCGTCATCAGTTCTAAATTTAACAGACAACCAATGAAGAGATTTGAGCACCATACTCTTATGTCCACATTTCCCCTAGCGGCTGCATTCTGTAGAAGTTGGAGACAATTCAGGGCTGAATTAGTTCAACCAGACAACAGGGCATACATTATTTGTATAACAGAAATGGATGACTGAATATATTTTGAAATATATGTTTAAATTAATTAATAGTTATTAATTTAATTATTATAGGTCTATTAGAAAATACAATATGCATAGTATAATTGTATTGAGATTAGTGGCATGGTATAGCCCCAGAGTTTTGTTAGCCCAGTGTCAGTAGTCTCCCAGCCTCACAAAACAACCATCTCGCAACAAAACTTTGAAGCTGCTTTTCTCAAAAACATGGTTTGGGGCACTCAAAATGTAATGGGACACAACTCCCATGATATCTGGAGTAGAGAGAGATCACCAGAAAAGAAAGAGAAAGCCCACATTTTAACAGTTTCCAAAACTCAAAATACGTTTTGGGGTCAATATGACTGATTTTGATAGAGTAGCTCACATATGGCCATGTATGTCTGAAATGCATTACATATGTGCAAACCATCTAAAATTGTCATATGGTACTAATGTATACCACATACAGTACATGTGCTTTGCATAGATATGTTTAACATGAGACATGTACACATACGTATACGTATACCTTTCTGTATGTCACGTTTCAGGTCTGTTTTGCCATGTTTTATGTTTATTCATTTTGTCTTGTCTCGTAATTGTCTTATCATGTATTATGTTAGTCTAGGTTCGTCATGTTGTTTAGTTTATTTCTTGTTACGATTTATTTTTTCGTCATGTCTAGTTATGTTTCGTTATGATTATATTACCTTGTTATGTTGAGTGGTTATCGTCTTAGTTTCGTTTTGTGTTATGTTTTGATTTATGTTTATTGTTACGTAGACTGGTTACTGTTTAAACATACTGTGGTGCCTCGGGGTGGATCCTGAGGTGCCGAGGGTGGGCACAGCTAGAAACCAACACAGGAGATCGCAGATGTCAGAAAAAATATTTATTTTTATTTTTTTCTGTGTTTTTTTTTTCCGGGGTATCGGGGATAGCGCCCCCCCCCTCAGGGCAAGGGTAGGGGAAAACGGGAGAAATCAAAGGGGCCGTTTAGGCAAAAAATAAACCCGCGTCAGGGCTGGCGGGAAACACAAAGACAGGGGGTAAATAGGAAGGGATTCTCTCTGGCTCACTTGACCGGCGTCCGTTCCGGGCCTTTGTGTTGCCGTCCGTAAAGGTGGGGTCTCCTTCAGGGTCAGTATGGCAGGGCGTTGCAGGTCCTTCCTCTCTCTGCTTTCCACGCTCTCACACGCTCAGGAATGGCACCGACTGACTCTGGCTGCAGCCTCGACCGCGCCTTAAATCCCCTTCCCTGCTCATTAGGAAAAGAGGCTGCAGCTGAATCAGTGATTTTCCACTCTGCTCACCCACGTGTGCTGTCCGGGGTCCTGGACTGCAGGTAGAGGGATCTCTCTCCAAGGTGCTGATCTCCCGACCACCTCTTTAGGCAGATATACTCCTTCGCACACCTCTCCCAATGCGTGACGTCTGCGCGGTTGACCTGCACGGGCCCCTCCAGGGTTCTCCACCCACGTGGCGCAACATGCAGTAGCAGGGGTGCCACAATACACTTTTACTTGTCTTTCCGCAAACCTTGCGTTCCGCCTTTTCTCGCTCTCTCTTTCTGTCATTCACACCCTAATTGTTTCCATTTGTCTATTTACTAAAACTACTAACGCTAGATCAGGATTGGGTAGAACTAACAAACTAATCATGTGTTCATGTTACCTTATGTTTCTCGTGCATGTCATTTACTAATTTACTAATGCTAGGGCAGGATAGGTTTATTACTAACGATTACTAATTACCTTGTTAGAATTGTCATCCATCGCACCTGTTTTCTATTTCCTTGCTGCGCTCGAACTAATTGTCTACACCTGTCTACACCTGCATTTATATCCCAGTCGCGCAACCCTTCGTTGCGAAATTGTCTGCCTCTTGTTATCAACGCAACTCTTGAGCATTTACATTATTGATTACCCGTTACGATCCAAGCCTGTTTTACCGACCATTGATTATTGATTTCTGTTTTGTTGACCATCGTTTGTTTTTGACCACGTCCTCGCCTACCGATTTTGTACTTTTGCCTCGCTGTTTGTTTTATGGTTTTGACTTCCGCATCGCCCACGACTACGACCCTGCCTGCCGTCCACCTGTACTTCAGCCCCGCTGGCAGCTTTCCTGCTACCGGACCTCCCTGCACGTCTACCGACTACGAGTTTGCCTCTTCCCTCGGCATCGTGCTTTTTGTTTGTTTATTGTTTGTTTGGCTGGATCTTCGTGTATGGACTTTGCTTGTGTTGACCGCTCTCCTGGGATTCGTCCCGAATAAAGCCCTGACGGGACTTTATCTACTCATTGTTTCTGAGTCGTGCATTTTGGGTCCAACCCCCACGCGCCCGTCTCACTGTATATCCAGAGGGGGCATATATTGTATGTGTGGATCACATATGACTATATGTCAAATATATGAACCTTCTGCTGGTATGGACACGTATGTATGTTCATATATTACTTTTCTGTATGTGTAGTATATGTATATGTATATGAACTGAATATGTGCATTATGCTACTTGCAGATAATTCTGAAAGCTGAAAAATGAAAACTTCCACCCAGGACCATCCGTCTGAATTGCTTCACTTTTGGGCAGAGGAGGCCCGCGCACACAGAGAAGTGTCATTCACACAGTTGAGAAACGGGCAAATTACCAAACTCCCATGACTCAGATTAAAATGAACTATTGCGCAATGCAACGCAATGTAGCTTTCACACTACTCTACACCAACCCCCCCCACACACACACACACACGCACAGACACCCCTTCTCTCCCCCAAAAAAGTAGAATAACCAAGAGTGAAGCTCCCTGGAAAATTAGTTACGAGGTGTGACTCTCCAGGAATAACACTCTTACTCAGCTGGCCTATTCCGATAGGATGCAGAGGGCAGCTCTCAGGCCTTAATATGCATTGTCTATTTACGGTGCTGCTCCCAGGCATGCCGGCCGTCCCCCCTGCGTTTAGGGCTGGCTCGTCTCCAGGAGCCTGAGCGTGGCAGTAGCACATTAATTGTTGTTTGTGCCGTTATTGTTCAGGTGGGACCGTATTGTTTATTATGGTGCCGGCGGGCCTGTCTCGGTTATTGTTTGTGGGGTTATTGTGCCGGTGGGCTGGTGTTGTTTATTGTTTGTAGGGTTACCGTGCAGCTGGGTTTGTATAGTTGTAGATTTATTGGTTTATTGATTATATATTTATTTTCACTGGGTTGGAGTTGTATTGGAAATTGCCGAGGGAACGTGTTCTTTATAGGTTGTGCATTGCGATCATGTTTCTTATTTTTTCTTTTTTTTTTTTGGTGAGGGTGGTGTAGGTAGGTTGTTTTTTTGTTAATGGTGTAGGGTGGTTTATTAATTATGGGTTGGAGTTGTTGTGTTTATTGTTTGTGCTACAACAGTGAAGAGGGTTTGTGTTTCTCTTGTATTGTTCAATATTTGTGTTGTCTTTAATCACAATTAAATTTGGGTTTAAATTGGGTTATGTTTTGGGTATCGCCCTTGGGGGAAGGGGGTAAACGTGTGTGCATGCATGCATGTATGTTTCTATGCTTCTGCATGTGTCTTCCTGAAGCCAGAATTGCACAAACCCTGTCATATCAATATTTATTTGAACAGTTTTGCTGTTAGTACCTGACCAGATCGAACACACCTTTTCATAATACAAAACATTGTGTTCTGTGACTGTTTTGTGTCACGAGGGCACAGGGAAAGTGTTAAATCAAATCTTCCAGGGTTCATTAAACTGTAACAGAGCTGGTACCCCAACTGGGACCACATATATACTATTTGATTTAAAAGTACTGAATCAGAGATGGTTGTGCACTGATTTGCTGTGTAGGCATGTTAGCATGTGAATGGGAGGCTTATTGCAGTGACTTATGGGCCATAAGAGAGGAGTTCTTTCCTGCTGTTTGCTGGGAATAATGAGCCTTTATTTGACTGCCATTATGCACTCTTTTCGTGCACTGCACCATCTACCATGATAACTGCTCAGTTGTACACATAGTATCCTTTGGGAAATGCCACATTAATGTATAGGGGGCTCCAGAATGATTGGCAGCCCTGACTGGCAATGCACAATAAGTACTTTTAAATATATATACATCATTCTTGAGTAAATATTTTGAATATTGATACACTCAGAAATGTCAACATATGAAAAATACTGTGAATAATAAATATTTCAATGGAACCAACTAAAATCAAACAATAATAAAAATATATTTCTAAAATAGAAAACTACCCTCTTCAGTTCAGCCCATTCAATTGGATCGAGGTCCGGTGTCTGAGATGGCCATTGCAAAACATACATTTTGTTGTCACAGAACCATGCTGGGAAGTCCACCTACAGCCAAGTCTCAGGCACATGGTAGAGGCAACCATATTGTGATGCAAATATTGCCTGATTTTATAGCATTTAACCAGTGCTCCTGGATCTCTGGAATTGAAACAGCCCCAAAATATCACTGATCCACCATCATATGTCACTGTGGGTATGAAGAGAGTCTCTTTTATTTGTGCACTGCTGGTCAGGGGTGCCTCTGGAGCCCCATTTATGAATAAATTAATGAGTTTGCTTTTCCTCACCATACCCACCTCATAGTATTTTCCCATAACTTTTGGCCAGGTTTCGTATGGTTAATTTCATCAACATACATCATATTCTGATCGTGTTCTCTTTCCCAATCAATACTACAGTGGCAGTTTAAAGATTATTTCATGTATAATTTTAGAGCAGGAACAGGGCAACTGTTATGTTTAGTTTAGATTCAATTACTGTGTGTAAAGTTGTGAATTTAGTTCTGTCAGTTTGCTTAGGTATTTACATTATTAGCTGTTATTTGTATTTAGGTTTAGTATTTTCTCCGGAGGGACATACACTATTCAGTCTGGTTTAGCGTGGATGAGTGAACACCCCTTTATACTGATGGTAGTTTGAGACTTTTGTTTGTTTATCAGAAGTACATAACTGGAACCAGTAGTTATTAGTGACACTGAAAAAATATATTATATTATATATATATTAGATCAGATTGTTTTTTAATCTGTATTTTTGTCACTTTTCTTATTTTGTATTTGCTTATTTTTATCCTGTCAAAATAAAAGATATAGTTTCATTCTACCTATTTTATTGTCCTGCACTTCCCTACAATCTCTCTTTGACCGTGTCATGTCACCTCTTTTTTACGCTCCCAGAATACCTTTATCTCTCTGTTTTTGTTTTGTTTCAGCATATACAGTAAGCACTGTTGCTTTGTGAAAAATAGAGGTAGAGGGCCTGACCATGTGTGACATTGAACTGACCCATTTAGTGAATGGATGAGGCATAATAAAAAGTATAAATTCTTCAAATGACAAAGCTCTGCCCTATCCACCAGTGTGAATGGAGAGATTTCATTCTCTGATCCCTTCCCTTTTTAGCTCTGTTCAAAGCTTGGCACTTAGGAGGTAATACAAAGACAAATTGATACGATTTACCACGTAACAAAAAAATGAATAAATTATGTCACAATCTTGCCAGGTTTGAAGATACGTTGTCTGAGGGGACATCAGTCACTTTATTTTAAATAGTATGTCCCAAAAAACAGATTAGGTAATTATCTTGGGTTTTCATTAATGCTACTGTATGTAGGCTCCCACCAACAAAGGCATTTTGGCTCTGTCTTAATTAGAGAGGATATGTCGACATCATCTTTTGGGAAGACAGGAATGATGATAAGATTGCCTTTGTCTTTAACCCCTTTCTGCAAGCCCTCAAGTGGCCATTGAGACAATGGGCCTCATTTATCAATATTTTTTGTGAATCCGTGTGTAAATTTATGTGCAATTGGATTCACATTCGGCCAGATTTATCAAACACGAGTCTTGTATCTTTTTTCTGTATCCACACGTGTATGTTGATGAATACCAAGTAACCGTACATCAAAAGCACGTGCACATAATTCATGAACAGCATACAATGACGACCCTGAAATACCATATATGGTATCCATACAAAAGAAAAAACTTATCTGATGCGGAGATTGAAGTTCCATTCATGGAAGTACAAGAAAAATAATTCATACTGTAGTGTAAGCAGTGGATTGTCAGAGTTGGAGAAGACTAAGGCCTAGCAAGATATAACCTAGCTGTTGTGAACTCTGTCTCAAGTCCCACGCACTGTGCAACAGGTCAAATGAAAATGGTTTGACATTGAATGGGAGCCAAAAAAGAGAACTTCACCTCCGCTGCCTCTATACATAGCCAACAGAATGCTGGGATACATCACTAAAAGTATTGAGTATAAATCCAAGGAGTTACTCTTACATTATACAATGCCTTTGCCAGACCACAAAGAGAGTATTGTGTACAGTTCTGTGGCCTTTATAACAAGAAAGATATAGAGGCTCTGGAAAAGTTTCAAAGAAGGGCAACCAACACAGAGTGATCAATGGGTGGAACAGATTGCCAGGACATGTAGTGGAGGCAGAACCTCTGGAGGTTTTTAAAACCAGGCTGAATTTTATTTAGTTTTAGGTAAATTATTTTATTTTTGCACATTTTCGTTTTAAGTGTATCTTCTTTGTTTTATTGTTCTTACTGATTTTAATGGCTTTATTGTTATGGAATTGTTGTATCCTTATTTTATTGTCTGTATTGATTATTTTATTATTTTACTTTTGTTGATTTTGACCTTAATAGATAATGTTTACTAAACTAAGTTAGTATTGTAAATGGAACAAAGATCCTGCTTGTTTTAAACCATTTTTCTAGTCTCTGTGACACTGAAGTCTGGAGTTATAAAGCCTTAAATAAAACTCAACATAAGCACTGGTCAGATTGGCCATTGGTACGAAGGGGTTAAAGTAAAGTTTAAAATGTGTTAATTTGCAGGCTGCACTCTAATTTTGAGAAGTTAGCAATGCCAACAAGTCTTCAGCAGGCTGCAGTTGGGTTTTGGAATAATCGCAAGGTGTCAGGGTTCCTGGAGCTGGGGCAAGATAGATGTAGACACACACACATACACACAAACACACACGGTAACACAATCATAAAGAGCTGAAACAGGCATTTTTTATGTTCTCCAGAAGGAATTGAAGAATCTTGGAAAACCTGTGATGGAACACAAACACAGGTATATGAACAAATGAAGGCTTCAGTTCCCTGAATAAACCCATAGATCTTGGCCAGCTGCAGGGTGGGCCTCCGTTGGTCTGTGAGTGGGTAATTTGGGGAAGGAGGTGGGGGGGGAGGACAGGGCCCAACAGGGTCCAGATGAGATGGTGGTGGGAGGTCTTACTTTTGTGCAATAGTCTTGTTTTTTTTGTCATAAAACTCATCAATAACAAGGGTACAGGCAAATGTGAGCCATTGTCATCACCATGAATAAAGTGCTGACTCCAAGTCAAGCAAGAAATATAATGAGCCAATTCACACAGCATTAAACTGTGATGTAAGTCAAATTGCATAAACAGACATGACAGTGGCAATTACCTTCTTGGCAGAATCCAATGGAATTATCTCCAGTATTGACATCACAACCATGTCTGGTATAATGAGCGATATGGTTTGACTTCACACAATGGTGATCTGGAAAAAAAACAAGCCAGAGGGTTTGAAATAAAGAACACATTTTTCTTCTTCAGCCATTAAAGGGAACTGCTGGCAAATTCAAAATGCCAGAAATGACCCTTGTGTCACATAAGACAAGGCATATAAAATTTTCCTCTTTTTTTTAAAGCTCTTTTTAATATCAGATATGGCTCACTGGTGATTTAAAAATGTGTATGTTCATCATACATTTATATCTTATGATTATATTATAGGCAATTTATGTGTGCTCTAAATTCCCATCTACTGCCATTTTGGGTTTCAGGGTGAAGTGGATTATATGATATAGAAACGCTTCAAATGTTCGATTTTTTAACCATTTTTTTTGAAGGGATACCCTTATTTTAAACATGGTTACCCATGAAAATTATACCTATGCTTCAAACTAATCTTTTAAACAAAAGGTCCGCGAGGGACTCGGTAGGCACTGAGATTATTCGCATGGCTGTGCACAAATGTGCCTATCCGTCTGTTTATGCTCTCAAGGCCACAGACTCTTGCCTTTTGGGAGCCGTTCAAAATTGGTTAGCCCTTGATTTGTATCGTACTGAAACCGAAAACAACAGCTTAGAAAGTATGAATTCTGTTTGGTCTACAAGTGCAACCATGGTCCTGTTCCCCAAAGAGCCACAACCAGTTATCATGGCCAGGGGCAGGGAGCATTGGACACATCAACCTCACCGGGGCTACTAAATTAATACAGTTTAATGCAAATGTAATTGAGAAAATGACAATAAATTTGGCTTGAAACCTTTACTTTCATAGTGTCCAAAATGTGACAGCTGGTCATGTGTCTGCAAAGATGCCATTTGTGTGTGTATATACGTACCCATTATAGCCCATTTGCATTCAGACATGGTTCAAAAGCTGTTTGGAACATCATCATTTAAGCCTGTTGGCCATGGGATACAACCAGGATGACCAGTCTGGCCATCTCCTCTGACCTCTCTCATTAACAACGCGTTTCTGCCCACATAACTGCTGCTTACTGGATGTTTTTTGTTTTTCACACCATTCTCTACAAACTCTAGAGGCTGTGAAAAAAACAGGAGACCAGCAGTTTCTGAGATGCTCAAACCACCATCTGGGACCAACAATCATTACACGGTCAAAGTCACTTAGATCACATTTCTTCCCCATTCTGGCATTTGGTCTGAACAACAGCTGAACTTCTTAACCACGTTTGCATGCTTTCATGCATTTAGTTGCTGCCTGATGATTGGCTGATTAAATATTTGCATTAACAAGCTGATTTACAGGTCTACCTAATAAAGTGATCACTGAGTATATATTGGTCATTTGAAGACAAGCATGGTATGGAAAAATATGGTTCAACATGGCTGATGCCTGTCCCTTGCAAACTAGCATGCAAATTAGCATCTCTAGTTCCAATATGTACTGCATTAATTAGCTCTGTTATATAAATTGTATATTAAAATGACAAATGTATAATTATTGTGTAGGCTGCAGCCTCTAGAATACCTAGACACATTGTGCATTCACATATCTATATCTTGGCCGCTAGCTGGGTAGGAGACTGTTTATTGTTTATTCACTGCTAAAGCTTTATAGTTAATATGCTTCAATAACATACTTTGATCAGCTAGAAAAACAACTTGAATGTGCTAAAATAAAATGTAACTAAGAGTGCATCAATAACTATTCATCATTTCTATTATCCAAGGTTAGAAGTGTCAATATCCACACAAAAACACTTTGATGTGAAACAATTAAAGAGGTTCTATGGCATTCTATGGCATTCTGAGTGAGTATGGGGAAGGAAGAACAACAAGAGCCTTTTCATTTCCGTGTGAAATGTGATCCTGTTTGAGTGAAAGCATTAGGGAGAGGAGCTGCTGGTTATTATACAGACCCACTCCCTCGGTTTGGTTCAAATCTTTTCAGCCAAGCTTCAGTTGTTTCAAACAGAATGTGAATTTTGAAAGTTATGAACATTAATATTGGCCCAGAAAATTTCACAGAAAATGTTATAAACACCATGATTGTGCAATCGGGGAGCCAGTGACCCACTGGCTTCTAACACTGCGTGATTATTATTACTGTTATTATTATTAAGTTGACCAATGATAACTGCTGGACATCTGGGAGGAACTAACTACTAACTGATAACTGATAACTACTGATTCTATAGCACTAAAAATGCACAGACTTTGAAGATAATTTTTAATGATTACACTTGGCTTAAGTTCTGATTTAAGAGCTTAACCAAGCATCACTCGTACAATGTAAATTGGTTTAATTTTCTGCTGTGTGCTGGGATAATGCCTGTGCTATTGAAGAACTACTTAACCATGCACATACGCATACAAACATGCAGACCCCACCTGCCAGTCCTCAGGACAGGCACGGTTGAACCCAGGTGCTTCTGCAGGGCTCCATTTTAGCATTCTGGCTGTAAGTACCTGGAATCAATCTGAAGTGTTTAGACTCCTGCTTTTCCAATCCTTGGGGAGAAGGGACTGATGATTATTGATTTTGTGGCTGAACTCTTGACTTTTCTTTATTTGTTTTGTTTTTTTTCTTCCCTCCTTCTTATTTATTTCATTTTTTTTATTTAGTCGTACCTTTGTGACTACTGTTTATTTGGACATGTTCACTCCCACCTGGAGTCAAGAACAAACAGAGGGGCCCAGCGCAGCTACAGTACTCTGCGGATTGCCCTCACTGCCAGTGTCCATGCTGAGAAATAAATCACACATCCACTGCACCTTGATCTTTACATCTAATGTAAAAGTGCATATATTCAAAGATAATTCGAAAAAACTGTATCATGAGAAACATATATTAATTGAAGTATACGTTTAATAAGCACACGCTTGGATTAACTCTGCTTCGGGACAAGGTCACAGGACAGTTCTGGATGATGAAAGAGTAAGGGCCAGATGAGTTGAAACATCAGCCACCATTTCACAGTGAGAGCTGGCTGGAGCTAGTCTAAAAGTGGGTCTGCAGCACCAGGTCCTCTCTGCTCATGCCATCTGAAGGCTGTGATCAATCCATAAGTCAACCGGCCTGCCTTGTCAACCCTGCTGTAGCGTTAACAACCCTTCTCATCCTGTCAACCCTTCTCTTGGCAACCAGAGCTCATAATTAAAGCCACCAGTTTTTTTCAGAACAGTCGCCCCCCCCCCCCCCCCCCCCCCCGCATTTCAGACGTCCCTCACACGTTACATTACACTCGTCCACCTCATTTGTCACTCATCAATGATTGACAGCAATATCCCCACTTTGTCATGTGCTGCAATCAGTGTGGCTAGACCCACAGGCATGTGGCACTAGCATATGTTTCATAGTGTTGGGCGGCATCATTGGAATTTTTAATCAGGGGGAAGTAGCCTTCACACATAGAATGCAGTTATAGCACCTGCACAAAAAAGATAAATGGAAGAATATTAATAATACAATGGTTTGCAGCAGGGGTAGGCTAACAAATCTTACAGACTAAAACAAACACAATGTAAGATTTAAACTTTTTGATTGAATTTAATCATACCATGATACATTTTGTGAACAATATCCTCTGAAATGGATAGGGATCTGATACGGATAATGCTTGGTTTAAACTTGCCCATATCAAGGAACACATCGCCCTGCATCAAAAGAGCCGGACAAGTATTGTTTTGCTTTCTGTGCAACTTTTGTAAATATTCTTGCCTGTGTACAGAACTCCCCGGTTGCCTTTGCAATGTTGTTTTCTTGTGAAGATAATTTGTAATTGACAAGTTCTTATCTTCCTTGGGGTCAAACACCTCAAGGAATCTGTTTGCTGATGAAAGAAATGTGGTTTCATTTGGAGTGCATTTGGGCTGTAATATGTTGTCAGTTCCTGTGCAGCCTCTCTAAATGTTTTGACACATTGGCTGTTTATTGTTCTGACTGAACTGTGCTTCCACTGAGCCAGTGTTTGATATTCATTCTCCAGTTGTTTCATGCGCCCTGATTTCCCTGCTCTCAAACAAGCACGCCATTTCAACAAGGCTTCTGCCATCTCCCGCAGTAACACAAGCTGTACCCCAGAACCCACATCCAGCCTCCCAATGGGGATATCCCCTTATATGCTTAAATTACACAAAACTCATTTAGCAGACGCTTTTATCCAAAGAGACATATAGTACCTGCAGACCAAAGCTCATTGGAACAACTACAGGACACAGGTCAGATAAGGTACAATACACATTAAATATCCGCTGTTTAATACAAATTCTTGTCGGCATGGCAAATATAGGCCAAGTCAGTCAGTATGGCATGTCAAACTCACCAATGCATCAGTAAAATTGTGGATTATGTCTATCCATCATAAATGCATTCTCAAGCCATACTGATGCCCTGCGATGGACTGGCGACCTGTCCAGGGTGTATTCCTGCCTTTCGCCCAATGTATGCTGGGATAGGCTCCAGCCCCCCTGCGACCCTGTTCAGGATAAGCGGGTTAGGATAATGAATGAATGAGTGAAGCCATACTGATTGATGATTCCCACTTTATTTTGTCAATCCATTAACTATGTAGTGTGCATTAGTTTATACATTTTAAATTAGGTATTATTATTGTTATTATTATTATTATTGGAAGCAGCAGGAGGAGTAGTAGGAGCAGTGGTCATAGACGGAGGAGGAGCAGCAGTAGTCAAAGTAGAAATGATATTGACAAACAAGAAAAAAGCTACAAAGCAACAAAGATGCAGAGCATCGCAGCATCTTCCTCCTGTCCGTGATGCATTTCCGATGACAGAGCCAGGATTCATTCAGAACAGGAGAGGATTACTTTAAGAGCTCTGGAGAGATTCTCTAGTACCTGAGGTCCGTGCACTGTATCAAAATGTCAGCCAAGCAAATATAAACACACCAGGGGTCATGAAGAATTACTCCCCAAAAGAAAGCTGCCCCTGATCCTCAGAGATAAATCCTTTATCTGGGGGTAAAAGAGAAAAGGTTTCTGATACTACAAATACCACAATGCAAACAAATCCAGGAACACCATTAATAATCCAGTGTAATGGTTTAATAGGAGCACTGAATCCTGCTTGGCTGCTCATATCGCTGCCCTTTCCCAAGCTGTAGACGGAGCTCTTGTGCTCACACTCTTGTGTTGCCCACATACTGTTAACTGCAGTCCTCCCAGCATGTCCCCAGGATTCTGTCTGTGTTTCTTGTGCAGTCTTCTCGTTGATTCCCAAAGGGGTTAAGCACAGCTGGCCGTGAGGAGCCATTCAAACTATCTGTCTCTTCCTGGAACCACACCATAAGTCAGACAGTGCTTTGACCAGTGTCCTTGTTTCATGTTTCTGACAAATATTCTGCAGGCAAACACCTGAGTCTGAAATGGGACTGGTGCTTGGAGATGTTGGAGAACAGAGAAAGTCATTTCTTCCTCAAACAAAAACACAGCTTGTGTCTGTGTGGTAATTCAGTGTGTATTGTGGCTGTGGCAACCTACATTTTATTAGGTAGACCTGTACACCAGCTTGTTAATGCACATATTTAATCAGCCAATCGTGTGGCAGCAACTAAATGCATAAAAGCATTCAGATGTGGTCAAGAGGTTCAGCTCTTTTTCAGACCAAATGTTAGAATAGGGAAGAAATGCGATCAAAGTGACTTTGACTGTGGAATGATTATCCGAATTAGTATCTGAGTAACATGTTGTTAATGAGAGAGGTCAGAGGAGAAGGGCCAGACTGGTCAAAGCTGACAGGAAGGTGACAGTAACGCAAATAACCACACATTACAACTCTGAACAAAAAATGTGTCAAACCTCTAAGCAGAAGACAAATAAGTCTAAAAAATTGGTCTAATAAATACCCAATAAAGTGCTCACTGAGTGTATGTTGTGCTGTTATCAAATAATTAGTTGTTCACTAATAGGATACCAAGGTGAAGTTGTGCAATAAGGCCCTTGCTGGCACTTCAAATATATACATATATTTTTTTGATGTCATAATATTGTCTGTGTGATGTCTTACCCCGGTGCAAAGGGTAACTAATGTTACTATGGAATACACTTTCTCAGCATGCTATTTTCCATACGAAATGTACGCTGCCAAGGTTACCCAAAATCAATGATGTGAATGATTCATATGGATTGGACAGGAACGTTACAGTGGAATACCAATACATCTACACTCCTGGGACTAATAAACTGAATCTCAGGTGTCTAAATCACTGGAGGTGTGCGCCCCCCAAACTCCTCCCACCCGGCACCCTCTCACAAACACCCCCCCAAACCTCCCCAACCTTATCCTACTTTTACCTCGGGTGGAAATTAGGCAGAGTAGACAAATAAATAAATAAAAATTTGCATCATTCATCAAACTGTCTTCAGCGACCTATCTTGTCATTGATGTTAAAATTTGTTATGCCCAAAGCGTCTGGTACAGACATGCCTTTATGAGTCTTTCAGTGTTTGTCCACATGGAATTTCATAACAGAATAGTGCTGCTAAGGGGTTTAAGTTAAGGCTCCCGAGATGGAAGGAATTTTTTTTACATTTCCACTAACACAGGCAGCCTACAGTGCAGGGCTTTCCCATGCAGTCAGGGCTGCTGTATGTATGTATATTTAAAATGCATGCCACATTTTCACTGATTGCTCACTCATCCAGGAATGCTGGAGACAAGGTTCATGACCCAGGCATTGCAAATGCATGTTCTTTGACCTGCTCACCATTAAAACTCAAACCAGTAGACTCAATTACACTCACTATAGTAAACATAAAAGCATGCGGACGTGATCAAGTAGTTCAGCTATTTTTCAGTCCAAATGTCAGAATGGGGAAGAAATGTGATCTAAGAGACTTTGATTGTGGAATGGGACAGGCTGGTTTGAGTATCTCAGAAACTGCTGATCTCCTGGGATTTTCATGCACAACACTCTCTAAGTTTGCACGGAATGGTATGAAAAAAAAGAAAACATACAGCGAGCAGCAGTTATGTGGGCACAAACGCCCTGTTAATGATAGAGGTAAGAGGAGAAGGACCAGACTGGTTGAAGCTGACAGAGAGGTGACAGTAACACGCATTACAACAGTGGTATGCAGAAGAGCATCTCTGAACACACAACGTATCAAACCTCTAAGTAGATAGACTACAACAGCAAAAAAGAAGTCTAATAAATACCTAATGCTCTCTGAGTGTATGTTCAAACGTGAACATATATACCACTGTTTCTTTGTGTGTATTTTGCAACCCACCTCAACCCCTTTCAAAACTCACTGTTTGAACCATTGCTCTATAGAATCAGTAATCATTTGAGCAATTTTAAAATAATTGTGTTACCTGCAACAATATCGACATCCACCGTAGTGTAACTATACTTGCCCGTATAAATCAGGACTATACCTTATTCTTTTATGGAGCTCTCTGATTTGAAACATCTAATCGAGAGGGGCCTTGACAGAGAGGCGCTCGTGGACAGGAAACAGAAGAGGTGTAAATCTTGCTTCTCACACAGCCGGCATGCTTCTTAATCCAGCAGAGTAAATGAGAATCTGCTGAGAGCAATGAGCAGTGCAAAGGCGAGGTTTCTGCCCAATCCAGCACAAGCTCAGGAGGTGCTGCAGGTACAAACTAAATACAGTATGTGCAGAGTCTACAGTTTAGCTAACAGCATGCTATGGGGGATCTGCACAGCAGCCATTTTAAAAGGAGGCAAAATAAGTTTCCTATACTCAGGGTGTGAATACAGAGAGGTTCCCTATTCCGTGGTGTAAATGAATTGTGCTTCCTCCACTCGGGGGGCATAAATGAATGATGGTTTCGCTCGTCCGGAAATGGAATTCAAGGGTGGTTTATCTATTCTGGTGGTATGAATGACAGGCGGTTTCTTACTATGGGAGGGTAAATGAAGGGTGGTTTCCTACTGTGGGAACATAACTGATGGATAGATTAAACTCTTTGCAGGAATCCCATTGCTCCTATAACACTGGAACAGAGAGCACTGCACTGACTTCTGTCCTTCGTCAGCTGCTGTAGGTAATATACGCTAGCCCAGCTAGCATAAAACCTTCTCACAATGTCGCTGCAATGTAGTGGCAATGTTACAGCATTGATAATGACAATGTTGAACTGGGATGGGTTGGTGCTCCTCGTATTGTTTGTCTTTGAGAGGAAATATAAAAGCGACCTTGGGGAGTTTATGGTCATCTCCACCATCGGCATAGAAAATTTGAATGAACATAACGTCATTCTGCTCAATGCAAGCAGCGCAGATGGGCAAGCACTCATTCATTGAGACCACTGACTAAAGTTATGAATCCATCAAACAGATTTATTTTTTCCCCATGGAAAGAATTTTAGTGCCACCGTAATTTAGCTTATTAACTGAAAACGTTCACGGCACCATTGCCAATGAAAAAAGAAAAAGCAAAGACAAACAGAATATTGCATAAAAACTGCACTGACAGAAAAAATCTGTCATAATCCATCATCCAAATCCTTTTTTTTTTAATGTTACCAGTCAAAGAACACTCATGTTTGCAGAAAAACTGCAGTGGAGAAACGTATTATTTATTAATGTATTATTTATTTAAATAGAGAGCGCATGTTTTAATAAAAGAGGGAACGGCCGTGGTACAGATAAAAAATGAAAAATGAGATTCACTGTGTAGCATTGATAACAGACCTTCCGGGTCCTGACGAAGCTGCTGACTCATTGGGAGCTGTCTCAAACTGAAGTCCTGGCAGCACGACACGATTGACTGCGTACACGTCACCGACAGTGTTTATGCAAAGACTTATCATTCGGTTTTCAAAGGCCATAGGATCTGACGGTTGTGCCACTTTCCTGAGTGCTTGCCTGTGCAGGGACAATGGCCACAGAAATGCATACAAACTCCTGAGTAAGAATCTAAAGTATTGTTAAAAGTGCTACAGCGTGCATGTTGAATGAGGCCTCAATGCCATTCGAGAGAATTATGGTTCCTACCGCACATCTTTAGCTCTCCTCAGTGAACAGAGAGCAGGGCTGTGGATCAGAGAGAGAAGTGAAATCACTCTATAATCACGCCATTAATGAGAGAACCTCTTTAAAATGAGGATGAAACATGGCAGCCTCAATATGAACTGGAGAGTAGATAGGACCGCTCAAAACTTTAAATTAAATTCTGTCTTAACAAAGCAGGGTAAAGACAAAATTCAGTCTAACAACTTTCTATACCAAACTGAAATGAAAGGTGCAATAGGTAAGATTTTTGTGTTAAACCATTTTGTGTAAATCCCTTCATTGGAAAAGGCTCACTGACATGTTGACTCACCCTCTGCCTGTGTTTATAATCCTTAAATTTGGGTTTCAAAATATACAGTTGATGGGCCGGCATTCTGTACCTAACATATTATAGCTGTACAATTCAAGTTAATTGGTTGAAAATTTGATTATAATTGCCACAGCCAATGTGGTGGGTTAAACAGTGTTGTGATTTGAGCGTGTTTGTTGCTGCAATTCCTCTCTTGATCGTTAGTCTGACATTACCTATTGTACCTTTAAACCACTGTGAGTTTGTATGGCACCAAGGTACCACAGTTTGTTTTAACCCTGTTTTATTAAACCTGTTATCTTTAAAAGTCTGGGAGGCCTTAAAGAGGCCTTAAAGAGGCCTTAAGGACCCTAAGCAGCCTCACCAAAAGGCGTGCAAAGGTTGATTGGTAATCACCCCAGCTGTTGCCTGTTGCTTCAATCAGGCATGCTATAAAGGTAGGTTGTGCTTTTAGAAGGGTGATTTTGGTTAGCAGCTGCTGGCTGGAGGTTATTAACCGCAATGGAAGCTGTTTGAGCTTCATTTAGCACAGTTCTTTCCCCTTCTTTTAGTCTACATTTTATGTGCTTTCTGTGTTTGTGAACATATATGGTCTTGGGCCTGTCTCCTGCTGGCTTTTATACAGTTAACAATTCACCATCACATACAGTGTTTACAATTTACCTCTTACCATAAACATGCACCGTTAAAGGTGTGGGAGGCAAGAAATATGCTAGAAAAGACTGAGACCTAAACAGGCAACCCTTATGCTTGCTGAAGGTGCCAGACTTGATGGTCAGTTGAGCCTTTTTTGAGATGTGGCACTGCCTGTTGTCACTGAGCAAAGTAAATAACCAGCTCCTCTTCAGTAGACATCCTGACATAATGAATAGCTTGTAAAAGCTATATAAACTAGATAAGCTGTCTGTTTGGAAAATTAAGTTTTCTGTTGTCAGATACAAAGCCTACCATGTTATGTTCTACTTTCTCACATTGGTAATGGTGTTAATGTGATTTTTGTGGTGGATAAAACATGCTGGCAGCACACAGAATATCTTTGTGGGCAATGTGAGAACTTGGTTTTTCTTTTTCTTTTTCTTTTTTCCCTGAACTTGAGGACTGCCTGTGTCTACACTCCACGGCATTCAGTTGGCACTCTTTAGTCTTGTATGCTTATTTGGCTCCTGTCAGCTGCAGATACTTATCCTGTCTATATCTGTCTGTCCCTATCAGCTGGGCCATCAGACTTATTTTGGTCCAGTTTAGTTTAGTCAAGTGGCTCCAAATGGATCATGAAACTTCTTCACCTCACAGAACCTGATGACAAATCATATTTATGCAATATTTTAGTGGTGCTGTAAAATCAGAGCAATGCAAACGATCAAATATGGAATCCCAGCTAACAAGCATAAAGTGGCCTGCTAGCACCCAGCCATCGGCACAGCTGTCATTTTGCAAATTGCCAATAAAGCAGTCCTTTAGCGAGTGGTCAAGGTGAGGCCGTTGAGATGAGGATCAGCTGTTAAGCGAAGTTAAAACTGGTTGGTTGATAGTCCTGCCACTGGCTAGCCAGTGTTGCCGATGGTGGTCCAATAGGCGCTCGATTGCTGGGAAGTACTTGACAGAAAATTGCATACCCTGCTGAATGACCTAAATATATTATGCATTATATTAATGGAATTCTGTGACTAGAATTGAACTCTGAAATAAAAAGACTTATGGGGTGGTTAACCATGCTACATCTCAACAATGAAATTTGATTCTCGGCTGCATGGTACTGACAGGTGAATTGCCCTTATTTTAGTGGGGATGAGACCTAGACCCATTATATATTTGAAATATTGTGAAATATTACACTATTGGAAAAAAATCAAACCATAATATACAGCCATATTAAAACTACATGGACTGCAAGAATTTTATTGATGCGCAAAGGGTTATTGGACTATTTAAAATAATTATTTGACTCTTGGTTACAGGCTGCTCTCCATCTGAGCAGAGAGTAGCAAAACTTCTCCACATTTTACACTTATTACTTTGACTTTCTGGAAGTGCTCTTCCCGCACCCATATTCATAAAATGTCTGAGTCGGAGCACTTATCGAGGATGAATCTGCCCTTTTAGCTCACAATGGATATGGACAGGAGAGCGCTGATCTTGGATCACCTACATCCGGAGGCTTTATGAATGGTCGGCCTTGCTCTTCGACCAGGACTGCATTTATGTAGTGAAATCGCGGTGCGTGATTACAATGCAGAAGAAGGAATTTAGCTGGAGATTGATTTATGGAGGTTTTCACGCCAGTCTCCTTTAGAAGGCCTGAGTATGCCCTACTGTTTCTTCATTGGCAGCTCTTCAGTCAAACCAGCCCGAGTAAATTATGTATGTGTCACCCTCCTGGAACTGCTGCTGCTGCAACAGGCAGCTGAAATTTCACTATCTGGAAGTTATGATTATCTCCAGCTTCATCTGCACTTGGCTTCTGAAAATCCGTCAACCGGCTAGTTCAGTGATTTCTAACCTCAGTTTTTTTGTTCCAACCATAATTGCAATCCCAGAATTTTAATTTTCTTAATCAGGTGTTTTTCATGTCGAGAGGGATTATTTACCCTGTTAAACCACATTATGTCAGAAATAGCTCAGCATTCCATGATTCAGTCTGAAATTAAATGTAGGACGGCCTGTAGCATAGTGGTTTAGGTACATGACTGGGACACGCAAGGTCAGTGGTTTGATCCCCGGTGTAGCCACAATAAGATTGCTCCGGGGGAGGATTGTCTCCTGCTTAGTCTAATCAACTGTACATTGCTCTGGATAAGAGCGTCTGCCAAATGGCATTAATGTAAATGTAATGTAATTAATTAAATGAAAATGTGGGGACATGGCAACCACGACTAACAATTTGGTAGATGAAGCAAATTATATTATATAATGACATTAGCCAAAGCCAATTATATTACATATATTAACGCTGCATTGTGTTAAGACATTCAAGAAAGACCCATCCGCTTCATTCATAATTTCTATGTGACACTCGTCCATGATACTAGCCTTCAGTGACAAATGGCACAGGATGACCGGATATTTCCAGGAGCACAATCTCTTAAACCCATAAGTGTCTGGCATGCAGTGCAGTGTTGTGGGACCACACAGGTAGAAATGGAGTTTGGGGTTCTGGGTCATTGAGCCTGTTACACTGCTTTGACTGCTCAGCGGCACTGTGATGTATCCCAGTTTGAGTCCTCTTCTCGTCCGTAACTTATGATTGAGAGGCATGCGGCGGGACTCCGTTTCATCGCCACGCACGGCTCTCTCCAGAGTTACAGCTCTCCCCCTCCATCTCATCGACAAGCTCTTTATGTGCTATGTAAATGGTCTCGTGAAGGATCTTCCTTGGTGTTCTTGTCTGACATGAGAAAGTGGAGAAACATGATAATTGTCAGGTTTATTAAGGCTCGGCAAAGGAAAACTGGTGAGAAAAGTGCTGTTCGTAAAGGCCCCATTCATCCAGTATCGGAATGCTGTCTCCGGGGTGGTGTATGAAGTTGATTACAAATTAATTTTTACAACGTTATCCTCCCTTTGGCATCAATAACCACCAAATAATGTAATCACCTCTTCACCGTATCCAAGGCATATCTCATATTTCATTCTTATTGCTACTTTTATCAGGATGAAACACTTGAAAACTGAGGAGGTGTCACCAGCCATTTTCAAATAATCAGAGAGGAAAACGCTCAAGCTTTATTCATTTATTTCTTTCATTCATTTATACGAAATAACTCATTCATTAAAAGCATATAAAAATAGCCTTGCATCGCAAATGTGTAATATTTCTGAAGCACTCAAAATCAGGGTTGTTTGAACATTAAAAATATGTCTCTTAGATTAATGTGGTTCCTCTTACAGTGTATGTGTCCGTTGAAGGTGTGCATTAATTTATTCACAGGTAATCTGAAACAAATTATGGCTCGCCACATGACTAAGGCAAGTAAGGTGGTAGAAAGAAAAAATAATCGAAATATGGCTGTTGTTTGCTTTATTTTGGAGTGAAACAGATCAGCCCAACACCCCCCCCCCCCCCCCCCCCCCCACACACACACACACACACACACTTTGAGATGAGTACCTGCATGATGTATAGTCAGTCCAGTGGAATAGTGAATGGCAGAAAATGGACTCAAGAAACCCCCATAAGCTATCTTCCATAACAATATGCTTCATAATCAGCCCCGCATCAGATGGATCTGTTTCTTGCCCTATCATCTCACACAAAAGAGATGAAGGCTTAGCAGTCAACCGAAGTGCCCCCACAGCCGACGGGCTGTCCACCCAGCCATTACAGAGAAATTTCTTCCTCCGTTTACTCCTTCCATCTCCTGGTGCCTCCCTGCTACATGATTATACTGCGGGGATGTCAAATCCCAGTCCTGCAGAGCTGCAGTGTCTACGTGTTTTCATGTCATTTCAGTCAGTAGCCAATTTGGGCCTTGGAAGCAAGGTGTATAGCTTTTTTTAGCCAGGCGGTGCCTTAAATTAGGCGTTTAAGTGCATGGACACACCAGGAACCAGCAGACACCGGCCCTCAAGGATTTGAGTTTGAGATCCCAGTGAATAGACTCTTACAGCCATCTCTGAACAAGCACAGCTATACCATAGCAAGGAATTTATCCGAAGGCCACCTCCCAACCATGTTATTGCTTTCTTTATTTGCTTGGCAGGGCGTCTTGAATGAGCGACACATTACCTGTGTATACAGTTGGTCTTTGCTGGAGCAGTTCTGGTTAAGTGGATTAAGCTAAAATAGCCTTCCAGGGAATTGAGCCTAAAACTGTCTGTTTTCTGAAAGTTTCCTGACCCTGTAATAACTATTCCACACTGCCCACAGCTCACCTTTTGCTTTTTCACATTGCACATTTTCAAGCCTACTGTAACCAAAAGCAAGGTGCTTATTGCAACCTGCATCTCTGCACCTCAATCATCCTGCATAAGGATATCTTCAAGGAAGGTAGTAAATTTGTAAGTGCAAGTAATAAATAAGTACTGTCGTAATATATACTGTTGCAGTGTTGTTCAGTGGTATTTCTCTGGAACAACAAAACTGTTTTTCTTTTTCCATTTACCCACACATAAGAATGGCCTAGTCATGTGGTTTTAAATCATATTATTTGTATTAGAAGATCCTGTATTTGTATTTGCTGTGCCCAGACGATTCAGTGCATTTACAGTATTTCTTTTGTAAAAAATAGTATATATTAAAATCAAAGTAGATTTCAAAAATGGATCTAAGTCTTTTGCATGAGCTATGATACAGCCATTCATACAACCAAGCTCTAGTTAAAAGCAGAGGTGTAATTGGCTTCATCCCACCAGATGTTGGGTGGGTGTAGACTTGACATGATTATTCAGCTGTTACATTAGCCACCCACCAGCATGCGTGGTGCCCACCATTTGCAGTGAGTGAGAGATGCACATCTCCTCCAGTCTGTGCTAGCTCTCCGACAGCACTGTGCGGTCCGTAAACTCCGGAGCCCGGCATGCAGTGTTCGTTGCCTGGGCGCAGGCGGCATGAGGTGCCTGGAGATTTTCATTTCCAAATTGGGGAGAAAGAGGAAGGCTGCATGTGTTATATACCGGGTCTAAAATGGGAAGCAAGCAGTGAGAATCCTTGGGCAGACAGACAGGCAGGCAGTTGATTCCTGGTTAATCCCGGCAGCTGTGATGCTTGGTCTCGCTGCTCCGGGGGGAGACGGAGGAGGAGGAGGTAGAGGAGGGGTGTGGGGGATGAGACCGCGGTTCTGGGGAGTGGGGGGGTGGAGGTCCCCAGTGTCTCTGCTGCCTCTGCTGCCTCTGCTGAGTCGTGCGATGAGCACGCCGTATAAGCCTGGATCTCATCCCTTAAAGCTGCTGAGGGGGAGATGGGCTCCCAGTCTGTCTACCCCCCTCCCCCACCCACCCCTGACCCTCCTTTTTCACCCAGCCTCCCTTCAATACAACCCCCAGTCCTTCAGGAACCAGGAGGGACTGGGGCTTATTGACCTGGCTGCCCTGTCTTACATTTCTCCAAGGTTCGCCACTGGACAACAATGGGCTCGATGACACAGGAGATTCATATGTAACGCCATAACAACGGGGGGCAGGGTTTAGATATCCATCAGTGACCCAGAGGAGGATCCTCTGTGCAGCCTGATCTGGGAACAAGGACCAACCAAACGTGTGTGTGTGTGTGTGTGTGTGTGTGTGTGTTACATTGTGTGTCCACACACACACGTGTGCATATGTCTGTCAGCTTGGTGAATTAGCATGTTTCTATATGGTTGTGTGATTTGTTGGATAAGGATTACATTTATTCTACTTGGGGGTTTAGTACAACATTGTAATACGCTTGGATCCAAATTACATTCATTGTGAAGTGTAAAATATGTTTTTTTTAATGGAATGCACCTAAATTATAAATAAATAACTGCTTCAGCTTCCCAATGTTAATGTTCTGCCTCAGATAACTTAATAACTAAAGTTTGCAGATCCCCATCTGAACCTAAATATATGTGAATAATTTGTCTGAATAACAATTTTCCATGGTTTGGACAAACAAGATTAAGTGTGGGTTTGAACAAATAAATAAAAATTCCAAGCTCCACTGATTGTTAATTTGCACATGAAGCATATTGGAAACATTACATTGAATTAAGTTGTTATTTGAGATGGAGGTACATATATGCAGTGGAATGAATTATATTAGCTTTTTTGCTATTATTACTGAAATTAATATACCAACATTTTGACAAAGCTGTGTGTGTGTGTGTGTGTGTGTGTGTGTGTGTGTGTGAGTGTGTGTGTTTGTGTGCCTGTGTGTTTTATATTTGCATTATTCAACTATTGTGTATTTGAGAAAAGCTCTGATAGATAAGATTCTGAATATGTGAGTGCAGTTGAGAAGCAGGAATGTGTACTGTAGCTGTAAATAGCAGGCAATTCCCAGATATCTCCTGGCCACCCCTGCCCTTAGATTTCAGGCTTGTGTCATAACAGCCAGCCAGAGGATTGTTTCACACAACAATGAAATCTTGTCAGTGACATATGTCCATGAAAATAAAATTAATTGTTTTTTCTTTTAACTGATCAGAGGTAAAAAGAAAATGCTGACTCATAATGTTCCTGTGCAAATTGCTTGCAAGCTACACATAGCTATACTGTATCCTTGTTTCTTCCATATGTTTGAATTGCAACATAAAATACTGCATATCTCAGTACTTTACTCTTTGTATTCAGTCTGATTGTTTATCTTTGTCAAGGGTCCCAACAATTTGTGAAGGCACTGTACATGTGTGTGTATGGTAAATTAAATCACTGTGTGATTGTCATTATGTACTAATGATTGATTCATCAGTAATTGTGTGAAGTGTACAGTTCAAC
Organism: Conger conger; assembly: GCF_963514075.1. Lineage (NCBI taxonomy): Eukaryota > Metazoa > Chordata > Actinopteri > Anguilliformes > Congridae > Conger > Conger conger. The sequence goes on along the minus strand of NC_083776.1, from coordinate 28,292,520 downwards.
TCCTAACTGGTTGGTTAACTGCTGTTGAAGTATATTGCTCAAACATTGCTCAAACTCCCATTGACCAATGGCACTGATAATTATGTGACACAACAACTGAAGCAGAGTGAGTCAGTGTACGTATGTATTTCTGCATATGAGCACACCTGTATAAGACAGGAAGTAGTTGCTATACCATCATGAGTCATCATGAGTTATATTTGACAGGGGGTTTTTTTTCATTGAAAAAGAGATGAATTCATTGCCAGCTGGTGCAGGCATTGACGTGACGCTGGTTGTTTTTCAGCCTGGAAATTTGATGAATATATGAGATGTCTTAAGTACCATTTTGTCTTCCCTACTCCTCAAAAACCAAAAAGGAGCTGTCAGCAAAATGGCTGCTCTGTCAGTATCAATGTGCTTGTGAATGATATTGTTCTCTATATAGCATTTGTCATAGGTTTCCAGCTTCATTTGTGGCTGTAATTCTTAAAAAATCTTTTCCATATTTCATTTTTCATGTTTTCTCTGAACATTCTTCACTTTAGATGTTTTCATGGTCATCTTTCCAACTCTATGAATCACTCTGGTACTGCAGACATCTCTTTGCATCTTTATCTTTGTACTTGTTGTGCTGCTGACAGCCTCTCCCTATCACTGCCTGGCTAATTGTAGGCAATATTGAGGAAGCAGGTGCCATTATTTCAAGTCTATTGCCGTCGGCAAAAAAAACAGCTATCAGCTCAAAAACATGATGTCTGATCATTTTAGAAAATCCAGCCTATCTAGACTTGTCATTATGCTTACCTTCAAGAGAGTATTTAGCACTCTGCCAATTTGTGTTGTAATCACCCCTAGGGCCTCTGACCTAGGCTAATGCATTAATAGCATCTATCGGTGCAAAGCGATGTCACGATTGTGTGGAAACTACTATATCAACTATATAAGTACTGTGAGTGATGAGGATGTACTTTTTGTACAATACAATTTTAATGCACGTAAAACTCAATATAAATAAGTATTGGAAAATATGGAACCGCAGAATCAAAGTAGAGTGCAGAAGCAAAGTAGAGTCAACTTGCTGAGTGCGTAAATGTGCATGGTTCTGCATTAATTATGTGCTGAAATACCTTGCTTGCTACCTACTTACAGCTATACAAAATAAACACATAAATATCTGTAGAGCACAGATAATCCATGGTTTAGTCCTTTAGCTGGGTGTTCCACCTGGAAGGGCTTTATGTTATTAGTTTTATCCAATTGCTCAATTCATTGTGGCAGACACCCATACTGTCACTGTAGCTCAAAATGCATCGTTATAAGATTCAAACACATCACCATCATCAAATCTGAATCTTATCAAAGATTTGTCAGAACCAGTTTGACATATGAAATACATATCTGGCTTCACAGTCTTTGGTAACAGAAGCTCTCAAAGGTACTTTCAGGCACTTTGACTGAGGTAAACACTATTCCACACAGTATACCATAAATGCATGCCTTTAAATTAATCATGGGCCTTGGAAATTTGGATGTATTCTGAGATTATAAAAATGATAATGTATGTATGTATGTATTGGCTACCTTCTCCCAATCAGTTCAAATGTAATGTCTCGCCACTGACTCATTTATGTGAGAAATGAAATATTAATTGTCCAGAAAATAAATAAATGAACCTATATACTGCCAAGCCTTGATAATTGCTAATTCAGATATTTTATATGGTGATATATTTATAACTGTATAATAACTGTTAGCCTACTCAATTATCTACAATCAGGTATTTTTGGAATATACGTAGATGTATAAGCACATTCTTAAAAAAAAAATGGTGGCATCATTTTATAACATTCTTCCTCGATTGGTACATATGTCAGGTCGATATTTATATATTTTCTTTGACAAGCTTCAGCAATTGCCACTAATGAAATTAAGACATCATAAATACATCAAAGAGGGAAAATGCAATTTGTATACATAAAAAAATATATATGGCCTTGTCTGATACATATGATATGATAGCATTTAATAAGTTCCCATGTAGAGATGAACTGTTGGAGTCAGTCGGGCATGTCATATGTATTAACAGCAACATCAAACATACTTTCCATTGCCCATAAAAAAAACATGTAGTGTGTTTGTGTAATAAATAATTCAATAAAAATGGTGCTCAATCCAGTATAGATGGATCATTAGAATTTGTATTTTTTTATGTCCTTGCAATGAGAATATACTGCAACTGGATTTAAAAAAATCAGGTTATTGGCATGCAGTTCTGTAAAGTGAAGTATCTGAAGTCTATGATTCAGTGCCAACACCTTAAGAGGTTAACAGATTTCTGTTCTTATCCAACTAGATACATATAAATAGGTGCTTTTGAAGAGTGTTGGGTGCAGGGACATGTTTCTCCCTTTGATGTGGTGGAATTCACATCTTATCTGTATGTTCCAGTGTCAGGCTCTCCTCGGCATAAGGAGGTGCTGCCTCAGGTCTGGATCAGAAGCACGGCAAACTAACAATGAGGACAAGGCTTTCTGAGCTCTCCAAATTGAAATGCTCTGCACTAGTAACAGTGTACGTTCTAAATGGAAGTCCCAATAAAACATATTTTGGAGACCTCAGATAGCCTTATCCTCATTGCTGGGTTGGCTTGTATTATTTACTTGATTTGTTTAATCTTTAATACATGTCCTAATTCACTGTTGGAGCTGGGATTTCCTTCCTATACCAAAAAGGGTTATTAAATTATTCTATTTCTTTTTCAATGCATGTTATCCTCAATCATCCCTTTCTGAAGCGTGGCAGGAACAGTCAACTGTTACACTGCATTACACTAGTCTCTTGTTTCAGAGAGCTCAGTAAAAGGATGTTGATGCTTGATGTTGGTGGCTGCCATGTGTTGAATCCAATGCTTGGGTTAATGGCCAGGCAGTAAAATCACAAAATGTTTCGGTCATTATTTCCAATGACAAATTAAAAACTGTGCTTCTAATGGCAATTCTTTTTTTTCATTAGGTGCAAGAATGTAATGTTATTGTTGAAGACCTGTCACAGGACACTGTAATTCTGCATCTATTCAAAACAATGTGCCAGTGTTCCAGACAGACTATTGCCAGAATGTAATATCGGAAATTATACCCCTAATGTGACATGTTTATTTGCAAATCTCCTTTCAGTAAATGTCTTATGTGAACAGTTTGAGAGAATGCTTCACTGCTTCTGTGCAGAAATCATATTAAAAGTTTTTCCGCCGTGTAAATTCAGCACATCATTCTAAAAAAGTGAACGGATAAACAAAGAAACTAGCTAAGAAACAACTAGCTAATTTTACTCACTTCCTGTTACGTGTCACGTGACCAAACTGTATTAGCCTGGAAGAGACTGGAATGTATCGATTTATTTTTTTAAACCATCTCTGGGCCGCATTGCTCACCCCGCAGGTTTTCCAGTGCGCACGATTCAGTGATTTATTCCGCCATTAAAGCGGCCAGGCCTTCCTCCTGCAGCCATTAACGCGGCCGGGGCCTTCCTCCTGCCACCACTGACACCGGCCCGCTGCAGGGTCCCTGCACGCTCAGGCAGCGCAGAGAGCGCGCTTAACGAGACGCACAGGGCCGCATCGCCCGCGCCCTCTGCCACGATGAGGATACGGATGGCATGTTAAGCAGACGTCTTTTCATGGTCCCGGTCACTGGGGCTCTGTCTCGCTCTGTTCCTGCAGAAACGTCCTCTGCTGTCTGAGCGTAGCTTCCATGCGATAGACTGGGAACTGGAACTCTGTATAATAATGCTTTAACAATGCTCTGAATAAGAAGTGCACTCGGAAGTAGTCTACTTTATCAATCACAATTGTGGGGTGCTTTTTATTTTTCAGGGGGAGGCAGGCTAGGCTGGATTGAGAAAGTGTATCTTTGAATTTTGGTAATTAACAGAACAGAAAGTCCTTTGTGAATTTCCTCCATGCTGAAGTGCTGCAGCATCAGTTGTCATAATGCTATTATAATGTGTGTTGCAATATATCTTTTTTAATCCGATATAATGAATCAATGTGTGCATTAGGACAATGTTATGATATGCTCTTACATCTGGTTACAAAAGGGAAAGGAAAAACAACATTATCCTTGCTATCAGAAGTAATGGTTCATTAGAGAATGTGCTTTCATTTTTTTTTCTATCTCACTGTCCCAAGTTAACACAGCAGCCACAATTGTCAATAACCTAGCACACACCTTAGTAAACCCATTATGGGATGCATAAACCAAAATCCCTCATATAATACATTCATATGATATATTTTTTATTTGATTATCTACTTGTTTATTTAATTTTCTGAGTTTTTGCTCATTTTAATTCAGAGAATGTATATAAAAATAAATGCTTCAACAAGAGGCTAGCCCCTTTCAGGATTGCTCAGTGACAATGAAAAATCCGATGAGCAATAAAGAAAGTATGCATCATATGTATATTAGAACTTTGATTAGATTTGCTCTTTTAAGATTTGATTCACATACTGTAAATCGGGTATCAAAACAATGCGTTTGTTTATTATTTAAAAATAAAAGGCCAGTTTCACAGACAGAGCTTAAGGTTAGTCCTGGAGTAAATAGAGTTTTGTATGAAGATTCTCTATTCAAAATATGCAGTTGACAGGCCGGTACTCTGTACCAAAACATTGTAGAGCTGAACCAATCAATCAAGCTCATTGGTTGAAAATTGGTTCTAATTGCCACAGCCAATGGTGTTTTAACGTCAGTGCGTTCACAGAGAAGGGGTGGGATAAACAGTGTTGTGGTTTGAGGGTGCTTGTTGTTGTGATTCCTCTCTTGACCGTTAGAAGTCTGAAATCATCTATTGTACCTTTAATCTATGTCCGCGAATCAGGCCCAAAATGTTTTAGTTTACAGTTTACTCAGCTTGCCGAATATTTGTATCTTGCTCCCTCGCTGGTTTTTGTTTTTCTGATATGACCTCCAAAGTGTGCAGTGCCTCTTTGAAGTACAGATGCAGTGCACAGTTCTGCTGCAATTGCATCACATTGATGATTCCCTGCAGTGGCAGCAGAACAAGGCTGCATGAGATCTGAGCTGATGCACAAAAAAGGGGCATGTAAACTATACTATCCTGGCGGAACTCTCACACTTTGGGAAATAACATGAAAGACAGGCACACGCACATTCAAACAAACGCACACACACACACACACACACACACACACACACACGTTTGTTTATATTTCAATCACAGAAAATGGGATAATGATGTATAATGATGTATATTAGTGAGTTAAAGTAAATGAAAAACAGGATATGCTTAAGAACTGTTTGAGTCGATAAAATTGCATAACTAATATGTTTTTTCCTCTTACAAACTTGGCCAATACACACTGCTGTAAATCTAAAAATGGTGCGGTTGGCATTCCCCTGTGTTAACTTGACAGGTTGTTTATTTGAGCTTGGCTTGAATCTAACTGACTGACTGACTGACTGACTGAATGAATGAATGAATGAATGAATGAATGAATGAATGAATGAATAAATAAATAAATAAATAAATAAATAAATAAATAAATAAATAAATAAATAAATAAATAAATAAATAAATAAATAACATATTTAAGTCGATGGCATGGGACTCACTGGAATTCCCCTTCCAAAAATCCCAATGATTTATCTTTGGCCGAACTTTTACACTTTTGGTTATGTCCCTCAATAGCACTTAATATACTGCCTTTGCCCTTTTCAGTCATCACATTAGAATATCTTATAATAGCGTGCCAACACCTCCAGTGCAGTTCCCTTATTCAAAATGGCAAGAGGTGGCTTGCCCTCTGGAGTGTGAAATCCCCCTAAATGAAATACACACCCTTCCGAGAAATTGGCTTTTTAACGCTCCAGGGATCATTGAGCATCCATTTAATATTTGGGACTCTGTTCCTTAGAAAACTATTGATTTTTAAAAGAAGTGCTTAAATGGACTTGTGACAAAGTCACGACGGCTTCCTGCTATTTGACGTTTGTCATCTCCGTCCATTTGACTTATTATTTTATTTATTTATTTAGAGCCAGCCTTATCCGTGGCATGGATTTGAGGAGATACAATGTTTGTTAATGACTCTTGTGTTTGCTGGCTTGTGTACACAAAGTCCCACCTCTTAGATCCCTCTTTCTGCCTCTGTGTCCTGAGAGGATCAATACGTTCCTGACCTGGGATGTTGCAGAGATTCATCCTGCGAATGATAGGCCCGGTCGATGCACTAACTTCCAGGAGCACACCTCTCCCTGGCCCACACTAAGGGACACAACCAGCCCTAACACTTCTCTGTACATACAGTACTTTAATGAGTATGTGACAAATCAAGGCTCTTCAATCTTGAATCTCCGCTGTTCTAGGGAGTCAATGAGAGCCAGAAAGCTTTCACTCACACTTGAGCATGAGGTCACAGGCGAGATGCAGAACTCTGATCTGCTCTCCTAGATACTGCTTTTTTTTGTGATTGGACAAGGGTCTGGATTTAATTGATCACTTAAAGATCGATCACTTGTCCTTCACTTAAAAATTAATGCAAGGGTTGTTTCTTTTCACACAAAAAGCAAACAAAACAAAAAAATGTTTGGCACCTTTTTCATTTTGATGGGTGCTGAACTCACAAAACCGTGTTTTAAGTCAAGACTTAAGGACAAATGTTAATCGGATCCAGCCCATTGTCTGACAATCTTGTCCCTCATTTATATGCAGCATACAAACAAATATTATTCTAAGAAAGAGGGAATTTACTGGAATAGTGTCTTCTAATGATATTTGATTTTGCCCATTACATCTACATGTTTTGACAGTTTTGACAGAGGGTGGAACCCCCCCACCCCCCACCACACGCGCACACACACACACATACACACACACCTACCTCCTGGATTTTTTTTATTTAATTTTTTTTGTTCTTTAGTTTGTCCAGAAAACAACAACCATGCAGAGCGGAGTATCTGCTCATGCAAGTCAATTTTATTTTTTTGGGAGGCAAATAGGCTTAGACACATTTTGTTTTATATTTTTGCAACCCCAATGGCTTTTTAAAATTAATTTGAATGAATATTTATTTCTGGTATTTACAATTAACTGGTATTCGGGGAATTGGATTAATGTTCTGCATCATTGTTGTTAACTTTCCATTGCATTACGAATAAATCATGCCACAAATGTATCAAGAACATTTATTCATATTTATGACAGAAATATCACAAAAAACATAACTCTGCCTTACACGGGTGATCTGGCCAATAGGCTGTATACAGCCATTCAGTGCACATTATCATGTTCCATTTCAAAAATGCACTGGTCATGTATTTCTTGCATAAGTCTTGCTTGCAGTGTTCTGCCTCAGAGAGCCATACTAATATATAGGCTGAAGAATGTAAGCAGTTCTACATGGGGCAAGCACATCAATACATTCTCAGCCTGGGGCGATTATCCAAAGTTTCAGGCTCAGATGAATTGACTATTCTTTTTACAGTGATATGAACAAACAAAATAAAAGCGCAGTCGACATCGAGCTCGTTCAAAGACAGTCCCGGCGTTAGCTTGAGAATTAGACTTACTGTATCAAACTAAATAAAAAAATAAACTCACTGACAGACATATTTATCTGTGGTCCAAATCTTAATTTGCATGCAGTTAGGGAAGCTAACAAGGATCATTAGCATGCTAAACATCACATCGTAGCCTAGAATCAGTGGCAGATAAATCATAAAAAGGAATAAAAGAAATAAACCAGCAGCTAATTGTGTGTTATAGTCAAATGCAGGCCTCTACATGAAAAGCCAGTCTCTGATTACCCTAATGGTGTCTCTAACTCAGAAAGGGTCTGTAATTGGATCCCTTGCCTTGTAGCTCAAAAGCCTCCCCATCATTACTGCCTGAACTGCACAAAGATTCCAGACGCTTATCTCTCTCTTGTAAAAGAAGATTCCAGGACATGAGCTGGAGGAGAAATATTATATATATATATATATATATATATATATATATATATATATATATATATATATATATATATATATACACAGTACTGTGCAAAAGTTTTAGGCAGATGTGAAAAAATGCTGTAAAGTAAGAATGCTTACAAAATAAACATTTTAATAGTTTATTTTTTATCGATTTACAAAAAAGTGAGTGAACAGAAGAAAAATCTAAATCAAATCAACATTTGGCGTGGCCACCCTTTGCCTTCAAACCAGCATCAATTATTCTCGGTACACTTGCACAAAGTCAGGGATTTTGTAGGCATATAGCCAGGTGTGTGATTAACCAATTATACCTAACAGGAGCTAATGATCATCAATTTAATATGTAGGTAGAAATACAATCATTTACTGAAACAGAAACAGCTGTGTAGGAGGGTTAAAACTGGGTGAGGAACAGCCAAACTGCTTCCAAGGTGCGGAGGAGTCTGGTCAGAAGTGGTCTTCATGGAAGAATTGCCATACCTCCGATGTGGAAACAAGGCCAAGCGACTCAACTATTTACAAAAACACAGGAACTAGTGGCACAAAAAAGGGAGCAGGTTCTCTGGACTGATGAGTCAAAATTTGAAATATTTGGCTGTAGCAGAAGGCAGTTTGTTTGCCGAAGGGCTGGAGAGCAGTACAAGAATGAGTGTCTGCAGGCAACAGTCAAGCATGGTGGAGGTTCCTTGCAAGTTTTGGGCTGCATTTCTGCAAATAGAGCTGGGGATTTGGTCAGAATGAACGGTCTGCTCAATGCTGAGAAGTACAGGCAGATACTTATCCATCATGCAATACCATCAGGGAGGCATCTGATTGGCCCCAAATTTATTCTGCAGCAGGACAACGACCCCAAACATACAGCCAATGTCATTAAGAACTATCTTCAGCGTAATGAAGAACAAGGAGTCCTGGAAGTGATGGTATAGCTGTAATGTTTCTGCATTTGTCCTGTATGTATTCATGTTTATTCTTGTTAATTATTCATTTTTCATAGATCATTGGTTAGTGTTTTCCATTACAGTTCTCATTTGTCTTCCCCTGTTATGTCTGCGTCTGAATGTTTACCAGCCGAGTCACTCCCCTGTCTGCGTGTCCCACTATTCGGGTGTTTACGGTATTTTCAGGTTTTCAAGAAATTCCTTCCCAACTCGCGATTCTTACTTCCTGCTTTTTCTTGGTAGTTAAGTGTTGTAAAGCACGATTCTTACTAACTACTGCTAATCTAAGTACTAATCCGATTAATACACTTACTGTCTGTCTAACTAACTAACAATCACTTTTATTGGGTAGTTTAGAAATATTCACGTAACTAACTCACTAACGCAATCTCTTAGTATTTCTGCACTGTTCTGTAACTCCGCCTCCCTATGCTATCCCTGATTACTTGTTTAGTTTCAGCGAAGTGTTCGACCTGTCTCTAACTATCACTACGTCTTCAAGCTATGCAAATGTCTACTCCCTAACCCGGAGCCGTATGTTTTACATGTTGGTTACGTGCATCCAGTCCGCGTTTTCGTCTCCACTCTATGATTATGTTACTACCCCATTATGTTTCCCCACCTGTTGTCTATTTGTTTAGCCCACCTTTTCCCCAGCCCCACCTAGATTGTTACCTTCCCTCACGTATTTAAACCGTGAGGGAATTCAGCATTGTCTCAGCATTGTTCCTTGTCAGAACGTTGATCAGTCGAATACTTTGTAAGCCTAATTCTTGAGATTCTTGATATACACCCCTTTGCCTTTTGATTTCTGAGCCTGCCTTGCTTTGTTTGCCTTTCTGCTTTTCTGGTTTTTTGACATTCTGCTTTGTTTTCTGATTTTCATTCTTGCCTTCGCCCTTCTGTACTTTAACCTTCTGATTTTCTGGATTGTTGACCCCCTCACCTGTTTTCGGCTATTCTTTTGCCTTTCGTTTTTGTTATTGTATTGGATCTCCTGGCTACGATTTTGGACTAATAAACAATGATTTTGGATTATCCTGTGGTCTGCTTTTGGGTTCTCAGAGCCGTACATGACAATAGCCCCCACAGAGCCCTGATCTTAACATCATCAAGTCTGTCTGGGATTACATGAAGAGACCGAAGCATAGTTCTCCAAGATGTTTGGAACAACCTACCTGCCGAATTCCTTCAAAAACTGTGTGCAAGCATACCTAGAAGAATTGATGCTGTTTTGAAGGCAAAGGGTGGTCACATCAAATATTGAGTTGATTTAGATTTTTCTTCTGTTCATTCACTTCTTCTGTTCATGCATTTTGTCAATTGATAGAAATAAACTATTAACATTTCTATTTTTGATATATTTATATATATGTGTGTGTATGTGTGTGTATATATATATATATCAAAAATAAATTGGCATGTTTGGACAGCCTCAGAGTGAAGAGGCCCAAGATTTACTATTTTCACAAATTTCACAAATAACTTTTCAAAGACATCATACAGTATGTAAATTATGTACAATGTGCTTTAGTATGATGTCTTTTTTTATACTCAGTAATTGCTACCCAGACAAACAATCTATAGAATATATTCAATAATAGAATTATTAAAACAATTAAATGATGTGTAAGTAGCTGTCTGATAATTATTTTCAACAATGTTGGTGAGTATTATTATTATTTCCAATGTGAAACCAGCTTTACAGCATGAGTTTTCAAATCTGGATCGAATGCCTAGAGAATTGCGAGGGAATTGCAGGGTCTTACATTAGTGGCACACAGCAGCACTGTTCTCCCCCAGGGCCCTGCTCATTGACACTGTTTGTGCGTAATAAGCCTGCCTGCACATTTACTCTTCCATCAACACTGACATACATATGAATGACCAATGAAAACAGCACTACATCTCTCTGGCACACACAAACTCACACGCACGCACACACACTCAAACAACTGGAAAAAAATTAATTTGCATCAATCTTTGCCTGTATCACAAATAACCTTACCTCATAATGGATTAATAAGCCATTCCCCAATCTTTCTAGTACTAAAAAAATGATAAAAATAAAAATGCAATTCTCCGTTGTTGTTCCTTAAGGGAAAAAAAACGATTCTTAGATGTAACTTTCCCCAGTTTCTGTCAGTTGTTGATAATATGAATTCATGCTTTTTCACAGACATCCCATGACTGGCAGATGCTCTTCACCAAGAGTTGAGCATTTTTATGTTTTGTTTTTCCCTTTTTACTTTCCAGTAGCTCAGCCGAAACATGAAATTATTCCTCCTGGTGAGCTACCATTGTCTGCTATTTCATAATTTCATTTCATTGCATCAACTGAGATTATCACAGACAGAGATGTCTGTGGAAAGACAGAAAGATTGGGAATAAATTAATGGAAGGGAAACATCAATGAGCATGAACATGGCTGTCAGCACAGCTGAGACCCGTCTTCTGATACAGATTGTAAGTCCACCTCTTCAAAAAACTGTACGAGGGATCATCTGACGCCATTTTGCTGTCCTCTATCTTTCTTTGGAAAATTCCATTTTGTTTACAGTAATGTTCTCGGCATAGACGCGGAACCACCCACAGTTGGTTCAGTCATATAGTGGTGTTTAATTTTATTTGCAGTACTGATATTTGCTTTGCTCAGCACCACTTTCGTAAGTCACTCTTAAGAGCATCTGCAAAGTGAATGTGATGTAATGACTATAGATTTTCAGAGCTTCCCAGAAAAGACTACTCTGCTGTTGGTTATCAGTGACTTTTACTATTCATTATAACATAACTCCTTCTTTCTTGGTTACAAAACAGGCAAACAGAGGTCTGTTAATCTGTTTAGGCTGATTGTGAAGCTAATTGAAAAATAAAGAAACTGTGGAAGAGAATGCATGCACAAAGTCAAGAGGTCTGACAAACTGGAGAAGTGAATGGCATACATTTATAGCCATAAGATGTCAGTACATTGTGATTTGAATAAATGCAGCAAATGTTACCTCTCATCATACCTGTCAAACAAATCTAAATCAATGGTGCTGAGTGCTGTCAAAGATATTACCATCTTCTGAATGTTCACGCCAAGTACCCAGAAACTCCTGAGTGCCTCAAATGGTTAAACCAGAAAAAACAGCTAAGCCCTACTGAGCTTTGGACATGTTGTTAGCTTATCACAACTGGCAGCCTGCAATGACAGTATACAATTGGCTCATCCTGCCAGGGGAAGGCAGTGTTCAGTCAGCCAGGTTACTCAAGCTATGGTGCCATTAGCTCCTCGCAATATGCATCGGGTGCCCATGGGCTAAGAGCTCTTTTCAATACGAGACACGTCTCCCCTTTAATCAGTGCTCACGCACTCCCGTCAAAATACAGTGCAGTTCGTAAGTATTTGGACAGTGGTACAACTGCTGTTCTTTTTGGCTCTGTGCTCCAGCACATTGGATTTGAAAAGAAGCAAGGAATATGGGGTTAGCGCGCAGACTGTTACCTTTAATCAATGGGTATTTACATCCAGATCTGGTAATCTGTGTAGGAATTATATCTCTTTTCATACATAGACCCTCCATTTTAGGGGACCAAAAGAAATTGGACAGTTGGCTTCTCAGCGGTTTCTGATTAGTCAGGTGTATTCAATCACTTAATTAGGCACAGGCATAAGAAAGCGTTCAGTATCTAGTTTTGATTCTAGGCTTTTGATTACCTTTGGAGTCTGTTATTGGCATTTGTCAAGATGAGAACCAGAATTGTGCCAATGAAAGTCAAGAAAGCCATTATGAAGGTGAGAAATAAGAAGAAAAAAAAAACGAGACGTAGGCCAAACAATAGGCTTACTGAAATAACTATTTGGAACATCATTAAAAAGAAAGAGAGCATTGGTGAGCTCAGTAATTGCAAAGGGACTTATAGCCCAGGATAAAAAAAAGTTTAATGAAAATGTATTAAAGTTGTTTAACCAGGTATTACTATTAATAATGTATTTTGAAGTGACAACATTCTGAAACACAATGGGTAGGGAGACGAGGGATGTGTATACCATGTCTACGCTTCCTTTATCATATGATCTTGGATGATCACAGTGATTCCGCAATTTTGACATCTCTTTCAGAGGACAGCACCTTCCACACCATTGTGTTTTGTCCAGAAGGAACATTGCCCATTCCAGGTGCCAGTGGCCCTGCTTAGCATCAGCTGCTGTTTTTCATGAGAATGCTATAGGGCAATATGGCTACTGGCATGACGAGAGACCTCACCATCTGCACTGTAGCCACAAAGGACGGGACTCATTTTTCGATTCAAAGCACTTTTAATTACAGTGTGTGTTACAATCTCCAACAGAGTTCTGCGGCTGCCCTCTTGCACGAGTGTTGAAATTAGGGAGTTGGTTGTAGGTTTGAACTGCAGCTGGAGGCTCTACTGTTTTACAGCTTGGGCAAAGTGCTTAACCAGAACTGCACCAGTAAATACGCCTCTAAATTTATGGACTGCACTGTCTCTTAAACGTACGCTCTGTGTGTTTCCCTCGCTAAGAGCGGCTGCCATGCAAATAAATAATGTAATCTGAATACTATCGACAAAGTAAACCTCCTAGAGTGATTTATTGACCTTGAGAGCGGCAATCCTTCAGTGAACCCTGTCAAGCTCCTGTAGCCTCCAGACCTCGCGACTAATTTTATCCGCAACGCCGCATGCTTTCCAGAGCGCGCTACATAATAAATGAACTGTATCTTTGCACTCGACGGAAAAGGATCCGTGACGTTCCTCTTTGTGACCTGTTGTGAGCCAGGGAGGGTCTAACACAATGGACTCAACCTCACTGCGGTTCTCCGTTCCTGATGCATGTGCCCATTTGTTATATTTGAATTAAATTAACATAAAGTATACTGTAAGGCAGGGACTCTCTTAAAAACAATACATCAAAATGACAGGTCTGCAGTACGTATCAGGCAGAATTGGGCTTTGAAAGCGCACTATACTGTGGCAGGTATTCTATTGTTCTTGCGTTCCTTTCCATAAGCATGTCTCAATGGGCCACCGCTGCAAGGCTCATGCTTTTGTATTACAAAGCAGTGTATATATTTTTTCCAATTAATCTGTCACAACCAGAGTGGGAAGTAGCATTTGCTGCTGCTGAACATGTGCATTTTCTTCCTCTTGTAAAAAATAGTAATTCAATGGTTAGTCACATATTGAAAGAAAGCTATATAATTATGAATATGTAATTGGGGCGCATTTATTTCCTGCCAATTCCTTGCTTATTTTCTCAACATGGAAACTAATCAGGTGCATGGCTGAACACAAAAGCAGGCACGCATACACTATTCACATATGCTCACAGACACTCTATGCAACAAACCCACAAAGAATATCCATCTAGACAGTGGCACACATACATGCATGTACACATTTACATGTATATTTAGTAAATATAAACACACACACAGAGAGGTCAGAGGAGAATGGCCATGGACTGGTTCAAGCTCACAAGAAGGTGACAGTAGCTCAAATAACCATGCATTATGACAGTGGTATGCAGAAGAGCATCTCTGAATACACAACGCGCTGAAGCAAGAAGTGGATGGGCAACAGCAGCAGAAGATGCTGGGTTCCACTGCTGTCAGCTAAGAACAAGACTGGTCACAGGTTCATCAAAACAGTACAGTTGATGGATCTCGATTTTTGGCGTAAAATACAGATGTTAAGGTCAAAATTTGGCATAAAGCATGAATCCATGGATCCATCCTGCCTCGTGCCAATGGCTCAGGCTGCCGCAGGAGTGATTAGCGACCTTCATCAAGCTGACAGGCTGCGTTCGCCGCTATTTCCAATTTGAGTTTCCAATTCGTGCTTCCAACTTCTCTCCAATAAATGTTTAACATCTGTAATACCTTGTTGAGTCCATGTTGTGTCTACTCCAAAAATCAAACATTAATAGCAGATAAGCAAATACCTACAGTAGGGTCGTTTTAGGAAGGGCTTAGCCCTGTTAGCCCATTTATACCAGTCACCACTGGTCAGAACCATTTCAGAAGTGGAGGGGCCAAATGTATCCTCACAAGCACCAAGTTTGTGCTTGTTCAGATAAGAGAATTGTTTGCAAGATTTCTGGGCACTGAGAGACTTTTTACTTGTTATCTTGAGAAATAAACCACATTGCCTACTTGCTCTCAGACATAATTTAGTGAGTGATATTTTCGGTAGCTTCATTTTATTCTGCTTTCTTATGATGGTTCCTTTTATATTTTTTGCAGAAACATCGCAATAGGCCTATTGATAGCTAGCTGTAGCCTATGGT
Organism: Conger conger; assembly: GCF_963514075.1. Lineage (NCBI taxonomy): Eukaryota > Metazoa > Chordata > Actinopteri > Anguilliformes > Congridae > Conger > Conger conger. The sequence goes on along the minus strand of NC_083776.1, from coordinate 28,277,311 downwards.
TTGGCAACTTAGACAAACAGACAAATGCATCATTGAAACAGTTGTATTGGTTGCTGTGCACACTAGGCTGTGCATTTTATTTGTGTGACAATGGACTGTTTGACTGGAATAACATGTGACGACACACATTTGTGTGTGCATACTGTATTTGAGCTAATGTCTTAGAGTGGAAGGGAATGCAAGCAGACACATGCAGGTCTTTTTGGTTCATTATTGACAATAATAATTAATGCAAATACTGTATTCAGTTATGTATTACGTTTGTAGATTGCTTCCTGTGCTTCCAGCTAAAATCTATATATGACATGCTGCATGAATAACACACAATTGCCCTGAAATGTTCTATGATTACTAATTGAGATTCAGAGACATCTTTGAAAAACTGTATTGTAATAGATATGTAAATGTATCTGCATACTAGTCTGTACTGTTTTACTGGTGTACAGTATCTGGTGGTGTATGTAACATTTTGTATATTGGCCCAATAGTATGCAAGATCATCATCATCTACATACGTCCTGAATGTGATTAAAAAGGACTCTCCATGGTCAAGCAAGCACATGTCCTTTGAAGTCAGGTTTTAATTGGCTTGCTTCTGAAGGTGATTTTGGATTAACCATGCATAATTACTGAGGCTGACTTGTTGCTTCTCTGTTCTACATACTGTAAGTATTTCCTTTGAACACTTAAAATATGCATATTGCATTAAATGTAGATTTTATATTTTTAAATGTCTGATTGCTTAATCATTGGGGCTGGTTATTTATTTCAAAAAAACATGTGTTCCTAAGCAGCAAAGATATGGGGTGGCTGGCTTCAGTTTAATGGGGAGATTAGCCACTGCGTGGACAGCACCAGTCTTTGTTTGTTTGTAGTGGTCAAACTGTAATTGTATCTGGAAAATATTCATAACGTATAGCTATAGGAGAGATTTCCGGATTTTCAGACTGAGGGACTCCTTTCATACCACTGCCGCCTCACAGCAAGGAGGTCCTGGGTTCGAATCCCGGTTGGCCTGTGTTGCGTGGGTTTCCTCCGGGTACTCCGGTTTCCTCCCACAGTCCAAAGACATGCAGGTTAGGCTGATTGGAGAGTCTAAATTGTCCGTGGGTATGAGTGTGTATGTGTGTGTGAATGGTATGTGTGCCCTGCAATGGACTGGCAACCTGTCCAGGGTGTATTCCTGCCTTTCGCCCAAATGCTGGGATAGGCTCCAGCCCCCCTGCGACCCTGTTCAGGATAAGTGGGTTAAGATGATGGATGGATGGATGGATGGGACTCCTTTCACCTAACATTCACTAGCCAATGATAGCTAGCTCCTAAGAGCAGTGAGAAGTAGATAGGGATCTTATACTCCAGCCTGAAGTTGTTGGACCCACAGTTCTAAGTAAATTCTTAGGTCATCATGGCCAGCCAGCTAACATATCTAACATAACTAAATTTAGTTAGCCAATAACAGAAGCTACCTAATGTCACTGAACACTGACCAGCCATTTAGTTAGTGGTTAGCAACCATGGCAACCCTTTCTTTCCCTAACAAAGCAGCATCACTGTATAGGTAATCCATAAACATTTAATCTTGCACTTGTCTTCCTCCTTCTATTGGCCACGTGCTTTTCAGATACAGTGCATGAAGTGCATTGCATTGGTCACACCCAAAAATGGAAAATGAATAACAAATGCTGGTAGATAAGCAAGGTATTGGGCTGAAGTCAACACAGATAGTACAGTAAACATGTGGGCACCCCTGGTCAAAAAGCCTTTTACAACGAGTAATGATCTTTCGGGCTGGGGATGTCTCGGGCCATTCAATCTGAAATCTTTCTTGCTCTTCCAGACCTTGCCTTGACTTCAACTGTTCTATTTTTTATCCATTTTCTAATGTTTCTGACAGTGGAAATATGTAGTTTGAAACATTGAGAGGGCTGTTTAGCCTTCTTCTTCTTGGTGGAAATGAACCATCTTCATTCTGAAATCCTTGGACAACTGTTTATAGGAACCCATGGTTGTTAACACCAGACAGAACGGACACTGCAAGGCATGGAGTTACTTCAGAATAAAGACTTCACCTGGTTCTAGGCCTTAGTAATAATCTTTTTAAAAAGTAACAAAGAAGAATCCCAAAGGGTTCCCAAACCTTTGCACAGAGTTCAGGTTGGCTTTCGATCACATACAGATTCATTGTAACAGACATTTTAACCAGGAGTGCGCACATTTGTGCACCCCAGTGTATGCATTTAAGGACAGCACTCCTCTTAGGATAATGTATTAAATCAAGGGGAAAATAAACCTGAGTTTATAGTGAGTCAGGATAAAGCTGACAGTTGCCTCTATTACTGGCTGCTTTATGTTTTTCGTTTCAATTTCACAGCAAAGTGCTAAGTGTTAAATTAACTCTGAGTACTTTTAAGTTTAATGGAGTATATACAGTACATGGCCCCTCTTGGACTTGGACTCTTGGCCATTAATGTACATAATTTAAGTTTTATTTTTATAATAATTTAAATTTAAAAGTGAAAAAAAATTTTTTTAACCAGTTGTATATGCAATACATTTTTACTTCACCTGACCAGGCAATGGTACAAATGACACTGTTCACATATTGGATGTAATTTCAAAAGACCATAAAACAGAGCTTTTTCTGGGTTTCTGACCACCCACCTCATTAATCATAACTTCCTCCAGATTCTCCCTCCATTACAAAAAAAAGTAATGATTGCTCACATAACATTAGAAAAAACTTCCTCAGACAGCATAACTCTGAGTTTTATAAATCAACATAAAATACTTTGAGTGTGAGAGAAAATACTTTGTATATACAATACATTTATAAAAGATGGCATAAAATCAATAGAGACAGACTAATATCTGCCCAAAGCTAAGAGTATCTTTGCTGAAAAAATCCAAGCAGGAGTTACAGCTTTTTACAGGCTGTAATTACAGACCTTGTGAATTACAACATATACTTTTTCTTCATTTGGTCTCTATGTTTCCCTTGAATGTATTATGTGTTCATGTGTTTCCTCTTTTTAAAGAGAACGCATGTTGGGGGAAATTGGCACCATTATCCAGTGCTGTATAACATAATGAAATGGGATGAATCTATGAACCAAAAAAAATACAGATACACAACAGAAGTGTGGAATATTCTGGCCCTGCAATACAGCTGATAGTAATTTGCCTTACATTACCATTACCTTTGAATTGATTTACCAGATAATATCATTAAGGCTGGATTTTCTTGTCAACAGCGGGTGCACAGAGATCTGCCATGTACATTTTTGTTCCGAGCATTTAGCACCATCTGTCAGACATTTGACATTCTGAAGAAAAACCAACCTTCTCAGAAAGCAATAAATAACCATTTGAAACTCATCTTACAACCACATTGTCCAGCAGTGTGTGCATGTAGGGAGAGGGACAAACTGCTTTTCTGCAGATTTATCGACGTGCAGAATCAAAGCAGAACATGTGAAACCTCGATGAGCAATCCGATACATGCAGAAAGAGAGCAAACTGCTGTTTCAGGGACTTTGTACTGAAATAGTACACTTTGGGAAAACAGTTTTTTTCAGCAATAGAAAAAACATCTCACATACTCTTTTCAATTCAGCCATGTTAGGTAAGTTTGTATACAGACATTGCTGGCAAAGACTGTTCAGTTGCTCACTTTTTCACTTTTCCACTTTGGGAAATATTTTTTGATAAACTTGGCTGAAAAGAAGGAGAAAACTTCAGAAGAATGACAAAATCCTTGGACAATATTCATATAAAAATTAAAAATGCTTTATTGGCATGAAATACATTATTACGGCAAATATTGCCAAAACATACACATAGGAACAGGAATAATGATATATTAATATAAACATTAATACACACAATAATAACAATAATAATAATAATGATAGTAACAATAATAACAATAATAATAATAAAGAAGAGAAAACAATAATAATTACTTATAATACTACTACTACTACTACTACTACTAATAATAATAATAATAATAATAATAATAATAATAATAATAATAATAATAATAATAATATATGTATTTTAATGAATAATAATAACAAGCAATAATAAAATAAATAAAATAAAATAAAATTAATAAATAAATAATTATATAAATATAGATATACTGTATGCTCTTGGTGGTCAACCAGTTTCCCTCAGATTATGGCCAAGATTGTGTTTTTTCCCCATTGGTTTGAGAAAAGATTTTTTTTATGACGAGTGAACATTTGTTGAAGTAATGTGCCCTAATTTCTAAATATTCCAAAGTCTATCTCTGGTTCCACCTCTCCTGCCTTACAGGGACCACATATACGTTGTTCTTTTGGTAACCATATTCTCCCATGTCTCCATTTTCAATTGCAATTGTGCGGTCACTGAGCTTGTACTTGGTCAGGATCTGCCTCTGCTTTATATCTCTTGAAAGAGAAGAGATACTCAGGCAATTTGTTGTCTCTTTTTAGGGTCAGATAGCAATTTAGTTTCTTGTAGTTACATCATTCCAATAAAAGATAAAAGATTTCTGTTTCATAACTTGGTTTACTTTAATTTGTTGGTAAGCAGTGCTGGTATGAAGCTGTGTTTTGTGTGACGCTGTCTCTTCATTACCAGCTGACTGAGTGGACTCTTCATGACGGAGGTCTTGGGCTTTCATTGCCTTAAATTGCAATGTGTCCTGAGGACTTGAGTTCAGGTGCATCCAGAATTGTAATGCTCTTTTTTGGATATTAATAATTAATGGGACAATAATTCTGCCCTACATGCATTATTTGTTTTCCTTTGTATTTTTAGGATGCTTGTACAAAATTGTACATGCAGAGGCTCTATTGGATGCTTGTCCCATTTAGAATAGTTCTGCTAGCTGAGTGGAGCCCTTACCTCACCTCCATACAGCAGAATGGGCAAAAGTCTTTGCATTGCACAGAGTGCTCTTCAAACCTTTTCTTTTAAAGCATTCACTGCCATGTTAAAGCTCCCTGGTTCAGTAATGGTCAGACCAAGGTTGGTATAATTTAGGGAGTGTTCTAGGGTGGTGTTGTCTAGAAAGAACGGGAACCTATCTGGCTTTTTTTTTGTAAGATTATTATTTTTGATTATAAGTTTACTGTTAGTGCCCATTTCTGACAGAAATCCTCCACTAGAGCTAGGTTCGGCTGTAACCCTTCTTCAGTGGGTACCGAGTCATCTTCGTAGAATAAGAATTGTACTTCTGGGTCATTTAGGAGGAGGCCAGGTCTTTAGACTCTTCCGCTAACTCATTAATGTAAATATTGAACAGTGTTTTGGTGTGAAGAACTCAGTCCTTTGGTTTCCAATTTTCACTCCACATTTCTATTCTGAATACATTGATTTAATTATATCCTAAACTTTTTGATTAGCTTATTCTTCAGTATCATTCAGAGTTTCTTGTCGGTATTTTAGTTTTCTGTTTTAGTGTTTTTATATTTTGACAGTATCTGAGGTGTAAATCTGAGTTGTATGGTTTGTTATGTTTTGATAATATTCTTAGGTTTTTTTAATTTTTTCATTTTTGCCTTCAATATCAAACCAATTTTCTAATTTGTTCAACTTCTTTGTATTATGAACTTTTAGGTTAACTTTATTTGCTGTTTACAATAACCTCTCTATGACTGCCCTTCATTTCGTAACATTGCAGCTTGACAAAACTATTCACACAGGGATATTAAGAAATACAGTACACATGAAATAGGCAGGGTACTATTCATTCTTTCTAGCCTTGGCTGTGCACAGGCACACTCAAGTGTCCCTAAATTCACCCTGAGAGACTGTGTGCATTGCAGCTCAGATGCCAGTCTTTCAGCAGCACTTTTTCAATGGATGTATGACACTTATATGCTTGTTTCCATGGGGACAGATAAGACGTCAGCCAACTGCCATTCACCAAGGCGAACTGACACAGACCCAATCTTTCCTCTGCAAACCAGGTACTTTAGAAGAAAGATAAAAAGAAATACCAAAAAGGAAACCTAAAACAAAGTAAAGAAAGAGAAAATGAAATGAAGGGAGAACAAACAAGGTTTACAAGCAGTCTTTCATTCAGATTGCAGGTTCAGTCAAAGTAAGTTTATTTGAGCTTAATTTGTGCTCTGTCATCCGTCACCAACATCCTCAGGCTATAAGTCTGCTTGGGGTGCTAGTATGGCATTTTGTTTCAGGATGGCATACAGACACATGCACACATGCACACTTACACACACGTTCAAAACACACGTACATGCAATGCACACAAACAAACACACGTGGGAGCGCATTCCATTGCACTCTATTTCAATTATTGAGACCTGTGCAGACCTCTACAAACTACAAAAATACATGAGTAATTTATTACTTTCTGTAGTCAGCCTGCCAGCGCTAGTAGCTTGCACCTTTATATTGGCAAAATGTGTATATAAGCAATTTTTATTACATTATTGGCATTTGGCAGACACTCTTATCCAGAGCGACGTACAACAAAGTGCATACCCATAACCAGGGATAAGTGCGCTGAAAGACCCTAGAGGGAAGTACAATTTACAACAAAGACAAGGACCAGGGCCTAATTTTTTTTTTTTAAACAAATAAACAAACAAACAACAAAGCAAAAGTGACCAAACTTAACTATCTTAACTATCCAAATACTGCTTACTAGGTTCTTTATCTTTCCATAAGCCAGCTGTGTCAATCAGAAATGTATCATTTTTCTAAGAAAAAAAGCAGAAAGTAGTTTTACAGGCAAAACTAGTATTGGTAAATTATCCAAGACATTCATCGGTATTAGATCTTTGTAAATCATTTTAATTTGTTGAGTAATTGTTGGTAACAGTACTTTATTTGATTACTAAATGCCTATGGGCGATTTAACAATGAATAAAACAAGAGTCATCGTTCCCATTGAGGATTATGAAAATATTATCTTAAATGTCCTGTAGGCAGCTATAGATTTGTTTTTAAGCAATGGTTTTTGGTGTAGAAACACACCCTGTGTTCTCATAAAAAATAACCATGCCATCATCAATCAGCAGCCACACAGGGCAGCACATAACTGGCCATAGGGATTCACAGCAGTGCCTACAGGGCAGCACACAACTGGCCATAGGGATTCACAGCAGTGCCTACAGGGCAGCACACAACTGGCCATAGGGTTTCACAGCAGTGCCTACAGGGCAGCACATAACTGGCCATAGGGTTTCAGCTGGGAGGGAAAGAGGGCTTCAGTCAGCAAGTTCTTCCCCCAGTTAATCAGGCACCAGAAGTCTTCCAATCAGACCTGGGTCAAATACCTAATTATTTTGGATTAAAATACTTAAAATACTTTTAAGTGGTCGATTGACCTTGCCTGGTACAATTGAGCCAACCAGGAGGACCAGATGGCAGGGTTAGCAGTTTTTGAGAGTATTTCATAGGGTCCAATACACCAGCCAAGCTCAGTAAAGTGTAGAAAAGTATTAGAATTAAAATAAATTATGTATTTCATCCAGCTCTGCTTCCAATACAGGTGGACTGCAGAGCGTACAGAAATATTGGTTGAAAGCATGTGACTTTGGAGTGAATGTTGGTGGGACAATGCAATAATAAAACAAGGCTGCACACACAATCTCACATTGCAGACTGGGAGGGAATAAACATAGGAGCTGTATTATCAGCGTGTGACAAGCAGACTGTGGAAGACTGTTAAGGAACAGCCTTGTACATTAATAATGTAGCAGGTCGTCTTTCTTCATTTGCGTTTTTAACCAGGGATTCCTACTGAGAAGCACGGGCCAGATTTAACAGGAAGTAGTCGCAGCTCAAAGAACGTTTGCCATAATGCCGCTCTGTTGCAAATGCATAATCCAGCACCTTAATGATTTTTATAAACCTGTTTCTAATTATGCCATCAAAGAAATTAAATGCCCTCATTTGCAATTTTGCATTAGGGAACAACCGTTAAAAAGGGTGTCTCCTAAAGAAAACAATCTGGCATGCTTTTACAAGGTGCCAATAAATGGATATGGGGCAACCATGCACAGGTAGTGATGCAACCACAAATGAAAACTTAAATTTAAGGATCAGTATAAACAGATGGAGCCAAATAAAATATCCACAGAATTATGGAGGTCTTTGGAATTACAATGGGTAAACCTGCTGTTTCACTGCCAGTGTTTTTGTTAACTCAGATCATTGGAGGGGATAAAAAGAAACCAATCTTGAGAAATTACCTGAAGTGGTCAACAAAAACACCAGGAAGCAGCTTTCTGAGTACAGGCTATTTAAATGGTCATTTTAGTTAAAAATGGTTTCATGTTAACGCAGCCCGGTACTGAGAACAACAAACAACTTGAATAAAATCTATCTAATCACTAATGTCACAAATAGGCCCATCAAGACTCCATTTATAATTTGGCTGTTGGATGTTTTACCCCACAGTATGTATTTGCACTATGTAGGTACAGGATCTTCCTTGTGGGAACTGGTGATCTAATAATCCAAGATCCTTTCGCGCATATCCTACAATTTCAACACATTTCATTGAATATAATCTGGTTGCAGGGCTATTGCATTCATTTAATTTGGCAGAGAATGAATGCATGTTACTAACAACTATTGACATATTACAAATTGAATCAAGATGGATTTGACCATTGAAAGCAGTACAGTAGTCTATGCATATACTGTATAGGAATAGTTCAATCCATAACACACCAATTTATTTCCATCCCCGACAATCACTGAATGCGGATTTAAATTCTAGCATGAGGTTATTGTTATTTCCTTCGATATTAAACCTTTTGGTGCTCATTAGGCCTAATGAATGGGACAGAAAGCACTCACATGCAGACATGCTTATTCACACACACACACACACAGCAAGGGCTGCAGTATAGGCTGCTAATTTCTAACCCATTAATAAATTCTCAAACTTTGTAGCCTAAACCAGAGAAACAGCACTCAGCAACACCTTTGCATTCAGTAGTTCTGTATTATGAGTTCAAAGATAAAACACAAGGTGGTCAACAGCAAAGTTTAGAGATAGCCACCGACGTGATATTCCTAACGCCTTCGAGCACGTCAAAAGCGGCACAGCATGCTCATACGTGCGTGTGTGTGTGTGAGTGTGTGTGTGTGTGTGTATGTGTGTGTGTGAGAGTGTGTGTGTGTTTGGGTACAGCAGTTCAGCAGCACACACACAGGCATGTAGCTTGAGCAAGAGCAAAAAAAACTACTAACAGACAGGCTTCAGATACTCTACAGTGACAATCAAGAAATAGGAGGAGGTGGGACTGGAAAAGAGGAAGAAAAAAAAAATCCACCAATACAACAAAATTAAAAATAGCCCAAATTATGACAAGCCACCCAAAGCCATTTACCCCATACAATAACATAAAAAATAGCTGAGTTGGGTGGGAAGCTGCCCAATCTGGCAACACTGTACATTATTTAGTAAATTAGACAGAATACTTAATTGGCCTAATTTACAAAATCTCAACTCATGGGCATTTAGGGACTATTTGGCCCGTCAACAACTTGAATGAATCAGTGGTGCTGAAACACAAAGTGGAGCAGACACTGTGGCCCTCTGGGACTGGATTCTGACACCTGTGGTTTAGTGAATGTTATGTTTATATTGCAACATTGTAGTGACTTTTATTGTGCTTGAAAAGCAGTGAGTCTGGCTCCCAGCTCTCTTTTACAGCGATGCCCTCAGGTTAGGGGAGATATGGATGAACACTTTATTTTTTTAAATGACAGGGTATCCTTGGTGACCAACAGAGTCATGAGCTTGGTTTAAAGATGTGTCTGAAAGACTGAACCGTCTAGAAGATAATGTCCCAATCATGAAGGAACAGTTTTCTCCCTTTCATCCAGGTAGCTAATTAACTTGATAGAGCTACTATGTCTGGCCCCAGAGTAACACAGGAAGATGTGGCTTTCTGGATATCAGCATCTGCTAAATGCCTAAAATTCATTGTAAAAATTTTTATAATGATGGTGAGCAGATAAACAGCATTGTTTATGGGGATTATGTTATACTGGCAGTGGTGATTTTTACTGTCCTGATCTAAATGAGCCTTTACATCCAGTTGTTTTAAAATCTATGTTCTTTGTTTTAAATTAAAATGATGTCCCAGTCCAGTAGGTTCATAGTTCACGTTACTCTTTAAGTCATCCATTAACACTCATGAATGTTCATCGTGAATCAGCTCATTAAAAATCACAACCTTGCCAGTCTCAGAGTGGATGCTTTAGTTTTCAGTTTCTTTCTTCCTCCCTGCTGGAGGAAATCTTGAGAGGATGTGTTCACCTCGGCCCACGGAAAGTGGCTGCCCTCTGGACTGACACATTTACGTTTGACCTGCGGAACAGAAGCGGAGACAGGATAATGACAGAAACCCATGCTCAATGGCTAAGAGGTGTTTCACATCTATTTTCAGTCACCATTAGACATGCATGGTGTGCCAACATTTACCAGGAAAAAAAAAATAGATGTGGCTTTCACAGGACCCACATTCACCCTGTCACCCTTAAAAGCACTGCTACGATATGTTTGTGTTTGGTGTCGAAATACGCTGCTCATGGCTGTATCCATTTTCCAAGACTTCTGCTCTTATTGCTTATTTAGGGGCAGGAGAATCAGTGTTCTTTTTCACACATCTCTACAAAATACAACATTTCTACTCTCTCTTCAACAATCAGAAGAGGTTCATGAATACAGCTAGGAGTGGAGAAAAAAAAAAAAAAAAAATTTGATAGTTCTGAAAAGGAATCATCCTCCCTAGCCGTAGTTGTTAAAGACAGAAATACATGTTTTATGTAATAAGGGGCAACACGGATTGCCAGGGACGGATGACGGCACATTCATTCTATACGTGTACAGTAGATGCGTGAAAATGTAAGATCAATTAATTATTCATTATTGTTGTGGACGTATTGAGCCGTTTCACAGACAGAGATAAAGGCATGTCCTCAACTTAATTCTATTTTGACTTCTGATGTAATTTACATTACATTAATTTAATCTACAATTTGCCATTTATTGGTGTGATATAAATATATGGGTTTGTACTATTGGCCTGTGCTAGCTGCATCATATGGCCTTTTAGAATTGCAGTTGATGAAAGCTAACAACACACAAGCACTCTCTATGATTAACACTCAAACTCACTGCCCACTGCCAAAGACAAAATCAGTCATTTGATTTAATTACTTATTTATGTTACTGTTCTTATGTAGATGTTATTAATTCAAGGTGAAACGACTTTGTTAGTCAATATGCATTCCAAAATGTCAAATTGAGAGATTAAAATAAAACAAGATTCCAAGGCATGTGAGAGCCATGTGGCACTTATTACGGATGCCGGTGACCCCTGTAGTGGCATTTTAATTAACCTTTCCAATAGCTAGGATAAAAAGCCAATTAATCCCTGGGCAAAGAATCAAAAGTAGATTGCTGAGATGTTATATATCTATCATAATAAACAGGGACTTACTTGAGGACACATAAACCATGCTCATCTATTACAAAGAAGCAACAAACCATAGAATATGTTTACATTTTTATCAGCACCTTAGAGGATGTAGTTCATCAAATTAAACCCAGCCGCAGAATTATTCATAAACCTGTTTAGTCACCAGTGTTTGAGGAAAGCGTTCCACCAGGAACATGATTAGTGAGGAATTTTCATAAAAATAACTTTTCATCAAGGTCACATGGCTAAACACTTGCAGGATTTGGTCCATTTAATTTGCTGTGGCCCAGGCTTGTTTCAAGTGTTTGTGGGAGTAAACATAGCCATAAATTGAATTGCACTATTAAAAAATGGACTGCTCTCATTTTTGATTAGGTAAAGGGGTAGACACATATTTAGGTATGCCCAAAGCTAATTTTTGTACACAGAATTAAGTGTGAATACAACAAAATTCCCAGACGATTTCCATACCATTTTATTGTGTTTAGATTAGATCCCTCTGTCTAGGTATTGTCAGTATTATCAGGGCAATCCTTGTTCAACAAGTGCACACTATTTTATACTTAAGAATACGTGAAGTATAATTACAGTTTATATCAAGTATGCCTCGTGCACTATTTCGCATGGGCAGCCATTTGTTGGCAGGCATGTTTTACCAGTGGCTGTAAATCACATTACTTTAATAGTTTAATCTGATTTGCCAGACAACAATGTTCAGGCTTGCTCCTTTATTTTTTATTTGTTTGTTTGTGTATTTGTTTGCTTATTTATTTACTTATTTATATTTACTCAGGCATCATGTGGATTCACAAACGGTATTATAATGTTTTGAAATTAGTGCCTTCAGATAATTATCTCCCTCAGTTTCACTGTTTAATTTCTTGCAGGATAAGCACATTGCCAAAGCTGCAACAAACAGACACTGACAAAATGTCACACTGAAGCAGACAGCTGTGTAATGTTACCTTGGAAAATAGATAATGAGTTATGTATTAACCAGACCTTAAATCACACAGTACATATTTGCATGTTTTCAGAACTCCCATGCACTGATGAGGTTTTTAAACCTCCTGCTCTGTTCAGGATAAATTTTTACCCATTTTACAGCTTTTATGTATCACAAGTGTGATTTCGTACATTTAATTGCTATAAGAGCCATTCCATACTAGTCATCTGAACAAATAAAAGTAATTATCACCATTTTAATGAATTACGGGGTATATTTTTCAAATTTTGGACATCTGGTGTTTCCGGCCACAGGGAATTAATGGGTGAGACTAGTTTAAATTCATCCAGAACTTGGAAAACACTCACACACACATCAAAACACACACACACACACACACACACACACACACACACACACACATGCACACACACACAGACAAACAGAGACTCACAAAATAGACAGATGTACAAAAAAACTAAAGCAAAAAAGGACTACAACCTTACAGTGATTCTAAGGCCTAGTGCACATGATAATGGACCTATGGTGGGCCTGATGGACCACTCCTGAGAATCGCTGGGGTGTTCCCGATGTGATGCTGATCTAAATAGATTATCCTGTAGTGTGATCTAGGGGTGTCATGAAAAGATCTCACAATGGGCCCCACCATCCCAAAAAATCCTAATATTTACAAATATTTTTGAGGGCACTAGCAAGCTTTTCTGCATGATTTATATCACAATGACATTGAGAAAGTTTCCCTTATGCCTGATGTTGATGCTGCTTGGGACTATTTTAAGATTATATTTTTGTCTATATGTGACAAGCATGCCCCTGTCAAAAAGTACAGGATCAGGAAAAGAGATAATCCCTGGTTTTCAGATACCATCAACCTCACTATGACAAAGAGATGCTGCATGGGCAAAGGCTTAGAAATCTAATGCCCCATCAGATTGGACCTCTTTTAGATCTCTCAGAAATAAGTGTACATGATTGATTAGAGCATGAAAATCAGAATTCTATCTGAAAGCAGTCACTGAAAATTTCAACGATCTAACAAAATTTTGGAAATTGATTAAAATGTTTCTGCTAGCCTTCCTGACCACCTTAAAACAAACGGCAGTGATATCAAAGATAAAAACAATAATGTAGGAATTTTTAATGAATATTTTCATCTCTGCTGGATCTGTTTTTGGCCATTCTAATGCGGAGCCTTACAATTTTATGGGATGCTCAATGTGTTTACCTGCTGTTAGCTCTGCTGTGAGCCCTTCCCACTCTAAGCCTGTCACTGTCTCTGAAGTCTGTAAAGCCTTGGAAGATATAGACTGTAAAATGTAGGTCCAGACAACCTAGACCCACACCTCCTAAAGACAGCCTCTGATCTTATTGCAGAACCTATTGCTTCTAAAAAGTGGGGATCCCTCAGATGTGAACAATTATCGCCCCATCTCTAAGCTCTCTGTCCTGGCCAAAGTCCCTGATGAAAACTTGACTAAAGCAATGGAAAATAACATGCTAAGTGAGGTTCTCTCAGGTTTCAGGTCAGGGCATAGCACCATAACTGCAGCCATGCTAGTGGAAAATGACATAATCAATTCACTTGACAAGAAACAACATTGCACAGCATTGTTCATTGATTTGTCAAAAGCGTTTAACTCCATACACCACTAATTATTACTGCATAAACTGGGCAACATTATTCTTAGTCAGGAAGCGATTAATTGGTACAGAAATGACAATGTATATTTGCAGAGAGCTACAAATAACAAGCTTTTTAGAAATGAACAAAGGTGTTCCCCAAGGGTCTATTTTAGCACCAGTTTTATTTTCTATTTTTATATATCATCTGGGAAAAACAATCCATACTACCAAATTGCATTTTTATGCTGATGAGACAATCCTATACAAGGACTCCTCCTATTAAAAATGTTTATAAACCTCCCTTCTTGATCTTGATCTAGTCCTAAATGCAAATAAATCTAAATTAATCACGTTCACAAGGTCTCACTCACAGTCAGTGGATCATGATCATATTTTTACCTGAAATGGAGCAGCCACAGCAAAGGTCTCATCATACAAGTATCTTGGCTTTATGCCAAGGTTTATGTAAAGAAACTTACACTAAACCCTACATTAATGTATATCCCTATTGTCTCCTCCCTGCTAAAGAAGCTAGACAGGGCTTACCATGCTTCTCTGCGTTTCATCACTAATGCCAAATGGCTTACTCACCACTGTGTGCTATGTCAAATGCTAGGATGGGCCTCTCTGTATTTATGGAGGAAATCACACATGTACATCTTTATATATATAAAGCCATCATAAGAAAGCTTCCCCTTTTGTAGCCTACTTTGCTGCCAGTAGTAACTACCATAATGTCCACTAGATGGCTACTTCTAAAAATTCCGAGTACTCACTCAATTAGAAAAGACAGCTTTTTCTCACTTTGTATGGAATGGATTACAAGATCTCACACACTTAGTAGATACCCTGGTTTTGCTTGGCAAATTTAAATCTTTGTTATAGAACTCCTTGCAGGAAGAGTGTTGTTGTTTTCTGTAGATTGGGTCCCATCTGAAAAACTACTATATTCCCTTCAGCCATACATTTTTATTATCATGTTTTTTTGTGTTTTTGTTTGATGTACTTTATATTTTACTCCTGCTGTTGTCTTGGCCAGGTCTCCCTTATAAAATAAATATTGTATCTCAATGGAAATTCCTGGTTAAATAAAGGATGAATAAAAAACAATATATATATATATGGTTTCAAAACAAGGATCCTGTCTATTTGGTACATGCTAGTCTGTAATAATCATTCAACATCTTTTCCAGTAAAGTTAAAATACATACATACACAATAATTTTCTATAATTAGTCATATTTTTTGGGGTAAATGAGGTCTATAGTCCAATAAATCTAAAACAAAGTACAAAATATGTGTTAATGACTGATAATTAATTGTGGTACCTGTGTAATGCAACATTAGGTGAGAATTTAGGCTTTGTGATTGCTTTATAAACAGTTAAAATAGTCATTATTTTGACACGCTATTCCAGACTTCACTGCCATACAACTGAAAGGAGCCCTTGCCATTTTGAACTGAAGCATAGAAAGACCTCAATATTTTGTTGAGTTTTACAGCACAGCTGTCATTCTGCATTTAAGTATATTCTGCTATGCTTGTGGCACTTTCTGTTGTTTTACGGAGTGAATTACAGATAGTAAATGTTTGATCATTCTCTCCACACTCACTTGTGTGTCGTAAGTTATGTTATTATTACTGCTCGGTTACATTATGTTTGAAACATCTCCCATGGTTTTCTTTCCAACAATGCAAAGTGTAGCTGACAGTAACATATTTTTGACACCAGTTCTGCTGTAACCGGACTACTTGCATGAATTCAAAATGCATTGCATAGTACTGTATGTTGCGTGCATTGATATATGTTGTTTTCGCTGTGAAAAAAAATCTACACACCTGTTCGACCTGTTCTCGATAGCAAAGGTTATACGAAAATAATGCACACCCACGTGCCTCGTCTCAGCCAATCAGAATATGGTATTTGCTCTATGTGGTGGGTTGTTTTTCAGTCCCGTGGTATAACATTTTCTAATGGAACCTGAAGTACAATCGAGAAAGAGCACCGTATATATGGGCTGTCTTGCACACAGTCACCCCGATGATGATGACTCTTTCTTGACTTAACAGGGCTGCTCAACCCTGGTCCTAGGTTTCCCCTCCAACCCTAAAAAAAACACCTCATTCAACAGCTAGAGATCTCTTTGAGATGCTAATTAGTAGAATGAGGTGTGCCAATTAGGGTTGAAATGCAAACCTATCAGCAGATTAGCAGGAACAGGGTTGGGTAGCCATGCTTCAGATCGACTGCTTTTCAGAATGGTAGAGTATCACATTTAACTCAAATTCAGACATGTTCCAGAAAGCCCAGCGGAACGGGGGGTTGCAGAGGATGAAAGTATTCTCTCTAACGGACTCAAATAACATTTTTGGAAGAAGTATAGATACAGTATTTCTCTGTGCTGTGTAGATACAGTATTCCCCCCGCCCCCCATCTGCTGGTTTTGATTCTTTCATTTTATCTCTCATTCTTCTCAAGTCTTGATGTTTTATCCACATGTAATGGTCCATGATGTTTTGCACAGGCCATTTTTTATTCTGTTTTATTGTAACTGAATGCAGTACTCCTCCTTCCATAAATTGAAACATTAGGCAGTATTTTCAACTTAACCCCATTAATTATGAAGTACTTTATTCTTCCATGGCAGTTGAAATATTTAGCAAGGACATGTAGAAGGAAAGAAGAAAGTGCTATGTTACCTTTAACTCATGTGGACAGCATTCTATATGCTCTGTGTTAAGCATACAATGCATGTTATAGGTGCTTTCATTTTGTACATGATTTCAGAGGTTGAGCCTACACCCAGACAAAATTAAATATTATATACAGTGGGCTCAATAAATTCTGTACTATATATAGGGAGAGTATTGGGACATTTGCGTCAAAGTTTTTGTTTTTCCTCTGTGTTCCTGAGGAATGATAAACTTTGAGGCACATGTACTGTATGTGGTTCTACAGGTCTACCTAATAAGATGGTCACTACATGTAGATTATTATCAGTGTTTATTAAATGCAGCCTATTTTTCATTTGTATTAATTAATAATTAATTAATTAATAATAAATTAATAATAATTAATTTGATATATGTGTGTGTGTATATATACTGTGTGTATATATATATATATATATATATATATATATATATATATGCATTATTTGTACACATGTTTTTGCAAGTTTGTATTAATTATTTGTTATCAAATAATTACTTTTTTATCAACTGCAACTTCAATCTGCACATAATCATTTATGTTCAGCACATTCTGTAGAACACTGCGTGATTTAGAGAGCTTAAGATGAAGCTTTCCATTTGTCATGTATAATTTATATCCCTTTATTCCAAGATAAATATGATCAAGGCACATCCCCCACCAGGGATCTCATTAATTCTAAATATGGACACCATTCAGATTGTAAACAAAGATACTGTAAATAGTATTGGGATTTATTTGCTGATGTGTATAAATGCATATATAAGATATTTTTAATATCACAAATTGTATTTGAGCACAATAGAACCTCCACAGCACATTTTAAATATACTTGCTGAACATTACATATTATTATTATAATTATTTATGTATTTATTCTTGAATACCTTAAACGAACACATTACAGTGACAGCGTACAGACAGAAACACTCTAGTTGTCCTCTCCAATGTTATTTTGTTCTCAGAAGAGTGCAAGCTTTAAATTGCAGTGGCTTCTAATGTTGATGTCCTGTTTGGTTTTTCAAAGGCAGCAGGGACTTTCACATCAGTAAAATTAATTACTTCAGCTCTTTGAACAGAAAAGGAGAGGAGGGACTGACAGCTTCCCTGCTACTCTGCTGATTATGTAATATTTTTCCAGCTCTTGATCCTGGAATCAGCAAAGAAAGGGACAGTCTTTAGACAATTGGAGCCACTGGCAAATGTGTCCTATTATCCCTTATGTCAGCAAGCCTTTTGTAATGGAAGAGCAAACTCCTAATAGATTTTTGCAAAACACAAAGGGTGTAACAAAAGTTAGTCCTGTAGTTCCAAAGCTTTTTTTTATTATTCTGCAAACCAAAAGATCTCATAAAAACACAAAGCTTTTATACTCCGCTATAAGATGGCATGTTCTTTTGTCTGAAGAAAGCACTTTGCAAAGAGTGTTTCTTTCCTGTTCCTCAGGGCTCATGTTGCTTTTTAAAACTATATTTGTTTGAACAAGATTGCTTCAGCACAATAAAAAGATGCATTTTTTCACTTCCAAAGCATAAATATTCCAGAGATGAAATTCTCAAATAAGCTTCACATCAATTTTTTAAGCATTTTCAGCTTTTTCATATGCCTCCACCCAGCATCCCCCCCCCCCCCCCCCACCACCACCACCCAACACACACCTCCAAATGTCCTCCACAGTCCTGATCAAAGTCAGAGATTTTAACTTCAATCTTGCACATAACTAAAAGATTGCAATAATTGTCCAAGAAATCTTGGCTTGCAGTTACATGAAAAAAAAAAAAAAAAAATCTACTTAAAAAAAAGTGTGGTGTTGCCAAGGATGAAAATTATATATTTATTTCACTCTCTTTAAGGCATACAAATACTCGAATATCCCCAACACATAAATCCTTCTCAGCCATTCTCCACTGGTGACTTAATAGCAAAAGTATTGAAAAATTACTGCCAGAATTCACTGGCTCCAAGAAGAAGAAGAAGAAGAAGAAGAAGAAGAAGAAGAAGAAGAAGAAGAAGAAGAAGAAGATGTAGAATAAGTTGCAACAGCAGTAGTGGCAATTGTATCCACTGGACCTAGTGATGCAACACTGTAACAAGAATCAAGCAATTACAAACAAGCTGTATTCAATATTCTACTACAAATATTGGCATGCAGGGAATATGTAAATGGAAACAGAGCTAATAATCTCAATCAGCTGTAGCTCCTCTCCTTGCACAGTCATGCATATGCCAGGCACACAGGCATGAATTGTCTCAGCCTCTCCATCTATAGAAGAGATGTCAAGAGGAATGCGTACAACAATATAGCTGCATGCAGCATGTCAGGGGCCAATGGGGTAGTGCAATGGGGGGTACTTTGCCAAATTTAATTAGTTTTTCAGCATTGAAAAGGGGGGAAAGGAAGCACGAAGAAGAAGAATAATCATCTTTGCAAAAACAGGGCCTTATGTTCCCTTGTTGCTTCGGCCTTACATATTTACATATTATTCATTGAGGTCAGTGTTTTTGTATTTATAAGAATAACAACTGCGTTTGTGATATTACTTTCATGTCAGAATATCCATTGAGGTTTAATGTATTCATTTTTATCCAATACTCTTTCTTCTCCTTGATGACATTAAAACATTTTTTGTGAAATAGGGACTTTCTCTGGCCATAAACACAGCCCAGCAATGCACAGCAACCAAGCATTCTTTGGCACTGTATTCCATGGTAACGTTTGCCATTCACTGGAAAAGTGCACTGGTCAGTTGGCCTGCTTGCTGAAAATGCACAGGGACATCTTAATCCGACTCATGTCTATGCAGGCTTGGCTTGGCTTTTTACTAATCACGGCAGCTGGTGGCTCTGTGTGAAGGCCCTCTGGAGGCATGTTGGCCATCTTTCATTGATTTGTGGTTGTCTTTATTTCCTGTGGAAAACATATAGCTGAATTGCCACTTGCCTGGTACATTATTATGCTTCGACCCTCGTGATTCGTGAATATTTTTTTATGGTGTTTCTGTTTTGTGTTGCCTCACAGCCAAGATAAGCTGTGAAAGTTGTCTGTAGCGTTGCTGTTTTCCTGCGAAACCTCTCGAAAGGAAACCTCTCTCATCTTGTCTTGTCATGCTCCTACACTCCAGCTAGCACTCAGCGAAGGCCTTGGTTTTTTGGTTTTTTTCTTCTTTCATTATAGCAGTGCCCACCACAGGCTTTGCACAGACCAGGGCTTACGGGACGGGCATATCGAAGGAGCAAAATGAAACAAAATTCCCTACCGCAAAATATCCTCCCGAGATCTGGCAGAAAAAGTTAAAAAGTATTTTATTCATTTTCTGGCATAATAAAATCATGTTTTGGATGACAAGAATATGTTCCATTTATTTATTTTATTTTTTTATTACTTTTTTGGAAGTGCCATGCCTTAGAAGGATATGTAATATATTTTAGATTATAATTTATTCATGAGAGCAGGCTGAAAAAAACCCATCCAAATCATTTGCAAACATGTATCTGGGATATAGGTATATCCTGCCAACCTACATGCATTCATGCGAGTGCAACAATATGAATGGCTTTTATTCTTCATGGCATGGATAGCTTTTTCTGTCATAATGTGCTTTATATGGATAAATAATCCCTCAAGACATGTGGCCAGGACTGAGAATCTCTGCATAAAGCATGTATATATTACAATAACGTGTAACTTTGCATGTAAAAGCTTCCATGCATTCAATCACCCAAAAACTCTCATTGCTATACATGCATAATTTGGTATTTACATACACGCTCATGTCTAAAATAGGCCCCTTTTAATTTACAATGTGTTCATGCTTTTACTTGAAACAGGTGGATAAATAAATTAATCTGCTCTAGATTCTGCTTGATTTAATTTATGTTTATACCATATACAGCTGTTCCATGACATTAAAGTAGTGCTGGCATACCCCACATTTGTAAAAAGTTTATTATTTTCTCTCAAACTAGAATGCCTCATCATATCCACCAGCAGCCCTTTATACTTCAACTTCCCCAATCAATTCCGGGGAGGGAAAACAAGCAAGCTCTTTTCTCGGAAACACTTGACATCAAGCCGCTGCTACTTTTCACGCTGCAGTTCACAATTTGAGTTGACACAAATATGAGGCAGAGGAAGACTCTTCAAGTGCAACTTGGCTACCCATCAGTGGGGGGCACTGGTGAGCGACAAGACATGACCATGTCAGCCACAATTGAATCCCTCCTTCCCTGAACACAAGACAACTATACACGGCCAGCCACAATTGGCACTTACTTGGTTAGGGAACCAGATTGTGGGGCCCACTCACACATTGGATAAGATAGTCACATATTGCCTTAACTGGTTTTAGTCAGTCAGACCAAGGAAACAATTTCTAATGTCCTTTCAAGATGTTGTACATGTGGTGTAGTTCTATATAGATGAGGCGATTACAGGTAAGATCAATAGTCATTATGCACTACCATTAGCCAGTACCCACAACCCATTAGCCGGGGGAATAAATGATATTATATGCCAAATACATCACTTTCTCTTTCTCAGATCACCATTCCTTCCCTTTAAAAAAAAAAATGAAATGCAAATCCAAAATAGAAGACTGAGCTGTTCAGTAATGCCTAACAGTCAATAGTTTTCAGTCTGCATTTTCCAATAAATTGTCTGGCCACCCACCCCTCCAGAAAATAGAGCCAATTATATTGTACCTGAGAAATTATCGGTGGTGATGTTCCATTAGCATCTGTCTATTAGCCGTCCAGAGAGTGGAGAAGATTAAAAAAAGATCGGCACTGACGTTTAGAGGTGAGCGGAGCAGAAAAGCATGACTGCCACAGGTCTGGCAGCACACAATCCCATTATGAAGCTTTAATCAAAGCTGCATGCTTCTGAAAGTTAAGTTGTTTCTGGACGTGACCTTGATCTCGAGCTCGTCAGCCTCTTTCCGCATTCAAAAGCTCCCAGTCCCAGATGCGTTCTGCTGACAAGCAACATACTACAAGGCATTACGCTCTGCGCTGTACCACACATGGAAATGATGCTGTTTACTGCCATTAGAGAAACAGAATCAAACATTTTAGCTTATTTTTTCTTTTTTTCTCATGGACTCATTAAAATAAATTATGCCAAACTGGACAGAATAAAATGGGCATGCAAATGGTCTTAAGAACTCTTTTTCTTTTTTTAATTAATGTATTTATTGACAGGTAAACCCTGTTGTTTTCATGTACATTTCAAAGCCTGTTGCCACCACTGGCTCCCTATTGATAGCACTTCTGCTAGTAGTTCATCCTCTATTCAGCCAGTTGCCGTAATGCAATGTCATATTTTTTAATGACTAAAAGACTAATAGTGTTATCTGGCTGTAGTCCCTCATTCATACACTCACAGAGGAATGAATATAGGCTGGAGTACCAGCACCAAATTAATAATAACATGAAAAATGTTATATTTTCATTATTGATAGTGGCTAGTGCTAGCGCTAGTGGCTGCAGCAAGGTACAGTATCTTATTTGCGTTTGTATTTATCAGGCAGGATGCACAGCACTCTTGGAAGCACCTGAATACACTCTCCCGCATTACCCCTCCATTGGGAACTGCCTGCATCAGCGAAAGCGTGCCCTGAGATCGCAATCAGAGCTTTAACAGCATCTTTGTGCATGAGCTTTCTTGCTGTAAAAAGCAATCTGTTGATGTCGGTGTGACAAACTGTCCTGGACGCCTTAACTGCTGCTTAAAAGGTCATTGCACTTCCTCAGGTCTGCCTGATCGGAGGTCTTTATGTCAAAGCATGGCAGCGTGCTACAGCTCAAAAACGCCCCGCCCTTCCCTCCGCTCCACCAATCACAGTTGGGTATCTTAAATACCTGTATATCCCTGACATCAGCAGGGCCCGAAGCTCCGTACTGACTAAGTACAACAATGTTAATTAAAAAATGCACAACCCTTTCCCCTTTTTATAAACACTGAAATCGACTAGCATTTTAAACTGTAATGTTGGCTGCCGCTCACGTTGTTGCTATAGAATAGGTTGCGTGACCTTCTCTGCTGAAGTATGTGACATATCACACCTTGAGTGAGGAAATGTATTAAAGCACTGCAACACATTGGATTTACTACTGGTACCAACACCAATAACAATAAGCGCAACAACGGCAATAAACCACCTTTCAGGCACCTTTAAAAAGCCCATTGTTCCTGCTCGTTGAGAGCACGTGTGCTTTGCATGCATTATGAAGTGATGGTCCTCAAACTGGTTTTATGCTACTTACTTATAGCACACTACTTAAGTGTGCCACTGTGTGTTATAACAAAGATATATAGGCAAATGTGAAATGCCCTGTATAGAACTGTCACAGTATAGCCATTTGTAGTACTGTCCTATTTTATTCCATCATTTTTATCACAGACACACTGAGAAGCATTATTTATGCAACAAATCCATTTGGTTCATCTTCTTCCCCAGTAATATATATTTGCCTGGCAATAGTAAAACATTATTTGATTCTCATCAGTTCATAAAAATGTATTGCTCAAACATGAAAACATCAGCTTGGTAACATTTTGTATTCGTTGACTGGAAATATATGGCAGAAGGTTTGTGAAAAAAAAAAAAAAAACGATTTGGCATATTTATGGGCCTGTCACTGTGGCTAACCAAACGCGCGTAAAACCAGTCATGAATATGGCTTCAAACGAAATGACCTCGTTTGTATGAAGTTGAGTGGATGGAGAATGGCCACTGGGAAGCAGTGGACAAGACTGCACAATATTCAAGGGCTGCTGCTACTGATGCATGTAATTTGGCATTACTCCACCTACAGCTGTGATAAAATCAAAGAGACTAATTCCTTTCCATGTGTCTGGTTGGTTTCAACACATAGGCACAGTTTGACATTAATGTCCCCCCCCCCCTATCTACGCCTTCTGTATGTTTAGTAAAACCATTATATCACAACTTTACTTGTTTAAGTGCTGTTTATCTCAATAAAAAATGACTTCTACTTAATTAAATTACTACTACTTCAGAATACTCAACCAATAATGCCTTGGGTGTTGCAAAGAAAACAGTACGTTCACAAGAAATTAGCATGCAGAGAAATGGGGAAGTAAAATATTTAAACCTGTAGTGCCTGACATTTAATTAGAAGCAGAACCAAAAATAATTATCTCCCCAATCTCTGGAGAACGCACTGCCATTAACTGCTCTCAGAAAGTGATTACTTTTCATAGATGTATTGCTTTGATGTTCAGATATGTGAATATGCTTTCTATTCTTCTTTTCTGTGAAATACTGAATTTATGCCAAGGTACTAAAAACATACAAATCAGTTCAAGTCACTAGATACTATAATAGTTATGAAATAATGTAATACTTGATGTTAGATTTATTGGTCTGGAAATTTGCCATTACGTTGGTTTCCTTGATAATCAATGATTAGAGCACAGGAAGTGTGCAACAGGAGACTTCTCAGCCATTTTGGGGCGGGGGTGCGGCAGGAGATTGGCTTTGCACACAGCATTACATCTGACCTATCGCTGATCTTATTTCTGACCATACTGAACTTAAACAGTGTACTTTAATTCGTACACTTCTTTTGACATTGACTTTCCAGGCATCGAATTCAAATACAGTATATCGTTAAAAAGTTGGGCCTTTTCCATTTTCGCTTCAAGCTCCTCACATATACACCCACAGGTTTGTATAGCCTGCATGCACTCACCTTATTAAATCAGTCTATGTTAAAGTTAATGTGTTTACATTCAGTTTGTAATTCTGAGACTGAATTCATTTTCTGATAGAAGCCTTTTTGAAAAGAAGATTCCTGGCCCTTTTTTTCTCCATAATTTCTACCAGCATTGGGTTTGTTTTGTCTCGTACTACTTTTAAGACAAGGTTGGCGTATTATTCTAATTGGCTGAGCTCATCTAAATATAAGTTATTTTAGTACTGTGTCTGTGATGCTTCCTCTAGTTCCTTCTAGCTGAGGCTCTTTCTGTCTCTGACTCAAATCTGTGCTGCATGACTCACACGTTCAGACACGTTGAAATGCAGGTGATGCACACTCAAGCTAATGTTTCGGTTTTTCAGTAAACACCACCGTCTACTTTTTTAACAGAAAGGGGATAACGTTGAATATCATGCACTGTGAAATTAACAAAATCTTACAGGTCAGTTGAGTTATTTTTGTGGGTGTTACATGCTTAATTGTAATTTATACTGAATTCAATTACATTCAATTATATACAGTGTGATTTTAATTTTACACCCGGAGGCCCGATTGTCAATGAGGGGAAAGGCATGCGCTGGGGACAAATTTTAATTTATTTATTATTATTTCATTCAAATTTTTGTTATATTCAAAACAACAATGAAGCCTGATAAAGAAGGAACATGCCCTTATCCTCCAATAGTAATTTTCACTTCCTGTCTCAAAGGATCAGCGTCATGCGAGGAGAGGAGAGGGCCACCTTTTGCGGCATGGTTACGTCACGTCTGGGGAATATCTTACTCTCTGCGCTGCTGCTTCTATCAATTTAAACAGCAAAATGGGGCATTTCAATTGAAAAGGTCTCAAACTACTTTTGTCCTCTTAGACCGTTATTCAAACGGTAGTATACTTGCTGAATATAATTCTAACTATTCAATAAAGTATATTTGCAATTATAATAAGAGTAGTCAAAAAGTAGATTAAGGTGACAGCATGAGCAGAGTGAATCAATCGCTGCATCTAATTTTGACATTAGTGATCCGAGGGTGTTTGACGGCAGAGTAGAGCCAGGAACGGTGCTCGGTGCATTAGTCTCTGCCGCTGGGAGGGAATGAGTCTTTGTGGAATTTACTTTGGGCTAATTTCCACCTGTGGCCCCCTACTGGTTCTGCTAACAGGACACAGATTGAAACGGCTTCCGTGGTCGACATTATTAATCTCTTTTTCATACTGTGGATACTTCAATCAAATCCCACCTGAGCCCAGTACTACTGAGACTAATGTTCAATCGAAAGCACATATTAATGAGAAGAAGTCAATTCATTATGGCATAATGGCATGTTAGCCAGAAGGCTTTGTTTATTTTTGATTTAAGACAGCACAGCAGTTTTGATTGAATTCAAAGGTATACAGTATGCAAGGTATATAAACCATCAGTTGTACACATGGAATTAGCGCTGTTGCCAGTCCCTGTGCTTTATTGGGGGTAGCATACAGTTTTACTTATAATGGGATTTAATCGCACGGTCAACACTGTCATATATCCTGTCAAAGAGGGTGAATGGTGCACCTTACTTTCCAAAATAAATATATTAGAATTTTTTAATTTTTTATTCTTAATAACTGATTCGATAAATCATACAAATACTTTCAGATATTGTAATATGCTACACTGCTGTGCAATAGTGTCTCATTTGTATTTTTGAAAATGTGTATTCCATACCCAGGACATAAGGTTTGACTTGGCGATGGTTTAATTATTGATCCGAGGTAATGCTTAGAACAGCCTGGACAGCACAATGTGCACTTCAACGCCTTCATCAGGACCATTTCAAATGATGGACATCTGAGAGAGGGCTGTGTGACTGGATCATCACTCAGTTAAAGGATTTTAGTCTTTTTATTTCTTTTTTTTTTTCCTTGCAACAAGCAAAGCGCTTTTTTTTGCAGTTCACAGAGAACCACGATGAAGACCATGCTACACTCAACCGGTTCCTGTGGTGTGTCACAATTCAGCTGCAGAGAAACCATGACAAATTACACATGTTCAGATCTGAGAACAACAGTAGTCTGTACTACTTTAGCAAATGGTGCTGTAGTTCCTAATATTACCTTTATTATCAGAAACATTTATTTTGCAGCTTCCAGCTTGCTTTGGTGTGCAACGTTTTTTTCTTAGCTGGCAGGATATTTACATAATGCAACATTATCTGTTCCTTTATCTTTACTTTATCTGTTAGAATAAAAGATTTCATTTGAGACCTGACTATGGTGCTAATGTAGCATTTTTCATGTTCAACAAAGCATCTTGATTTGCTCTAACGTCTAACGTATCTGTATCTATCAGTACTCTAGCCGACAATACTGTTCACACAAATAAATGAGTGTTACTGATGCAAGGAATTATTTTATGGTGTCACAGTGACATTGTCAAGGGAAAAAAATATCCCAGCATGATTAGATACTACCACAGAATGGGAATCATTATGCTCTAGGATAGAGCCCTTTATTTTTTAAATATGTATTTTACTTTTATTGCCAGAGTGAAAACTAGACCTTCTCTATCGTGTTTGTTACCAGCTGTACAATTTGTTACCATAATGGAGAGCTTGTGATGTGTCAACATAAGCAAATGTCACATAAGTATACCCTGATTTAATTGGACCTAATATGGTTGTTGACCCATAATTATCAAAGAGCAAAGAGCGCTTTCCCAGACAGGGAGAGGGTGAACTAGCAGCGAGAATCTAACCAGCACTGACTAGAGCTGATCACAATCATTCTTCTGTGTAAAGTGCCAGGAGAAGCAGAGGTGGCAACCAGAAGAATGTGAGGATGAACTTCATTGAACAGATGATGAATGAATCAGCTAAAACTAATCTGAAGTTGGGAAAAGTAATCAAAGAGAGAAACATGGCGCTTTGCACAGTTGTTTTTTTTTTCTTCTTTGTTTTTCCTTCTTTCCCCCCACTGGATGTTATCAAGACACAGATGTATCTTAAGGACACTAAAATGTCAGCCCTCCAGTTAATAACAAACACAAAATTACTACTACTTACTATGTACAGTATATGTGCATATGGAAGTGGCTTCATTTACAGCCACACCAACATGATTATCCTTGATGTATTATCTATTTCTATTCATGTTTTTTTTCTGCCAGAAGTCATTTCTAAATCTAACAACATGATGAAAGCCTGATTCGCATAACACAAGGTTATGGTTAACTGTGGATTTGGACAGCATTTACGAATCCCCAGCTCACTAGAAAGATATACACAGAAGTCAGCACTAATATCACAGTCACAAATATCATTCAATAATTGGCTATTTGTTTGACTGGATGATACTCCTAATGCAGTTATTAAAAGCAGAGGTTCACTTTTTAATAGCAAACTTCACTCAGATACATCCATGTGCTGTTGTATCGCACATGCTGAAGCTGCTTCCATAGCTACCTGCAAATGTATTTTAATTTCCTTCCAAACAGCATCATAGCAATACATCTAAATAACAATAAACTGTTCCCTCTTAATTCCACAATTTGGAAAGCATTTGGATTCCAAATCCTTTGTATTTTCCTTTGTGAACGTATGTATTTGCACATCCATCATCTGTATATCCTGCCATTGTATTTGATCAATCTAAGATATACATTTTTGTGTCTTTTTATTGCTTCATAGAAATGTGTTTTGATGTCAAACATACCAGGTAATTCATTTCCAAGTTTACATGAAAGCCAGCTGTGTTTACATTGACTTTCCACTATTTGTATTGTGATAAACAGGGTCAAAGGGCAGATATTTGTAGACATCTAATTCCACTCCATTCTCCATTTGGTTGGCTTGCATGTCATCCTTTTTTAACATTTTTTTTTGGTAGCAGTGCTAGCAGGTTGCTGTTAAATTGCCCTGATGAGGGTGTTTAATGTGGATCATTAATTGCTGTGTGTTAACGAATGACTTCAAGGGCTGGCTGCATGCACTCAGTAGTAATGCCCGCATCATAATTGCCAGTGAGTATAAGTTTTGAAGCATTTAAGCTGCTCGTAGGACAATTAAGCGGTTGTTGAAGTGCGGAATGTCATTTGCATTAAGTGCTTCCGAGTGTGACACTCTCCTTATGTCTCACGCTGACCTTTGTTTTTTTACTCAGTAATGGCCTGTCTCTTGGGAATTAAACTCTGCTTGATGATGGTTTAACATCAGTGAGAAAGTCTGTCTTCAGCTTACAGACCACGTATAAGGATACTCTCTCTCTCGTTCTCTCTTTAAAGGGCGGCGGGTTTGGTGGTGGGCTGTCGGTATGTGTTGGGTAGCAGGGCGGGTGGGGGAGGGATATATATTTTTTTATTAACATGTGGGTGTGGTGGGTAGATTTGTTGATAAGTGAAATGTTTAATAAAGGACGTCCTATATATTCCTTGCTCCTCTCTCTCTTACACACACACACACACACAAACATATTTTTCATTTGTCAGGCATTTCCTAAAAAATTCCCATTGTATTTAGTGGAGCCAGATGGCTTTTGCCTCAGAGGGACACTAGAGGTTCAGGTTTAACATCTCTCTTCTCAAGCTTCCCCATTTTTTAAAATACCGTTGGAATTTGAACAAAATAACAAAAATAATTGGATGCATCTTTTAAAAAATATTGATTGACTATTATTTTGTTTATTTCTATTTTTAATTGGAGAATTCACTTGGCATGCAAGTGTGGAAAAGCAGACTGTAATTTCGTAGTATTTCGCTCTGAGAAATGATCCAGCCTGGTTCAGAAATTCAATGTCTTGAACCTTGGTTCTGGTAGAGCCACCTTCTTATAAATCATGTCTGTTATGGGGCCATATGTAGCATCATACTTTGTTAATAACGTGCGCTGGGCCATCCCCAGCAAATACAATGCAGTGGATTGACACAAACATGTTACCAAGGCGATAAATCATACACAGGGAAGGCCAGGGCAGGAAAGTAAAACCCTGACGTGAAAAATGTGAGACCAGCAGGCAAAGGAAAAACTCATTTCATAACTGGCAGCTTAGAGTAACCCATGAAACCTGGCTGCTTGTGTTTCACTGGACTCTCAGCTCTGTACCTTCATTCCTGGTAAGGGCAATAACAAAAAATGAAAAACGTATGGAATTGTTGCAAACTTGCCGTGAAGAGGACAGCAGTGCAAGTTGTTCAGATGGTGAGGAAGATGGCGAGGGAGGCTATAAAAAAAAAGCTAGGTTTAAGAATTGCAGAGATTGTTTGCACCAAATTTCAAAAAGAACTATAAAATGGCACCTCCATACCAACATACTCTTTGGATGGGTGAGACAAAGAAAGCCCTTACTGAGCATAGTAGACAAATCCAAGTGTGGAGTTTTCCACACCTTATTGGAATTATGACTGAAAAATGAAAAATGAAACTGGCTATACACACCATCAGCAAAAGAGGAAAGCACCTCATACCTACTATCAAATATGGAGGTGGGGATGTTTTGCTGCCAGTAGTCCAGGGGCACTGTTTAAGATTAATGGCATAAGGAATGGCATGGCAGCTTCAAATGGCATGTTCAGCAATGGGCATCTCAGTCTCCTCCAGAATGGAGGAATGGTCAAAAGTCCCTCCAAATGTGTTCTCTAACCTCATCAAAAATTATAGGAATAGACTCATGGCTGTCAGGGTTTTCCTACACATTTTCCAGGCAGTATCGTTTTTCGGGCTCACACGTGCAGATTACTAATTGGTTTCCAGGTGCAGTCTAATTACTGACCAGTTATCTTTTATTGGAAGGCGGGCTCTACCCTATTTAAGACCCATTGTCCCTCCACTTTGTGCTTGAGTGTTACATTGTGTTTCAGATACTGAGCCAGGTAGAGGTAGCCTTCAAGGCTGGTCTTTCAGTCCAGAATTAAAGGTGTGTTACCCCATATTCGGGTAACCGTATTTATTATTTTTCTTTCATCTATTAAGTCAAAATAGACTTGTGTACCAGATTTTCGGTACTATTTTAGTTGGCGTTTCGCCAGGGAGTTTCTGTCCTGTTTTCTGTTTTCCCCTTTCTCCTCGAGTGGTTCCCCTAGATTATATTTGGGAGAACCCTAGATTATATTCGCGGTTATCCCACGTTCTGGTGGTAACTTGAAGATTCCCTTTTCGGTCACGTCTGGTCCTCCATCCCCGCTCCCCCCCAGGCTGTCAGGGTGGATGCACAAGTATTGAAGCAGGGGTGCCACAAATGTTGAAAGCTATTGAAAAATATAGTTTTATTTGAAAAATGTAAGAGAGGGGTATGGGGGATGCGGCAGATCAAAGCGGTAAATTTTACGCCGGTACAAGCATTGGTATCGCCACTTCCATTGCATTTTGCTGGACTTTCGTAGATAGAGACTCCGCATTCTGCCAACACACAAACATGCATACAATAGCGGGTGTTACAGCAGCCTACTGAATGAATGAGAAGAGCTAGCCTTTCAAATGTTTTAGCTATGTTAGATAGCAGTAGTGCTTTATAAACTGTCAGTTCAACAAGCTTATCATAACAAACATATTTATGGCTACTCACTTTTTAAACTGTCTAGCCCCTGAGAATGTCAAACTTATGTAGAAAATGTAATTACTAAAAACGTATTAATTTAATTATTTGTTAGCTAACAAATTGTATTTATTTATTTTCTGATATGCAAAGATTGCTAAATATGCCTGTGTTACAAGTATCACATTTTTTATCAAGTGGCGATGCAGAACCATTTCTATAGTCTATGTGTAGAGTGATATAAGTGATTGATAGTTTGGGCTGTGAAATTAAGGTCAGTTTGCTACTGGGCACTGAGACAAAGAAGTACGTTAAAATGCCTTATAAACACAAAAGTGGATTACAGAAAAGAGAAAATGAAAAATGGATGGCTTAAAAAGGCTGACTCAGAAAAAAAAGTCTGCATTTTTGTGTATTGACAACAAGACACATTGTCGGACCATAACTTGTGTCTGTAGTAATACTTAGCTACCATGGGTGGCTAGCGAGGTCCTAGCCCAGTGATCGAGTCAGGAAATCTGTAAATGAATAGCATAAGCTAGCCTACTACTATTGCTAATGTTACTATGTGATGCATGCCAAACCTTTCTCTGACACCAACCAAATAATTTACAATGCTCATGTTAATTTGGACATCAATTAATATTGATATGTATTTCTTTTCTCATAGGTCAGTCAAATTTTACTGTTCGAGTTTATTTGAAAAAAACATAAACTTTGAGCAAAACAATGCAAGTTGGTAGTTGCTATTGTGCTAATTGTTTTAAATAACTTGGGTTAAATTACTTCCAGTAAACAGACAGCAGATATTATATATTCTCAAATGTATAACAGGCAGCAATATAAATAAAGAATGCACTTTTTACATGTGACCACTTTATCAGGTATACCTGTATACCAGCTTGTTAATACAAATATTTAATCAGCCAATCATGTGACATAGACTACAGTATATGCATAAAAACATGCAGACATGGTCAAGAGGTTCATGTGTTTTTCAGACCAAATGTCAGATGTGATCTGTGCAAGTGATTTTGACTGCGCAATGATTGTTGGTGCCAAACAGGGTGGTTTGAGTATCTCAGAAACTTCTGTTCTGTTCTCCTGGAATGTTCACGCACAACAGTCTCTGGAGAGAATGGTGTGAAAAGCAGAAAACATTGAGTGAGTAGCAGTTCAATGGGCAGACATACGTTGTTAATGAGAGAGATCAGAGGAGAAGGGCCAGACCAAAGCTGACAGAAAGGTGACAGGAACGCAAATAACCACACATTACAACAGTGGTATGCACATGAGCATCTCTGAACACACAACGCAGCAAACATCTAAGTGGATGTTACAGCAGCAGAAAACTTAATATGTCTGAAAATAAGTCTAATAAATACTTTAAAGTGAACACTGATTGTATATTTGATCAATATGATTTGCTTCAGATGATTTTAATTCTGTCACTGGAATGGGCTGCAATGACCATAACCACCAACATCATAAACATTCACACAAACACAAGCAGTGGCAATAATTCAGACTGTTTCAACTACATTTAGTTATTCACTTTGAATCTTTGAAAAAAAAAAAAAAAAAAAATTCTCAGAAAATATAAAACACGAGCCGCGGTGGCGCAACAGGCTAAGACGCAGCAGACTTGCGGTTGCAGTTTGCTGCAGTTGCACACCGGGGACCGGGGTTCGATTCTCGGTCCTGCCAAAAGCCAAGTTTGGCCGGCTCACGTGGGGCAGCAATAATTGGCAGGGGACTTGGCAGGGTTATCAGATCGCCGCACAATAAGCACCTCGGGCGCCTCGGAATCACGGCAACGGGCACGAGACGGCTTGAAGAAGGCGTGTCGTTCTCATTCGGGCCGCCGAGGGATGGGGTACGGGTGGTACATCTAATACGACTACCTCCAATTGAATCAGACGAGGTACAATTGGCTACCAAATTGGGAGAAAAAGGGAAAAAATCTGAAAAAAGAAAAAGAAAATATAAAACACATTTCATAGAATGTATATTAAAAAAAGTAATGAGTATGGAGGGAGTTTCATTGTAATTTCAGTGACCACTGAGCAATTTATTTAATAGTAAATAAATGAAAATACATTAAAAACCTGCATTGACGTTAGAGAAAACTGGGCTTCAGAATGCCTCCTGCTCAGTGCGCTTTAATGACACAAACTCAGAATGCTCTTTGGTGTCGTATTTCTCATTTTGGCCAGTTCGTTGGCAAGTTGATGACTCACTAGTGAACCTTACCGCAAGCCTAATATAGCACCAGACTTCGCTTCCAAAAGAAGTGTGGGAAATCTGGGGAGTGGGTGACATTAATGTCTTTATCTGCAGCCATTTGTTTGTGGTACAGCAGTTAAGTCAATATAGCTCAGCACCTGCATGAGGGGATCAGGGATTCAGCCTGGGCTTTGATAATGACACATTCCCCTATAGCACTCAGCAGCATGGATCTCTGTCTCGCTCTCTGACACACACGCACACACACACACGCTCACACACACACACACACACGTGCTCCCACATGCTCAGACACACGCACACGCACCTGCGCACACACATGCGCGCACACACACATGCTCACACACCACACACACGCACACACACACATGCTTACACACACATGCTGACGCACACACGCACACACCCGCACACACACAAATATGTTTACCATTGAGCCAGACAGTCCAGCTGTCTGTCATCCGGAGCAGCTTCTTGCTGGATGCATCTTTGTCCGGCATTTTTGAAAGTATATATAAAAAAATATGTTCATACAACGTTATATTCCTAAATCCTATTGGCTCACTTTTACGTACATTAAATACGTTTTTGATTGGTATAGTGGAAGGTAAAAGCTTTTAGCACTGACACACCAAGTGCATAGAAATACAACCTCTTTGGTCTGGTTTCTATAAGCGCACAAAACGAGTGAGTCAAGTGCTTTCTTTGTGCCTATGTCTTGGTAGCATTGAGACGATTTTTTATGTTACAAGCCTAAGAAGTGTAATCTACCACCTATAAAATGAGGTCAGAAAAGTAAGTAGCTATCCAAAATATGTGAATCAGCTGTTTCTTTCTTTGAGTGTCTAGTGGCAATGGACATGGTAGCCACAGCTGTCGGCTACCAGTAACCTAATTTTGCTAAAGCTAGCTAATGTTTACTATGGAGGGTTTGGCGTAGAACTGTGACAAGCCGTCTCAACAAAATTACAGTGTTTGATGTTTATAGTGTATAATGGCAAGATAGTTTAGGTAATATCAGCCTTGTGTGATTATATAGAAATCAGGCCATGTGAAAGTAAAAACCTGTAATTCTTTCATTTGTATATCCTGTCAATGTTGTAAAAAAATTATATTACATAAAACTACGTTATATAAAACTATTTATGCATACATAAAATAAAAAGAAAACATTGTTGAGGTCTGCATCCCTGTTTCTAGAAAGCCACAAGTTTTGTTGGACCAGGGGCTCATTCCAATCACTTATTTTTCTCCTTTTTTTTCCTCCTTGCTCCTTTTTCTACTCCTAGATCTACCCATCGAGTGAGGCTTAAAAAGAAGTGAAGATGGGGAAATCGTGAAAGCTCTATTTAGGTAATCAACAAATGATTCCTTGCTCCTTCAAATATAAGTTCAAAGCCATGTCAGTTAGAGATGTGGCAGATGGGTAGAGGTGGATCCACAGGTCGATCAGTTATACGTCAGGCTTTCCAAAAAAATACTTCCGTAAATATGCACTGATGTTTCCTTGCTCAGACACTTCTAGCTCCTAAAAGGAATATTTAACAGGTTGTCATGTCCTTAAATATGGCGGACCTCCCGGTCAGGAGGAAAGTAAAGGAAAAAAGAGTTGAAAAATAAGCAATTGGAATGAGCTCCTGGCCTTAGAGCATTAGCGTTTTCTCACTCTTCTTTTTCTCTCTCACACACCTTTATCCACTCCCACCATTTCCATCTCATTTGGCAAACCAGCCCGTTATCAGTGTGGTCGCATGCCTCATTGTGTTGTCACATCCAGTGCTGTTTGTGAGCAGGATTCAAGCCGGAGTCCCCACCTTTTCCACTGCAGCAGATTGAACCCTTGGAGCGATGCAACGTCACATTTTTTTCCTTCTAAATCTATTTAAAAAATTAAGGGTTTGGCTCTGGAGTGGCATATGGTCATGAATTGATCAGCTAAAGTGTGAGTAAGCTTCAGGTAAGTTCTCCTTGTATTTCCCACTAGGCAGTTAAAGCATGAAATATGAGCAAGGAGAACCACAAAGCTTTTTTTTTCCTTCAACGTCCATTCGCACTAATGAGTGTTCAGTGCGTGTGGAAACTGTGTGGAATACTAATAACTCCAGTAAAGTAAAAGAACATGCACTCAACTGTACAGTACACAGATGGAAGTGAGGACGCACTGAAAGACACACACACACACACACACACACACACACACACACGCATACACTGAACTCACACGCACCCACTGACAAACACACACACACAAAGACAAACACAGTGTTCTGAGGCAATTTGGAAGATATCCAATAAATGGTGGTAAATGGTTCTACCGGATTCCAATGTCCTCTTTAACATTCCATTTAACAGCGGTCTGGTCCACCCCCCCACCCCCACCCCCTACACACAAATCCTCACACAAAAAGTTCAGCTGCGTCTGCGTATTTCCTTTTAGTTGTGCTTACTACCACCTGGAGGGGGATAAACATGCTCCACTACCCCCCTCAGTCAATTCACCCCCTGCTCAACTGCTCCCCACTCTCCCCTGTCAACCCAACCTACCTCTGTTCTCTGGACCAGCAAAGAAAACGGGCCATAAAAACCCACACTTTTCAAGCACTTATCCAAACCCAGGGATTTGGGTAAGCAAGCACGTACAGATAAAGAAATAAATAAATCAGATCTCATAATATTAGAAGAAAAGACATTGATTTGCCCCTGGAGCGAAAGGGCCTTGCAGCGATTGAGACTGCAATGGTGTGGACCTTTGGAAGGGAGGCCTTGAATTGGCAATGTGAGAGGAATGTAAAGGAGTTTAAACAAAGCTGATACAATAATAAGGCATTTCTCTTTAGGCCACTGTTCATAATGGTATATCACAAAGGAAGCTTGTACACCTTCACCCTTTTTGCTTTCTCCCAGGGCTGAACCATGGTAATGATGTGTGTGTGTGTGTGTGTGT
The DNA here is from genome assembly GCF_963514075.1 of Conger conger. Taxonomy (NCBI): domain Eukaryota; kingdom Metazoa; phylum Chordata; class Actinopteri; order Anguilliformes; family Congridae; genus Conger; species Conger conger. The sequence continues at coordinate 28,241,126 of NC_083776.1, read as the reverse complement.
GTGTTTGTTTAAAACGCATTTGTGTTTAGTTTTCATAGAAACATGCTGAGATTCCAAACAGTGGTAACCATTTAATTGTTGTGAAATACTTAATAGAGTGAATGCATGACTGAATAAATAAATAAACAAATAAATAAATAAATAGCCCGACAAACAAACAGGGCCTTACTAGTGCCTTGCTTCCTTTTTATGTTATTTTTAATGAAGTGCCAATCAGCAAAATCCCATAACAAACAGGTCATTAATAATGTGGATATGTCTGAGCTGGCTGTTTTAAGAGCAGACTTACTTTGTGTTATACTTTTATTTGTTTAGTCGTTAGACTTCATAGCTTATCCATTAAGTCAGCCGCACGCCTTGCAGTTCAGACACACACCCGAGCAGCTTGTAGCTTCCTCTTCACTCTCCAGTCCACCGGCTGAGCTGTGCAAGTTGCGAGTGATGTCATCGACAGCTTTCAGGGGCGGAGTCAAGAAGAGGAGCTGCTATTGAGCATTGCAGTGGGGAAAACCCTGCCAACTGATTGGCTCCCCTGGGCGGCACCACAGCCAATGCCACATCTCTCTGCGGGTTCCCTGCCATCACCTGCCGTTGCTGTTCATTCAGTTTCCAGACAGATCTCAGGGGGCATCGCTGCTACAAGTGCACAAATTGATGTTTTAAGCGCATAAATTAATGTTTCAATCTTTTTTCTCTGCAGCGAACGTAAATACATGCCTCCACAACTAGGCTGTCAATGTTTATTTTTATTTACTCGACTTTCATTTTGCCTCGCATTGATGTAGGATTGAGGGTCATTAGTTGAAATGCAAATTCTTTGCATCATTAAGGAAGTGATTAATTTCAAAATGCCAGATTGATTTGTTTCCGTTTTCTGTTCTAACAGCCGCCAAGGTGTAGCCAACCACATATTCTCTACGCAATTAAACACTTTGCACAGGTCACTGGAGTGCCTGATGTTTCATAAAATCTAAACAGGCATCTCAGGATTCAGTGATCCATCAGGCACAACAGAAGAGAATATTGGTTCCTTAACTCCTGTATATGATGAATCACTCACAGTCCCTCTGAAAAGCAATCGCATTTAGAGCAGTGCCAAGCCCGCTGATTCCACCGAGTGATGTACAACATGTAGACATCCAATAACCTTCTGTTTGTACAGGACCTTTCCAGTTGATTCTCCTTCACTCTTCAGGTCAGCTTACTGTACGACTGCACGCTTTATGATGGCACCCTGTGAAGGGAAGCTCTCTCATAAAGGTCATTGTTTAATAATCATGATATGCTGATCGCAGTATTGGTTAGGAGTCAATTCCATTTAAGACCTTTTCATTCTAATAATTTGAATTAAGGAAATAAATCCTGGCCAAAACATTCAGTAAGGATTTATTTTTCCATTAAAATTGCAAATTCAATTATTTACCTGAATTGAAATGAGATTCCATGCCTCTGTGGGTTAGAGCTGTTTTGGCGGCACCTGGCAGACCAACATCATATTAGGCAGGTGGACATAATGGTCTGGCTCATCAGTGTACTGTAAGTTACCTCGTCTTTCCAAACTATTCAAAAGCAAGCAAGTCAATTAATTAAAATGTCAATTTCAAGGTACAACTTCATGGTTAAATGGAAAAAAAAAGAACAGATAAACAAATAAATGAACAAATAAAGTTTGAGAAGTTAAGTGTCATTGCGGAACTTAAAAGCGAACGTACCGGAGCCTGCTGGGGACGTTTAATCAAAGCGACGAGTTTCGGGCGATCACCTGACACCTCTCAGAACCTGAGCTGAGATCTTCCCCCTGACAGCCGTGGGTGTAATTGGCCTGCTGCTGCGTCTCACTCACAATGCAACTTAAATATTTCTCCCACACGTTCCGTGCCACATTGTCTAAGCATGAGTGAACCTGAATGCATAATTCATTTCTATCGGGGAAATTGAAATGGATGTAGGCTGCTGGAAAACGGGAACGCTACGTGACAGCTGGGTTGATTAACCCTCTATTGTGCTGCCTCCGTGTGTCCTTCAACTTAGGCTAATGAATGTAATTGGAATGGGCTCGCAGATAAATACCTCCAATTTATTCTCCCCTCATAATGGCACTCACAAGGGAGGGCTTTGAGAATAATGAATTCTATGAACTATATCGTAAGCGTGTACTGTACGTGGCGCCGGCACCTAACAATGTCGGGGAGCCGCTGAGCCGCACCAGGAAACGGTTCAGCTCAAGTCAAGCGTCGTTTGTTCGGTTGAGATTCGGCTAACAAAGTCCGCCGTTATGAACGTCTGGTCGCACGAGGCGCCCTGCGAGTACCGCCGGGGTCCTCGCCCGCGACCTCTCGCTGACCTCAAACTTGTCGGACAGAAAGCGACGCTCTGAGATCAAAGGAGGCGTCGGTGTGGCTGTGAGCGGCGGTCGCGGTGATGAGCGCTCTGACAGGACTGCGCTATTCCGCCGCACGCACGCTGTCACGGTCCGTCAGGTCCCCCGTCTGTGATGTCACTGGATTTAAGGCTACATCTGTGCCGCGCGGACACCTGCGAAGACAGGGGGCGCCCCCGACTGTCACCCCCTGTGGAGTCAGGCGTACATTAATATTCAATTAATTTAATTCAGGTATTCATCCACAAATTAGCATTAAAATGATGTATACTTGTGCACTGTGGTACTTGATGATGACGGAGATATGTTGTGACGGTAAATGACAAATGAATCATGAATGTGCGAATACAATATCAAACAATATAATACAATATCTTGTTTCATCATCCTTCTAGAAGTAACTTCATTTTTAGCTGGGCAAGTGACAACGACAACAACAACAACAACAATAATAATAATGATGATAATAATAAACATTTCTAAGGCAATACACCAATAATGTTTTAATGTGTTTTCCCTCACAGAAAATACAGAATTGATATGTTGTTGGTAATAAAAGTTAAAAAAAAAAAAACTTCCTTTACAAGGAACGTGTTTGTATTGAGCTTGAGCAGACTTCAAAGCCAATCCAAACAAAGCCTGCGGACCCAGAAATGTGAAGACCGTGAGACAGACAGGAGGCTGGTGAAGAGGAGCTCGGCCTCCAGACTCTCTGCCTGCTGTGTGTCACACACTGCCCTCTCTCCAGGTAGGCCGAGCAGGCTCTTTGATCCGGGTAAATTAGTTGTCAACATCCTGTACCATAAACGCAACACGGTCACGGAAAAAATAAAAGACCCGGTTAGAGTGAAGTGCAGCGCCCGGGACACAAGTGAAATTTAAAGAACAGGACTTGCCATCTCGCTGCCCGTTAATCCGCTGGGTTTGAGAGTGTGGATGCACCCCACAGCCCGGTATTGAATCCTAACCAGGCCGGGGCCAACTGGGACTGCCAGCCTGCGGGGCTGTGCATAATTGCCCGCAGTGTCACCCAAGGAGAGAAGGGCCGATTATTTTGCCGGGATTGTTCTCTTCCCAGCACGCAAGAGCAGCTCCACAGGCTGATTGGGTACCTGCGGTCTGCCCATCCACCTCTCCCGCGTAAGTACTGCACGGCGCGGCTGAGCGGCCGCGGTGGAGAGAGAGCAGCTGTCGCCGGAGTGGAGAAGCGCGCCTGTAAACATGAACGGCCAGTCCAATTTAGGAGAAAAGACATTAGGAAAAAACTCTATTAGACGAAGACATCTTTCCTAAATGGATGGGGGTGCAACGACCTGAGAACGAGGCTGATGTAATCTTTGAACTGTACACACAAATGAGCACAAAACATCATGTCCTCTCATTTTTATCAAGTGGCGGAATGCCAGTATACAACGATAAGGACATCAGTGCGCAAATTTACCAGGATTCATTATGGTGAGTTGAAACCATCTGTATGGACATAATGTTCAGGGACTTCCTTTTTACAACATTAGTATTTATTTATTATATTCTCTAGTTCTTTTGGGGGGACTGTAACTGCTCCGTTCTGATGCTCTGGAGCTTACTATACCAGGTCTTAGGTTTATTTACTGTTTTATGGGCAGAGTAAATCCAAAATATTTTTTCGGGATCTGCAAACAGACTGTGGTATCAATGCTTGGTCCGGAAACCATCCTCACCGGCTAGGTGTGAAACTTCAATAAAGCTGTGGAAATCAATCCTAATCTAATACTTTTGTTTGTTGATAGGTGTCCTCTTTTTTTAACGGTCAGTTACTGCACAAGTGTTTATTGACACAGAGAAAATCCAAAGCTCAAATTCAATTAGATGTGAAGTTCATACCTGTAATGTTCCAGGCATGCAGCTTCTGACAAGGTTTATGGCAACTGTCGCTTTGGATGTTGGAATCACATTTCCCCTAAGGCCAGTTTATGAAGAGACAACATTAATGACAAACTTATTTTATTTTATGAAATGACAACATTTCATCACGTATACTCACATCCATATATGATCATATGGTCCCCTATGTATGTCCTCACGTGCTGTCAGCTTCAGTGCTCCTGATCCATTAGGCAGGTGTTTGTTCATTGGCAACAACCACTTTAAAAGTACATGCATCAGCACACTTGAATTAAGACCTACCTATTCAGAGACAGAAGAATAAACCCCCATCTGTAATATTTGCAGTCTTACAGGGTAAAATAAAAATGGCCAGTATGTATTAGTAGGCTTCTCCGCCCCTTCTGAATAAACAGAACCAAACAAAATTATTCAAGAAACACCTGAAAATTGGACTTGTGGTGATTGATTTACTTGTTTTTTGTTTGTTTGTAGTGATCCCACATCCTCCCAACTAAAAAAGCGAACTGGAGAATTACATTCAGAGAGAGAAAGGATTCTTGTTCCACGTCAAACTTTGAAGGTTTTTCCTGGAGGACTCCGCCTTCCCAGAATTCTCAGTGAGGGTAGAGGAGAGACTCATACAATCCCACCCTCCCCCTGTTCCTCTCCCCCTGCACAGTGTTGATTCATCACTGATTGAGAATAATGCACCCACCAGAGGAGTCTGGGCTTAAGATGTAGGGCTTATGGAAATGTGCAGACAAACAGACCTGTATTGCAGGCTATAATCAGAACACCAGAATTGGTATACTGTATATCTGAACAGTTATACAGTATATCTATGCATATATTGCTTTCCACTGGAATCAAGCTAACTTAATGTCCTGTCCATCCATTATCTACGCCCACTCATTCCTGGACTGGTTTGCGGGGGTGCAGGAGCCTACCCAGCATGCATTAGGGCAAAGGTAGGACAGGTTACCAATCTATCTATCACAGGCCACACACATACACCATTCACTCACACACTCATACCGAGGAAATTTTCACTCACTAATTAATGGTAACCTGCATGTCTTTGGAAACCGGAAAGAAGCCCTCACGGACACAGGGAGAACACGTAAAGCCCCCAGCCGGGACTTGAACCCAGGGCCTTCTTGCTCAGAGGCAACGGTGCTACGTGCCGCCCCCTCAGTCCTATATGATATTACGCTCAATATTACATTTAGGCTACTACAGAACTGGAGTATTAATAGGTCTGTTTCCTACTTCAAAAAAACAAGCCGACCCTCTTGACTGTACAGAAGATATCGAGTGCCTCACCTCCAATGTGCCTCTTCTCTGATAGCAACGTCAATGTACTGAGCTTGTTCTTCACCATTTGAGAGTACTACTTTCCCTTAATTCTGTTCAGCCTTGAAAAGCTTCTCTCCATGCGGGCGGTAGTATTTGGCTAATGTGTGGAAAGTTTGTTTCATTTCGACTTTATGAATGCATTTTTAATGTCTCGCCCCATTTCAGCACACTGAGACATGAAAGTTGCAAGACAAGCTCAAGTTCTAACAGCGATGCTGATGTTGCACACAGTTTTATGTATGCCACTTTACAAGCATAGCATAACAGAGCAGGGTGCCATCTACTGCTTATAGCAACTACTGTTTTAAGCCCCTACTACACTCAGGGGGCACAGCTGTTTGCTGTATCTGTGTATAGGTATGATGACTACTAATGTTAAGTGGGATCAAATCCTGTTTCTTTTTCATTATTCCTTATGCCAGTACCCTGCTATTTGGTATACTTTTTCACAGCAGGCTAGGTCAAGGGCATAACAAAATAATTGTAACAGGACTAACTCTTTAACACACTGATCCCCTCATATGTATGTATTCAATGTCCCTCAGGTGTTTACGGTGAATTATGGCTATGGCAGGTTATATCTAAAACTATAAAACCTTTGAATTGATATGTGTGTTTTATTGTCTGGGGATACAGAACAAACATTCTCTAGGTCAATATTGTAAGTGCAGTGCAGATTACAGCTTATATCTGACAGAAATTTGGGTTTTGAGTTTATGCACTAGTCTGCATTTTGAATGCCATACTGGGGAATGAAAGCCATTCAGGTGATGTTTTTCACCATGTAAAAAAAAAAAAGTGTAAACACTTGGGCACAATGCAATTTGTGGAAGTCAGCCCTGTGACAATAATGTATTACCAATGATAAAAGCCGTACAGTAACCTTGATGGTTCTCCGAGTACAAATACATTTTCAAAGAGAATACACCGAGAGATTTTATATTATTTTTCTGTACTTGGCTCTGGCATGCAGTAAAATACAGCAAAGGTTGACTGGGTCTCAAATTGTATGCAGCAGACTCATAAAAGAGTGGAAATTGTGTTGGCCTCTCCACTGATATGCAGAACGGAGGTGAAGGGCAAAGCTCAGTTTATTTATTTATTTTATGTCTTTAATAGATTATAAGGTCCCTTTATCCAACGGTTGATCTCAAAACATATCAGCTAAGCAAAAGAGAAAATATCTGAACACTTGGCAAAGAAAACGATGCGATATACAGTATTTCTTTTATGTAACTCTTTTTTTTATTTTTTCTGCAGACACCAGCAATGCGAGGACCCATTGCGAGAGGCAATAGGGAGCGTTTAGATTGGATGATACGGCAGTGTGCAGTTCTGCCGTGCAGTTGAGGTAAGGCCAAATACTAGAGATAAGCATCTGCGATTCTGAACTAAAGCTCATTTGAACATGGGATTCAAACTGCATTGTTTCCAGTACGGTGGTCTTTGATGCTCTAAAATACTGTAATACACCTTTTTCTTTTACAGTTTTGATTTTGTCTGTTTCGTACTCTGCTGGAATGGGCACATGCTCTGTTGCCTGCAGGCCTGAGCTGCCCTGCTGATCCGCAAGGGGGGAGAAGAGAGAAAGGTTCAACAAACCCACCGCTGAGCTCCATATTGAGCTCCCTTCAACTAATTACTAATTAGAGCGTTTCTGTTATGGTGGGGTTATGTACTTGCCATGCACAGAGCGTCCACTGCGATCCACCAATGATAGAAAAATATGGACTGAGAGAATGGAATGGAAAGAAAAATTAAATGAGGCATGGAGAGAAAATGAAAGAACGGGGGAAATGAAAAAGCATAGGAAATGAAAGTGAAATGAAAGATAAAAGAGAGACCGAAGGAGGGTGGGGAAATGGCAGAGAGCAAGAGATGGCGACAGTGACAAAGACTGAGAGACGGAGAGGGTAAGTGTGTAACACAGAAACTGTTAGAGGCAGAGATACGGGGAGTGTGTGTGTGTGTGTGTGTGTGTGTGTGTAGGCCCATGCACAGACTTTTAGAGAGGCAGGTGCTCAAACAGGAAAAAGGGCACCTTCCTCACCCCCATTTCCCCAACCCTTTGGTGCCATCACAGCCAAAACCGGCTATAATTATAATTAACTGCTTATAAAGCAATAAAATCAATGATATGTTTGTGAATGCTCGTGCCCGTGTTGCTGAATTTCACCGTGCTTCTCACAAAGCAGGCTAAAAACAGTAGTCTGGTATATACAGTAGTATAAAGCTGCAGCCTGCTAGCAGTGGCTAGTTAATGTTCCACAACAGCTAAGCGAAAGCTACCCCTATAAGCAACTGCCTAGCTTTACTGAACAAGAGGTGAGTGAATACACAAGTTAAAATAAAGATGAACAAACTAAAACGGTCAAATTGATGAATATCCTTGAGTCGCAATGCAAGTGACTGATAGTACTCCAGAGAGCGCACAATGAGACACAAGTTTCTAGAAAGAACTGGCAAGTTTGAAATGCAAGCAATGGCATTTTATAAACTCTCGGGAGGGACTCGTGGACGGAAGCATTTTTGAATTTAAACAAGTAAAAAGTGCATCAATTTGGAGCACTTCAATATGAACGTGATGACAAACTTACATATTTGTCTAGAAAAGTAATTTCTATAGTAATTAGGATGGCTTTGAAACATTTATTGTACTATTGACTATATGCAATTACTTATGAAAAACATGAATTGTGTGCCATGGCATCATCCCTGGCCTGGCCTCTCCAGATCTATACAAAGCTGATGCTGCTCTGCTGCTTCTGTGAGTGTCACTTTGCTGGCTTTTCTTTTTCTTTTACCTATAGTTGAAATTAATTAGAGAGACAGAGACAGAGACAGAGAGAGCATGAGACTGAGTGATGGGGAGAAAATCTGTGTTTAAAATAGAAAGGTCCAGAAGGCAAGCCTGTAGATGAGGTCACGCTCTTCTGTCTGGAGGCCAGGTTTTGCTCACAGTTGCTGAGCAAAAAAACCTGGTTGCCAAGTACCGCCCCCACCTGGTGTGAGCTTGTGTTACCCATCTACCATAGTGTAATTACTGCGGCTGAGGTTAAACACAGACATTGGGTGATATTTCGGTGAAAATCCCAGGAGATCAGCCGTTTCTAAGATAAACCACCCTGTCTGGCACCAACAATTATTCCACGGTCAAAGTCATTTAGATCACATTTCTTCCCCATTCTAATATTTGGTCTGAAAAACAGTTGAACCTCTTGACCACATCTGCATGCTTGCATGCATTTTGTTGCTGCCACATGATTGGCTGATTAAATATTAGCATTAATAAGCTGGTATACATGTCTACCTAATAATGTGATTCATCTCTCAGACAGGAATATCAGACATGGTGAAATTGTCAGTTTATTTATTACCTTGATGGAGTGTTATTAAAGGGAAAGAAAGTGGCTAATCCGATTGGCCACAATAAATACAAACCTCCACTACACCCACAGGTAATGTGTGCTAGAGGACTATATGTAGTGCTTGACAGTTGCACCTTAACTGTGAAAATAGTGCCCATTATGTTTCAGAAAACAACCAATTATGCTAGCCAGCTACCCAATGCACGCTGTCTGGCTGGCTGGCAATAAAATGTACACTCAGAAAGCTATCATCAGGAACTGAGACCATTTTGGTCAGATCCTAAATCATAATACTAAATTGGCCGTGCTGTATGTTTTCATTGCAGAGGTTATGGAAGTCATTTGACCTTGGAATATGAAGTAGAGTGCCCAAAATGAATATCAACTCCCGCAGTCCTTCACTGCAATTCATATCGATGCCCTTCATGACTTTGAGCCAATAGCATCCAAACCTCTTGTTGAGATGAATAATTCCAGCTGCTTTGAACCTAAGCAAAGGGGACATGCTTTTGTTAAAATAACACAAACGTGCATGTTTTTCAAAGAAAAACACTTGTTTTTTTTCTATCATGACAATTTTTATTTCGCACATCAAAAAAAACAAAAAAACAACTACGAATTACATTTCATTAGAACTCCATTGTTCACATTTGATCCATTTCCCAAACCTCTTTTGTTCCTGTGGAAGTCAGAAGGCTGTACCGTTTTTTGCATAGCCACTCGGCAAGACAATATTACTTTTCTACACCGTACGGAAATGTGAAGTCATTGGAACCTAATTTGCGTACACCATGAAGATGGTAATGAATCTCTTTGCCGTAGTTCTGCCAGGGCCTCTTGAGGAAGGTCAGTCAGATTAAATCAGCCGGCTGCATTCGGAACAGACCCTGTGATGTCATGTAGAGAGAAGGCTGCAGTTAAATGACTCTGAATAGAGAGAGATTCATCATCATATCTCATTATCAGTGTTTCTGGCCTCTGTGAGGTTAATTCCTTGGACATCCTGTTGGGAAGAATGACACGATGGGCATCCTGGAGTATTCTAAGACTGGAGAGTGTGTATGAGGCCAATTGTTAAGCTTTGTTTTGTTTCTGTTTTGTCTTCTTTCATTTACATTACATTATCAGCATTTAGCACACACTCTTATGCAGAGTCACTTACACAACTTCTTCCTTTTTAAATAGTAAACAGCTGGATATACACTCAGCGAGCACTTTATTAGTTATTTATTAGACTTATTAGTCTTTTGTTGCTGTCGCCTTTCCACTTAGAGATTTGATGTGTTCAGGATACTCATCTGCATACCACTGCTGTACTGTGTGGTTATTTGCGTTACTGTCACATTCCAGACCAGTCTGGCCCTTCTCCTCTGACCTTTCTCATTAACAAGGCATTTTTTCCTGCAGAACTGCTGCTCACTGGATGTTTTTTTGCACCATTCTCTGCAAACTCTAGAGACGGTTGTGCGTGAAAATCCCAGGAGATATATTCAAACCGCCCTGTCTCCCAATCATTCCACAGTCAAAGTCACTGATATCACATTTCTGTTTTGATCTGAAAAGCAGCTGAACCTCTTGACCACGTCTGCATGCTTTTATGCATTTAGTTGCTGCCACATGAATGGCTGAAATATTTGCAATAACAAGCCGATGTACAGTCCAACATAATAAAGGGGTCACTGACTGCATATATTGAACTAAATCAAGTACTTTGCACAAGGGTACAGCAACACTGTCATATCTGGAAATCAAACATAAAACATTTAGTTGATAACCACAGATACCCGCTGTACCAATCTCCTTGTTCTTCTCTCTTTATTTTTCTGTCTCAGCAGCTTCATGAGTCCCACGTCAAATATCAATTCATACAGCAAGTCATTCAAACACAAAACCTCGCCTTCATGTGCTCTTCTGGCCTGCAGAACACTGCCGTGCAATAAGACAGTCACGTTGGGTCACGGTGAGATGATGGTGATGTCAGAGCAAGTGTGGTTTGACTCTGCACTGCCTGCAGTTAGGCCCATAGACCAGTCCTCCGGGCAGATTGACTGACACGTCCCCCCATAGGTCACTGGCCGGTAGGCAGAATCACCCGGTTGTTTTGGGGACTGAGAATCACTCAGCTGACGGAGGTAATGCCTTTCACAGTAGGGATGCTGTGAACCGTGATAAATCACAGCATTGGTGATTTTCACACACAGTAGCTCCCCTCAACAAACAAAGCTGCAAAGGGGAACGTGGTGAAGATGAAAGCCAGCAGGCATGCAAGGTCAAGTAGACTGTAAGATAAGACCAAGATAAATAAGTAGAATAATATAACATGAAATTAATTTTAACAATTTATTTCCTCTCCATAGAAAACACACATTTCCGTAAGGAGCAGACAGATGAAACTATGTAATACTGCAGGTTACTGTAAGTGTCGACTGCCATAACGTACACAGCAACACAGGCATTTATGGTAAACCTGCACTAAAATGAGAGGAATGATGATTGTGTGTATTCACTCATATACAGCTAAGGGAAAAGTACCATGGTGGCTAGATTTAATGCTCCCTTAAAAGAATCCCCTGAATGCTTTTAATCACTAGATATCCCAGGTATCCCAGTCTGAAGGCACTACAGTAGGCTTCATTCTTTTCATGTGTAACTGATTCCTGGCCATGCAGGGCAGTACACAATTGACCATAACGCGTACCAGGAGGATAGCATTTCTGTTGGTGGGATTATCGTTTTGTCTCATTGCACAAGAGTGAATTTAGCATGCGAGCAGTATGGAAAATTACTCCTCCGATGAACAAATCCGAGAAGCTCAGCAGGTGGACTGTAGTTCGAAAGTGGAAACTGAAAATAATCAGTGCCTGGCAACGCAAGCTTCGGAGGAAAGTGTGTGCTTGTCTTCTCTCTGTTGATGCAGAGGGTGTACCAATGGGAAGAGTCTGTGAATACACTTTTCCATTTTGATTTGAGAGAAAAATGAAATCAGGGATGTAATTAATTGATATAAACAAATCTCAGTTTTTATGATTATAAACATGTAATCATAATAAGCAAAATTGCGATAACACAATGTGACAGTACTGAATAGTGATAACACAGCATGACATTTTTCAGCATTACTGTAATCATTCATTTCATTAACCTAATAACAGTGGGGATTAAACGCCACATTGTTCAAGGCATTGCAAACTCCTGTCACACCACCATTAGCCACTGAATTATTCTCCCCAGCTATGCATAGTATAGTTTCATGTGCATTGAAAATAAATGAATGTAAGCTATCTTAAACATGAAAATATGGTATTATTATCACTGCTACTTAGATACATATACTTAATGTACATATGGTATAATTAGTCATCATAATAATTAACTAACAACTCAGCAGCAAACTTTATTCCTGTAGCAGAAACAAAGCCAATGATGCTTATTCACATGCAGTTCAAATCCATATGATTCGTTGTAGATTTGTTTGATTGAGGTTGTGTCTGACTATGGACCCCTTCACGGGCTACGTCATCAAAAGCTTGCGAGCGCAGTTCGGCAACGGAAGTACAGATTTGTTATTGTGGAGACTTACACAACAGAGAGGAAGTCAGTTCATACATAACCTCTTTTTCTCAACGACTTGCATACAGATATAGGTTTTTACAGCTATATATCTTTACATACAGTACACATACACTCACTGTGCACTCTATTAGAAAAACCTGTTCATCTATCAGTATACCTACTTATACGATTTTACAAAGCCAATCGTGTGGCAGCAGTGCAATGCAATGCATAAAATCATGCAGATACGGGTCACAAGCTTCAGTTAATGTTCACATCATCTATCAGAATAGGGAAAAATGTGATCTCAGTGATTTTCGACCATGGTTTAATTGTTGGTGCCAACTGCTGATCTCCTTGGGATTTTCACGCACAAAAATCATGATAGTATCTCAGTGAAAAACAAAAAATATCCAGTCAGCAGCAGTTCTGAGGGTAGAAACATTACATTATTGGCATTTGGCAGACACTCTTATCCAGAGCAACATACAGTTGATTAGACTAAGCAGGCGACAATCCACCCCTGGAGCAATGCAGGGTTAAGGGCCTTGCTCAAGGGCCCAACGGCTGTGCGGATCTTATTGTAGCTACACCGATATTAGAACCACCAACCTTGTGTTTCCCAGTCATTTACCTTAACCACTATGCTACAGGCCGCCCCGAGAAACAGGACAGGAAGGAGACAGTAATGCAAATAACCATGCATTACAACAGTGGCACGCAGAAGAGCATCTCTGAACACACAATGCGTCAAACCTCTAAGTGGATGGACAAACTGTAACATTTGCTAGCTAGTCAAATAGAGCTAGCTAGGTTAGCTGATCCTTTGTCATATTTAACCTTTATGTGCCACTTAAAATGCAACTGACAACCGAAAGTTAAACATATTCTTTTATTTACAATAACACCATATAACTAGGCAGCCTGAGCCAACTAGCTAGCGAAGCTAAATTACATATTACAAATTACAAGTAGGTCAACGACCTACTTCAATATGGCTTGTGCCGTCACATGAAATCTATGAATATCAGTAGTGCAAATACAATTTATTTTTTAATAATGGGATTGTTTGCAAATAACACCATCAATGCTATCGTTGGTCATTTCTTTATGAATAGTTTGTGGCATCATTGATGGACTTATTAACTGTGTGTATAACTGCTGTGCTTTCTGCTCTCTTATTCCTGCTGAAAATGTATTTCATCTTTTTTAACCAGTGCGTTGTGCAGCTGGCCAACCAGCCTATATAGTCAGCTATTCCAGCAGTTTGACCACCAACTCACTCTACCAGCTTAATCTGCTTTGTCCAGCTAGAGATCAGCTTTGACCAGCGAGACTCCAGCTATGACCAGCAAGAAGTCTCAAACAGCTTAAACCATCTTCAACCAGCTTGGAATCAGCTTTGTCTTTTTCAGCAAGATTTCCTCCACAGGCCACGGGTTGCTATTAATTTTAAACAATGGTACCAGACCCCAGTCCTAGAGGGCCACAGTACCTGCTGGCTTTCACCTGCTGCTTTGCTGCAGCACTTAAGTGATTCATTTTAGTCATTGATTTACTAAAGAGTCCTCACACTTTGTTTCCAAGGCCTACAAACCTGCAGACACTGCATCTCTCCAGGACACCCGCAATGCATTTGGGAAGAGTTGTCTCCAAGGAACCATAACCTTTTATGCCCTTTTTCATAAATTTTGTTCTATTTTGACCTCCTGCAACCATTCTATTTCTTGCTGAGATGTTTATTTTACAACAAGTGCCCGATTCTGAATAATTAGGCCCTATCCATTCTCAATATCAGCCAAAAGCATTAGAAACTAGTAGCACTTTTCCTTAGTTTTTTATTTATTTATATTTATTTATTCTTTATTTAACAAAGTGTGTTGGCTGAGGACTGAGCACATTGGAATTTCACCAAATGTATGTCTGCAGTACCAATCTCAAGGGCAAGGAAAGAAGAAACATCTAAATAGATGTGATGAATAGGGGTGAGCGAGTACTGCATTATCTGTATCTGTATCTGAAATGGATGGTCGGCTGTCGTAGCCCTCACCCGTCGACTAATGCCTGATTTAGGCTGATTTTTAGAATGAAGACACACTGCAGGTTGTCTGGTAAGAGACTGTTAAATGTTGACTTTAATTAGACATCTTCACCACTGTTCTGTTCACACACACACACACACACACAAACTGATTTCCCCCAAAGTGGAATGATATGTGGTTCTGAAATGGGACAAAACACAAGATTGTTTGTACATACAGCAGCAACAAATACATATTATTGACAGATACAAACATATTAAACATACACTTTAGTCTGCATGCTTTAAGCCATAGCAGCTTTAAAGAGAAAACCCCTGTTCACAGAATGGGATATATGCAAATTCCCAAATAAGACGCAGAAAATACTGGGAATACAACTGCGCACTGAAAATATGTCCAACAATCAGCTGTATTCAAACACACAGTTAACAAAGCAGCTTTCACATTAACTAAACATCATTACCAAAGTAAATGATAGTTTCTTCACAGTATACAGATAACAATAAAATCATTGGCAGTGCAACAGAACAATATAATAATATAACTCATTAGTAACTCACTTGAGAAGGTAACAAACTAAAGTCAGAGAAATCAGTATCATAGCCCCGTATTTAACAGATCGACTGAATGGTATTAATTTACCTTACCACAAATACAAACAGACACTTACAAGTTTCATGTACGCACCACACTTTGGAGCTCTGCCGCAGAAAAGTTCTGTAGGAGAAAGCGCTTAATTAAGTTTTATGGAATGAGAACCCGTGGTATATCGTGGATATTGGCACAGTTACACAGGGTGTAACGGCACTCTGCTAACCACCCCGCTAGCTGTGCCAATATCCACAATATACCAAGGGTTCTTGTTCCATAAGGCTTAATTAAGCACTTTCTCCTTTCTCCTACATAATGTATCCCCCACTCCACTATAGCAACATTAGTAGGAATAATGTATCCCCCTAATGTAACCTTAGCTAAGCAACGCTATTGCAATAATGTATACCCACTGCATTAACATTAGCTAGCTTGTTAGTTTACGTTATACCAGACAACACTGACACACACAAGTAATTTGTTTTTGTTGTAGATGTTTAGCAGGACACTGCCAGATAACGTGCAGCTATTGAAATATATCATAGTGTCGTTATGAGTCATCATTTGTTTCGCCGGGGTTTGGTGGTCTTGCTGGTATTTCGATCCAAGAATGTTGCCTAAGTTGTATTTCTTTCGTTCTTACTCCTTTCCAAATCAAAGGACGCTTTAAACTAATTAATTTTAGTTTACTTTGGTAGGATACTAGCGACGAGATGATGATAACGTCAAGTTACGCTCATTTAGATTACAAAGTAGATGATCTACGTTAACGGTGATCTACAAACGCGGAGTAATATTAAAAGTGTGAACATTCCATTTAGCCGTGCATATATAGTGGATATTGGCATTGCTGGAGCACAAACTGACCAATAGAGACAATAGACCGGACATATCCGTTGTATAAACTTAAATTAACTTAGTTACATTTCTCCGTGATATGACCAGTGTCTAACTAGCTGATGACAATGAAAAGGCGGGCCTCCCGGCTCAGTCAACAAATAGAGGAAAAATTTAAATTCTGAACATTGACGAATACGCTTGGCCTTTTTAACAGTATTGGTTCAACAAACTACAGTATATTATCTGTATCCGCACTCGTAAGTGGTCTTGACTTAACGCAGACGTGGGCAGGGTTTCACCTGGAAGCTGTTAGCTCATCCGAACACTTTGTAGAGTTACTTCTGACCTTCTCCTTTACAAATAATTGTCTGTTATTTCTGTAGTCCATCCAGGGGCCTTGCTATTCATTATCATATTTAAATGGCTGAAAAACGGCAAGAACATAAGAACATTCCATTTGAAAGTCACAGGGTGAAAGGCATATAGGCTAAAACCAGCACAGTTGAGGAACAAAAGAGAAAACCAGCTTTATGGTTTATGGTTTGAAGTAAGTCAGCTCCAGATTTACTGGCACCCCTTAAGAAAGAATGCTGCATACTATAAACACAGATAATAATCGTATGCTCGGTCATTTTCTTCATGAAATGTAGCAACGGTCCCGCGATCAAATCGTGTTCTGCTTTTAAAGTTCAAATGGCCCTCAATCTCAATGTGTTATGACCTAGTATACAGTTGGCAACTACAACTTTCGCTATTGCAGAATGCTGGGACATTGCCTACCTGGCCGACTCCCACAAAATCAATAAAAACATGTCAATGTAGAACTTACAGTAAAGAGACAAGTCCAATAGACTTCCATGATTAAACAAATACTTGCCTGTTGTCTGTTATCAGTGTGTTGAAGTTACAATTCCATAATATCCCCAGGCTCATTTTACCTCCTCTCCTCCAAATGCCAGCTCAGGGAAGACTTTTCGCATAATAATTATTTAAAATAACCTAGTGATTAATTTCAAGAAATGTCTGGGCAGCTGTGTTGATAGTGGTTTCTGTCGGGTGGATTGCGACCATTTTTTCTGTTATTTAAAATTACAGCGATCAGCTTCTACAGGTATATGACGGAAAACCGCAGTGGAGATGGAAAACTTTAATCCATTCATCCATTCATCCATTATCTTAACCCGCTTATCCTGAACAGGGTCGCAGGGGAGCTGGAGCCTATCCCAGCATACATTGAAAAGCAGGAATACACCCTGGACAGGTCACCAGTCCAGCACAGGGCACATACACACACTCATACCCACAGGCAATTTAGACTCTCCAATCAGCCTAACCAGCATGCCGCCCAATTTTAATCCAATAAAAGATATATATATATATATTTTTTTTTTTTTTCTCTTTTTACCAGTGCACCAGGGAGAGGCAGCAACTGTGATCTGCGAGACACAGACATGGCAAAAGGCTTGCCGGTGTTGCTTGCATTAGACAAATTATATTCTAAATCAGAAATCACATTAGTCTACTGCACCGTGTATGCTGGAATGAGTTGAAGAGACATACTGGGTATCTAACTGTAAAATCAAGTTTTCCTAAACACTGGTTTGTTCTCTGTGCCATGTATTCAGGATGTTTCGGTTTTGTAGATTGTGCAACGTTATATGTGAACCCTGCCCTCGTCCGGGTCAGCTCCACGCTTTCTAATTTCAAGTGGTAAAGTCGCCTATTTAATAATACTGGCCTGGGGTGTCTCGGTGGCGCAGCCTGCAGAGCACTGACCGCATGCTCATTGTGAGCTGCGATGTCAACGGTTCGAATCCGACCGTCTGACATTTTGTCGCATGTCTTTCCCTCTCTCTCGCCCCCATTCTTCCTGTCTCTATATACTGTCCAATAAAGCTGAAAAAGGCCTAAAAAATATCTTTAAAAAAAATAATACTGGCCTATCACAGAACTGTATGACATTTATGTTACACATTCCTTACTGACATCCAGCTACTACAGCCAATGAACATAAATAAATAAAATATGCCCATTCTCCGATCATCATGGATAATGATTAAATTGCTCGTACAGTTCGGAAATGTCATTAATCGTATCGAGTGCTTGTCTTGTCCGAGTATTCGGATCACCCCTTGTGATGAGCATGCTAATAAGTATCACATCACTGTTTCAGTGATGCAGTCCAGTTCTCTCACAGGAGTAAAACGATTCAGAGGAAAATGACTCAGTGAATGAATACACAACTAAATGAATTTTTTCTGTGTTTGGTAATGTGGGTGGGTTTTCTCCTGACAAAAATCTTTTTGCGTCATCTACATATTTCTTGTTAATTCTGCAGACCCTGGCGGATAAACGGGGGGCTTCTTTTCAGTGGGAAATGATTAATTTACTCAGATGCTTGTCGATATGCATTACCATGGCATCAGCTCTGCTTATGTTGGGTGTTTTCTGTAATGGTACAGTTTTTCCCTGTTAGTTTCTTTTCTCATTTTCCCCCCTCATGTGTCTGCTGAAAATGCTGATCCTCTGTTTTATTTCTTGGCTCCAGTCCTTTCTGGTTTCAGGAACGTCAGATTAATCTTGACATCTCCTCTTCTCCTGTCTGCAGTTGTTTATTCTCACATCCAGCGATTTGGGCCATCGCCTGTGTGGATGTCTGGGCTGTAATGATGAGCATGTCCGCCCCCCCCCCCCCCCCCCTCCCTTCCCCATCCAATCGGCCCACATTTCAGATCCCAGCCTTATAGCAAGAACACGGCCTCTCCAGCTAGATGCTCATTACCGTATCCCAGTCAACACCAGGAGTCTTCTGCCAGCTCACCTCCTCTGCATTTCAAAATAAATCTTATTGGACAGAATCCGGGTTGGAGACCCCTCCGTGTAATCGCAGCTCATTATTTCATAGATTAATACACACAGAAGCTTTAGATGCCGATTCATTGCCACACACCACAATCCTTGCAATTATTCCATATTTTTTAAAACCTCCTTTGACTTTTATACATGAAATGGTGATAAATGATAAAACAAATTTTTACCACATCCATTTGGTCTTTGATCAGTAAAGAGTATATCTTAAGGTCAAGCCATACAATTTCCTTATTCCATTATTCCTCTGACGTTAATGTGGACTCCACAATGGAAATTGCACATGGAATCTTTCAAAAAGCTTTCTAGGATTAAACACCCAGATGGTGAAATATGACTACTTCCCCATAAATGAATTTTACTGTGGAGCCACTGACTTTTAAAAGCTCTCCCTGAGATATTAGGATTAATTTTGACATAAATTTAGATTTCAAATACATCTCCAGATGTGAAACAGAGAAAAAAGTGAAGACATATTGGATATAGAGAGATAATATATTCAACAACCAAACCTATCCTGGAAATTAAAAATGTTTTGGACATCTCTGTATGCTACCCTGAGCTACAGACATCCAAAAGCACTGTGTCCATGGATAATTAACTTGAAAAGGACATTAATGGAAATGTGTGTAAAGCCAAGGTGGCTCATGGTTTTGGAGCTCCTCCTGGTATCTGTGGTGAGAAACAGCTTGGTGAATTAGCACATGCACCGGAGGAGGTGCCAGCTTGTGCCAGTACCACAGACTGGCAGCATTGCAGCTAATCGAGATGAGGTTTTAACCAGAGAGTTGCCAGTTCCAGTCCCAAATTGGGAATAAGCATTATATATTTGTGAAGTGTGTCTTATTGTGCATATGGCAATGTGTAAATGGATAATATCTAAATGCGTTAACAATTATGCTATTGTCACTGGGAGCTGTAGAAAGCTGAGGTTAAAGTATAGTACCATTCAAAATGGTTTATACATGTGTCATGTAAAGGCTATGCACATAATCGAATGAACATTGTCTCATGCAAGAACCACTTGTACGACCAGATTTGTATCCCTCGTATGAGTGATTCAAGGGAACTTGGCCCATTCACCAATTTTCTATCTAGAATTTTTTCAGAGGTTACAAGAAGTCCCACCCTGTTATATGACTAATGTATGCAAAGCATTCCATTTATTTTCTGGATAGGCTTTGAGTCTATGACAGCCAGTGCTGTGGCTTGTGCAATGGTTCTGTGTTTGCTTACATGCAAGCAAAATGCATCTAGTGCTGCTCACCTGGATCACAAAACATGGATCAAACTTTCAAACTAGCATATCAAATATGATATCACGATTCAGCAATCGTATTACTTATTTCTCACCTCAAATGTTTTCAGGAACATTACCTTACATTATAGTCATTTAGCAGATGCTCTTATCCAAAGCGGCATACAATAAAGTGCAAATCAAAACCAGGGACAAGTGCATTGATGACCCAAGAGGAAAGTACAGTTCTAAGTCCTCAAGTGATCACATAAATACAACCTGAACCCTTGAAGAATGAATCTACTTTTCAAGTAGCATACCACGGTTGACAGCTAGAATACCCCGAATACTAAAATAACTATACACAAGTGTAATTATAGCCTACAGCATACACATAGCTTACATGGCTAATTATAGCAGATCAGCCTGAACTTAAAAGTGGTCAAAGACTCCACAGGAAGGTCACCACCGTGGGGCCAGAACAGACATCAGTCATGACCGAGCCGTGCGGGTGTGAGAGGAGGAGGCACCAGTCGTCCAGACTTAGCGGAACGGAGAGGTCTGGTGGGTGTATAGGGTGCGATTAGCTTTTGGATGTATGCTGGGGCTGATCCCTTAACTGCCTGGAATGCAAGCACCGATGTTTTAAATTTGATGCGAGCCATAACAGGCGAGGTCGGTGAGCAGGGGGGTGACGTGAGAGTGTCTGGGGACGTTGAATACCAGACGAGCCGCGGCGTTCTGGATCAGTTGTAGGACGTATTTTAGTGGACTGCATTTTAGAGGGGGAATAAGATACATTTCATCAATGGTCCGCCATATAATTGTGTTTTGCAAATACCAGTGAAAATAGTCTACCCTATCAGGTGCCGATAGTGTTTTGTGGTAGAATTACCTTGTTCATACTGATCAGATACATGCCACTTTTATGAATGAGTATTCCGGATATGCCTAGCCTTATATGACATTTTTGGGGGCGTCAATTATGCTAATTCATATTTCATATTACAAATTGGTGAGATTCTGCGGTTATTTCGTTTTCTGAAGTTAAGAGCTTTTGTTGAATCAGATATAGCCCGCTCGTACGAGTCCTTCATAAGAAAAAAAGTAAAGAGTAACAAAAAAGTTCTTACTTGAGGTACACAGTACAGCAGTATGCTCTTGAAAAGGGGTCTGGAAAACATGCTGGGTCAAGGAGGACTGATTGAGACTGAGTCTGGCTTGCAATGAGAGTTCTGGTGAACAGAGATGTTCGCTCTTCCCAAGATGACATTTCAGAATGGCTTTTGTTCGATCTCATATCCAACTGTGATCTTGGGATTTTGACGTCTATTTTTTCCACATTTCCTCCTTTTTGTGGGGTTGTGCCGTGAGTGTGTTTTGTCCTACATTGCGGAGGGGGCAGAGCTTTGAAGTGCGCGCAGAAACGCCTCGGCTTCACTCTCTCAGCAGGCTCCCTGCTCTTCCATCACTCCTGGCGTCTTTTGTTCCTGCTTTATTCTCACACGCTAAGTTGCCGGGCGTCCTCTCTGCAGTCCCCCGTCAGCTCTCAGGGTGCGTCTGCAGGCCTGCAGCGAGCAGCGTGTGTGTGTGTGTGTGTGTGTGTGTGTGCTTCCGCACGCTCGTGTCTACATGCGGGTGTATGTGTGTGCGGTGCGTGAGTGCACGTGCGTGCGTGTGTACCACGCGTCCTCGTAGTAGGAGACTAGTAGTGGGGAAGCGCACTCATTGGCTCTGAGAGAATATTGAAGAGTGCTGGAACCGGGACATGCTGCAAGATTAACGAGAGTGGGTGCGGGGGCTGTCTTTCGCCCTGTAATCAGCCTTTTCCTTTGTTTCTCAACTTCCCCTCTGCAGCAGGACTCATCAGGACTATCCTGTCAGGCCCTGCCTCCCCTCCGGACGGAATTTACGGAGACGCAAACGATGCGCTCAGCCTTGGTCACTGGGCTCTGTGAAATGAAGGAGCTCAATTCCTCTGACACCCCCCTCCCCAGGCACACTGGCACACACACACCTCCCTCCGCTCTGGCTTTCATCTTTCTGTGCATTCAAAGCCATTACACAGCCTGGAGTCTGTGTGTGTGTGTGTGTGTGTGTGTGTGTGTGTGTGTGTGTGTGTGTGTGTGTGTGTGTGCGACATGCACAGGGACAGATCACTTCCTCCTGAAGTAGAACATCCAGGTCATCCCCGCACTGAGGGGGGTCTGCAACCTTGGATAGTTTGCTGGGTCTGTCAGGTTTTGTCGTAACTCAGCAATTAATTTTTGCACTGACACTGAATAAGGACTTTTGAATGAGATATTCTTTTCAGCTGGTTTATAGGCTCTGAATTAGTGACTGACTTCATTCCTCTGCAGGATTGCACACCCTTGTGCGTTTGCTTCGGAACATTTAATACTCATAAAACGTTGGATTGGATTTTAATACCTGTCTACATTTCCTCTTAAATTAATTTGGTCTCTTTATCAACTGGTTATTTCAATAGATAGAAGACATAAACAGAGTGACATAGAACACCCTGGACACTGTCCGATGTCAGTGTCAATCATCACACAGAACATAATAGTCCCTCAGTATTTTGCCAGAGACAGTCTGACTTGTCTCTCTTGATCAGGTACCAGCTTGCCACACATAATATCTACAGTAATTTAGCAGAAATTACTTTTCAAACACTATAGAATTTTAGAGAGTCAAAAATTACTTGATTTTAAAAAAGCACTGTATCTTCAGTCTTTGTGAAATACTGCACAACTGCACAGTATAATTTTGTTGATTGAAACAAATTCTGCAATTGCATTGTTGCAGAATGGCACCCAAGTTAATTGGATTGTTATCACTCAATTTGAACTATTTACTAAGCCAAGCAAAGCCAAAAACCTTTCAGATGCACAGTGAGGCCAGTAACACACTGACATGCATCAAGACTACGCATTCAGCATCAGTTTGCACAGAGGCTTGGGGGAATGCACAGAGGGATAGAATAAACCTTGGTTTGTTAAGACACTTGACTTTCCTGCAGTCTTTTGATTCTGTGAACCTATTTTTATTTTTGTATTTATTTATTTGACAGCCTTGCATTAACAAACCAGTGTTAATGAAAGCCTTTTTCTTGCTTATTGATGCATTTCAAGGTCCCCCAAATATAGAATTCACAAATGCGTAAAGTGCTTGTATCATAATGCAGATTAATGTTCCTGGAACCTGTTTGCAATTAAAAGGATGTCAGAGAAGGACCAATAGTAGTTTGTAATGCATCCTTTACAAATAGAACCAGAAGATATTTTGTATATTTTATCCTGCGGTGGTCTTTATGCCTAAGACTCCAGCATAGGCTATGCTGTTAACAGTCTATGAGCACAGCAGTGGACAAAAGCTGACTTCATCCTGCTCTGATGGTTTGGATGTTGAGGTTGTAAGGCCCCTAGCTATGAGACAATATTATGCCATGCTAGCCCTCCCATAGAACTGAGAGGCTTGCAGAGTGGAAAATGGTCTTTTCTCAAAAATACCAAATAGAGAAAAAACTGAAAATAGATCATTAAGAAAGATGTGTTGAAGAATATCCCCATTATGATAATTTCTCACATTCTCTTTTTAAAAATATTCTTTCACCTTGTTCACAGGTGAATTAATATGCGCATTAAAAATGCACACCGTTAAAAAAAATAAAAATCACATGACCCCCTCATGGGCTTACACATGCACAGTTAAATCTCTGCTTAGCTCACTCACTCACTCATCCTCATTGTGTCAGCTAGCGCAAAGGACAACAACAAAGCTCCTCTAAACCTGTCTCTCTCTGGCTGTCCTCTCCACCCAGCCCCAGCTCTGTTCATGTTCTTGTAGTTCAGCCTGCATTGTTCTTCGCCTGGATGTCTTCGGCCTTCTGCTGTCTCCCCTGCCTTCCGGGGCCCAATAGACAGCTATTCTTTGGATGGAGTCTGCACTCTTCCTGAGTCCATGAGCAATCCAGTTCCAGAAGCTTCTCTTCAGTATGGCCTTCCTTTCCTCCTGTGCCTTTCTGTCGGATGAAGCCCTGTTCAAAGAGTTTGGAGGCATCTGCTTGAACTGGAGCAGATAAGATGCTTCTGTACACTTCAGAATTCATTCTGCTTCAAAGCAGAAAAAAGTGATGGAATATATACGGGGCGAAATCAAAATCTGGGGAGCGGTTGAGCGTGGTGAGCATTAGGCCCGGTGGAGCGAGCGGATCTTCATGTTGTGCCGACCCAACTTCAATCCCTGAATTTCCTGGACGGACTGTGGATCCATAACCGTCCGGATTGTTCTGTCATGGACGTGGACAGAAGAACCAACAGAAGAACCAAACACAAGGCAAAGTTTGAATAGCGGCAAACAGGAACAATGCAAAAAAGTAAGTTTGTAGTCGAAGAAGCAGGGTCAAACAAGGGAAGGCAGTCCAAACAAACAGTGGTACAAAACACAATCCAGGAAGAAAAAATTGTAAATCCAGGAAGTGAAACAAATTCAAATTCTGAAATCCCAACAAGAAATGGCAAATCCACAAAAAGAAGTCAGGGTACACAAACTGGATCAGTACACAAAACAAGGAACTGAATAAACAGGCAGGTTTAAATACACATACAAATTAACCAAAAGGATGAACAGTTGTGTGTGTGTGTGTGTGTGTGTGTGTGTGTGTGTGTGTGTGAGAGAGAGAGAGTGAGAGAGTGAGAGAGTGAGAGAGTGAGAGAGTGAGTGAGTGAGTGAGTGAGTGAATGAGATAAGTTAAGGGCTTGAATGTAGTTTGCAGTTATATACATATGAATGCAGTTTGGATTCGTATTTAATGTTTACACTTCTTTCCAATGGCCTTCTTGACTGCAATATGATATGATCTTTTATGAGTCTGCTCCCTCCTTGACTGTTCACAACCTGTTCAATCTGCCCTGATCTCTCTTGAATATTGATCTGTGCCATTTTGCATCAAGTTCCATCTATCCATTTAAAGTAATAACAGTAATTTAAAAACAGGAACATGCTCCAATGCTGTGTGAAACAGGGTTGTGAGTGTGCACATAATTTATTTTAAAATAATTATGTTGGAATTTGTATTCCATGACCTAGGTATTGGGAGGGATGGGAAGAGAGTTTTATGTTTCATTTCATTTCATTTTGTGGGAGAATGTAATGTAACAAGTGCTATAAAATGAAAAAAAGCACACTGGTTCCACAGTACTAAAGAATTCAGGTTGGCTGTCCACTCTACTGATAGTAGTATGGGGTGATTATCCTTACACTTGTTTTTCCATTACTCTGATAGAGGTGACTTACTCTGCCTAAAATACTGTACCACAATAATTAAACACCAGGGACCTAATTATAGCCATACAGCTGCATGTATCTGAAAGTGTTAATTGACGACTGAAAGTGTATGTATGTGGAGTTATTCTATTTGCTTGACCGCTCATAATTAGTCAGCTGATTGTCTGGGGAGGGCAATTTAGCTCATTATTCCTCAGCTCCCCCGCCCCCCTACCCTTCTTGGCAGTTTACAGACAGCTCAGCTCTGTCTGTGGATAGACATGCAAATAGTGCACCATACAAATACCCAGCAGGGGGTGGGGAGGTGGGTGGTCGTGGGGGGTTTATAGAAATTACGGCATTGGTAGTCGGTCGCCACCAACTACCATGGATACAACGTGTGGACAAAAAATAATAATAATAATTCCCTTATTCCGTTTGTTTTCCCAGCTGGTCGGTGTTATCATTTTGTCTGCCCTTCTCAAACTGATCAATTGAAGTGACCCCTGGAGAAGTGTGTTTTAATGCATTTCCTCAACAAGCTCCAGAGATCTCTTGTATTTTCTTGGCAATGCACTCAATTATACCCTATCTCAGTTAGAAGAGGATCAACACATGCAGTACAGATACCACAAGGCCTACTTCTTTTACACTGTCCATTTTTGGCTAAAACAAGAAAATCACCTAATCAAAATGAAAAAAAATTTGCGCGTGAATGGCTATTGTGAGAGAATATTAGAAACGTAAATAAATTGAAATAATAATCACCAATCAAGTAACCATTCTGAAAGGATCAAAATAGAGAGAGTTGGAAGTAATCCAGGCACACATTGCATAAGTACATATTTAGTACGCTTTTATCACACTCACAGTTGGCTACGGCAAAACGTGTTAAATGACACAAACTTTTTTTTCTACTTCTTTTAGAATTTATTTCTTTATTTACTGATTTTTATCACATATGTTTGGCTTATGATGAAGATATGTTTATCCATATGGCTTTGTTTATTCATGTTTATATTTATCCCATCTAAAATAAAGAAATCATGGTGGATTATGAACAAGCTCTGTAACCGGCTGTGTTTGTCAATCAGTAAAATAAATATTTTACTTGCTGGTGTCTTCTGCACTAATTATTATTATTATTAGTAGTAGTAGTAGTAGTAGTAGTAGTAGTAGTAGTAGTAGTAGTAGTAGTAGTTAGTCGTAAGTAGTAGTAGTAGTAGTATCATTACATTACATTTTATTTAGCAGATGCTTTTATCCAAAATGACGTACAAAACAGTACATATCAAGGTCGTACAACAAACAACTGAACACGTCAGATACACTTCATACGTGGATTGGTTGTAAGGCCATGCATCGTGAAGCAGGTCAGTGCAGAACAATTTTTTTTATTTTTTATTAGTAGTAGTAGTAGGTGTAGTAGTAGTAGTAGTAGTAGTAGTAGTAGTAGGTGTAGTAGTAGTAGTAGTAGTAGTAGGTGTAGTAGTAGTAGTAGTAGTAGTAATAGTAGTAGTAGTAGGTGTAGGTGTAATAGTAGTAGTAGTAGTAGTAATAGTAGTAGGTGTAGTAGTAGTAGTAGTAGTAGGTGTAGGTGTAATAGTAGTAGTAGTAGTAGTAGTAGTAATAATAGTAGTAGTAGTAGGTGTAGGTGTAATAGTAGTAGAAGTAGTAGTAGTAGTAGGTGTAGTAGTAGTAGTAGTAGTTGTTATGTTATGAAGCCATAACTCAGTGAACCCTGACTAGCTTAACCCCAAGACAACTCTTTGTCTATAAATAACAGCAATAAATGTTATTTATTTATTTATTTGCCCCTGGTTTTATGATTTGCTTTGCTGAATTTGATAACTATAGCCAGGTGTCTTAAATAAATCCAAGCAGAGACACTTCCGAGGTGTGAGAATTGGGAGATTAAAAGTTCAAGTTCATCCCAAAAAGGTAATATATTATTGATTCCCTTATACTGCTCTGCGATTAGCCAATCATGTCAAGGTTATAAGGTGAATGGGGCAGTTTGGGATACCAACAATAACTCAAAATGCAAGGCCTAACAGTGAAAACACTGCCTTCTGAGCTCTTTACAACCGACAGTAAATTCTCCAATCCATATGCCAGACATTATAAGGAGATTCCACATCGCCCTCTTCTCTTTTCAATACATTATAAAGTTGCCAGCCTTGTTTTGATTGCCTGAGAATCTCTTCAATCTCTATGATTTATGTGCCTCTCAATGGCACAATCTAAGTGAGAAGTGTTTATTTCTCACGGGGTGTTTGCTGTAAAGGCAGCACCATATAGACATTGCATCGGTGTGTACTAATACTAAATACATTTCTTAGACAACCACTGTGTACAAGCTTTAACTTACATTTTAAGCCTGATGAACAATGTTTGCCATTTTAAAGGTTGTCTTTTTCAAATTTCCTGGGCATTATTTCTCACATGATGCTTACTTTCACAGTGACTTTGAATATTCCATTGACATGACACTGCATCCATCCATCCATCTAATTTTGCTAAATAATCATGTTTTCGGGATTTCATATTAAATACAATTCACTAATTCAGAAACCTGGATCTGAATGTGTCAGGCTAGTCATCATATTTCTTAGCATTAGTCTCTTTCCAACTGCCAAACCCTATGGAAAGAGATTGGTAGTGGCACATGATTGAAAACTTTTGTAAGCAGCTCCTGTGTTTTGAATTGATGGAGTCAACTGTTGCTCTGTTAAAAACAATAATAAAAGCCACTGCCAAACAGCACAAAACTTATTGGGAGAAGGTGATTTATGGAAGATTACAGCCGGGCCTGAACACTGATGACGACCATGAGAGGCACCCCCCAGAGTCACCACAGGCTGCTGCCATCTGCTTGCACTTCTGAAGAATTACTAACTTTCTGCACCTGTCGGACATTTGTCTCATCCATTATTCTCATCCTCACAACAGAAAATAAGATAACAACCCTCAACAACCTGTGGCAGTTTTATTTACTGTGTGGTAGTAATCTGTCACTGTTTATTTTCATATCGTTGCAGTGTGTAGCCGATTCACGAGATGCGGTGCAATGGTATGTATTTGTTTCCGTCTAACCATATTGTGTGTCTCGTTAAAAATAATTTGAATGACAAGTGAGATTTTATATATTTAAAAAAAAACATATTTTATGGAATATAGACAGTACAATATTTCACTATTACTTTGAATATTGCATTAGCCCTGCACACTGTAAATTATTCAGATATAGTTGATCTTCAGCTTTGGTATGTCACAAGGAAAATGCCAGAATGATTATGGCTCCTTTTCTGATGGAATTTTTTAATATATGACCAATATGCATCAGATTTATTTTGCTGTCTCATGACCGTGGTGTGAAGCTAGAAAGGGTAAGAGGAGGGTTGCCTCTCAGATTTCTGCAGGCTCTTCAAGGCTTGGAGGCCTTCCAAACTCTGCACTGCAAAGCCTTGCTTCCAGGCATGCACAGCTGTGAGTGATTGATAATCAGCCCAGGTGTTGTTCATTGCCTCCATCAGGCAGTTTTTAAAGGCAGTGCTTGTTTTGCCTTCGTGTAGAAAGGTTGCTACTTGTGGGTGTCCATTGGCTGTGTGTGATTACGATCACTCTTATTTGCCACAGTCTCAGTGTTCAGTATTATTATTGTTTTATCAATTTTTTTTATCCATTAGTTTTTATCCATTAGTCAGTTAATAGTCACTTTAGAACTTATCAGCTGGAAACTGGACACATGACACACATCTATAATCAGTTTTTAAAGTTTTTATTTTATTTTAAGGCATCGATTGAGGGTGTGTACCTAACCATACTCCAGCCTTCTCCTGGGAACTGAATTTCAAAACCACTACAGAATCAAATGAACATAGATCACAAGTGCAAGACAATAAAAAAAAAAATAGCATTTTTTAAAGAAGGACTTTTGGGGGAGAGACAGAGCCCATCTAACACACATTAACAAGGATCGATGTAAACCTTGCATCGGCTGCAAAATTCACAACGGGCCGGTTTCACGGACACAGATTAAGCTAAGTCCTGGACTGAATTGAGTTGCGTACGCAGAATCTCCATTCCAAATTGAATTTAGTCTAGTACCAGGCTGCAAAATTGGCCCCGTATCTGGTGTCTGTGTCACTGATCAGCTGAAGAAAAGCTGTCACTGGAGAAGGTCTGTGTGTAGACAGAAGGGGAGAAGCTGCTAGTGTCTTACTATGAGTGCATAAAATGGAGGCGCAGACTTTCAGCCTCTGTCAATACCAGCTTTTCTTCCTCACAAAGTTAGACTCGCCTGTGTTTGAGGTCAATGCGATATCGCTGAACTGTGTTGAAAGAGGTCTCGATTCTGTAACAAGCTTGTCATTCCCCATTAAGGGTCCATTCAGTGGGCACAATGGTGTCATTGGTACCAGCCCGGTCCACATAATGAATCCGAAAGTGGAACTGTCTGTACAAAGAAACAGATATACTCTAGCCTACCATAGTGCAGAAATAAGACACTCTTGATAGTGCATCTGCAAAATTGTTTTTTATTTTTATTTTTACCACCTCTCCAAAAACAAAACGTCAGAGCATGCATTTTGTTTTCTTGACGGTGATGGCTCAAGGCTTATTTCTGCAGTAATTATATTATTTGTGTGTTTTACAATTATCTAGACCACTGTGATACATTTAGGATTAAGCCTAATCAGTCAGTGTTCTGTAACTTCATTGCTTTCAATTACTAGTAGTTATTGTTACATCAGCATTTGAATGTTCAGTTAAGAATGCTCTAATCTCATATTTGTGATCTTAAGGATAATATATAACTTAACATCAGGACATGAAACATGCATGAATTTGATCCACTTGTACAATCTGAAATTATTTTGCAGGAAGCTCTCGACACTTCTCAAGTGATGGTCAAATTAATTAACCTTTGCAATCGGCGAGCTTGCCCCATTCCCTTGCATTGTTTCACATTGAATTCTCTCTGATTGTGCTGCACTTTTTAAAGGTTTAGAGATTCCAGTACTTTAAGGATTAATGACTCAAGATCTTTGTTAATGATATAAGGCGTAAGAGTTATTTCTTAGATTATTGCCTCCCCCTTTCATTCGGCTCATCTCGAAACACACTTCAGGGTGCACGTCAAGGGCTTTTTTTGATTTGCCAATTGGACTGAACAACATTATGAAACTTCATTTGTTAGGCAGTGTTGCCATTCAGTTGAAGGGGCGGCTGAAAGGGAAATACATTATGAGCACTGAATGCACAGGGTGCCTTTGGAGCTTTCAGATGCGTACCCTCCACTCCCCCGCCCCCACCCCGAAAATAAATGAGCTCTTCTGCCTGGGTGGCAGTCCCCTCCAACTGGGCAGAATCGATAGTAAATTTGCTTACAAATAAAATTTCCACAAACATGATTGCCTTGTTAACCTTCATGACATTCACTTTACCCCACAATTACATCCATCAAAGTGGATGTAATAACTGCAGGTGCATCATATACATAAGATTAATTGAACAACCATAGAAATGCTTGTATGCTTTTAGTGCCTTGCCATTCATTATACACAGTAAATTGTACATATTTTATATGCACTTCAGTTAGTCTATGAACCCCGTTAAAATACATAAAATAAAATTTGGAAAGTTTATGCAGAACAAAAGCTAAGCAGCTAGGAAACCAAAATTATTTTTGCTTTTTGCTAAATTATGTTGCTATAATCAATAATAATCAAAACAGTAGTTACTGAATAAATAAATAAACTAAACTTAACAGTGTACTATGCTTATCATCATAAGCATTGCTTAATATGTGACATCTTAAGACAAATAATGACGTAACATGATTTTGTACATTAGAAAGAGTCAATATGTACATCCATCCAATTATTTTCTTTGGTCACAGAATGGGGTGGTTTATCACAGCACGCAGTTTGTGAGAGGCAGGATTACACCCTGGACAGGTCACCAATCCCTTGCAGGGCCCACACACCGTTTGCTCTCACATTCCTGCCTCTGGGAAATTTAGAGTCTGCGGGAAGAAACTGGAGTACCTGGCAAAAAGCCAGGAGAACACAAGGTGGGGGAACATGCAAATTCCAGGATGATATATGCATGTGGGGAAACATTATACACACACACCCAGTGATCACTTTCTTGTAGACCTGTAGACCAGCTTGTTAATGCACCTATCTAATCAGCCAATCATGTGGCAGCAATGCAACGCATGAAGGAATGCAGATGTGGTCAAGAGCTTTGGTTATTGTTCTGACCATACATCAGAATGGGGGAAGAACTGCCATTGACCGTGGAGTGATTGTTGGTGCCAGGCGGGGTAGGCTGAACTGCTGATCTCCTGGGATTTTCACACACAACAGTGACTAGTGTTTACAGATAATGGTGCATTACGTTGAATGTGAAGTGGATGGGCTTCAGCAGCAGAAGAAATATGTCTAATAAATAGCTAGTTGTGTTCACTAAGTGTACAAATATCCTATGGTCCATTGTCAGAGATGACAACATTTGAGTCAAAAAAGTGCCCCACATCTCTGTGGCTAATATGTTTACAAGCACCGGTGAGAATCGGAGCAGTGAGCTTGCCAGAAGAAAAGGGGGTGCATGGCAAAGGTCTTTGTTGAAGATAGCTGCGTGTGTATTCCACTGCTTGGGGGGTAAACAGGAGATAGGGTGCTAGCTGGAGAATCAGATTGTTCTGTGGTTTCATATACTTCTGTGTCCTCAGATCTGGCCCTCTCATTTTTCTAAACTCCATAGAATGGGTGCACACTGCCGCAGTAAAGGCAAAACTACAGCAGCCTGCCAAATCAGAGTGGCTGTTATCAAAGATTGAACATGAAGAGCGGAGAAAAAAAGCCTATTCACTTGTATTTTGGTATTTTCTTTGAAGAGAAAAAGGTGAACTGAAAAAGTACTATCAGCATGACCAGAGGCGAATAAATACAACTTCGCTAGAAGAGATTATAATGCTAAACCTACAGTAGGTATTATAGGTATTATCCCATGTAAAAAAAAGAAGAAGCTCTTGCCTCAAAGAGTACCAACTGAGAGGTGCCGGGTGGCTTGTCTGATTAAGGCACTGCTCTCGTTCTAGCGCATGGATGACCCCGTGGCCCCTCCCACCGTAACCCCAAGGAGCAAGATGTAATTGGCTGTGGCATGGGGTTAGGGAGGGCCTTGTAGGCAGGGATCCACAGCTCAATGTTCTCAGAAATCATATCACCTATTAGCCCTACCCTTGTGACGAAAAAGTAGCACTGGGCTTGATTAGCACTTGGACAAGAGACCTTGTTGCTGTTTGAAGCGGTATTATATTGTGAATTCATATGTGATGGAATGGGGCACACATCACTGTACATGGTTACAAGGTTCTTATGCAGACACTTGGTCTTTCCATAGACATATCCCTTGTTATCCCTTACTGGTTTTCTGTCAAATGTTCCAGCAAGGCAGTGTCCCCAGCAAAGACCACACAATGTTCCTCACAAGGTGCTCCTTCACAGAGAATTCAACTCTATTCATCAAACAGATGTTTCCAATCAGTGTCAAGATTAAGTACCTGTTGCGATAAAACGGCTTTTATCATTCATGGGAAGAACTGCATAATAAAACTATCATTAGTTGCCATGGTAAATTGACTTAAAGGCCAACAGGAGGTCTGTTTTGTAAAGACCAATTGGATATAATTGGCTTTATTGGGCTTAAATTGAGATCACACTGCCTAAAATCATTTTAAAGGGGATGTCACACTCATCATGGTAATGATGGGAACTACATGAAAAAAACATGTCTCTGGTAACAGTCTCACAACATGATTTTGTGTACTGCTCATTGTTAAATGTGAAATATCTTGTGTCCTCAGTGCATGTGATTAATCACAAAGTATCCAGGGTGTCTCCTGTTCCATGCAATGAACACAACTTACAAGGACTAACATGGAGTATCATTTTGAAGATGATATATGTTTGTGTTCAGTTACCTTACCCTGCTGGTAGGCAAAAAATGGAACTGGACAGATATAAGCAAACGTGTAACTGCACTGTTTTATTGTGATTCTTTTTATTTTTTTGGACTGAATGAATGTTTTATATTTCCACGTTAAGGACTAACAAGCATCATTCACTATCACTCATCTCTCAATACGCAGGGCATATAACAGGATTGCATTATGGCTTCCATTTGCAGATGCAAAGTAAAGCCTTTAAATCAAGATTCCATTTTACAGTACTCTTATGTTAATGCTAAACCTCAATCAGTAAAGACAGTACCCAATGGACTCAGGTTATTAAGACACCAAGACATGGTGTCTAAAAAGGACAGCGGTGATTAATAAAGAGTGGGAAGATGTAGCCATAAATATCAGCGCAGGCACAGCAAAGAGACAGCCTTCATTTGTGCAACGCGGTGCACCAAGTTTTCATTTAGATTCCGCCCATGCATGGTCTTATTCCCGCATGCGCTCATCCACAGTAAATCTGATGAGCATCTTCCCTGATACTGGGCGCCAGTCTTTGAGGAACTCCGGAGTGCAGACTAATGAATGATATTTGATTTGTGTAACTGTACTCGCACCAAAATGCCAAGGGGCAGATCCCAGAACGGATAAGCATTGAGTTCAGAGGCATTTAAAACCCACATAGGCAGTTTTATTTATTAATTTACTCTTTTTTTTTTTTTTTTCACAGCATTGATTGAAGATCCTTGCTGTTGCTGTTGCTGTTGTTAATCACATGCCCGATTAAATCGGAGCTCACCGGCATTTGGGACATCTGTGGGGAAAACGTTAGCCGCTACTTATGGTCTGAGAGGTGTGTTCCATCCATAGAATGTTGCAAACAAAGCTCCTCTCCTCCATTCTCACACTACTTTGAAGTGGGAGGGTTCCACCCCCTCTTTTTCTCTTCCACACTCAATCTCTCAGTCACTCATGCATGCATGTACACACACACACGCACACACACACACACACACACAAATGCTGGGATAGTACACTGAAATTAGCCTGTGTAAATATCATGCACCAGCTGTTTCCAGCTGTGGTGAATGTGCGGAGGGGGGAGGGTGAGCTATGGTTCTCAGAAATCCTGTTTAACTCCCCCCAAATAGATCATTAACAATCTGCTCCCTCCAGAAAAGCCAAGCCACTAATATCACCCAGGGGAGATGGGCGACATGGCTCAGGCAGTAAGAGCAGTCGTCTGGCAGTCGGTGGGTTGCTGGTTCGATCCCCCGCCCGGGCTGTGTCGAAGTGTCCCTGAGCAACACCTAACCCCCAAATGCTCCTGACGAGCTGGTTGGCGCCTTGCATGGCAGCCAATCGCCGTTGGTGTGTGAGTGTGTGTATGAATGGGTGAATGAGAAGCATCAATTGTACAGCGCTTTGGATAAAGGCGCTATATAAATGTCAACCATATACAAATTTACCATTCATACAATATCTGATGCTTTTACCCCTCCCCACACACGCACACACACTCTGACATGTACACTCACCGGGCACTTTATTAGGACCATTTTTACAATTCAATGCATACAATGCATACAATCATGTAGATACAGGTCAGAAGCTTCAGTTAATCAACCACAAATTGGGGAGTAAATGCGATCTAAGTGACTTTGAGTATCTCAGAAAACTGCTGATCTCCTGGGATTTTCAGGCACACCAGATTTAGCAAAGAATGGTGAAACAAACTTTTGAAAATCCAGTGAGCAGGAGTTCTGTAAACAGAAATGCCTTGTTAATGAGAGATGTCAGAGGAGAATGGCCAAACTGATCAAAGCTGACAGGAAGGTGACGCAAGAAGTGATATGCAGAAGAGCATCTCTGAATACACAACGTATCATAACTCTATAGGCTACAGCAGTAGAAGTCTAGAAAATAAATACCTAATAAAGTGCGTGAGTGAGTGTAGATACATGCAAATGCACACATTCATTCATATACCCTTACAAGTATGTGTATATAATATACATACCCATACCCATGCACATAAGCACATGCACAAATAAAAACACTTAAAACCATGGACAAATACATGTATGTAGCAAATTTACACAACCGTGTCCATGCTATTCAGAATTAAGGAATAAATATATATTCTACATAAGAGACAAAACAAATTACGTGTTGACAGAAAGGAGCCATTTATAATGTCAGGGCATCCATTAAACACTCCTACCTCCTACAGTTCTTAACTGGAGACATGTCTATGTAAACCATGCAGACTTCATCAAGCTAAATATAATTTCCTCCACTGCACCAGCTCACTCAATTGTACAGCTTCATTTCTTTACCTCTGCAGCTGTGGATTTGAGATGGCCAGAGTGTTTCTGATACCATCCCACTCCAAGACCAATTATGCCGTGGCAGAGCATTCTCACCTAGAACAGTTTAACGGATTCACTGTCATATTTGGAATCTATTTAATTACCATAGCTGTTCAACTTGCCCCATTCCATTTTTACTTCCTGGCTGTCATTATAAAATGCTATCTCAGTTTTAAACATGGCTCACCGATTTTGATTTTTGTTTCATTTTACGGATAATGAGGAAATGCGTGAAAAAGCTACTGGAACAAAGGTTCAAAATGATTTGAATAGGAAAGTCATTGTGTTTTGTAGGATGCTTTAATTATGTGTTTTGCTCATTTGAAGACTCACGTAGTGGTATTCAACCCTATCTCATTTATAACTGTGGGAATCAATTTTGGGAGTCTTCTTCATTCCATACCCCGCAGAGATATGTGAGCTAGAAATGGGTAAGTTGAAAGACTTTTAAGAGTCAATTAACTGATTTTTGGGAAGGCTGGTCATGTCCAGTTCCAGTCTTTAAGCAAACCAAATTCTATTTCTGTTTTAGCAGTCTTAGTATGTATTCAGGACTATGACTGTGGCAGTGCTAAACTGACCTGGACATCCATATATGTTTCAGAACATTACAGATTCAGTATATGTTTTTTATTTTGCACTGTACTCCACAACTTTTGATTTGTAATCAAACAATTCACGCGTGGTTAAAATGCACATTGTCAGATTTACTTTTAGTGAAGGGTATTTTTATACTTTGATTCATGTAGAAATTACAGCACTTTTTATCCAGTGCATATTTCCGGGCACCATCATTTTTGGGACAAATGGCTTCACAGGTATTTCTGATTAGTCATGTAGGTTTAAGAGAACTTTCAGCCTTTGGTGTCTGTTATTACCGTTTGTCAACATGAGGACCAGAGTTATACCAATAAAAGTTAAGGAAGCCATTATGAAGCTGATAGACATAGGCTGTGTCTGAAATTGCTCACTATTCACTAATTACTAATCCCTATTTCGTGAATGTGACATTTATATGTAAGTTTAAGATCTATGTTTCTACTAATCCAGGGGCTTGTCCATTCTCTTTGTCCGGGGGCTTCATTGATCAAACGTGCACACACACAGATTTGTGGTCACAAACTCTGTACTGTCGTTTCCATGCCAACTTTGAGATTTGTCACATTTTTACTTGATGTTGTAAATGGGTCTTGGTCAAAGCCTCACACTATGCATACACACAACTATGTTCCCATACGGCAGGAGAAAAGACAACCAATTAGTAAACGGGAGGCTTTGGGTAACACGATCGTGTATCAAAACAGAAATGCATTATTAGCAGAAGGAAAAAGCAAATCACAATTCACAAATCAAACACTCTATTTTCCTATAAAATAATGGGTTCGCACAAACATGAGATAATATATTAAAATGGCTGTAAAGTGCCTGGAAAATTTAAGAGGGATTTGGGATTAAGAGATTAAAAAAAGGAAGACGCAAACTCTACACAGACAGGCCCCCCTATTGGGATTTGAATCCAGGACAGGCTGCAGTGTTGTCCACTGTGCCACTGTTACGGCCCGGTCTGGGGTCAGGTCTTGACAGGGCAAAAGGATGGGGAGATGGAGTGCAGAAAGGGGAGTGGGAACAAACAAACACTGCAGACAGACGAGTAACTCCGGTCCTGTCTGCTGAAGCAAACCTAAATAAACCTCAGTCCTTGAAAGCTTAAAAGGCTTGAAGCGACACGTAGCCAACCCCCAATGGAGAACAAGTCTCCTCCCAGGATCGCCTTCAAAAATAACAAACTAGCAAAAATAGTAAAACAAAATAACAAACAGTATCCCGTAGTAAGGATGCAATCCAGCTGGAAACACTTTAACTTTACCCGAGCCACAGAGGGGCAAAGTCACAGTCAGGGAGGGCGAACAGAGTCAAGCAGGAGTGAAGCACCGGGGACGAACAAACCAAGAAAGTCTTGGCAGGAATCAGAGTCGAAAGGGATGCCAGGGTCAAAATCCAACCAGCAAACAAATCAAAACAATGGTCATCCACGAAATTCAAACGAAAACAAAAAAACAAAAGGGCTGGGCGACAGTCGGTAGTTAAATGCAAATACGGTCAACACAAGTCAACGAAGCAATCAATAATCCACAGTCACACACAGTTTTGCAGAGCTGATCAGTAGGACTGGCGGCCATTTCAAAGAATAGAACTGGCAGTGGAAATTGGCAATATGTGGCAAACCGGAAGTAAAACATGGACGTGCATCCAGCCAAGATGCACAACTGTAAATAAAAACTCTTCCAACATAACAGCCATAATGCCACAACATGTTGATCTCTTGAAACTATGGGAGGAGATATGCTCCAACCATTCAATCACCACATAGGAATAGACTGGATATGTTTGGACAAATATAAGTTGATATGTATTTTATTTCTCTAATTTTGCGGATGCTTAATACATATCATAATAACGGCATTCAACAAAGTTTGCAGCCATTCACAGATTTACCTTTAGAGTCACTTTAAATTAAGGGCTAAAATGAAGATGCAATGAACGCATCAAATGAATAACATGATGAATGCACCAAATGGAAAAAGATTTTATGAAACTATCAACTCACAATGTGTTATCTAATTGATTGTGCATTTTGACACTGGCATACTGAAGCTATATGTTTAGAATTTCACCAGAATTTGTTTAATGTGTTTGATTGTCCACACATTCACACATGCAACTTTTTTATATAATATTTGGCATGGTTGTAGTGTGTGTATATTTATAATGGGTATTTTGGTTCTTAGTTAGCATAAATACCTTGTATTACAGCTTTAGTGGTGTTGCCTCTTTACTTGGTGTGAATGTTGTTAGCCAGGTCTTGCACTTATTATACTCATAAATCATGTGAATGTATTTATGGTTCTCTTACATTATAAGGGGTGGATATGAGCATCTGCTTAATGAATGGAATGTAAAATAAATGTTTGTGTGCCATCTTTTCACCATGAGTTCTGTTTCTTGAAAATTTCCTCCAATAAAAGTTTTTTACTTTGACAATTAAACAATGTGTTTTTTTTTTTTTTACCCCACTGGCTAGATTTTCCAATGGAAATAGAATGGTGGTTTCTCAAGCATTGCTATTGATCACCAGACTACAGCAGGACATCATATGATGTGATGAAAAGTGCACTTGACTGGAAATGATTCCCATATGCACATATGCGCTGGTTCAGTCATGAGACTGGCAACTGAATCAGAATCAACAGCCAGTGACTCCTTCCTGACTGATAGAAGATGGGCCGCGGAAAGAGAATAGCCAGAGCTGCCAGGTGCTCAAAGAGATGGGCAGCCAGCCGGCGAGAGAAAGCAGAATGGGCAGGTCTAGTCAGCCAGTATCTCAGGGGCAGTATAATGAGCATTTTGCAAGCGCACTTACACTGGATGCCAGTGTTAGCACTTTGAAATCAATGCAGGCAGCTCCCAGAAGCCAGTGAATCACATACAAAAGTAGCAGTCGTGTGGGAATGTGGGCATGTTAAAAGACCAGGCTGGTGGCAGCAGCACTGTAGGCCAGTTGCAATGGTGATTGAACAGGCTTCTAAGCCAACCATCAAAGCATTACAACATTCCCTACCAGGGATCACTCAAGTGGGTGAGTAGACTCATTGGTGAGGAACAGGCTCATTCTCCAGATGTTGTGCTGGAAGAACCTGCAGGCCTGGGTGGTTGCTGATCAGCTCAATAGTTTTCGTCAGTGATTGAAGCATCAATCCACCCCTTATTCGGGGGAACAGGAGCTCTCTGTCTTCCTCAGGTTAAGCTTTGGGTGATGGGCGGACATCCTGGCAGCAGTGTCAACCGGGAACATGCCTAGATGTGGGTGTCAGAGGGAGAACTGAGAAAAAGAGATTCATGGTCGTCAGCATGGAAATGAAATGACACATGCCGTGAGCAGAGAACTGGACAAAGTGATTCAGTGTAAAGAGACAGATAAACCCTGTGGAATATCTGTCAAAAGGGACCATTTATCCTATAAATGTGCACATGTGCATACGCTTAAGTGCGGTACCCATTTTAATTAGCTTTACATTGTGGGCCATTCATTTCTCAACATGTTGGCAAAAGTCTGCTGTGTCACAAAGCATGCTTTTTTGCTGATATGCTCTCTGTCAATGAAACCATACAGAGCTTGTCAAGGACGACATAATACAACAGACCAAAAAGCCCAGAAAAGGGCATGGTTAAGGCTGTGGCTCACATAGTGTCCTAGTCATAGTTTAGTATATGGCTATAGAATATGAATATGAATACAATGTATAGGCTATTAATTATGCTATGAATTACATATTGTTGCTACAGCCACAAACCGCACAACTACACCGTAGCTATTGAATAGTCTAATGACGATCTGACAACGTGCCCTATCATCACTGGTGATAGACTATCACTGTGCTCGTACAATAAGGACTCACTGTGTTGTCATACGTTTTGATATTGTTGCATTGGCAACATCCATTCATCCATTTTATGTTTTCTGTGATCCACTTTTGTGTTAGTATGGCATTTGACTCCCCACCCACATAAGTTTGACATGCTCGGGGGCGAGTTGAAAAGGCGAGGAAACATGAAGTGACAGTTTATAAAGCACACGTTAAGTTAACATTTCTTGCGTCATGTGCGTTTGGCTGTGGGAAACCCATATAGGGCCATATTCATTTTTTGCTGCCGTTCGAAAAGTTCAGTCTTTGTTTGATTGGGCAAGATGGAGGCTAGGGTGGGCTATGGTCACACTTGCCCCCCTCTTTCATTGCCCATGGTCATAGGAATCTCTAACCCTGCTTATAGACCCTGACCCTTCCATACAGACTTTAATTGAATTCATCTAATATATTTTGGTGTAGTATGTGCATTCAATACGTTTGGCAATTTTCCCAGTATATTCAGTATACATACAATTCTTTTTTAAAGCATTGTAAATGACATAAAGTGTCACCCAGTCATTTCATGTAGCCTGATCTCTTTGTTAAATGTGAACCACACAAGGTTAAGGCTAGCAGAATATGCAATTATTTTAAATTGACTCAGTTGCTGATAGCTGGCCTTTGTGGAAAGTTACAAGCTTGTTAATTCCGGACCAAAAGAGTTCCAGACCCATTTATTACTGGGTTAGCATTGAAACCAGGTAATTCTCGGTAAACTGTGAAATGTGGAATGGTGAACTGGTGCTGATCTGCAGTACAGCTGTTGTGAATGTGAGCTCTGAAAAGTGATATCTTTTATAACACACAGAATGACACAGAATCTTAGAAAGTTATGGTGCATTTATTTGCCATTTATGTACATATTTATTTTTTATGGATAGAAAGGGTCATTGTATTTTTTTTGGTTTTTGTTTTTCTCTGAATGGGTATTATTTGGTCTTATAACGAACATTGAACAAAACAGTGCTGTAATGGGCACGCATTTTATTTAAACTAGTCATGTTTAACTATCTGTTGCAATGGGGAATGTAAAACCAGTCAGAAAAAGGCAACGCATTATAAATTCAGTTATATGGTTCTTTGAAATGTTGCAGTAGGACATTCCACACAGTCTTATAGCGCTTACAAAAGTTGCGAAATTAGGCTCATATCACAGGAAGATGATTAATATTACTATAGCGTGGATTTTATCATAAGAAGTCCCCCAGACCGATGGCTAAATTCTGAATATAGCGCATGCTATCTGATCCAGTAGGAGTTGGAAAATGGCAGAATTGTTCTGGAAAATTCCTTGCCTTTCCAACTACAGCTGATGTATGGTGAGTGCTCCTGCACAAAATGGCTGCCATGCATCACCAATGTGAGAGCTATTGGTGATTGTTGAGGTGATCTCTCCCCCTTTCACTGTTAAGCACTTTGAGAGCATGAGATGAAAAGTTGCTTTAGAAATGTAATCCATTATATCTTGAAATGTTACTCATTATTGTTCAAAACTGGCAGTTATAATGGCGCCTTCTCTCTGGCCCTCTTGGACCCTGTAAAGATTGCTTGATGTTATAGGTGTGCTGTGTGCTGTTTGCTGAGATTACTCACTGACAGCCTAAGGGCATTAAGGGTAACATGGATAAGACTAGGGCAGATACTAGAGTGCATAGCCCTTAAAAACGTTCAGATTCCTTCATCAACCATCACAGCCTCTAACAGCAGTCATTCCCAGTGTAATTCATTTGATTTATCAAGCTGCCAGTGTAATACTTATCTGTACGTAACATCTATAACATCTCCTGGCAGTCAATGCACTACTGTACGAGGAGGCTCATTGAATGAAATGTCATTTGATATGCATTTGTGCCAGTAAATGGACTGTGGTGAAGCAGCTGATTGAACTTTTTTTTTGTATAGTTTCACCATACCTTAAACTTGAAATTCAGAGCAGCTGCGAGTGTAAGTTAATTAGCTTGCCTAATCAGTTGTTTCATAATTATTTTCGAGGCCATAAAGTTAATTGATGAATTAATCATTAAATTAAAAGTAATTTGTTTACTCTTGTTTGTTTTAATATCATTTTGGTGAAAGGGTACACATGAACAATTGAATAAAATAATACATATCTATACTACTACCGTTATGGCTACTGCTATTACTACTTAATTTAATGGCACTGCAGCTGCTCCTCTTATTATGATTAATATTATGATT
This sequence comes from Conger conger, assembly GCF_963514075.1. Taxonomy (NCBI): domain Eukaryota; kingdom Metazoa; phylum Chordata; class Actinopteri; order Anguilliformes; family Congridae; genus Conger; species Conger conger. The sequence goes on along the minus strand of NC_083776.1, from coordinate 28,198,749 downwards.
ATACTTTTTCTTTACTATTGTTGTTATTACAACTAATTGGAATACATATGTCTATATGAAACCTTTCATGATTTGCATGAACATTTATGTAACCATGCCTATTAATTGCAAGTGCGCAACCCTGTTCACCATAAAACTTGGGCTTGTGGTTTGAAGGTTACAGGATCAAAATCCCAGGTACTGTATGTACAGCGGACCAGTGTTGCACTGGATAGTTTTGTAATAAATGACAGTTTGTAATTAAACCTCTATGAATTGCACTGAATAATAAAGAGTACCTTTCTAAGTAATTCAATATAACAAAGATTATATACTTTTTTGAATCTATAAAATGAAATTGAAAAAGAAATAGCTTTTGTACTTTTATAGCCTCTCTCTCTCTACTGGAATCTGCAGTCTGCTCTTGGGTACTATAACCTGGGACTGAGCACTAAAAAGCTGACGATGTTCTCCTTGTCAAGCTTTCATTTTCTTTCATTTCATGGAGCAGTGCCTGACAAGTCCCTCCCACAACCAGGCCCAGTCAAACAGAAGACAATGAGGCAGCACATTATCTGCAGTCTGGAACATAAAAGCAAATTGTTCCTAATATTATGCAGCATTTATCTTTGATCTGTCCTGAGGCGTGCCTGTTCAAATGTGCCCATTGCCAACTTTGAAATGATAGTGTGGCAAGCTATGACTCCTCAGATTCACAGAGTGCTCAGGAATGGAGGTAGTTGCAGGTAGTGGATGCGGGACCTGAATGGTGAATTGTGTCTCTTCAAATACAGTAGCTATGAATGCATACACATTTTAATGCTATGAATTATAAACAATACATAAACTTACAGACTTCTGATCACATTGTATTCCTATTTGGCAGTTGTTTTCTTACCAGATAGTTGTCTCATCTATATATTTTTTCACCTGATTGGCTGTTTCTTGCAGTTCTACAGGACCTACAGCTTAAAAAAATTACTTTGTTCCGATTAAAATATTGTCACAAGTGCATCACACTATCTTTAAAAGTTTTTCATGCACACATTCACTCACTCACACGTGCGCGCACACACACACACACACACACACACACAGACACACAGACTCTGTGGATTTATGGATGAAAGAAGTATACAGATTAAAAAAAGTTAGGCAAACAAAACTTAATAGCCAGAAGCAGATGGTACTTGAATTGTTTTGCATTGTGTTACACATCCAGCATAATTTACTATTTAAAAGTGCACAGAAAAGATATTGCCAGGGCCCAGTTCTGACACTGAAATCTCCCAATGTAATCTATTGGCAGACATAACTATGGCCCATTCTGTTTTACACTTTCAGCTGAACTTCTCGTTTATCTCTGCAGTTCAGTTGTATAGCCAGATTTTCACTCTTGTAGCAAGTGCATATCAGTATTATCCTTCTATAAGCAGCGTTGATCGTGAAGGGGTGGGATGAAATTTTTAAAGCAGAGAACACAAATAAAATGTAAAAAAAAGGACAAACAACATTAAAGTTTACTGACAAAGAAGTTATCCTGTTGCTAGTACAGCGTAGCTCTACATATACAGCAGTTTATTACTTTTTTTAGGGCAATAGATTTCCAGCAGTCGGGATTGACAGATTGCATTTCCGTTACAGGATCCTGTAAGGCACTGTTAGAGTTTACTATTAGAGCTTGCAATGTCCTTTATCAATTTTATGCCAAGAGTAAAGGATGCACAGAATAAGCCTGTGTATTGGGTAATTTTTCAATGCTGACATGATAGGACACTACCTAAGACTGCCAGACCCTTCTCTGTTCTTGTAATCTTTTAAACAGATAGACTTTAACCCTTTTTTTACTCTGTCCTGATGAGTTCAGAGTACCTGTTTTCATCATCCTCCAAAACAAATCTTGGGATATTTTATCATTAATTCTTATCTGAAACCCACTCAGGCTTAGCAACGTTAATGGTTCTGGGGGATAGGTATTGCCAGTCTGTAGCTGCATTCATACTAGTTACTACATGCACTTAATGCTCTATGCTCTATTATGCTGCCGCTGCTGTTTGAGTTTCTAACTGCCAGGAGACTACAGATGTAAATGAGCTTATAGATGAAATAACTATAAAGCAAGCCTTTGGAAATGGTATACATTAAATTACTACTTCACCTAATAATAACCTTTTGTGTGTATCTGTTATAGTAGAATTTAAGCTGAAAATACTTTTACATTTAATGGTTATATAAAGTGTTTATATAAATAGCATTGTGGTGCAGATCCTTTGCATGTAATGACTGGTGGAAGTCTGTGACCCATAGGCATCACTACGTGCTGAGCATCTTCTCTGGTGAGACCTGTCCTGCAGCCATCTATAGCTCCTGCTTGTTCTGGGGGCTAGTTGCCGTAAGTTGCTTCTTCAGCATAAATGCATGTTTAATTGGATTTAGATCAGGTGATTGACTTTTCAAGTCAGAAAAGAACTTGAAAATAAAAATTTGGGAAGAAATTTCCTTTGCTGCTTTAGCAGTATGTTTTGGAATCATTGACTTGCTGTCCAATGATTTTGGAAGCATTTGGCTGAACTTGAGCAGATATTATGCTAACATACAATTTTGGCTATCAGCAGAAGTGGATAGGCTACAGCAGCAGAAGACTTAATACGTCTAAATAAGTCTAATAAATACCTAATGAAGTGCTCTCTGAGTGTATGGTTTTGTTTCTTATTTGACTATTTCAGTTTACAATTGACTTGGCTTTTTGGCCACTACAAGGATGTGTTCAGCCACTGAAAGTTGTATGCAAGAAGATAGTAAATGTTTCTGTACCATGGTGGTCTGTGGTGTGGAAAATATCTGCCGGCTCTTGGGTGAGAGCATGCACTTCTGCTTGTACAGGTCTGGGTGGGTGCAGGGGTGACTCACGATCACTGGTGGCTCATGAGCATGAAATGAACAGGTTTCAAGAGAAGATTCCGGCATCCTGCTTTTCCAACTCAGCAGGCACCATGGCTCAAGGAGCACAATTTGCAATTCTGCAACATAGACAGTAAACTGCAGGGGTCTGCCTGTACTTCACATCCAGTTTGAAGTCACCCAAATCGTATTCATTCATTTACTTATTTATGTATTCCTTCTCCACTTGAAATTGTGAATTTTACATCCATTTCCTATATTTATTTGACTTATGTTTGTATTCTGGTCATTATTTATGTTTTATCATTTGTATTCTCTTTTTACTATTTCCAGTGTTGCGACGAAGCAGTTTTTATTGCAATCTTGCACAAAATACATTATATAAATAAACTCATTTGATTTGACATAGAAACTGTCTGGCTGTGATCATACTCTCTAGTCAATAAGAACAAAAAGATGTTTCAAATGTTCTTTTTACTTTTAGGATGCTGGTTCAAAGCAAACCCAGATGATTTTAGGCAGAAATCTCTGCCATCATGCCCCCGTGAAATCAAAAAACATATAATTAAATCATTCAAATAATAATCAGCAAACCTGTTCCAGGAAACAAGTGTGTAATTGAAAATGAACAGAGTACCACGCCTAACTGTATTTGGCAAACAGGACAACATGCACCTGCTTCGACAGTTGGAGCCTGTGTTCCGATATCAATGAGTTTGGGATGAGAGGGCCAGAAAGGATCCCTTAATAGCATTGATGTGAATTTATATGCAATTCAGCTTCTGAATTATCGACAACTTTGCTATTAATTTATGAAATAGACAATGAATTATATCCAAGCAGAGACAGCAAGCCTGTGCAGTTCCCTAAATGAAACGTTGATGTTAATTCAAAACAGTGAGGGTAGTGTGTCATTTTTAGTTCCCCTCGGTCAGCTAACGAGGCAGTGTGCCGTTTTGCATGGGGAACTGCAGTGCAACCTGGGGAATGTGATTAGGGGGAAATCTTTTGATTTTGAGAGTGAGGTAAAATAATGAGGGTAGAGGAGCAGATACTGGAACTAATCAAGAGGAATGGGATTTTCAGTACCACTTTTTTTTTTTGGTTTTGTTTTTCCCCCAAGTGTTCTTGACATGTGTACTCTGTTAATATACAGGCTGTGAGGCAGAAAGATGATCCCCAAATTAAAAGGACTTCTCAGACCAGACACATGCCATAAATATTGTATAATATTTTAATCTTCATGTAGAGGAAGGTGACAAATTACCTCAAAGACACAAGGCCCTAGTTTAACAGTCACGCCGCAATTGTCAAATGCTAGCAGTAACTCAAGGCCCGGCGAATTAGGGCATGTCCAGTACAGTGGCTGGTTCAATAGATACAAATTCACTTATTGGAGTGATGGGTACTCGGTGTCATTACTATCAATCAGATTGTCCAATTTCTTTCCCTGTAAACAGTGCTCATTTCAGCCAACTGCTAATTTCATAATAGCCTAAGAGCAAGCGTATTATGGGAGGCTCCGTTATGAGCCTCTCCATGAATCTCTAAATAAAGAGGAGACTTTTTAAAAATATTCATATTTAGGTCCCTCTGAAAGAAAGTATACTTTCCATAATATATGCCAGTTCTTCTTTGTTTCTTTGCTGTCAATGTTGAATGCCACAAAACAAACACCAGTTTAATTTATTCCAGACATGCCCTTAATAAGATGACTGTACACTCTTCAACTCTTCAGCCAACCAGCCCCTGCTTTCTCATGCATTTTGTCATCCACTTATACACATCTTTAGCATTTTTTATACAGCTGGATGAAGCAAGTGCCTTGCTCAATGGTACGCTGGCATCACCCTAGCTGGGAATTGAACACAGGTTACAAGCCCATTTCAAGTAGTAACCATCATACAATTGTCATTACGTTGCATGGAATGCAGCATACCACAAAGGATGTATTGACTTTCTGTGGGCTATATTGTAAAGTACTGCAAGACTGGTCCAAACATCGGGAACACATTTGCAAAGGTTTGCTTTATCATTGATCTAGCCCTCCCGCAAACACAAAAAAAGTTGTGAGTTTGTACTGGGCTCAATGTATATAGTAAGTAGCCATCAAATAGTCAGATTGAGATATAAACATAAATACATAAATATGTATTTAATCTGTGTTATGTGTTTAATGCATTCATATGAGGAGTGCATTCATAACACCACCAGAATAGTCTGAGCTGGAGCATTTCCAGTTAACCCTGGGTTAGTTGGTAAAATGCAAATGTATTATTGACCACCTAGCTTTCACAGCATTTTCTATTGGCTCACCTATTGCCCCCTACTGTGGCGCCCAACCTGTGTATATGCAAGAGGGTTTACTGCAGACCACAGCCTACTACCAAACCTGGCAAATATTCAGATTGCAGGAGACAAAACTAGCAATTCCACTTGTACCCAGGCATATTTGCGCTTACATTGTCATGAAAATAGTGTTGTACTGTATGAACGCGAATGAGAGTGACATGAATTGTATTTCAAACAGTCTGTGCAATGTGGCATTTGATCACAAATCCTTTTGAATCCTCGCTGGCCCTTGGTGTTGGAGGGGTATCCAAGCACGTACCTCTAATCCGGCGAGAGGATTATATCAGGACTTTTGTTCTCTTTGGTTTTCAGGGCAATGGCACGACTCCAGTGTAAAGGGTTGTTTAAGGCCCACTTTTCCACTCGGATATTCGATCTAAATACTTCCAGTATATACTCCTTTGTTGCAATGGGGCTGGCTGCCGCTCCACATGTATTTTAAGTCAAACAAATGCAAGAGCCTTCAATTGACAAGCATATAATGTATTTGAATGTATAAAGGAACGAGGCTTATTTCAAAAGCCCATGCCAATGTGAGTCTGACTGCCAAAGACACTGAATACATGGCATTACACAACCAATGCAAACGCTTGTGCTCTCAACAATCCTTATTTTCAGAAAGAATACTAAATGAGTAAAATACTAACTGCCAAATGACTACTTACAGAAACTATGCACCAAGTAAAAAATAAAAAACTGTTTATCTGCTCAGGAGAAATTCTTACCATTTCAACAAAAAAACATGCATTTTTAGGTGTTGAGGTGTTGAATTAGGCAAGTCAAATTCAGACAGTTCAGTCAAGAGCCACAAAACCTTTTTCGTTCTGTATATGAAAAGCTCTATTGAAATATATTATGTAATATTTGTATGAAATGCATAAATTAACAAGTGTTAAAATATTTTAAATATTTACAAGCATGTATAAAATGCACATATGCCTCAACATTATTATATTGAAATATAAGTAAATACATGTCCTAAATATGCCAAAGTAGCTAATATGAATGTTTTAATATATTTTCACAATATATTTCATACGCACGTGTTGGGGAGTGCCTCAGTTTTGGTTAACATACTGTTCAAGTTTCGGGACAGAGATCGATTTCAGTGGTCAGAACAGATCAGTTAAGAGAGAATAGATTTTTTCGTGTTTGCCCATTGTTTTTCTTGAAATGGGCTGTTATGTACCTAACCGTATTAAAGACCCTGTGAAAATAAGTTATGCATTTAAAGTGCTGTTAAGTTACAAGCTAAAGATGTATGTTTCTTTTTTCCAAAGTTCTAAATGGGGAAAATAATTTACTTTTGAGTTAAAGTATATAAATTCTAAACACATTTTGCCACATTTTGAAAGTTCCTTTCTGTTCAGCATCTCACTAAATGGCTGCACCAATGGTTGTCTTAAATGAAAATAAAGAGTAAATCAGCATGCTTAAATAACTATGAGCCCTATTAACAGTGCAGGCACTGTCAAACACTCACAGTAACTGGTGGATTAGGATGTTTCCAACTCAATTTCAGTAATTTTGTGACACCGGGCTTATTTGTGACAAGTTGTAGAGGCTGGTTCAATAGGAATAAATTAACTGTGGGTGGAGGTTTGGTTTCTTTATTGCCAATCAGACCACCCCATTTCTTTTGCTTTATAAACAGTGCATTAGTGCCACAGCTAACTGCTGATGTCACCATGGCCAAAGAGCAAGCAATTGTATGACAGGCTCCATTACAAGCCTCTCTACAAACCATTATTCATGATATCAAAGTGACGGTGAGACTGAATAGTTTTAATTTTAATATTTTTTCCCCCTCAGACACAAATATATTTCCATTTATATGCTATAAGATACATTCATTAGAGAAACAACTCTGCAACTCTGCAGCTCTGCAGCCAACCAGTCCCTGCTTCCAAGCTTTTGCATTTTCCATCCATTTATGAAGAGGGAAACACTGAAGCAATGCTGGATAAATACTGTGCCTTGCTCACACACAATGGCAGCATCCTACTAGGGAACTGAACTTAGCAAGCCAATTTCAATTCCAATTTGAAGGTTCTACAGATGTACTGTATGTACGTAGGCAACGGATAACCACTGTTCCCTAACTGTCACTGTAAATGTGCTCCTGGAGTGCCTCGTCAGACTGCGTCCCATTATGTACTCCACTGGACTGTAGTGCCTGTTCAAAATAATTTAACCTAACAAGAATCTGTGCACCTATATGCACATCCTGCACTCTTTGAAGTCTAACCACCAAACTTGCACAATGTTTTTATTTGCATTGTTAGTAAATCTAAGTTTTACCAGGAACCAGTAAGATGACCGTTGTCACAGGAAGAAGCAGATCCGATGTTCGTCATTAGAAAACAGGAAAGTTTATTACAATCAGGAAAATGTTCCAAGGAGCAATGGTGTTTGGGATGTTTTAAAGGAATACATTTGCGTATATGTCTACAAATCCAAGTGTAACCTCTGATTGGTGGTAAAGAATTGCGCCTATCCCGAGCACCTCGAATTGGGCCATTCAAATCCTTAATGGTTGTGAGGCCTTGTCCCGCTCCCCCCTGGAGTCCAGTGGAAAATCCCCAGAGGGGGAACCTTGAAACTGATAGCGGTCATTATCATATGTGAAGTGGTCCAATACACACGTCTCTCTCCCAACAGCATCCATCCAATTGTGGAGCAAACAGGTTTACCACAGAACACAAAACTACCAAACTTGGCACAAGTGGACGAAATTCAATTTGTGGGAGATGAAACGAGCAAATGCTGTGCTTAAGTTGTGACAAAAATTGGGCCCTGTGTCCAAAAGACCAATTGCGAATATGAGGCTGCATTACTGTCTTACTGTAACAGCTTGTTTATAGTTAGGCCATGGATGATTGGCCAATGGATATCGCTACGTTGTCACCAACATTTCTTTAGCGCTCAAATTTAATTTTAAACGCATAAACGATAAGAATGCATTGCCGATGTGGAGGCATTTGTGAGCTCAAGACACAGAAGCTAGTCGATGACACACCGCTAAAGGTAATTACAGGATGAGAATGTTCTATAGTAATGTTGTCAGGACAACTGAGCCAGCTTTAAAGTTCAATACAAAATTAAAGCGACGAGCACATTGATGATAGCGATGACAACAAATTGTCCATTGGTCTAGTATAAACGAAAAGTCGTTGCAACCATCAAATGTGATGATCGCCGGTGACAACGATCATGTATCGCTATGTCGTATGATCATGTAACTATACACTCACTGTACGAAAGCTATTACTTTAAAATGAAAACAAATCACAGCTGAATAAATAAAGTATTGCATCTAAACTGAATAGGCTCTTTGTGTAATTATTTTAAAAATATTAATATGATTGCAGGCGGCACGGATGGTGCAGTGGGTAGCACTGCCGCCTCACAGCAAGGAGGTCCTGGGTTCGAATCCCCGTCGGCCGGGGCCTCTCTGTGCGGAGTTTGCATGTTCTCCCCGTGTCTGCGTGGGTTTCCTCCGGGTACTCCGGTTTCCTCCCACAGTCCAAAGACATGCACGTTAGGCTGATTGGAGAGTCTAAATTGCCCGTAGGTATGAGTGTGTGAGTGAATGGTGTGTGTGCCCTGCGATGGACTGGCGACCTGTCCAGGGTGTATTCCTGCCTTTTGCCCAATGTATGCTGGGATAGGCTCCAGCCACCCTGCGACCCTGATCAGGATAAGCGGGTTCAGATAATGGATGGATGGATGGATAATATGATTGCAGTGTCTATCATGCTATTATGATGTTAGACCATTGAAATGGGGAAAGTTGGAAAACGATAGTCAAATCCAAACTTGTCAAGAGCAGAAGCAGACATTTTACCCTGCAAGCAAGAAATTTTACTGAAGGCATTACTTAAAATGATGAGTGGGAGTCTGCAGTGGGATGTTGGATGTATAGCAAATTTGATCTTTTCTTATCTTTGACACATATTTATTTTTTACCCCTTTGGTTTGCATTTCTTGTACTGAGCCCTTGATACGGGATCCTTCTTGTAAAGCATAATCTCAGAGGGTTCTAGTTCTTCAGAATATTTTGAATGGCTGTGATGTGATTCCATTACTGATAATATGCACAATGGGAGAACTGTACATAATTCTGATAAATGAGTCCAAGAAAACAAAAGTTTTGAAAGTTGAAAAACAGCAGTTGCTTCTTTACTCTATGAAATGCTGTTGTTGTAGCCAGTGTGAGTATTCTTCAAGCTAAGTAGGTATTTGTTCTTTGTTTTACCGACCACACAAAGACCAGAACCTGTCATTGTATATTACTGTACATTACATTACACATTATATTAAATCATATTTGCCTGCCTTCCTGATCAAACAAAGAAATAACAGATATAGTTTGCACTCCCAAGATTGTGTTATATACCCTCTCAAATGTTGAGATGGGCTTGAAATGAGTAAGTGCTGTGTCCTCATCATGTAACTTAATACAGTACTTAATCTGTTTATTTTTCTTTTTTATATTAAAGATCATGTTGATTGCTGTCTGTTCACTGTCTACACTGTTACTCATTGAATCAACCTGGTTAATTAGAGGCTTAACAACAACAACAGCAGCAATAATAATAATAATAATAATAATAATAATAATAATAATAATAATAATAATTTGAATAAATCCATTACATTTACTAGCATTACAGAAATCACTGTTTCTAGATGATGGCTTTATGATGGGTTTATGAATCTGACTTTCTCTTGGTTTATGCATTCTTTTACCGTGTGATGAGTTACAGCTGGCATGAAGTAGAACTAAACATCTTCACCAGATTATGAGCTGTGTTTAATGATTGTCCGTGAAAGATGTTGAGCACTGTGGAGGAAGGCTTCATAAACACTAGTAGAACAGCAAGAACCTGACATAACCCCCCAGTACTTATTACACCACAAACCCAGGACGCCCCAAAACCACATAAGGAGATTGCATGTTTTTAGTCGAATGGAAGTAGAATGACAGTTTGTGTTTATCTTGAATGGTTGACATTTTTTATCAGTTTCACTTCTTGGTTTCAATGCCGTGCGTGGCTGTGCATCCAGTATGCATGTGTACTACATTTAACAATGCCTTCAGATCCATCATTTCACTCCCAGCATTAAACACTGAAATTCCCTTTTGCACCGACTATAGCACTAAGCTTCAAGTTGCACGTTTGTTTAATCGATTGTGACACTAATAGCTCAGCATGATTATTGCTCTTTGCCTAACCTTTTAGTGTGCACTTTGCATGTCTCTCTGGATGAGGGCATGTTCTAGATTCCTGAATGTACACGAAATGCAGCTGTGCCATTGACAAATGTTGAGTGAACATGAAGGCTTTGCCAAAAATCTAGTAATTTTTCCCTGTTAGCCCCTTATTGATCTTCCTTGTTGGTTCCATCTTTGTGTGTTTGAAAAAGCACAAAGCTTAACCCCCACCCTAATTCTGAATGCAAACTACAAAATCAGTTAGCAACTATTGTCATTTGCTCCATACTTTTAATAGACATTTTATTTTACAATCACTATTACTAAACTTCCTGCCAATGTTACACAACATATCTATAATTAAGCTTAGTTTGGTACAAAGGTACTGTAAAAGTTTCCTTTCTAGCTTCTCTAATTCTTTGGGGCTAAACCAGGGTAACTTCCTAGTTTGTATTTCGGAAATGAGGCTTAGCTTTGCTGTAATTGCACTTGAACAAGGCCTGCATTTGCATCGTTTGGAAAGAAATGCATGCTAATGACCCCCTTTTCTCCTCTCCCGCATTGGGTTTCCCTGCTGCAGGTATCCATGGAAACATGCAATTATCTGAGAGCTGGAGGGCATGTGGCATATTTCAATAAGCTTCCAGCAGCTTAAAATGGTTTCTTTGTATATCTCCACAACACAAACTGTATGCTTTGAAAACTGATTGTGCTGAGACTGTAAATATAGTTCCTGACCATGTCTCCAGTATCACCAGTGCCAAATTATATGGTGCTTTTTGTATTTTCTTTAAAAGAAAAAGGGGAATAGAATAGAAATGTTAAAAGTAAATTAGTCCAGAGTTCTGGAGTTGTGGGAAGAGGGAGCTAGAGCATGCAATGTATTGCTTCAAGCCATCTCATTTTCAGTGATGAAAGCAACAATGTCTTTCAGAACCTTTCATAAAATCCTCCTGCCCATGTGCAACAGCCATACAGCCATATCCCCATAATCCACTGTTCTTCTGTGGAGCCAGACCCTGTTCTACTTCTCTAGTCATGTACTGCCAACGTACCTTCCATAAAACCGTATACATCTGGAATGTATACAAAGCAATCCTTACACATCCATGCACCTGACTTATATAATGCAGAAATTCAATACTCATGCATGTATTAGTATTCTGATAATAGTAGCTAAATATAAATCACGCATTTATACATACAAATTTCAAATTCAAAAATTACTATGTAAAATTATTTGAAGCCACCAGTTTTCATTTGTCATTTATTATTCCCTCTGTTACTATCATCAATAAGCCGGAAAAATCAGCCATTTTAGTCAAAATGCAATGGTGGCATCTAATCTAACTAACTACATAGAAACAATTGTCCTCATAAGGTGGGGAATCATTTTGTTTTGTTGATACTGTCATTATTCATCCATTTATTATTTTGTTCATTCATTCATTCATTTGTCAGCAGTACGGAGCTACCAGTGTGCTCTAAACTAGCAAATCTCTAAACTAGACAAAGCCTATTTTGGATTTCCATTGGTGGCCAGCACACGGGTAGCTATGTTGGAGGAGATTTTGTGTAATGAGCTTGCTAGTAAAGTTCTTGTTTTCAGCTAACATCGTTAGCTGAAACATGTTTTTTCCCCACAGTGTCCTTCGCTGGGTTGAAAGTCGAGCTTCCCAGTCTGCTTTGACATCAGCGGTAATGTCTTGAGTGATGAACCATTGTCCAGCTCCTTCCAGTCTCTAATCTACTCTGAAATTAAGAGTGCTAGACACTAGGTTGTTCTCCAATGTCTATACCTATTAATGTCAAAATTAATAGAGAGCCATTATCTGATGTGAAGTGCTAGTGACTCATCTGGTTGTCAGATTACTGAGGTTCTGCCTCCCGGTATTTGAAGAACGTACAGTTGCTCGGTGCGGGAGAAAGGGAAGAGTCCACCCACGTGAGATTATGTAAACCTGGGGGGAAGGGAGAAGCCTGGGGGGTTGGGGGAAGCACATCATGGCTGGCTCTCTCACATCGAGCCAGCATGTGTCTTAACACCGCACACACTTCACGATCACTCGTTAAATCAATCAATCAGTCTCTCCCATTGGATTTGTCAGAGTACTTTGTCACTGTTTGCAACGACGCTATGTGACAAAGTATTTTAGGGACACATTATTAAGAAAAAGAAAGAAAAATGCAGAGCCATTTTGGACTGGGGAAACTGGGGGATTTTGCAAACTGGAAAAGGTGGCTGAGACAGACACCAGTGAAAGGAAGGAACCTGTGAAGCGAGCAAAAATGTAGCACATGAAAGCTAATGAATGCATCCTTCAATTTCTTAAAAATGTCTAATCAAGAGATCTTTTCTTCAGGACTGTGGTATGTGCTGTGGCATTCTTGTTTTGTTTATTTTATTTTTTACCTCCAATGGGTTTAATAAAACTTTAAAACCATACTTTGTTTCAAACTACACAAACAAGGCAGTTCTGGGTAACATATTACGTCTCCTGTGGAAAATACCCCATAAAATACTTTTATCTCCTGTAACAGGTCATTCTCTGATTCTTTATGGCTGTCCTATTTTTCACTACCTGCAACACTTGAAGGACTGGGCTTTACTTGTCAGTTTCTGATGCCAGATGCTGTGGATATTGTTTGGATATTCTTTAAACTCACACACCTACGCTCTCAAACAAGAGTGCATGCATGCACCAAAGCAAACGTACACACACACACACACGCACGCACGCGCACACACACACACACACACACACTCTGTGTTGAGTACTTACATGCAAGTGAGAAATTCTCCCCCTCTATCAATGAATCATGATTGTAATTATTAATAATATAATAACGAATCAGCATTTCCTTTCAACACATTCCTGAGTGCACATCAATTTTTCCATCATATTTGACGACTTATTTCAGCAAAGTATATGGTGTGTCACAATTCTAATTGGTGTGTCAATCTTAATTGACGTGATTGGTAATTTGATTGCAAGTTGGTGTGTCTAAACTGGTATTTTGATTTTCAGATTATTGCTGTGAAATCTGATCGGTATCACACTGCACCGATTGATTAACACATTGGTTTGCATAGACTTTCAGCACCATAAAATGCCATGCAGCAGAGCCACGGTTGTTATTCCTGATCAAACAGTGAAGTACGCAAGTTGTCTGGTAACCGCTAACCACATCAGATGGACTGGGTGATGAGTCTGTGCCTATGTGTGGAAAAACAAGTGTACAAGCACACACATCAGCCATTGCATTTTATGTACTGGGTGCTTAAAACTTAAAAGTTTTTTAAGTACTCCAGAGTAATTCATTGATTAAATATTGAATACTTATGTATTTAAAATATTAATCTCTGAATCTAATATAGGAATTCATGCATATAGGCTGTGAATATTTTACATTATTCGTAAAACAAAATGTGCACAGCATCCTTTCATCTCTCATTCCTGCTTTATAAAAATTGGTTATATTCTACAATATTTGTATGTGTGTGCATGCGTGTGCGTGTTTGTGTGTGAGTGTGTGTGTGTGTGTGTGTGTGTGTGTGTTTAATGCAGTGAAGTTATATATTTTACATTTACTTGTCTTTCATACCTGGGTAATGTTTTCAGTTACAGGAGTGTAGAAATAAATCATTTATAAATAAAAACAAACTTCAAATCTGATTTCGGCCAAGATACTTGACTTTATTTTTTTATGAATTCCTACCAGCATAAAATTCCAAGGACACACACTCTCACTTCCTAAAGTGAATTGCATAATTAATATTCCTAGTAGACAAGTATATATGAATGTAATGATGAAACAGTGAGGCTTCATGGACTTTGTGGAGTTGTCAGATTTATTGACGTGGACCAATAATTGTGCGTTGCTGTGGACAGCAAATTACTCTCATTGGATGAAGATTTGAATTTCCTAAATAATATCATTAAATCAACTTTAGGAACAAAACCATTTCTACACCAGAGCAATTATAATAATCCTTAGAGTTGGAATAGCATTTGGGTTATTTATTTAGGGTTTTAATTTATTTTCTTGAATTTTTTTGTTTCTGTGCACACAAGCAATAACTGAATTCCTCCCATTGGCTTTTATTGAGGAAAGACTTTACCGCTTGCGGCCCATTTATCAGCAGTGCCAGGATCTAACATAATCAGGAATAATCGGCCAATCATGTTTCCATGTCATGTCATCTTGATTTTTGTCACTCTAAATCATTATGTACTCTGCCAATACCATTATGGGAATAAAGCCTGATTCTCAGGCAGTCAGAGTCATGTCTTTTTTCCTCTCTCATAATACTTCATTTACTGTGATACTTCACAGTGGGTGCACACAATCTCTTTAACCACATTGGAAATTCAGGAGACGTATTACAGATTCATAAGCAGTGACGGGTTACGTTCCTAGCTGTGCGAGTTGTATGTGGACTCAACATATGAGTTTGTGATTTTATTTTAAATGACCAAGAATGAGATACTTTACTCTTTTAGTCTACGTGTATATGCAGTGGGGGTGACATGGCTCAGGCAGTAAGAGCAGTCGTCTGGCAGTCGGAGGGTTGCCGTTTCGATCCCCCGCCCGGCTTGTGTCGAAGTGTCCCTGAGCAAGACACCTAACCCCCAAATGCTCCTGACGAGCTGGTCAGGGCCTTGCATGGCAGCCAATTGCTGTTGCTGTGAGTGTGTGAGTGTGTGAGTGTGTGAGTGTGTGAGTGTGTGAGTGTGTGAGTGTGTGTATGAATGGGTGAATGGAGAAGCATCAATTGTACAGCGCTTTGGATAAAGGCGCTATATAAATGCCTGCCATTTACCATATACATTCATTCATTCATTATCTTAACCTGCTTCTCCTGAACAGGAGCCTATCCCAGCATACATTGGGCAAAAGGCAGGAATACACCCTGGACAGGTCGCCAGTCCATCGCAGGGCACACACACCATTCACTCACTCCTTGCTGTGAGGCGGCAGTACTACCCACTGCACCAGCCGTGCCACCCTTATGTATGTATGTGTGTGTGTGTGTGTGTGTGTGAATATATACTGTAAATATGTAACGAGAGAGAGAGATATATCCGGTATATGTGTCTGAGGTGGGATTTGAACCCTGGCCTCGCACTCATCCAAATATTTGTTGGACAAACACATCACCAGTCAGGTAAAGGCAAGACTGCCTCTAGCTGAGGGCAACAGTGTTCTTTTGAATTTGAGGGTTACGTCATCAGGGAGCATTGTTGCGGTTACCTGCTACGAGCCTTCACTTTCTGAACTAGCCGAGCTAACCGCGCTACACTCACCCCTCCATTTGAAACTCTGCAGCAAGCACTTTTTCAAAAATGTATTTCTTTCTTTTTTACGACCCAGCCAGATCCAGGTCATGGCACCAATGTAACAAGGGATATTGCCTGAGTCCAAGGTGGGAGTTTAACCCGACCTCTCCCTTGTCCAAATATTTGTTGGATTAAAGTGTTACCAGCTAGTTAAAGACACAAGCCATGGGCAAAAACGTTCTTTTGAATTTGAGGGTTACGTCATCAGGGAGTGTTGTCACAGTAACTTGCTACGAGCCTAGCGCTTTCTGAACTAGCCAAGCTAACCCTGCTACATATACAGTGGGCTCCAGAATTATTGGCACCCTTAATAAAAATGGAGAAAAAAGGCTGCATATAATCAATAACATGGATAAGGACAACCTATATTTTATATTCAAATATATGGGAAAACTATATACTTTTATTTCACATTTACTGTCAATTTCAATGTTTTTTTATTTAGTAATCTAAAAAATCAAATTTTTCTGAAAAAAAAACACAAATCATTGGCATATTACAATTATTGTAGACAAAATCAAACCAAGGTGAAATACAATTTGTTTTTTTTTTTTTTGTTTTTTTTTAAGATATCTCTTCAGCCTTTTTCAGCTTTATTGGACAGCACAGCACAGAGAATAAGGAATAATGCGAGCGAGAGAGGGAAAGACACGCGACAAACGCCAGACGGTCGGACCCGAACCGCCGACGTCGCGGCTCACAATGAGCACGCGGCCAGTGCCCCACAGGCTGCGCCACTGAGACACCCGTGAAATACAATTTCACTTTAATTTTGTTAATCTTAGACTTCAGGAACTATATTGTGTCATCCCATCACTTCCTGTTTCAGTCGAGTATGTAAAATGAGGTAACAAGCATGCAAAATCCCCTAGTAAATCATCATGGGAAAAGCCAAAGAACTGTCAATTGAAAAGACACAGATGGTAACTGTGGTAATCCATCACATGTCAAAACAAAACATACATATACGGTTAAACATACCCCCTTAGCTCTGTAAGGGCAATACAAAATGTGAAAAAACATAGGGAATAGTCACAAATTTGACAGGACGAAGACACACATGCGTAACAAAGATCATGTGGGAGGCCATAACTCAAGGATCGCAGTTTAAGAATTATAGAGATCAGTTGTGTCTTGGGGTCATCAAGTCTAAAAACCATAAAATAGCACCTCCATACCAGCAAACTCCTAGGAAGGATGAACTGATTTACTAATCACAATAAACAAGACCAATAATCTTGAGTTTGCAAAACGTCATTGCAATTAAGACCGAAAGAGAGTGCTATGGTCAGATGAAACCAAAATTGTACCTTCTGGCCATACACACCATCAACATGTTTGGCGGCAAAATGGAATGCATACAAGGAGAAGCACCTCATATCTACTGTCAAATATGATGGTGGGTCATTGATGTTTTGGAGTGTTTGCTGCCAGTGGTCCAGGGGCACTATTTAAGATCAATGGTGCAATTAATTCAACAAAGTACTAAGAAATCTTGGCAGAAAATGTGGTTGCTTCAGCTAGGTCATAAGTAGACTGTCCAGCAGGACAATGACTCCAAGCATCTCAAGCTTTTTGTGGGATTTTAGTCTGGTGACTGAAATGGCCATTGCAGAACATGGTTGTTGTTTTCACTTAACTGCTTCTGAGTGGATTTTGATGTAAGCTTGGAGTCCTTCTCAAGCGCAACAATCTACCTATGACCAAGTCTCAGCTTTTTAGCAGAGACAATCACATTTTCTGCAAACATTTCCCGCTACTTTTGTCACATTTCAGGTCTGTCTCGCGATGTTTTATGTTTATTCATTTTGTCTTAGTCGTATTGTCTTATCATGTATTATGTTAGTCTAGGTTCGTCATGTTGTTTAGTTTATTTCTTGTTACGATTTATTTTCTCGTCATGTCTGGTTATGTTTCGTTACGATTATATTACCTTGTTATGTTGAGTGGTTATCGTCTTAGTTTCGTTTTGTGTTATGTTTTGATTTATGTTTATTGTTAAGTAGACTGGTTACTGTTTAAACATACACTTTTACATGTCTTTCTGCAAACCTTGCGTTCCGCCTTTTCTCTCTCTCTCTTTCTGTCATTCACACCCTAATTGTTTCCATTTGTCTATTTACTAATACTACGAACGCTAGATCAGGATTGGGTAGAACTAACAAACTAATCATGTGTTCATGTTACCTTACGTTTCTCGTGCATGTCATTTACTAATTTACTAATGCTAGGGCAGGATAGGTTTATTACTAACGACTACTAATTACCTTGTTAAACTAGTCATCTATCACACCTGTTTTCTATTTCCTTGCTGTGCTCTAACTAATTGTCTACACCTGTCTACATCTGCATTTATATCCCAGTCGCACTACTGTTCTCCGTGAAATTGTCTGCCTCTTGTTTACAACGCAACTCTTGAGCATTATTTACTGATTGATTCACGTTAAGCTCCAAGCCTGTTTTACTGACCATTGTATATTAATTTCTGTTTCGTTGACCATCGTTTGTTTTTTGACCACGTCTTCGCCTACCTTTTTTGTACCTTTGCCTGATTGCGCTGATTGTTTCATGGTTTCGACTTACGCATTGCCCTTGACTACGACCCTGCCTGCCGTCCGCCTGTACTTCTGCCCCGCTGACAGCTCTCCTGCTACCGGACCTTCCTGCACGTCTACCGACTACGAGTTTGCCTCTTCCCTCGGCACCGTGCTTTTTGTTTGTTTATTGTTTGTTTGGCTGGATCTACGTGTATGGACTTTGCTTGATTTGACTACGCTCCTGGGATTCGTCCCGAATAAAGCCCTGACGGGACTTTATCTAACCATTGTTTCTGAGTCGTGCATTTTGGGTCCAACCCCCACGCACCCGTCAACTTTACTGAATTCATTGAGCTATTGTCCTTAAATCGTGCCCCTGGACCACAAGCAGCAAAATATTTCCAAAACATCAATGACCCACATCCATATTTCACAGTAAGTATGAGGTGTTTCTCCCTGTATGCATTCCTCTTTTTCCACAAAACAAGTTGATGGTGTATATGGCCAGAACATTCAATATGGTCTCAACTGACCACTCTCTACCATTCCTATTTCCAAACAAAACAACTAAACACAAAATTCTATCAATAACCACAATGGCTAATATAGGAATCATAGAGGCTCAACGGACAAAACCATTCCAAAAATTGATTGACAACCTCACCCTGTCCCTGATGAAGAGAGGGAGTCTCTTTCCGAAAAACAACAGTATTTTTCCCCTCAGTAGCGCAACGCTGTTTGCCCATGAAAAAGAAAGCTTGCTAATTAGAGCGAGGGAGGC
This sequence comes from Conger conger, assembly GCF_963514075.1. Lineage (NCBI taxonomy): Eukaryota > Metazoa > Chordata > Actinopteri > Anguilliformes > Congridae > Conger > Conger conger. The sequence continues at coordinate 28,179,639 of NC_083776.1, read as the reverse complement.
AGACTTGTCAAAACGATGTATCTTTTAATGATCCTACAAGGCATGAGCAGGCCTGTGTTCCTCAGCACAAAATGAATCTCACTGTGTTCATCACGCTTTTTGGGGAGCCTAAAAAACCATTTGAAATCAAATCCAAACACACACACACATACAGAGACACACATACACACACATACACATAGGTGTATCATAGTCTAGACATGGCACTCATCTGATTCCATTCATTCATTCATTCATTCATTATCCTAACCCGCTTATCCTGAACAGGGTCGCAGGGGGGCTGGAGCCTATCCCAGCATACATTGGGCGAAAGGCAGGAATACACCCTGGACAGGTCGCCAGTCCATCACAGGGCACACACACCATTCACTCACACACTCATACCTACGGGCAATTTAGACTCTCCAATCAGCCTAACCTGCAGGTCTTTGGACTGTGGGAGGAAACCGGAGTACCCGGAGGAAACCCATGCAAACTCCACACAGAGAGGCCCCGGCCGACGGGGATTCGAACCCAGGACCTCCTTGCTGTGAGGCACATCTGATTTCAACTTTGGAGTATTTTATTTATGTATTTATTTTCCCTTGACCATTTCAAGCTGCTTTCTGACACATCTAAGTGTCAATGTAGTAACTACTGTGGTGTTGCTGTACTATTTATATTAAATAAACTGACCCAAACAAATTATTTTCATTTGAAATACTTTCTTAACATACCAAATACAAAAACTAAAAACTTGAAAGAAACACATTTTAAATATTTTCAAAGACTTTCCAAAAATACATCTGCAAAACTTTTACTAAATACAGAGCCCAAGAATCTACCAGCTGCCAGGGGAGGTGGAGTCACTCATCGCCTGATAAATGAACACACCTGACATCAATCAGGCAATTAACAATTGTTAATTTTTAGTTAATTCTCACCTGTGTGTTTGGCACGGCTGTTTTTGATTGTGTGTATTTGCCTGCCAACTGGCGTTACTCACAATGCAAGCAACATGGTTGCTGCCTTTGACTTTGAATGTCCAGCTGTCTGTGAAGAGGTAAGTAGTGGTGGTAATTATGATGAAGATGATTATGATGAAGAGGAGGGAGTACTCCACCAATTTTGTCTCCAACTTTACAAAACACAAGAGGTGCTTTGCTTGCACTCTTCTGCTTACCACCAGATGCATAAAATCAGTTGATTACCTTAATAAGGCCATGTCAAAAGAGATGAACATAGTCTCTCACTGTCACCAGTGTTCTGTTCTCAGGATATCTTTGAGGGGGGGAAATGATCTGCAGGCTGCCACTGTCACAAGATAGGACTCAAAGCTAAAACTGATCTGCTCTGTTCTAGAGCTTAATGAAACAAAGTTAGACCGGTTGGCAGCGAACAAGCTATCCATTCATGAGAATAATGTTCTTCGTGAAGCTGTTGATGCTGTTGCAGCCCTTAAGACTGTGTGCAAGGGTGAAATATTGTGACAGCCAGCTACATTGTTCCATGCATTAGGGGGCTGTCCGACAAGGTATGAAGAAAACCCATTTTAACAAATGGCCTCAGTTTTAGACCCACGCTTCCAACTACCGTGGTGTGCACTGAGGAGACTAAACTCACCAAAAAAATTCAACATCTTGCTGTCAAGTTCACCAACACAGACAAAGAAGATGAGCAACCCAGTGAATCACCAAGATTTGCAAATGAACAATTTTGTCATTGTAAAATATTTACTTCATACTCGCAAGTTAGCGTTCATTTATTTATTTTTTTTCATTTGATGCAATGTTTACAGTTAATAAATACCTAAACATTAAATTACATTATATTAAAAAATCTGAATATCAGTGTAAAATACATGTAATTTCAGATCTATGGCATCTATGGTGATACAATTCATTGTTAATTCAGGAAAACGGTTATTCATGCTGACCCTCCATGGTGAAAAATAACTAAGTAAACATGATTGGGGAAAAAGGCTCCAACTAATTCAGAAGGGTTCAGAGTGTACTGTATACTTCCTGCTACTTCATCGCCTCTGAAGAAACCGCTTTGCATACTGTACACTTCCATTTTTAAAGATACTGCATTTAGATTATACTGAGACTGTACACCTATTCACCTTACAGCAATAGCTGAGGCAATTAACCCACTTTGTGTGCCAAGTGTGCAGACCAAGATGAAGACTAATGTCTTGAAACTACAGACATGGACACATTGCATGAACTCTCAGCATTGCTTTTCAAGGGCGTAAGGGAGCACGGCAAATTCAAAAGCTAATTGGTAGAGAGAAACTTTCATTTCCAACAGTTATAGTACTGTACTTTATAGTTTGATACCATGTAGAGGTATTTTACTGATGATAGTCCAGCATAACTTGAATATGCCAAATATTTGATAGGTAATTGCGTCTGATACAGAAACCCCCAAAATATTCAGCCTAAAATCAATTCTGTGAGTACTTTTGACATGTGAATGTTGAACGTAAATGCTGCTCAAAGGCCTGGTAGCAGTCTCTTTTTATTTTTAAATGAAAAAATTGACAAATTAATTACATTGTTAGGCCCTCCACGATAGAGGTGAGGCACATGCGTGGAGCAGTCTCCCCTGCTCCCAGTCACATTTGTATCTGCGTGAGAGGAGGGAGTGATAGTTCAGACCGAGGACGATTGCAAACATTCTTTTTTATTACGTTACACACGACAAAATAAAAATCCATCCATCCATCCATCCATTATCTGAACCCGCTTATCCTGAACAGGGTCGCAGGGGGGCTGGAGCCTATCCCAGCATACATTGGGCAAAAGGCAGGAATATACCCTGGACAGGTCGCCAGTCCATCGCAGGGCACACGCACCATTCACTCATGCCTACGGGCAATTTAGACTCTCCAATCGGCCTAACATGCATGTCTTTGGACTGTGGGAGGAAACCGGAGTACCCGGAGGAAACCCACGCAGACACGGGGAGAACATGCAAACTCCACACAGAGAGGCCCTGGCCGACGGGGATTCAAACCCAGGACCTCCTTGCTGTGAGGCGGCAGTGCTACCCACTGCACCATCCGTGCCGCCGCAAAATAAAAATGAACATTTCAAACATTTCTGCATATTCATTTTTAATAGTAAACAAAAATCAATTGCACGTTGAAAGGGGATTTGTGTTGACGGAGCAGAAGGTACTATAGCGAGGTGCTGGCCCTTTGTTGAGCATTGTCCATGTGTTGACAGTGTGGTCACGTTAAATGAAAACCATTGTTAAAACGATTTGTGAACTGGGGTGCATTGTGACCTTTAATAGCCTTACGAAGCCTCGCTAGCATTTTCTCCCTCGGCATTTACAACCACTTTTTCATCCGCCTTTTACTGCAGAACCTAACCCTGGACAACACCTCTGATCAGTGTATTCCGTAACCTGATTTTACTCTCCGCAATTCAGTTAAACTGACATTCACCGCATTCTCTGTGGCTACCATAGTGAGGCACACAGCATGGTAATTGGCTGTCATTAACAGGGTGATGAATTGGATAAAGAGAGACCAATCATTATAGGACAACAAATTATCTTGCCAACTGAATCAGAATGGAGAATTCTGACAAAGTGAAAAACAATGACAGCTAAATTCAGTCAATAGTCTTTTTATTCAACATAGGTCAACAATGTGTGACACTATGCTCGCTTGGTAAGTGTACATCGATTGATGTACGTACAATTTTGTACTAACAGCAGGTTTAATTATATCTAGATAAGTATATCTAATTAAATATATTCGGTTGAATTGCTGCATTTATTGCCTTTTCTGTTTCTGTAAAAAATTTAAATAATCAGAATATTGAGTTATTTCTCATTTTACATGATTAGCACAGGGAATATTAAAAAGACAAACATTTTTGTCAGTATGTTTATGTTCCAAAACGGTAGCTGCTAATCCGTAACATAAGAGTATTCTAGCCATTTCAAGTTTTGTTTGTTCACTGCAAGTTCCTTTACTGGGGAAGGTTATGTGGGCCATACAGTGCATCCGGAAAGTATTCACAGCGCTTCACTTTTTCCACATTTTGTTATGTTACAGCCTTATTCCAAAATTGATTAAATTCATTCTTTTCCTCCAAATTCTACACACAATACCCCATAATGACAACATGAAAAATGTTTTTTTGAGATTTTTGCAAATTTATTAAAAATAAAAAACAAAGAAATCACATGTGCATAAGTATTCACAGCCTTTGCCATGAAGCTCAAAATTGAGCTCAGGTGCATCCTGTTTCCACTGATCAACCTTGAGATGTTTCTACAGCTTAATTGGAGTCCACCTGTGGTAAATTTAGTTGATTGGACATGATTTGGAAAGGCACACACCTGTCTATATGAGGTCCCACAGTTGACAGTGCATGTCGGAGCACAAACCAAGCATGAAGTCAAAGGAATTGTCTGTAGACCTCCGAGACAGGATTGTCTCGAGGCACAAATCTGGGGAAGGGTACAGAAAAATTTCTGCTGCTTTGAAGGTCCCAATGAGCACAGTGGCCTCCATCATCTGTAAATGGAAGAAGTTCGGAACCACCAGGACTCTTCCTAGAGCTGGCCGCCCTGAGCACTCGGGGGGAGAAGGGCTTTAGTCAGGGAGGTGACCAAGAACCCAATGGTCACGCTGTCAGAGCTCCAGCGTTCCTCTGTGAAGAGAGGAGAACCTTTCAGAAGGACAACCATCTCTGCAGCAATCCACCAATCAGGCCTGTATGGTAGAGTGGCCAGACTGAAGCCACTCCTTAGTAAAAGGCACATGGCAGCCCGCCTGGAGTTTGCCAAAAGGCATCTGAAGGACTCTCAGACCATGAGAAACAAAATTCTCTGGTCTGATGAGACAACGATTGAACTCTTTGGCGTGAATGCCAGGCGTCATGTTTGGAGGAAACCAGGCACCGCTCATCACCTGGCCAATATTTTGCATGGTGGTGGCAGCATCATGCTGTGGGGATGTTTTTCAGTGGCAGGAACTGTCAGGAATAGTCAGGATTGAGGGAAAGATGAATGCAGCAATGTACAGAGACATCCTGGATGAAAACCTGCTCCAGAGTGCTCTTGACTTCAGACTGGGGCGACGGTTCATCTTTCAGCAGGACAACGACCCTAAGCATACAGGCAAGATATCAAAGGAGTGGCTTCAGGACAACTCTGTGAATGTCCTTGAGTGGTCCAGCCAGAGCCCAGACTTGAATTACTGATGCAGTAATTAGGCTACACATTCTAGAGCTCCTAAAACTCAACTTGATTTAAAATTATTATGCCTGAAACTAAAAAGCTTTATTTTTAAACTCTTAAACTATAATTAAGGGAAGTATGTATTGACGCTCAGGGTTCAAGAAGCTTGCATTAAGTATTATCTCCATTGAGAATCTAGCTTGTGTTTTTTTTTATAGCACATCCACAAAGAAAACCAGATGATTAATTTGGTCTCTGCCCAGCGAAAACACCACTGAGCTCTACAGGAGTGTCCTGGAGAGACGCCAATTTGATTGTTAATTGGTCAAAGGGCGGTGCTTTTTCGTTTCAAGCAGATAGCCTGAACATAACCTGTCCCGGACCGGGTTAGCCGCACAGCATACGTTGCATTGTTCTGCAAGTGCTTTGTTGTGAATGTCAAGCAGTAAAAAACTAGCCTACACTTTGCCTTTAATTGTTCTGTGCTTTGGGGAAGCGCTAGGTGCCGCACATCTGGCCCAGTTTCAGTATAGGGGACAAACATTGCAGGGGACACGCTTTCTAAACCATTGGGGGGGACAGGTCTTGCCAATATGTACAGGGGATATATTATCAAACGCTGTGCTCAGACTGCAGCTGTAAGTGCCCTACTGCTCGTATACACATCTCTCAGAGGTGTGGACAGCAGAAAACCACATGGAGTCGCATCACTTCTGCCCAAATGTCTGCCACATCTGTGCATGGAAATAAATCAGATACAGTCATGTGATTCATGTGTGGATACGCGAATCAGAATTGAGTTGTTGCATGTCTTTTGTACAGCGGTCGTACACCAGTTATGCCCTCAGTCGAAGGCAGGATTGTCAAAGATGGATTCCCCATTCAACCGGAAAAGTGATACACCTGCAAAGTCAATCTCCATGCAGCAGGTTAATCTTGTCATAATTCTGCATATGAAGTACTTTTGGGTGGCTTTCAAAAATGAGAATGAAAAGGCAGTCTAAAAAAATCTATTCTGAGCAATATTTTAAGGTGTGCAGTCTGAAAGTAGCTATTATACCGTTTAAGCCAAAAATGTACTGCTAAGCAGGAATAGTGGATATATAAAAACAACTGCAGTATTAAAAAATATAAGACTGAATCGAAAAACACAAATGGAGAATATATAATTTGTCCCTCTTGTTCTTGAGCTCAGAAAAACATAGAGTTGCTGTACTGAAAGCTCATTTGAACTGGCTGCCTGAATATGGTGAAAATATATTTATGTTTCTCTCCATTACTTGCCAGTGGCCTTTCAGCCAAGATTTTTTTTTATTATCATTTTTTTTTGTTTTTACGAAGAGCTTCTGGTAAACTGTGTCAATTTATTACTCAGCGGACATTTACTGCACTTGCACCGAAAGCTCAAGGGAATACTGAAGTGCTTTTATGGTAACTGCCTAACAACAAAGGTACATTCATGATGGTGTGTGGCTCTTATTTATTTATTTACTATTTCTTTGCTATTTTAAGGGGAACCAAATGGAGGAAACAATATCAGGTTAAAAAAAAACTCTCCTCATCATAGAAACGGTGGCACTAATGAATCTCAGCATAGCTGTTCAGCTGATGTATGATATGTCCGTGTGTGACAGTGAAACTCAAATCGTCTGATGCGAGGGATTAAACACAACAGTGATTAGCAGCAGTCCCCCTCTGGACCGGCCTCCTCACCTCTATTACAGACTCGTGATTGGATCCTGTGACTCTGAATAAGACCACGGCAATATAGACCGTGTCCTCCGCACCCCCGCAACGAGAAAGCCGCTTCCAGAACGTCTCATTAGCGATCCTCCTCGTTTGTCTTGGCATCCATCAGATTTTGTTTGGATTGTGCACGGCGCATGGCCACAGCTGCCCCCCACTATTGGGTACATTTCCTTCTTAGACATTCAATTTCTCTATTGGCATCTCAGCCCAGATCATTATTTGGCAGCCGGGTCCTACAAATCCCTGTTGAGTTTGAGCCCTGCTTCCTTTCCGTCTGTTTTTCATGATGTAAATATTCCCTGACTATTACTGTTTTTTTGTATTTCCTTTTCCAAGGGAAAGTTGACTTATATAAATAATATAAATAGTGTATGATTCGTGCATCATTGTAACCAGGTGTGTGGTATCGCTGCGGACCGTCCACTAGACGCGGTAAAGTGTAATTTTATAATTGCTAATTTGAACAATCTGAGGTTAGGGCTTGAGCCAGTCTGTTTGTTGTATTGCTGTTAATCGCTCATACTGGTTGCATACCTGTAGAGTGATTGAACGTTTGTTTGAAATTGCTGAGTTTGTCAGGAGATTAGCGCTGATTTGATACTGCTTGTGAGCGATTTGTAGGTGCTTTAAATAGGCGTCTTCAGAGCGACGCCAGCATCGCTCCGTCCCAGTTTGTTATGTTGTTATGTTTCACCCCATCCCAGTGTGCTCTCTCCCCCGAAGACACCCCCTGCGACGTGGGCCTCCGCGGTGTCGGAACCCCTCCAACCTCACCTACCCCCCGCTGACCCCCTGTAAGGACTTTGCTGTCACAGGGGGACTATGGAACTGTCAGTCTGCCACTCGGAAGGCTGACTTCATCCCTGCATATTCCTCCCTCCAGTCCCTACAATTCCTTGCCCTAACTGAGACCTGGATCACACCTGACAACACTGCCACTCCCGCTGCCCTCTCATCCTCCTTCTCCTTCTCGCACACCCCCGGCCTTCTGGCCATGGCGGTGGTACTGGTCTTTTAATTTCCCCCTCGTGGAAATTATCTGTTCTCCCCATATCCACTTTTGAATTCCATTCTGTTGCAGTATCCTACCCTACTAACCTTTTTATTGCAGTTATCTATCGCCCTCCAGGGCCCCTGGGAAGCTTCCTTGATGAGCTAGACACCCTTCTCAGCTCCTTCCCTGAGGATGGCACCCCGCTGATTGTCCTTGGAGACTTCAACATCCACCTTGAAGCCTCCCAGGCTACTGCCTTCCTACCGCTACTCCACTCCTTCGGCCTCTCCCTGCAATACTCTCCTCCAACCCACAAGGCAGGCAATGTCCTAGACCCTGTCTTTGTGAGGAACTGCTCATGCTCTGATTTCACGGTTACCCCTCTGCATACATCTGATCACCACTTCATCTCATTCTCCCTCCCTCTTCCTCCCCATCCTCCTCCCCCTCCTCCCACCTACCCTTCCTCAGCCCGCCGTAACCTCCGCTCCCTCTCACCCTCTTCCTTTGCCACCACTGTCACCGCCTCACTCCCCCCTCTTGACTCCTTCTCCAAACTCCCCGCTGACTCTGCATCTGCCACCCTCCTTTCATCTCTCTCCTCCGCCTTTGACTCCCTCTGTCCCCCTGTCTCAAAGCCGCCTCGCACATCCCCCCCGTCCCCTTGGATATCTGACACCCTCCGTACCTCCAGGGCGCAGCGGAGAGGAAGTGGGGGAAATCCAGAGACACTTCAGACCTCACGACTTACCAGTCTCTCCTGGCGGCATTGTCTTCCGCTGTCACTGCCGCCAAAGCAAAAATACTATCAAACACAAATTCAGAACTCCGGTTCTAACCCCCGGAAACATTTCTCTATTTTCTCTCTCTCCTCAACGCACCGTCTCCTCCTCCTCAGTCCTCCTTCGCTGCTGATGACTTTGCTGATTTATTCGATGAGAAGGTCACAGTCATCCGCAGATCCTTTACAACCACCGCCCCCCTCACTGTGCCCTTCCCCCCCTCTAGGCCCATCCCTTCCTTTTCCACTTTCTCCCCCCTTACAGACTCTGATGTTTCTCAACTCCTGCTCTCCCACCGCCCTACAACCTGTGCCCTTGACCCTATCCCCTCTTATCTTCTCCAAACTATCACACCTGACATTCTCCCATTTGTCACCTCCCTTGTCAACTCCTCCCTGTCTTCCGGCTGTTTTCCGGCATCCTCCAAGAGGGCCCACATCACTCCGCTGCTAAAAAAGCCTACTCTGGATCCCTCCATCATCCAGAACTACCGCCCGGTATCTCTTCTTCCTTTCCTTTCTAAAACTATAGAACGAGCCACTTCTACTCAACTTTCTTTTTTCTTTTCTAACAACAACCTGCTAGACCCACATCAGTCTGGCTTCAGATCGGGCCACTCGACAGAGACGGCGATCCTCTCCGTCAGTGAATCACTCCATGCCGCACGAGCAGCCTCCCTCTCCTCTGTCCTCATTCTTCTAGATCTCTCTGCTGCCTTCGACACTGTGGATCACTCCATCCTCCTGTCTGCCCTTTCAGCAACAGGCATCTGTGGCACAGCCCTGGACTGGATTGAGTCCTACCTCTCTGGTCGCTCCTTCCAGGTTGCCTGGGCTGGTTCGGTATCGACACCTCGGCCCCTCGCCACAGGAGTTCCCCAGGGCTCAGTCCTAGGCCCGCTTCTTTTTTCTCTTTACACTCCCTTGGCCCTGTGATCACTGCACATGGGCTATCCTACCACTGCTACGCGGACGATACCCAACTCTTCGTCTTGTTCCCACCGTCTGATACGCAGGTTTCAGCCCTCTGCTTGCCTGAGGGACATCCAGAGCTGGATGGACAACCATCATCCCTGCTAATACCTCTCCTCATCTGGATCTCTCCATTTCCCTCGGGGATACCACACAGCAGACTGTCCCTTTCCGAGAACATTGCGGCGGTGACCCGGTCTTGCAGGTTCTTCCTATACAACATAAGGAGAATCCGCCCCTTTCTCACCCCCTACTCGACCCAGCTCCTGGTCAAATTCAAAACATTGGTGCTAGCCTTCCAAGCAGTTAAGGGGTCTTCCTCAGCTTATCTACAAAAAATCATCAGACCCTACACCCCTGCCAGACCTCTTCGTTCAGCCTCCACAGGCCACTTGGCACCTCCCCCTCTCCGAACCTGCACCTCACGCTCACGACTACTGTCTGTTCTGGCTCCACGGTGGTGGAACGAACTCCCCGTTGAGGTCAGAACTGTAGAATCTCTCCCCACCTTCAAGCGCAAGCTGAAGACACACCTCTTCAAGCAGCACCTCTCCCCATCCCTCCCTACCTCCCTGTGAACCTTAATTGTTGTCTCTGTGATTTGCTTTGTGTATCGGTATTTTTAGTTGGCTAGGTAAGCAGTGTTTGGATAGTTAACTTTGGATAGCGAACTTATCCCTGGTTATGGGTATGCACTTTGTTGTACGTCGCTCTGGATAAGAGCGTCTGCCAAATGCCAATAATGTAATGTAATGTATATGACCCAACCCAGCCTAGCAATTCTTGTCTCACACTACCATTTCACAAGAGAGACGAGAAGCACCAGAATCACTCTTAACAATCAAATTTGTACCATCACCCACATTCCTAAATCACAAATTGTTCAAAAAACTGTTTCACAAAAGCACAATATTAAAGCAGTCATATCAGTGTAAATATTTACTTATACATCAATTGGTAGCTCTGTACCTTAAAGGTACACTAAATAAGATTTCTGTGTTAAAACATTGTTACAAGACCATTGTAAATCCCTTCCTATTATTGAAAAATTATCACTGTGTCGCGGTGGGGAGGACAGAGGACCCAGATGCAGACACAGGGGTGTGGAAAAATGGCAGGTTTAATTGCAAAAACAGGAATCCAGATCAACAAGGCTCGGGAAAACAAACAAGGCTTGGGAAAACAAGGCTCGGGAAAACAAGGCTCAGGAATAAAGGGGCTAGAACAGGGGAAAGGAATAAAGGGCTTGGGACTCAAAAAACAGGACAAGATGAACTAGCAAGGTGCAACTGAAAAGGACAGGTATAAATATACACAGGGGGATGAGACAAACTAGGCGGGGCATGGGAGTGAGGGCGGTCTAACAACTGAAAATCAAGTGAGACACATGAAAGGGTAATGGCACAATAACGAGTGGGAAACAAAAATGCGGACTGGATTCACAAAGACACACAAACAGCTCCGGACTAGGGAGTAGACAATTGCACAAAATCAGGAGATGTAGAGATACGGAGAGACAGGTGCGAATACTTCGCTGAAACTAAGCAAGTAATCAGCAATAGAATAGGAAGGCGGAGTTACAGAACAGAATTGAAACTGGAGATGCATTAGTAAGTGATTTAAATTACAAATACCCAAAACTAGTGAATGTTAGTTTGTTAGTTTGACGAACATATTAGTGTGTTAGTATAATTAGTACTGTACTATGTTAGTTGGGATTAGTAAATTAGAGCTATGTACAAACATGAAATGGAGAGAAAACAGGAAGTAAGTAATGCAAGATTGGAAGGAAGGTTGAACTCCCGAATAGTGGGGCACGCAGACAGGGGAGTGACTGGGCTTGTAAACATTCAGACTCAGACATCACAGGGGAAGACACCAGACATGAATATGAAAAATAATAAATTACAAGAATAACAATAATAAACAATGATAAACTAACAGCCAATCTGCCACAGCCAATTGCCCTGGGGGCTTTTATTGCTTATTATCCAAGCGAAGACTGCATATCTAGTTCTAAAACAATACCAGTTCGCTATCGGCAGCAACAAGCAGCTGTAGTTAGCTGGACAAGTTTACAAATATCCACTTACGATAAAATATAGGCAACATAGTAGCGATGCATAGTGCACAAGTGTTGTGCCTCAGGTGGATATTTGTACATTTGGGAAGCTAACTAGTAATAGCTAATTTGCTTGTTGTTACTGATAGCGAGCTGGTATTGTTTTGTAACTAGATAAGCAATAGTATACAGAGTTTCAGTGATCGCTTGTCTGGAGTGCCATTTGGGCAGCTATATGTTCCTTTTATCTCTTTACGAGTTCAATCATCCATGTTTAGATAAGCCTTTATTTCTCTCAAACTGTAAGTTACAGTTGCATCGTTTGTGGTAGACTATCATATCTTAGTTATATAGCCAGCAAGTTACATGGCCAGATAACTTGCTTGCTCATAATGTTGTTGGTTAAAATGAAAAGACAAAAAATATAAATAGTGTTATGTAGCACATCAAAGTCAAAGTCACCTGTTCGGCGAACATTTTCTTAATAGAACACTACGAAAAGACAGCAGGCTCTGTTGCGTTTGTCACTGTCAGCTTTCCAAAACAGTGCACGAGAACACTGAACTGTATAATAACACTTTATATTTAGCCGTTATGGAACTCAGACCTCAATACCACAGGTTTCAGTTCCATTTTATATGACGGTTACCACATTTATCTTTCAAAATTTCACTAAAGACTGACAACTTTAAATGAATGAACTTTTAATCGACCTATGTTTTATGGTAAATGTATTCTTCCGCTGAACAGTAGTTTATTGGTTGCTAAGCAACGGTATTGTGACCGTTAGCTAGCAATATATCCCCACTCCACTATCGAACAACGGTACTAACGTTAGCTAACAATAGTAGGAATAATGTATCACCAGGCCCTAACCTTAGCTAAGCAACACTATTGCAATAATGTATCCCCACTGCATTAACCTTAGCTAGCTTGCTAGTTTATGTTACACCAGACGACACTGACACACACGTAATTTGTTTTTGTTATAGACGTTTATCGGGACACTGCCAGATAACATACAATTATTTATATAACTGATAGTGTCGTTATAAATCATCATTTGCTTCACCAGGGTTTGGTGGCCTTGCTGGTATTTAGATCTGAGGATGTTGCCTAAATAGTATTTTATTCGTCCCTACTCCTTTCCAAATCAAAGGGCACTTTCAACTCACTTATTTTATTTTACTTTGGTAGGCTACTAGTGGTGAGATGATAATAACGTTAAGTAGATAACAGTGATCTACAAACTTGGGAGTAATTTTAAAAGATGTGTGAGCATTCCATTTAGCCGTGCATATATCATGGATATTGGCACAGCTGGAACGCAAACTGACCAATAGAGACAATGGACCAGACCTATCCGTTGTATATTACGCGCTGTATATTACACGTTGTATATTATGCGTTTTGGTTTGGCCACATATTCTAGACGTGCTGAAGTTTTCCACACGAGATCATGTGTGGTAAGGTCAGTGGGGTGCTGCCAATTAGCCATATATTCCATAAGATTTGGCTGGAATTCAACTGTGATATTTCAATGAAATTAATTAACTCACAGGCATTAACGCAAAATCCTGTAAAGACCATTTAATTTTCATTTTTGAAACCTGAAAATGTAACTGAAATAAGGTCTGAACCCTTTAAGATTCACCTCTGCAGTTGGTAAATGATATTACCGCTTTGACCTCGGACAAAAAGATTCACAGGAAAGCAATGCTGAAGATACCCTGAAAATGTACGCCAAATTAAAGGTGGATTAATGAAAGATCATTTTAAAGTGCATTAGCCTGCCTGCCATAGACTTGACATTTCACAGAAAGAATATGAAAGTAGAGATAAAAAGAGCAAAACCAATCCAGTAACCTGCTCAAGTGTGACATTGATCCATTTGGGTCCAAACAGAAAAGTGTGTCAGTTTCACCATATACTGAAATGTACAAACTTCATTTCAGTTTTATGTGTTGAATTTTAGCCAGCAATGCTAAGATACCCCAGCTTTACTTTGCTGATCAGTGTTTGTGTTGAAATGTTCTGCACTTTAACACAAAGGAAAAATTGGTGAAAAGCTAGTTTTAGGGGAAATTATGCTATGTTTTTTTTAGCTTCTTAAGCCCTATGTCAAGTGTAATGCATGCAAGAAAGAATCTACTTTTCACAGAATATTGTGAAACTAGCACAGTTCTCTGTTTAACACTAATGGATCTCACACTTGCTACTAGGCTCCAGAAAACACAGGCAATATTCACTGCAGTATGACAGGGTCGAAGGAAAGTACTAACAAGGAAATAGGACTGTGACATTTAGAAACATACTGTACTGTATGAATATCAAATGAATGCAATAAAATATAGAAGGGCACCAACTTGTATATGCTCCCTGAGTCTTAAGGTATGAGACAACATGGCCATGAGCCATTTGTGTTGCAAGAATACATAGTGACCAAGGGACACAAGCTGTGACACTGACCTTTCAACTTGACAGTTGTTACTTGACAGTTTTTATAGTCCTGTACAACAAGAGGCTAACATTCAGGGAAATTCTATTCAAAGCCCATGCATTATCTGTTTTATTCACCGAGCAGAAAGGGTAAAAGCTTTTCAGAAGTCTCTGTCACCATGAGTTTTGAGCCTGTGACCTGAGACAATTCTGTTCCGTGTCAATGGGAGTGACAAAGCTTTTTGTGAAGGTTATTCTTGAAGTTAGATTTCCTCTGGAGCATTTGGAAATGGTGAGTTTGAGAGTTAGTAATTCATAAGCATGAAAAAAAATTATGCTTATCTTAATAACCACACATACAGTATGCATACAGTGCAGTGTGTCATGTTACCTCTGATGCAGAGCTGAAATGATATTACGATGACATAAGTGATACACATTGTAGAGCTATTTGGTTATTGGAATTTTATAGCACTTTCATGGGAAGTTCTAGTCACTCACTGCAATAATAATTTCCATAAATGGAATACATATAATGTGTAACATTCTTTTAATGTATAATATTGTATGGCTTCAACTTTTTTGGATTCCTATTTCATACAGTTCCAAGAGGTCACTTCTGAACTTTGACAATTATATCAGGGGACAGACAAATCTGGCCAAATTCCGTTATCTGTTAAAATCCCCTGACAGACTCTAAAAGGGGCAACTCTTTTTTCTTTTTCTTTCTTTTTCTGTTTCATTTCTGCAAAGTTTTTTAATCTCTGAGATATGAGTGAAGGACTGAGCCTGGTTTCAGCGTTGGTGTCCTGGCTGACCTTACCAAGGCCCAAGCTCTCACTCATTTTTGTCAGTATTAAAACAGCGATTTCTATCTCGGAGAGAAGGAGTGCCAGGTGTCTAGATTTAAGCTTTGAACTTAAATGCCCCCAACATGCCGGCACATGCACTTTAACACCTGCGGAATAAAAAAAAGAGGGGTATCGTACAAAAAGACAGAAATAAATAAACCTTTGCACTTCGAGAAAGATGCTTTCACGATAATTTGGCTTGCATTTTTCAGTTTTTCAAAGTCAGATTCAGTTTTTCTTCCAGTGTTCAAACAGCATTGATGACGAGCTTCCAAGACAAGGTGATGGCATTGCACTTTCACCGTGAGGCCAGAGCAGATTGCCTGCTCTACCACGCATTTCTTAAATAAAGGTAGCACTATGTCCCCAAAGCAACAGTCCTCAAACAATAATTGCAAAAGTTTGTTGGCAATGATGTTAGTGTTCTAGGTCTGACTTGAGCATTTATTTATTCATTTATTTCACCTCCCAACTAACTTGCACGGATCTTTGCAATTATCCTCAGCCCTTGCCCCCCCCCCCCCCATCTTATTTATTTATGTATTTATTTTATTATTTTAGTAATTTAAGGCATACAAATATACCCCCTGCCTTGGAGTCACATAGTAACATGCAGCTGAAGTCGGGAAAAGTGCCTATTAATCATTCAGCATACAGATGTTATTGTTGACATAAAATATTTTGTAATTCTCAGAATGATGTATTCACGATGACTGAAGATTTATGTTTTTTTTTTTTTTTCTTTGGTTGCATTTCTTCTCTTCTGGGTGTACATACAGTGCCCTCCATAATGTTTGGGACAAAGACCCATCATTTACTTATTTGCCTCTGTACTCCACATGTGGTTAAAGTGCACATTGTCAGATTTTAGTAAAGGGTATTTTTATACCTTTTGGTTTCACCCTATAGAAATAACAGCAGTGTTTATACATAGTCCCCCAATTTCAGGGCACCATAATATTTGGGACACAGCAATATTATGTAAATGAAAATAGTCATGTTTAGTATTTTTTTGCAAATCCTTTGCTATGACTATGAAAACAGCAAAGCGCTGCAAAAAAAATCCTCAATAATTTGGAACTTTTTTGTTTTAACATTTCATATATTTTAATCAGGAAAGCTCAGAAGGATGAGAGGACATCACAGTACAGTATATAAAGGAATGTATGTTTGTGTTAAAAGAAAGGGAAAAGACACAAACAATTGGCCACAGTGTTTACAGAGACATCCACTGGGAGATGGATATTCAGAATGGCACCATGAAAGAGTGCGTCACAGTAGCACAAAGATTTAGAATGTTCTGTTCCAGCTTATGTGTACTTTTATAGATCCCAAAATGGGTTCCTTTTAAGTGTCGCTTGTTTTTCTATTCCAAAAAACTTGGGAGTGAGAATGTTTATTTGGTTGATAGTAAAAAAATATATATTACAAGAAATGCTGTATGGCATGCCATGCCTTTCAAATAAACAAGATTTTCTTCTTCAGTGGTTTCAGGCATAGGGAAACAGGACCTGAATCCAGTTTTTGGTCCTCAAAATGACCAGCAGCTAATCAATAATTACAAAACCAGATACTTGAATCTCGCTGATGTTGTAGGCATACTGTACATTAAACATTACACCATCCAAATCCCACACCTCAATAAAAGCACAAACACACACCCACACATACCCACATTCTGCAGATGCTTCTTTAATTCTGTGTATATTGGTGGTCACGGCTGTCAAGATTTGACACATCACACAACGTATAGTATTACATTATGCATTACACACAAAGGCAACATGATGAAAGTACAAAAAAAAAAAAAACTTACCCATTGATATTTTGATACTCCACTAATAACATGGGAGGGAGGGTGCACATGGGAAACACAATTTAATCGCAGGACCACAAGAAAAAAAAAAAAAAAAAAAGACCCAGACAGCACTTTGAAACGTGGCAGTTAATTGGCTGATGTGTTAGATCCTCGCGCATGTCCGCAGTTTAAACCGCAGCCTCTCCTGCACCAGAGCCGTCTTTAGGGAGTCGTTCCGCCAATGCGGCAGGCAAACGCTGAGGTTAATGAAAGCTAAAGGGCAATCTCATAAGGATCTGTGCCCTCCTCACTGACACTGGAAGAGCACTCATTTGTCTTCCACTCATCCTGGCTCAGCGTGTTGCACAGCTAATTTATTTATTAATTTATTTATTTATTAGTGGGTGTGTTTATTTATTTATTTATTTATTAATTTATTAGTGGGTGCGTTTATTTATTTATTTATTTATTCATTCATTAGTTGGTTTGTTCATTTATTACCCTTTTTTATTGTGTGTTTATTTGTTTATTTATTTATGTATGTACTTTTTTATTTGAAGTCTGTAATCACTCCTGCTTATCGCCAGTGGCTATGTTTCCTGCTTGATAAGCTGTTGAACACTGCAGGATGTGGGTGCATCAAAAAAAAGGCTTGAGAAATGGGCTTCTCTTGTGTGTTCCTCTTGCATTATTTATTGGCCTTGGAGACATCACTATCCAGGGAAACAGCTTAAAAACAGCTTACATTAGTTTAAGCTATCTGTGCACTCATACAGCTGTGTACTTACCGAAACGTTTCAGTAAAGTGCGTCGCCCAAGGGTGCAACCGGCAATCTCGGAGATGGGAGTGCAATTCCTAACTTTATGCTACCCTGCTGCCCATGCATTCTCACCAAGTGGCCCACAAGCCTGTCCTCCCCTCGTCCGAGTGTGGTGAAATGTGGGAAGAATAAACAGACAGCCCAGCAGGCACAAACCATGACTGCTGCCTGTTGACAATGCTCCAGTAATGTTGTGGTGGCATTATTATTATCATTATTA
Source organism: Conger conger (assembly GCF_963514075.1). Taxonomy (NCBI): domain Eukaryota; kingdom Metazoa; phylum Chordata; class Actinopteri; order Anguilliformes; family Congridae; genus Conger; species Conger conger. The sequence continues at coordinate 28,161,768 of NC_083776.1, read as the reverse complement.
TTATTATTATTATTATTATTATTATTATTATTGTTGTTGTTGTTGTTGTTAGTATTAGTATCATTGTTGTTGTTGTTAGTATTACTATTTTTGTTGTTGTTGTTGTTGTTGTGGTTGTTGTTGTTGTCACCGCTGTGCCAGGCCACAAACACATCATTAAACTGATATGGATCTTAGCTCTGTTGTGGCGATTTCCATTCCTGGAGGGCCAGTGTATATGCAGTTTTTGGTTTCCACCAATTACCCTGGCTCAGCTCGATAATTAGTTCTGTACACCAATGCCAATTCAGTATTAGATTAGATTACAGTGAAGCATTTTATATTTGTACACAAAACAGGTATCAGCTGTCTTTCATGAGCTTATCAATAAATGCAGCTATATCTGCTTACACATATGACTGGTTGAATTAAATAATTTCTGGCAGATACTGGCATGAAAGCTGGAAATGGATACAGCCATCTTTGATCACCACTGACACAGCTGGAAAGCATTGTAAAACATTGCTAGTAAGTTGTTATTCATCACAACAGTATTGCAATGTTCAAAAGTCAACAAAAGTATTATTTAATGCTACAGTACTTCTTGTTTGTGTCTATATATGTCCAATTCCCCCTCTCCTTTCATCTTCAGCTTGGACGTAGACCTCAAACACCTGACTGTTCAGTTTTCCTGCTGCCTGCAAGTAATTATGATTAAGATTTATATTACAGTTATATTACACCTGGGAATGAAGTTTTAATTGGCTGAGATTGCTCTGTATTGCCTTTCCGCAGGCCTTGAGATACGTTGCTCATGTGCTAGGCACGCATGTTTGAAGAGCTTTGTTGATCTTGAAGCTAACTGTGCAATCATATCAAGGAAATCATTTTCACTTCACGGTGGAAAATATCTATCTGCCAAAGATATATGTACATATTTTTATCATTTTGAGCATCACCGTGATTGTGTAGCCTGAATTCAGATTGGACCACAGAGGCATAATCTCAAAAGGTATGAAAACTCTGAAGTAAAAAACTATAATAATGTGTTGACATGTGTGAAGAAGCATGGAAAGCTGCTTTAATAAGATTCACAGATGATCATAGTTGAAGGGAGAATCCTCTCCAAAAGATTAAAACACTGACAGATGGCTCGCTGCTGTTGGGGCTGGTGGTCATTAAAAAAATCCAATTCAGCTACTTTGAAAAGACTTGTCGCTTTTCTGTTATGACAGTTTGTCCCTCCTTTCATTTTTTTTTTCTTCTTTTTGTGTTTAATCTTAAAAATGAGTGTTCACTCCGAGCCATTGTACTTTGGAGTAAATTTATGTGAATGTTTTTTTGCTCCAACAGTAAATATGAAATGATAAGTTATATGGAGCCCCTGTCCCAATGTCTGTGCATTTCACAGGGAACTCTGCATGCTGACATTTAGATGATGAAGTTACCCTTTTGTCTCAGCAAGAAACAGGTTTGGCTAATCACTGCGGATATTACTTTCTCAAAGCAAGCCACCGTGCATTACTTACCAATTTTACAGCATTGTGTGAGAATGAAAGGCTGGAACATTCTTTATGATTCCTGACCTTACAAATATTTGTGGATAGCACAGGACCTAGCCTTGCTGTAAATGGTGTGGATGATATTTTATTTTTCTAAATAAGGGGAAACTGTCTTCTCTATTTTTAAAAACCGCCTTTTGTTTCAATACCCCTGTGCCTTCCTGACTTCCTTTGAGAGAAGAAGTGTGAGTGTCACAGATGACGTGTAAAAAACACACACCAGCCTGCTTTTATTTATTTATTTATTTACTTCTTACTTAGTGTTTCTCAAGGAATCTGAACGTTTTGTTCTGTGATGGAGATGTCTTCACGAAGCCCTGATAACAGCCCTAATGACCCTGCATAGCCCATTTCCACCATACGTGCTCATTCACCTGACGTTGGGCACCTTGAGGGGACATGGGGACTTGGAGGTATATGGTGTTTTAGTTCAACTGCATCCCGAAAGCAAAATGCATCAAGTCCAGTTATAGATGTGAAACTCAATGTGTTGGATTCATACTCACAATTACAGTCTTGTTACTATGACAACAATTGCCAAGGTGACACTACAAAGCCAATAACCCAATCACATTTCACATTTACAAGTGTGATGACATCATGAATATGAAGGTGAGAATCAATGGCAGGTGTCAAACGTTCACATCCTGCCATCAGAAATCTCACTCGACATTGTCCACTCATTTATTATTTCCCCCCAGGACTGTGAGAAACATGGTCACAGGGAATATCTGTTCTCTTCTACAGATGGACAGTTAATTTTAGAATTCACTAAGCAGGCATGAATTTTTGTCATGATGACAATATGAACAATATTTTATCAACGGGCTTCAAAAGCATCTGCGGAGTACCAAGAGGCCTGGTGTTCTACAGCAGGCAAGAATAAATCTGACCTTGTTTTGCTGTTCCGTTATTGGTAAAATCCCAAACTTTATTATGTAAATGAGGAAATAACCTTAAAATAACCTTTCCTGTCGCTGTACATTCTGTCCTCAGGGGAGGGTATCATGTGTCCATGATGTTCACTTTGAACAGAACACTTTGACTCATTTGCAAACCATATTAGATGTTCCACCTGTTCCCCTTGAGTTTACAATCTGTTTTTTATGCTGCAGCAAATTTCCCTACTCTGAATAATATGCAGTTTCCGTCTCTCAACATGCCCTTTGCACAATAATCAACACTGTGTCACCATCTGCAAACATGCACTTCCCCCTAATTTAGACACATACTCAGGCACGTGATGTACTGCCCTCCTGTTCCGATACTTATTCTCTTTTTTTATTTTTCTTTCTTGTGTTTCTTCTGCTTTGTCTTGTTCTTGTCCTCATTCTGATTGTCATAATAGTTTCTATTCTCATCCTCCTTATAATATATAAATGAGATGTGAAATATTTCATGATAACATTGCTTTTCCCTCTTCTCTTCCTCACCATTTGCAGTGCATTGTGGTGTGGTAATAAAAAATGACAGGCCCCTACATTTGGGAACCTGGCCAGGGAGCTGAAGTCGTATCCTTGTTAGAGTGTGCCTATACCACTTCTTATACATTCTACGCTGAAATATCCGCCAGATTTTCTAATTAAAAACAACCCCCGGTGTGGCTTGCATTGTTTAGTTTTTAGGTCTACTGGGAAGCCCATTGCAGGTTACTGCAGCAGCCTGTGTTACCAGGCAGTATATTACTGGTTTGCCCTTAATTATGGTAATTTTCCCGCATTGCTTTTGCTCATAGCCAAAACTAATTACCAGTCCACCAGTCGAGTGGACTAATTAGAGATTGTTATTTGGAAGTGAAATAACATAAATGGTATTTTTATGATAATGTTTATGGCTATCTCTGGCAAATAGCAACACACTGGATGTAACGTTTCATTGCCTTAGCCACCATGTGGATTTCAGTACTGTCCTACTGTAAGTGTGCAGCTTTTGTACATTTGAATTGGTAAGTTGGAACTTGGAGTATTTCCGCTGGACATCGATGTTCATTTTGTAGCCAGCAAATGGCCACTCGACACAAGTGCAGGCTGTGCAGCGCAGCTTAGGGGTTGAGGCCGGGCACTGACGGGGCCATCGGCCGTCTCTCAGTCGGAACACATCGAGGAAGGACACAACACGTTTGACCGCACCAAAGACACCAAGGGTACGCTGGCACCCGCAGACGACCTGATGTACCTCTCCTCTGATTGCTGACACCTCTCTACAGTAGTATTGCGGATAAAATGTATTTATTTATTTGTTTGTTTGCTGTATTTTACCTTTTTTATCCGGATAGGCTGACTGAGAAGCTGGAACCCGGGGGGTGAGGTTTGCGGGGAATGTGAGAGATGGTGCAGGCTGTCACATGACGGGCTTGTAGGTGGGTGCATCAGAGGAGCAGACACTCTGCACCCGCAGGGCTTCTGGTGCGCAGGTGTGGGAGTGCGTAGCGCTAGCTGAATCTCACATTCCAGTATCAGGGGTAAAACAGAAGCAGGAAAGAAATGAAGTCAAGAGGTCACAAGCTCATCTGTCTTTAAGTAGAACATGTGGGCTGTCAGCCATGTTTGAATTTAATGCTTATATTATCCCATCGTCGGAGCGTGAATGGAGAAATGTGTCTGGGATATGTGGAATTTCACAAAATAAACACCGTACCATAAATAATGCATCCCCTTCGTAACATAAAAGGATTTTCATTGCAGCTGCTTGCTTGGGTCATGTAAAGCCTCATTAAAAAAATGTGGGTCATGCATGATTTCACTGGTTGTCAGACTTTTTCATGATCGGATGCAAAAATGTTGAGATATTACAGAGCATTCTTTGGGCACCATGTCAGTTTCATCATGGCTGATTGTAAAGTGATTGGTCAGTGAATCACCACTCTTATCCTTGGGTAGCTCCGCATCTCTTTGTTTTTGTTCCAGAGTTTTTTAATCAAATTCTTTCCTAAACAAGCTCTAGTCATTTCACAGGCGTGAATAATTTAAACAGTTCAATTAGACAATTATGGCTTGATTAATTTTCCAACCGAACACTTCATGACTGAACTGGAACAGAAAGCCTGCTTCTACCGTATTGTTTTCCAGTATCGGGTGTGATAAACCCTTCTTACTGTAGATATAAAGCATTTATCATGTCAAGTTTTCAAAATAGTTTCTTTTTTAAATTATCATACAGAGAGAGAGGGAAAAGAGAGTGTGTGTGTGTGTGTGTGAGAGAGAGAGAGAGAGAGAGAGAGAGAGAGAGAGAGAGAGAGAGAGATTTTTAGGTAAGACTGGGAAGGTATCTCCTAGCAGACTGGTACTGCTTTCTTTGACAAATATAAAGAACAACATAAGAGAAATTGCTCTAATGATAAAGTGCATATCTGTGTATACCAATGTTTTCAGTGGTCACATGGTAGTACAGGCTGAGAGAAAACAAAGAAAGGTCAGGTCTAATTGGAGAGAAATCACAGGGGATGCCTGACATTAGCTAAACTTGGGTCCATTTCCTGACCTGAAAGAGAGAAAGCCCTGTAGGATTTAATGTCTGTAACAAACTCCAGTATCTCTGTGTACCTCCCTACCAACCTATAAACCTACACACAAAAAAAATCTATTCATTCTACTGCAAAGCCTTAATAACTTGGCCTTTGGTGTATTTATACATTACAGAAATATATACATGTACATAACCAAAGAAGTATTGCCACCTGTTTTTTTTCAATGGGAAGAGATGATAAATGATAAGTGATTGTATGCTGTAGCACTACCATCACTGTTCATCTGTGTCTTCCTTGATTTAGAGAACATAAGTGCCCCTGCTGCATAGAATTAGTAATTAAGAATGCTGGGTCCCTTACTGGATCCAAGCAGCTGTAACAACATGCAAATAGGTCAGAGGAGAGCAAATGCTTGTTTTCACTCTCCCAAAACGTGTCACACCCCGAGCATGATTGGGGAGAAAGAGAGGATAATAATAAATGGTAACAAAAATAATGATCGTGATAATTCTGGATTTCATATAGATAGCACCGTTCATCTGAAAGAAAATCATTGTATCAAGGGAAACAGTGAGTACTACCACTGTGCAGTATCTGCCTGCACCACCCATCAACTAAAGGATGGATTATGAAGCCAATTATTGGAGGAAGATTAGATGTTCCAGATTGGGAATCTGCGTAGGACACAGGGGAAAACTCCTTCTCCTTGGATAAGAGCCACGCGATCGATAACAGCTAGAGTGAGTCAGGACTTTAGTTTAAATCAATCAAATTGAATCAATTGAAATTTATTTACAAAAAATAATTCACAAAATGTTTTCAGAAATGCTCCCCGCCTAACCCCCACGCACATGCGTGCTGAGAGCGACACACTTGGAGAAATGTGTTCACAGTTTAATATTGAAGACGAATGATGTCATCTCCTGTCATACAGTGTCCCTATCAATGTGCAATTCCATTGGTTTAGTTTAAAATGACTCAGGGTCACGACAGCCTCCTTCTTACCAGCATCACATAAAACTAAAACCTGTTTTTTTACAAACTCCATGAATGCTCCTAGCCCACACACCCCTCCACCAAACTTAGCCTGAGGGTGCTACAGAACAGGAGGGAAAATGTTTCATATTCTGCAAAAATTATCTGCTGCATTAACATAGAGGTAATACAGGATCCCATTTTGCCATCAAGCGCTCGGATGGAACCTGTTCTAGCCCAGTCTCCGCCAGCCCTGCCTCCCTGCCCCTCTCACACGGCACAGCCGCGGTCAGGCCCCCCGTTTAAACACTGGGGACTATTCCCAGTACCTAAACCACCCTTTAGCCTGGCTTCTAGAGGAGGCACTCTGAAAAGTGTCCTTAATGGAGGAGCCAGCTCTCCCAGCCGTTGATTAGCGGGATTGCATCTAATTGGCAGATTGTTTTTTTTATTTGTCTTTTTTTCTTTTTTCTTTTTTTTTTGAGATGGCGAACATCCTTGCTCTCTCCTTCGCTCTCGTCATGAGGTCAATTAGTCCATTAGCGCGGGCCCGAGACGGCTGCCGCGGTAATCAGAGGGAGTGGGCCCTGTCACCGGGCCTGCTTCTGAAATAAGAGCCAAATGCCAGCAACACACACAATGGAGGAACGGCCATCTGTCACATTTAAAGCCCACATATTTTCCTAAATTAAATGGACAAACGATACGCGGGGGATTTTGGGAAAAGGTGACCGTCACTGAGTGCCAAACTCCTGAAAAACACGCAGTGTTGCTTTTTTTGTTTTTGTTTTTTTTTTTAAGGGAGAAAAATGAGACGATTGTGGCAGGCTGAATTATGTCCGTTTAGGACAAGGGTGTCTAAAAGTTCCCTTCTGTCGAAGCCTGCCACGCGTGAAATATTGGAAAAGATTTGAAACCCTCCTGTATTCCAATCGATGCATTATGCCTGCAATAAAGAATTCTTTCCGAGTGTTCTAAAACTTCACATTTTTTATGCTTGCTGCCACTCCAGCCCACGTACAGAGAGGTTTTTCAAGGCTGAGCAGAATTAAAGGGGAAGCTGCACTCTCGAATGACAGAGTACAGGCTCGCCGCAATGACTTTGCTATCAGAGCGCAGAGACATTGAGGTGACAGCTGAGGAAGTGCATGTCTTCTGTGCAAAGACCAGATAGCTAGGCTTGGTTTTGTGAGGTATTACTGTTCTCGTCCTGTAGTAAATTTGATTTGATATTGTGATAGACACGAGTCAGGACGTTCTGTGTGTGTTTTGGTATGGGGGGGGTGAAGCGTGCTGAGCCGACTACCTCCCCCTTCCCCTAAAATACATTTCTGCCTGTCTCTGATCTTAAGCTTGTGCTTGCTCCGTCTACTGTATTAGAATATTAAACTGCTGCATTGTGGGACCTGCGCAGTCATGCAGGTCACATCCGTTAGCGGAAGCAGTTGAACCGGGGGAATTACTAACTAGTTAGCACTACTAATTATTTGATTAGAATTTGCAGATTTCTTTTTCAAGAAAACAGCACACACGGGAATTGAGTCTGACATACATGTTTTGTGGTTTGAGGAAGATTCCACTGACATGAATACTAAGAACATATTGAGATGAAGTCACGTGCAAACCAGAAAGCCCTGTAGAGTACCACAGTGCAGCCCTTTCTGTAAATTATGCATATGTGCTAAACCCACTGAAGAGTGACAGCAGTTTTCACTATTAATATTGTGGTGATAGGGTCCAACACAGCTATTTCTCACAGCCTTATCACCCTAAATCACCTGTTCCTGCAATGAGGCAGCCTGTAAATCAATGATAATCAAGTCAATCACTTGTTGAAGATTACTTAGGTGACTGACACCTGAATATTTTTCACGGTTTATAAGCGAAAAGCTCCAGTGAGAACAAAAGGCAATCAAATCAGAGCGGTTAGCTTCAATCGAAAACAAATTAGACTCATACATACATGCTCAAATCACTGGCAAATAGAGGGGCAGGAATGCAAAGGTGTGGCCTTTACTGGTTATTTAGGTGAAGATTACATTCTCTTGTGGTTTGAGTGATATGCACATTACATTTCATTAAGCAATGCAGTTACTATGAAGCCAGTGTTTTCACTTTTTTATTTTATACCTTTTTTTATGGGTCTTTCAGAAAACATGTAATCATGGTGTGTGTGTGTGTGTGTGTGTGTGTGTGTGTGTGTGTGTGTGTGTGTGTGTGTGTGTGTGTGTGTGTGTGTGTGTGTGTGCATTTTTCATACACATTCAAATGTAGCTCAAAGTGCTTTCCAAGCATAATAAAATACATTAAAACACAATGAAACCTAGTAAGCATAGAATGACAAACTATGTATAAACTTAAGCATATTGTATATGACATGAAATGTATCAGACAGTATCCAACAACTCATCCTTCCTCCAGGCTCACTTAGCAGTGCTGTGGCTTGCCAGAATCTAATCATTTGCCCCCTTCTCCGCAAAGTCAGTAATTTCACAGGTTTCAGCCAACCACGATCAGACAATCTGACATGTCCATCCAGACAGAGAAACAGACTGCTTTTGAAAGGAGGACGGTTGAAAATATGTTCAAATAAAATACTTCAATGTTAACTTGCTGGCTATACCTTTAGCTGCCATTAGTCCCTACAGAAAACAGCTTTTAATGAAACATATTGACATGCTGAATTATGTTATTGCTTTGATTTAAATATTTCAAATAGATAAAAAAGTTAATAATAATAATATTATTACAAAATGATATATTCATTGGAATATACAGTATGAATTACCTAAAATGGTGAATTCAATTTAGGAGAACTGTGCATCTCCTGGTGGAGGCCTCTGTTCTAACCTAGGCTTGTTGTCACAACTTATGTTAATTACACCAATGTTGTTGCTGATTGGACTGGAGCTTGTGTCACATGATATTCCAGATTCCTTCACCTGTATGCTGTCAGACATGGGCACTGCTGGTGCAGAATGTGAGTTTGCAGTTCATTACAACAAATAGGTAGCTGGAAAATAGGTAGCATGCAAGAACGTCAACTGGATAATGATGTCTGATGAGTAAATAATTCAGTAATAATAATGTATGTCAGGAAAACTGAATTACTAGCCTTCGCAGGCACCTTTGAACAGCAGCCAAATGGTATTTATTGTACTCCAGCTGGGAGCATGTGTCAAAGGCCAGCAGGACTACCAGCAGGCCAGAACTATTACATCTCTCTCTCTCAAATTCAAATTCATGCTTTATTGGCATGAAATACTAATGTACTTATTGCCAAAGCATAAATATGAATGATATTAATAGAATAATATGAAAAATACAAACTATTACGGTACATTTAACAATATATAACGATAATAATAACAATAACAATAATAAAGCAATAACTATGTACATGTTTATCCTTATTGTGGGTGGTCACCCATTGTCCCCCAGGTTATGTCAGGCTGAAATGAACCTGGCTACAATAGGGGCTGTTGGTCCTTCTCCTAAGAGAATTACACATTTCTCTTCTTTTGAAAGGTAAATAAGTTATATATAATTAGGGATAGTTTTACAGTGACCACATATTCACTCTTCTTTTGGTAACCATTCATTAACTATTCATTTTTTTCAATTACAAGCATGTGGTCACTGAGCCTGTACTTGGTCGGGATCCGTCTTTGCTTTGTATCTCTGACAGAGAAGAGATACTCTGCCAGTGTGTATTCTCTGTTTGGGGCCCGATAACAATTCAGTTTATTTTAGGATTGTGTTTTTTTGTTCCAATGGTCCAGATAGGATGGATTTTTTGATGTCTTTTATAATTTGGTTGACTCTAATGGGTAGTTCTGAAGCAGTGCTGATCTGAAGCTTGTCTCTGTCTCTGTCTCTGTCTCTGTCTCTGTCTCTGTCTCTGTCTCTGTCTCTGTCTCTCTCTCTCTCTCTCTCTCTCTCTCTCTCTATCTCTATCTCACACACACATACTGTCGCTCTCTCTCTCACACACATACTCGCCCTCTCCCTGTCTCTCTGTCTCTCTCACAGACACACTCTCGCTCTCTCTCTGTCTCCAGGTTATCATACACCATAGACAGCAATAATTCAGCATGTTTCTACATTTTTTAGCTGTCTGCCTTGTCCACACTGTCCCTGGACACCTGTGCAAGGAGAGTACTGTGCTGACTGATGGCCTTGAACAGAACAGAACACACACACACCCATACACACACTGATTCTTCACCTGCCTTGTGTATTTATGGGAGGCACCCTTTGCCCGTGGCACACTGTATTCCAGTATCACATTGAAAAGTGAGCTAACAGAAACAGCCACAATGTAGGGTCATGTAAACAACACAATACAAATAAGTAAAAAAGAAATAACCCTTGTTGCCAAATACGTAATATTTTATGTTTAAAAATGATGACCATGATGATGTAGAGAGCAGTCCGTATTTATTTGGACGGTGACACATTTTTGTTGTTTTGACTCTGCACTGATTTGAGATGAAGCAATGAATATGAAACATGAGCTTCTGGAGCCCAGCCAATCCAAGGCACACGTTTGCCATTTTGATTTTAAAAACCTTATTAAGAATTTCTAAAGATTAATTACAGATTATATGCAAGAACATCATAACTGGGGTGAGAATCAATAAAATGTTATCAATGTTAATTAAATTTTGTTTTAATTTATAAAATTATATAATAATTTCCTTTAAAAAAAAAAAAAAGAATCATTCTTGCAACACATTGGAGGAGTTTTTAATTACCAGTAAATTACTGACAAAATCACTGGCAATAATTAATTCATGACATTATAATTGGCCTACGTTTTACTTTGCATTTGACATGAAAGTGCTCCACCAAATGAAATGGAGTTATGACATTGCAGCGCTTTTGGATTAGGAAAGCAGGGGAAATGTAGAGAAGGACAGAGCAGGATGAGTGGCCGATAATCACATTAATATAGCTTTTCACATTGAGCTGGTGCTGTGGTCCTACAGTGGTTTTGTGTTTCATTTGGTGCTTCTGCCTGCGCTACTTGTTGGTTGCACAACCACCACCAGGTGGCATATGTGAGTGCACTAATCCACAGAGGTGATGTACTTACAGGTTTTGATAGTAGGGGGGCAGCAGTGCTCCTTTTCATCATGAGAAGCTTGCATTATCATGAAAGTGCTGAAAAGAAACCATTCCATATGTTTAAAAACAAAGGGATTTTGCATGCTTGTTACCACGTTATTATTCTCTCATGAAACAGGAAGTTGTGGAATGACGCAATATAGCTCCTTTACACTGGGATGAACTAAATTAAGTTAAATGTTATCGCCATTTCAGCCTTATTTGATGGCTATAGCTTTCAGTTTTCAAACAGTTTAGATGCTTATCAGCCATTAACAAGGTTTCTGATCATTCATGTGTCAAAAAGAAATACAGATGTTTTGTATTTGGAGAGATTTGGGGAAACTTTACGATATCTGTGCAGTTTTGGGAAAACTCATGAGGAATTTGAATGCCTGTACATATCTTTGCCAAATCTTGTACACAAGTTGACATCACGTTTATGCACACATATAAAGTAGTTCTGGGTTGGTTCTTGACTTAGGAATTGAGATACTCAGTGCTAAACTATAAAAACAGAATAAATCTAAAATGAAATGTTTCTCATATGACATTTAAATTAGTAAATAAATATGAATTAACAATAAAAATATTGGAGTACCCAAAATATGACTGTTGCCAAATATTAATGCAAGTACCTATTTGGAATTGTACTAGATTCAAATTTAAATGAATTTAATACTTGCTGATTGATGGAACAGAAGTCACATTTTCAATCAAGCAATCTATCAATCAATCAAACCAGTAAATGAAACAACCAGAGCAAAGTCATTTTCACAGAGCTCATTACACAAAATAAACACTTACGAAAGGACATAACATGAAAAGGAAAAAAAACAATGATAGACAGAGCCATTTTTTCCATTATTGACAGGAAGCAGACAATGAATATTTTCCATGTATGTATACTGCTAAGCAAATAACAAGGGAGTAACAGCAATGCCACAGAAAGGATTCAAACCTATACCCAATTAATTGGAATTTAACTTTTTCAAGCCATTTATCCATCAGTAATAAAGAACAAAGATGCCTGTGCAAGTTTAAAATCAGTTCAATAGAGAAAAAAAAAAATGCTTTCAATAGAGAAAAATTACTGCTTTCCTCTACCAATCAGTGATCTGCTTATTGCCTATATACAAATTCTTACATGGTAATTTTAAGTCAATGGCTGCCATTTATCTGTGTCATTGTCTATGTTAATAATACTGTATGTGTTTACAGACAATAGTAGACGATTGCATGTGCCCAGAACAATTGTGCAGAATAGACACTCTTCTAAGAGTGTGCAATTATCTGAAATATAATTATAAGCAATTTTGCTTTGAGTAAAGGAAGCCAATAGAATGTGTTTTAATCTAACAAGGCTCAAGGATGGGGGCCTTTGAATGCAAGCAATGCATGTCCATTTTTCATAATTAAAAATAAATGTATGTAGAACATACAGTGAAAATACAGTGATTTTAATGATTCATCACATACGTATGGTACTCTAAGTTGTCTTAAATGAGTAATGGCCAAGAATCGTAAAACAGTTAACAATGTAGTCCAATAAACAAGACAAAACTACACAATAATAAAGACACATACAGCACAGGTCCCTGGGAGTTACATGCAAGATTCACCAAGCAATTCTCTGTTATCACCGTATGCAGGGACTGCTGTTTCCCAAAATGTCCTCCCCTCTGGTCAGTCCAGCTAGCCTGTCTGACTAGATAACCACATTCCATAGTACATCTACCTAATGACAGCAGGTACAGGACAGATAGGACACCGGATAATTGGTTTATTAGCCCAGCCACCTGATGGGTGAGAACACAGTCCTCATACGTCATACAGTGGCACAGAGGAGAAAATGGTGGGAAGAGGAGGAGAGGAGCTGGCACACACAATCACATTCGTTAAAACATAAGATGTTAAAATTCCTCCCGATGAATGCTGTTCGGGTGATTTTCTCAAAACCGTCATCCTAAAATTCACTACTGCAATGTCGAGCAACTGGTGTGACATAAGGTCACCCAAAGGTCAACATCTCTCATAGAATGTATATTCGTTATTCATAACGTCTGTAAATGTCTAAATCACAAGCACTGTCCTCATCCAGAGCTGCTTAAAAAGCAACTTGAACTATGTACCTTGCTTAAAGGTATTACAGCTGGGATGTGAACCTGCAAGTTCTTTGATCAGGGGTCACACAGCAATATGGCATAGCTCACACTACCTATACGAGAATATTATTTCTCAGGGTACAAGAATTTGTGTAGATAGGCAGTTTGAAGTGACCCAAATCCGATTTTTCACATATCTGATCTTTTCGCATGGAATCTGATATTTTCTTAGGTACTTGCCTCACCATGCCTCAAAGCAGCCACATCCTGTGGGAAAAGTAAATGGCATAATAAGAGTCTCTCCTCAGCAGTGAGAACTGAGTAGAGATACAGTGTTCACACAGTAACTGTATAATTCAAAGGCAGATGGTGTGAGCTGCATTGAAATAACAATAGATCCATCCCATACCACAGGGAAAACATAAACATATAATGTTTGGGACATAGGTATTTTTCTTGGTTCGGCTGTGTTCAGATTTATCAAGCAATTGACATGTGGTTAAAGTTCAGATTTCCAGATTTTAATTAAAGGGTATTTGTGATCAACGCAGTAAAGTGGGTATCATCACACAGCTCTTAACTTTACATGATGCTTGATGCTTATCAGATTTTATTTTTATAAGAGTGAGATTAACAAATCTAGCTGAGTCTGGTCACTTTTCCTGCTGGTCTGCCATATTCTTCTGTCTTAGCTCTCACTTCCCATCACATTATTGCTTTGGTTTTCTTCTTGTAGTCGCCTGAGTCAAGGCTGAAGGATCTGGGGAGTATTTCATAAAACTGGATTAGTGTTAGCTGGATAACAGCTCACTGTAGCCTACATACTGTAACAAAGTCATACAACAGCATAACGTAACATAACATAACATAACATAACATAACATTACATAAGGTAATGGCGAGAACAGGCCATTCAGCCCAGCAGTGCTTGCTTTTTCCTACCCCTAAGTGTACCTACTGCCTAATTTGCCTAAAAGCTAAATAGAATCTAACACCGTATCAAGCCTGGTCTTGAAAACCCCCAGTGTTTCTGCCTCCACTACATGCACTGGCAAGCTATTCCACAAATTGACCACTCGCAGTGTGGAAAAAATACTTATATCTATATCAATCTGGTTCTCTTACTATTCAAACAAAAATCTTGGTCACTTCTCAGTGAGAATCTATGACAATCTCTCACAAAACTTTGAAGGCTGATTTCTCAAAACCATTTCTGTCATACACACATATAGTAATTTAATGTCTCAAAAACAGATTGGTAAATCCCAACAATTCATACCTCATTTTGTTCTGATCTTATAGCTTTACATCAAATGTCAAAACAAAAAATGTCAACATTTTCAATCATATCCCTTTCACCACATTCGGTCACATTTTTCCTTTCACCATGTAGAAATTACAGCACTTTCTATGGATGGCTACACTGCAAGATGCAAAGCACTAGTTAGCCATTAAAGCAGGCTGAGGCCAAGACTCACTTGTATCATAATGATGACAAGAGAAAAGGATGAAGACCAAAAGGAACTGCCCAAGATCCAAATCATGGTTTAGTAATGTATTTTTAAAAGGTTTGTCATTTCTACACAGTGAAACCAAAAGCTGAAAAAATAAAATAAAAGCTGAGAATGTGCACCTAGCCACATGTAAATTACAAATCTAAAATTGTGGCGTGGAGATCCAAATCAACAAAAAATATGTCTTTGTCCCAAACACAATGGAGCTCACTGTTTACTGATATCTCAGTAGTAGGCTAGAATACAGTATGGCAGCACACAACAGTCAGTGTATTAGCAAACATGCATGCAGAGCTGAACATCATCTCATAAAGCAAAATCTGGTTGGGCGTATTATTCAGTCACGTTATGTACACTTAGAGCACTCAGTGTACTTCCTGCTCACAATCTGCAACCTCTGAAAAGCCTGGGAGGTATCCGTCCACCCCACTCTTACTTTGTGAAAACTGAGTTAATTTTTCGAATCTAGTGGCACCAGATTGCCGTGCTGGAAGTTTTGAGTCTCCGATCTGTCACCGACTTCCACTCCAACTGGAAAGGAGCAGCTTGACAAGGAGCCACTTAAACATTTCTTCAAATAAAAGAAAAAAAATATGAATATGTAGCCATGAAATATGCTTCATTGGTAATGCATGAACAATCAGTGAATAATTTATGGGAGATATGTTGAAGACATGGGAAAGGAGGAGGACAGCTAGGAAGAATCCCAGTGTTCACATGGAGAAATCTGGGGAGAAGGAACCAAACTAATTTCTGTAATACAGAAATGACACGTGTCACGCATCTGCAGACAAACAGTACCACAATGCATATGGGTCCTTTTTATTTCTTTCACATTTCACACAGTCTTATCCTTTGAACAGACTCAAGACATGAATTTTGCTGGGCCAATTTCATGCATAATTGATTGTTTCTTCATGCATGATTTACCATCATTGGCTCATAAATAATGAAATCTAATTAATTATGAAGGTACATTACATTTAAATGTTTGCCATTTGACTATTGTTTGGACTTGTCACATTATGGCAGATAATACCATTCTGAAAGCATAAATATTGATGATTCCTTTTGTCAAACTGTGAGGTGAAGTTTGGGTTTTTCCAGATCAGATCATTGGTCATTTAAAGTTCAGCATGTCCCTGCTTTAAAATGCTGCAGGTAGTTGATCGGTATCAATTATAAAACACTGTGCAGGCGATAAGCTAAACCTATTTCTCTATTGTCTCCGACAGCTCTTTAAAAGCAACGGATGATGTCTGTGCTAAAACTGCTGCCATCGAGTGGTTGGGACTTGGATGAGCTGTAGCCCTTCCTAAGTGTATAATTATTTAACAAAACACAGCAAAGCATAAAGATAGTTCTCTTTATTCTTCCAAGTGTGAGGGTTGTGTTATTGCCATTGTTTCTGATTGGGTTTTCAATAATTAATTTCATAATTAAAATATTAAGTGGAATAAGTGAGAGTAACAACAATGAAACAATTAAATTCCATTATTGCTCATTTATTCCACTGATATATTGTGTTTCTTTTCAGTGTGCTTGTCCACTCCATACCCAGGTAGAAGTTTAGATGAGTTTCTCCCCTTTTACGGCAGAGGTCTTTTACATTATATTACATTATTGGCATTTGGCAGACGCTCTTATCCAGAGCGACGTACAACAAAGCATACCCATAACCAGGGCTAAGTGCGCTGAAAGACCCTAGAGGGAAGTACAATTTCAATTGCTACCCGTACAACAAAGATAAGGACCAAGGCCTATTTATTTATATTTTTTTATTTTTTTATTTTTTAATCAACAAATAAACAAACAACAAAGCAAAAGTGACCAAACTTAACTATCCAAATACTGCTTACCTAGGTCTTAAAGGTCCTGCGAAGAATTGGTGCAATATCAATGCAGCCTGTTTTGTCATGGTAGTACAAGTGGTGCTGGCAATAGCAGTCGCAGTAGTACTTTTAATAAAACTAATAATATGGTTTCTTTTGCTGACTCGCTGTGGGAACCTAGAACAGCCAAAAAACAAAACAAAGCGGTGCGTAGGAAGAATAGTGTTCGTTGATTTTCTGGTTTGGGCTCTGAATTGTCGTAGCAGGTGATAGACTCTGGCCTGCTGATGAAAACTGTGATGGAAGCAGGCCTGTCATGGGAATGTCAGTCCTGAAGAGGCAGGATGGAGGAGGCAGAAGATTAAGACTGGCAAAATCTGATCTGAGAGGACGGTGATTCAGGAGCTGTAAAATAAAACTCCTAGAGCAAAGGAAGGAACTTAAACTGGGTCAATCAAGACTCTTATGAGTAGAATTGGCCAGTTAAGAAACCGGCTGGACAAGAGCCCTCCAGGACTTGATTTGACCCTGCAGTCAGTTCTCACTGAAACTCATGTTGCTATGTAAGTATCATACATTTGTACTTACATTACGACTGCGAATGTACCTTTGTTTTGTATGGTGGCATTTATGTCTGGCGAGCTTGAGGAACCTAGATGTTTAAACAATTTCTTATATATATATATTCAATATGGGAGCATACAGCAATGTTCATGCTTCCAAATTCGCAGCACAATCCTTGGGCTCATGGGAGCCTGGATTGTTTTTTTTTTTAAAGTAATGGGTTTGATTTCAGAGTGGCAGATAAAAAATCCATAAAAGTTGCGCTGAGTAGGTGTGTGCGGCACAAGTTTTCTTTCCTCCCCTGTTTGTTCCCAAAGATGCCTTGTTCATTTCATCGCTTCCTTCACTTTCTTTCAGAAGGCATCTGACAGGCTGGGGAGGAGGGCGCTGCTCTGGTTGTGCCTGCTTCTGTTACTCTGTTTCACGGCTGTTGATAACCGATAATACTGTAAATTGAGAGCATTAGTGTCAGCTTCGATTTTTTCTCAGGTTTGCTTTTCTCTCTCAAAAAAACCCGCAGGGCGTATCAGATTTGATCTGAGGTTTATCTCTGCTTGTCATTAGGGACCCTAGGAAAGTTTAACTCTTATTTTATTTCTTTATTTTTAAAGCCTTGGCAGATTTAAAGTGCGATTTAAGTATACAGTAGCCTTACAAAACATACGTGCAGGACGTGACGTTTTTAGTTATGTTAATATTTTGACCCCGACTCATTGCTTAAATTGTATTACTCTAGGTTACTATCATTGCCCTGTGTCCTGATGTAAGCTGTGAGGACACAGAGCCTGGTGGGATTCATACTTGAGGTTTGGGAGAGCCTCATTGCCTCATTGCACCATTAGGATGGAATAGATACCTTTATATTAATATATTTATTTGTGAGAGTTTGCATGTGTATGTGTTTGTGTGTGTATGTTTGAGCTTGAACTGTGAATTTTTTGGGGCTACTGTTTTCATTTAATTTGCACATTCATATTGGTGTAATTCCAAGTAATTTATATTCATGTTACAAATGCACAAAACAATGTCTTTAAATACAATAAGATGAATTATAGCTTAATTTAGCAAGTCAATATTTTTCATTAAAATTTGTGTTCTGTAAAGACTAATGATAGCTGAAGGTATACCCAACAGCTCAACTTTCATGTATTTTGTTTTCATATATTTTCAACCTTCCTCCTTTCAACAGCGCTCAACCCCCCTCCATAATCATAATCATAATTTCAACGGGGGAAAATTATTATGATTATGATAAAGAGTTTAAGTCATTTCTTTTGTTCAGTCAAGAGAAAAGTGCATACAAGTGAAGTTAATCAACACTAAAGAGAAAACAGTGTTTTTCATTCTCTGACATATAAAGAGAATGTTAAATAAAGTTAGTCAGCCTTTGGGAGGCAATCAGACTGCTGTTAAACTACAACCGGAGTCGTTAAACTCTAATAATGGCTGAACATGTTAATTAATGGGCTGTTTCATCATTTGGTTTTGCTGCATATTGCTCCTGTTTGAGACAGAGCCAGAAGCATTTGTTGGAATAAGTGTGTTGATGGGAAACAGAAAAACACAACAAAATTGCTTGCTACAGTCTATGATCATATGATTTCATTTGACCCAGACAAAAACATTTTAATCAAAAACCTGAGAAAGTGAACAATGCCTTTAAATGTATTATACTGTAACATTGACTATACATTATTTTTAAAAGATCAACACTGACATGGTTACACATCCATACTACATTGAAACAGAACTGAGGTAATGTTAAACTGACAAAAGATAAACGGCAGTTTCCTGCTGCCTGAATCCAGAACCCTTTGGTTTGGCTGTAACCATAAATTACTGAAAGGCAAATAAAATGGATTCACCTTACTTTCTGTGTAGCATTCACGTCTGAAAATGGCTATTTCCTCACCATAAGTGGCTGTACCAGGGTTATCTTTTCAGCAGGCATGAGAATTTTAAACTCTTTATTCATTTGGCTTAGCAAAAGCTCTTATCCAAGATTGAGTGATTTATTTGGTTTGCAGAAATTATATGGAGAATCCTCTTTTTGCTGAATAGAAAAGAATCTCTTTGCAGACTTTAATAATGAGAATGAGAATAAGAATAGGAATGGTGATGGGATGGGACACATTCCGAAGCATACCTGGATCACGTACACAGTAAGAGAGAATTGAGTTGCATAAATAGGGCGACACAGGGTGGCACAAAGACTAGAGCCAGCCCTGGGTCACAGCATGTCAGTTTGAAAATATCATCACTGTTTTCATCTGTCACTTTGACTCGGGGAGGACACAGTTATACGTGTGCTTTTTATCTTTGAATTTGGACCAAATTACAAAACGCTTTGTAAACCCACTGATGGATTTCATTACTCGCTCCAGACGCGTCAAAATGAATCAGACTCAAGCCACACGCAAATTCAGTATTGAGTGGGGTAGACGGCTCAACCTACTGAGACCAACTGAGGGTGAATGTAGTTTATGACCTCATTCGATAAATACATTTACACCTGTAAAAAATAATATGCTAAATTTACATTTATTTTAATTGCTTATTACAGCAAACACACTGAATCAATCAGCAGTGTCCTTCTAGTCAGTATCATCTAAATACTTCACTTCCAACTGTGGAGTGACTCGGCTGGGCAATGCTGTTTCAAAATACAATTAGGTTACCCTGCCGCCCTCCACACACACACATGTACACACACAAAAACAAACCTACCCATATACAGCCAATCTAGAAAATGGCAGAGAAATAAATCCTACATTTTCAGTGTTATAGTGCCTTCTTTTCTTTATGAATAAATTAATAAACAAAAGTGGTAGAATTCAAACTTTGGATGGGTTTTAGTCAATGGATATAGTAAATTGGTTTGGAGGGGGGACCCAAATTTTAGGGGGCACTGTTGCCTGAAAGGGACGGCAGATGTGCCCTGTGGCAGCAGGGAAGGGTTTAAATGCCCCAGCATCTGGAGGTCGGACCAGAGTGATGGTGGAGAGGCAGTGGGACTGCATGGTTGGGTGACATTTTCCACTTGCTATGGTTGCGACCATTATCTGCGAGCCGAATCGTGCTGCTTGCCTTGCCTTGCCTGTGAAGAAGTAGACATTTGTTAACATTGATAACATTCTTTTCATGTTACTCTTTCCATTTTCTGTACAGATCTTTTTCTGAACGGATCTTCGGTATTTGATCGGTGTACAACAATGTCTGTACTTTTTGTTCTTTTTCTTCTCCATATCGAGAAGACCTTCACGGCTAATCCACATTTTACGGCAAATATGGTTGCACTGTAAAATTCATTACCCAACGGATAGGTCCGGTCCATTGTCTCTATTGGTCAGTTTGCGTTCAGCCATGCCAATATCCATGATGTACGCATGGCTAAATGGAATGTTCACACATCTTTTAATATTACTCTGTGTTTGTAGATCACTGTTATCTGCGGTTAGCATCGAACGGTTTTTCATTTTGAATCGTATGGCTGCTTTGCCGTGGCGTGATACTTGAAATAGAACTGTAAACAAGAATATATACATTTTATCACTGCTTTGGACCGATCAGATTCTTATAAAAACCTAGTAACACTTCAGAAGTGCTCCGTTCTGTTGTTAAAACAGCATAAGCCTAACCCTTTAACCCGAGTTACTGTTTCGCCCTTTATTTTTTCTATTTATTTACGTATAAACATGTTGGTAAAACTGTTGCATTTCAATAATACACTTGAAGTCGTGACTCATCATTCTTGTGTATTATTGCATAAATAACCAGCATCTGAATAGAAATCTTTATGAAATAAGTTTTTCTGCCTCCCCTCCAGTATTGAATGCATGTTTCACAGACAGAGGCAGTTCATTGTAGGGTCTTTTCATTTTAGCGACCACGTGACCAAGCTTGATCACTCTGCTGATGCTGTACGGGAGCAGCGCAAACCGGCAGCATGTCGTGTGTTTACTGAATGAACTCAGCAAGGCTGGAAGGTGCAGACCGCTTTCGGCAGACTTACTAATGCGTGTGTCAGTTATCATATTCCCAAAAGCAGTGTGTCGCGTTCACTACTGCTGAACTGCGTGAAGAAGAAAAAGAAAAACGCATGAATTTAATTGTAAGTCTAAGTAAAAGGCGCATTGATTGAGTCCAAGCCCAAGACTGATAAACCGATGGTCCTTCAGCATGCGGGTGTGACAAAAACAAATGTAGCTGCGGCTGACACATTTAACGGCGCTGCGACGGTGATTGATCCGAAATCGGCAGCGCGTAAGAGGCCCCCGCCATTTCCTGAAATGCTGAAAAAAAAACCGACAAAAGCTCCCTACGCTGAATGTCAGAATCGATTTAATGGGGCTCCTTGTGTGCAGCTCATTTTACTGCTGATAAAAGCACGGATCATGAAGATAAGAGCTAACACTTTTCTCTCAGGCTTGTTTGTAAGCCACCAGGTTTTTTTTTCTTTTTTTTTTTTCTGATTACCTAATCACATCCATTATCCTGTTTCCATGTGAAAAATCTGATTTTGATTAAAAATAAAAAAAGAAATAATAATAATTTCACCTTTAGCAGAGATGGTGATGGCCATTGTGGATGGGGAATATAATAATGATCAGACGAGTTCTTCAAACGACATAAAATCAGCATGAATTTCTTTTCATGGAAAATTATTAAGTGCTCTTTCACAGATTGTTTAGAGCTTGTAGTATCAGCGACTAAGACTTCAAGTTGGCAATTTAAAGTTTACAAGTATCATTTAAATTATAAAATGAACATTTGTTGACACAGTTGATACTTAGTCCTTTTAAAATAAAACAAGATCCTATATTTGACTTTTAAAATGATTTTTTTTGTCCATTTTAAATGCTGAAAGGAGGAGAAGAGCATAGGCCCCTGGCGTTCTGTGCCTTTAAGCTGTGTATGCATGCACGCTTGTGTGTGTGTTTGTGTTTGTGTGTGTGTATGTGTGTTTGTGTGTGTGTGTGCGTGTGTGTGTGCGTGTGTGTGTGCGCATTCTCTGGGAGTCTCATTCTTACTCTGTTTCCCCACAGCTTCATTAATCACTGAAATGTAAGGAAGGATGAAACTATAATCTCTCTTTCAATATCAAAACTCAATTTGGCAACACCCTGCTAACTCCATAATGAAATTGTTCTGCATTACTGAAGCAGCCGCAACTGAATTTTATTTTGCGATGTGATTTTTTATTTTCCAAATGGCATCAAAATTAAGATAAGGACAAGTATGAAAAAAAAAAAAATTACAGCTGATTGTATTAAAATGTCTGCCATATTTCTCTCTCGTGCAATGCGCCAACTCAATTTACCACCGTGGCACAAATGCAGAAATGACAATGGAAGAAAGAGCACTGCAGTGGTCTTTAATCAAACATGTAGTCTGTTACACAAGGGAGCAGGGAATTGCAGTGTCTATTCATCACTGTGTTTCGGTTCTTGTTATTCTACATTTTGTACTGCACAGGTTTCACTACATTCCTGAAAAGTTCAGAAAATGTATCTAACTGACCAACATATGTTTGTTTTGAAACAAAACATCAGATGACTGTATACAGCTTCTTTTGAGCTGTGCAGCCTATATAGCCTTTTAATTCAGTCCCTCCTCTACTCCTCTCAATTAATAGCACCATATAAAATGTATATTTTAAAACCCTCCTTAGCGCAACCCACATTTTAGTTGAGTTATCTATATCTATCTGGGAGGTTGAGTGGTTGAGAGGTGGTGGGGGGGTTGTAGAAGGGCTTAGGGAGAAGGTGTTGTGAGATCATTATAAAAGATTCATTTGTATCTTCCATTGTATCACAGGCTGGCTGGAACTGATTCAGTAGCTTGCAGAATCAAATGAATCAATATTAGCAGAGGGAATTCCACATGAATCTTTGCCAAGTAATTACAAGGAATCAGAGTTGAAGAGTCCTTAAAGGCAATAAGAAGGAAACTGATCTTCAGCTTTCTTCACAGCGGGCAAAGATCCAGTGACCAGCCAAATACTCACCAGCCACTACCTAATCCCTATTAAATTCTGAAACATAGTAACAACTTGTGTTCATAATGTCGGTTTAATCCTGACATATTTGACCAATATACAAAGTACACCAGCCATAGCAAAATCCAAGTTTCCTCAACGTTGTTTGTGTAAAGATAATGGTGTAAAAGAAAAGAAACATGCATTTGTTGTTGCGCCTTATCACACTTAATCACAGGGGAGCAATTCCACACATATAAGCAATTCAGCCGCTCCCATTGTCTGAGGTTGTGAGAGATTACTAATGCATGGATGGATATGCTCTCTGAACGGAAGCATAAACTCTTATCGTAGAGAGACTCTGCACTTCATTGATATACTGGTATACTTTGGTTTCCATTTTCTGGTGTCTGTAAACTTCAAAATACAATGTGTTGATTGTCCTTTGCACTTACAAACCCAGGATATATGTAAGAGCCCATGGCAAATTCATTTCGATGTAGCTTCTAGTTGTTTCCTGCAGTTTTGTTGTTCTGTGTTCTTTTTTATCTTGTACTCCTGCTGCAGAGACTGGATATTGATTTTCATTTGCCCCCACCATTCTTTTGATACATACTTTGTAATCAGTTCCAAGTTGCTATTGTAGTACAAAGATCAAACAGCAGTGAGTACTTTTCTCCAAACCAACTGGAAACTTTTCCTGATATGATTTTTTTAAATATTATGTTCATGCTATTGTCACTTGCCTTCTCAGCCACTTCACCTTTGTAGAGTTGGCTTCAAACTTAATTATTAAACACTGAAATGTCTCTGAGACCAGGCCTGACTTAGTGTAATGGTAAGTGTATGCAATATATGTTCAGCCCTACGTGTGCCAAAAAAAGGATGCTGTTTACTGTCTTGGGTCATTTGAGTATAAAGTAGTTTGTTTTTATTCTGTTGCATTGTATTCTTTGTTAAATTAAGCATTCATGTAAATTGTCGATTATTTATTTTGTTTTTGATTAAATTTTGGTGCCTTGATGCTTTTGGCTGCCTGTTAAAAGACAGCTGGTACTCATCTTACTCATTTGATTGAAGAAAGCACAATTACACTAAACTAAAATAGTCTGCTGTTACCTATTCTCCATGAATGAGCATTACCCCGTAATCTTCAAATAAAAATGTTCTTCAATGGCCTGAAAGAGAATATACTCAAATGTATTCAAATATAAATAATATAAAAAAGCATTTTTTTTTTTAGTTTGTGTAATTTACAAGCTTATTTGAAACACCGTAAATACATTAATTGCTTATTGCTTGCCTTTCTTTGGTAGCTGGTGCAGCCAAGTTGGATAAACACGTTTTAAATTTATTTGCACTTGCATAATTAGTTTTGTTGTCTTCTAATTGTATCCTTACCACTGAAGTAGGATGGCCATTAAAGTTAAACCCAAAAAGAGGCCTTTGAATGTAAACAGACCAATGGAGCTATGTTCTTTTTAGTGCATTGTGTCTAAAATGTCTACTTGTCAATCAAAAGTGGGAAGTGGTGAGTACATGACACGTTACATTTTACAGGCTTGTGAACTGCGTGATCAGAGAAGCGCACTGCAGTGGAACTGCACAGCATCATGCTATTGCAAACATTTTATGGTCTCGTATTGGCACGCCAAACATCCATCATAAACACTTGGACAAGTCTCCATCCCATCCTGTCAGTGCTGAGTGAATGGGTTTATGTCTCTAGACCAACCCCTCCATTTTAGAGCGCATCAATCCTGCTATTAGAAGCAGGGCAAATGTCTTGCCACATCCTTATGCCACCTTTCTGGAAAACTACTCTCGGGTCAAAAGTATCACGGTAACTGTCATAGACAGGTCCATTTCCCTCCGTTAATTCCGAATCATTTTCTTTCAATTTTTGCTCGATGTGGAGCTGAGCATATCCAATTCCCACTCCAATTTGGAATGGCCAAACATCAAAGCACAGCCCTGCTCAAGCAGGAACCCGTCTGCTGATTCAGGAGAGTGTAGACATCCACAGTTCTCCTCTGAAACAGGTCGTGTTATCAGTCGCTTCTGTTCACACCACGTATTACAGCTATGCTCACACAGGGTGGAGTCAGAGGAAGACCATTCATATGTGGCTTTAGCAGGCGGTCCACGGGCACAACCAGCAGGGGCCGCTAGATAGCAGTGAACGCAGACCCCTAGCAGACTGAAGGCGCCTGTACCCTGGGCAATGCAATTGTCAATTATGCAGTGCCATATGGAGCTATTGGCCACAGTCGGTATTGGCATGGTCCAGATTGATCTGAGGCCATAAGACCCATCCATGCACCACAGAAAAACCCATTCAGCAGCCTCTCTTATAATAGCCGTGCTAAACCTAAACTCCAGTTCAAGAGGGTTGCGGCATCAGTGACATTTTGTGGTTTCCTTCCAATCAGCAGCCCATTGGGTCTTGGAAACAAATTAGATATGCACCAAAGCCGTGTATGAAATTAGCAGAAACAGGACTGCACTGAACATCCAGATGCTGGAAACTGACACGGTGATTGTGTAGTGACATGGTACTAAGCTCATTTACATACTTACTTCAACTCTACAATACAGTGAGGTGCAGAAATTTGGGCACCCCTGGTTAAAATGTCTGTTTCAATGAATCTGTATGTAATCGAAAGCAAAGTTACAGCAAAAAAAATAAAAATAAATGAGATATATATATATATATATATATATAATTTATTTTTATTTTTTTTGCTGTAGATGTCTAAACAGTTGTCCAAGGATTTCAGAATGAAGATGGTTCTTACCCACAAAGAAGGAGAAGGCTACAAAAACTACCTATTTCCAGAAACATTATTAGAAAATGGAAGATAAATAGAACAGTTGAAGTCCAGGCAAGGTCAAGAGCAAGAAAGATTTCAGATAGAAAAGCCCAAGACCTGGTGAGAAATGCTCAGAAGAACCCATACATGACTGCAAAAGAGCTGCAAAAAGAGTAGCAAACACAGGTCTAGCTGTTCACAGGACAACAATACAACATACTTTAAACAACAAAGACCTACATGGTAGAGTTGCCAGAAAGAATGACCTTTACACAAAATTTTGCATCTGAAGTATGCAAAAGAAAACATGGAGAAGCCTGAAGGCTTTTGGAACAATGTGCTTTGGACTGATGAGACCAATTTAACTTTTTGGCCACCACCAAAGAAGGTATTTTTGGAGAAAAAAAAAGGTGAAGCCTTTGTAGAGACGAACACCTTGCCAACTGTGACGCAGGGAGGTGGATCCATTATGCTTTGGGGTTGTGTAGAACCATGATTAAGGTTTTGAAGCCGTGATTTTATAGCCGGGCCATTATAGAAAACCCCTCCCAGCCAATCAGAAATTAGTATTCAACCATGTTTTTATATAAAAATGTGTACTTTGTGAATTAATGGCTGTAGCCTATTGTTATCAAGCAGAACTAAAAACAGGTTGAAACCAAGAATCAATTTAAGGGATTATTTTCTGCCGTGCCAATTTTCAGCTCAGTTGCCACTGGCTAAGTTTGATAATATGGCAAAAATACAGAGACGATTGAAGCCTCTGTTGATTTATTTCATGGGGCTATAATTCCTTGTATACGCAGTTATTTTCTTATAACTTCACTATGTGGATTTAATTGCTGAGTTTGCCGCAAGGCAGGAGAGAAAGGTCACTCCAGACCAGTGGTCTTCATTCCTGGTCCCGCCGAGACATAGGGTGTGCTGGCTTAAGTTTTTAGTCACAACTTAATTGATCACTGAAAGCAGTTAATTACACGGTTAACTCAGCTCACCTGGTTTCTTGGTTCTGAATTGACTGCTGCTCTTAAGGCAAAACCACAAACCAGCATACCCTGTGGCTGTCCAGCAATGAAGAGCACTGCTGCAGACAGTCAGAGATTGGTGAGTTGTCATTATTAATTAAAATATTTTATTTAAAGGGGGCAGAGTAATGAAATATTAATTCTTCAATTGATTGGTTATGCCATCGCTTAACAGCTGTGCCGCGTAGGTTAATTTGCACCAGGCCCCAAAAACTAAACTCTTCATATTTTAAAATATTTTTGTTTCTAAAAAGAACTAAAAACTGAAGATTCATGACGTGTATCTCTAAATCAGTAAATGAGTGAAAATGTTTGTGTCATTGGGCTAATTCAATTCAAAAACCTTTCTCTGCACAGCAAGCGCTAATTAGCAAATACACATAAGCTGTGATGTGATTTTGTTTGTGATGTTGCTGTGTGTTTCCAGGCTGAGGCATTAATTTGACCTTCACCTGGGTGTAATCAGACGTTAATTGGTATCAGGTTAAATAAAGGTGTGCGATCAAGGTCAGGGTCTGGTCCCAGTCGGTCTGCAACATGGCTTTACTGCCAATCTCGTCATAAAATGGTTCATAGAATCGGCTCCTAATTGGCTTGTTTTTCACCCAAAGCAAAAAAAAGAAAAAAAGTTATTTTTTATGAGTGTGCAATAGCCTGCTTTTATACAAGCCTGTGAGGAGGCTTG
Organism: Conger conger; assembly: GCF_963514075.1. Taxonomy (NCBI): domain Eukaryota; kingdom Metazoa; phylum Chordata; class Actinopteri; order Anguilliformes; family Congridae; genus Conger; species Conger conger. The sequence continues at coordinate 28,134,162 of NC_083776.1, read as the reverse complement.
AATGATAATTGCCGTACGCACCTGGTGCTTTGTCAAACACGGCCGAGGAGGCCTGTTTCCCACACAGGAGGTACATGAACATTCCCGGGAAAAGGGGAAAATCAGTAAAGCTGTGAATGGGCACATAATGAGCCATGACTGTGTTCATTAAGCACCATAATTCATTAAAAATGCATTACGAACGCTCACAGTACATACTCTTGACTGGACTCGGGATCATGCCAATTCGGCTCAAAGTTTTAGTGTTTCAGTGTCATAATTTGGAGTGTTTTTCTCTTACCCTCGGAATAATAGACGCAAGTTCTATAAAAAGGGAAAGGCTACCTGCTTATAAATCTGTTCCCTGCCAATAAAGTCATTTGAATTGGAGAGAGAGAGCTTGCAGAAGTCAAGCAGAGCTGGACGGGCGCTGAGTGTTGCGTGGTTGCATGCGAGCCGTCTGTCAGGACATGGTTCACCGCGCGTTACCTGTGATCCCCTCCTGCCCTGAGCCGCTGCAGCTGCATAATTACAGGGGCGATGGATTAAATAAGAAGAGGAGCTGTCCGCGTCCTTTCCACACGCGTCTTTTCCAGGTCATCAGCCCGGTCGCCCTCCACTGCACCACTGCATTAGCCGTAATTATGGCTGGAACTCCGGCGGCTGAAATGAACTCACTGCCCGAGCCTCAGACAGAGCAGAGCTGGCCTCTGTCAGGCTGTCACACGCGCGCACACACACACGCACACATGCACACACACACGCACACATGCGCACACTCACGCACACATGCGCACACTCATGCACATACCACAAACATGCGCGCACACACACGCACACACACATGCACACACTCACGCACACACACACACACACACACACACGCACACACTCACGCACACTCATGCACACACACACACACGCGCACACACGCGCACACATGCACACACGCACACATGCACACTCACACCCACATGCGTACACACACATGCACACACGCGTACACACTCACATACATACACACACACTTGCACAAAAGCTTGCACATGCACACACTCAGACGTGCACACTCACACATGCTTACACGTACACACACGCGCACTCTCACACATGCATACACTCACACACACTCACACATGCATACACTCACACACATATACACACATGCATACACTCACACACACACACACACACACACAAGCTTGCACATGGGCACACATGCACACGCAGACATGCACACGCACAAACAAGCTCGCACATGCACGCAAGCACGTGCGCACACACACACACACACACACGCACGCAAGCACTCACAAGCTCACTTGCGCATGCAAGCGCACGCACGCATGCTCGCACACACAAACACACGAGTGAAATCAGCCAGATGACAAGGGGGCCAGAGAGTGTCTATCCGGAGCTAACAGAAGTGGAGAGAGAGAGAGAGAGAGAGAGAGAGGGGTGGTCTGGTACTTGTGGCAGGGCACTGAATTTCGAGCTCCAGCGGTCCACACGAGTCCACAAGCTTTCAGCCGCTGCTCCGCTGCCACTGGAGTTGATGAGGCGACACTCCACTCCACCCGAAAAAAGCACTTTGCTGCATTTTTCTTCAGAGCAAAATTATCCAGCCAACGCCCAACCACTTACAGTGGGTCTCATCTTGCTTTGTCATATACACTACATTTGCAGGGGTGGAGGTGGATGTGGAGATGATGCCTCCTGGCCGCTCAGGCAGGAGCCCGTTCTGCTCTCGCTACACTCGAAAACAAAATTTACATTAAAAGCATTCCCCGGCTGAATCAGGGGGCTAACCACAGTAACAAAAATAAAAAAGATAAACAGTTCAATAAACCTTTTCTATTTCTATTTCTGTGTGATGTGATGCGAATGTTGGCTTTCATTATGCGCAATTTCTGCAAACCATGATTGTGTCACAGAAATGAAATAAAAAATAAGTGAAAACTCCCAAAAGGCAGTGTTCCTTCAGTGGGGAATTTTATCACTAACATGCTGCTGACTGAAAGGAGCAACAAATGACTTTGTCACTTATTGTTTTCCTCATACATTGCTGTAATATTCCTGTGTGAATATCTGCATGTTTAGGTCTTTGACAGCTATCAGAATATGCATCTTCTCAAAATGCTGGAGTTGTAATATTTTGCTTTGTTTACCCACCGAGACAATTCGGGACACACACACACACACACACACACATACATTCACATGCGCACACACACACACATAAAACACATATGTGTATGTATGTGTAACTCATATGTACACTGGCAAGCTTATCCTGATAAAACAGTGTGTTTCTGAAGGAGATGTGCTAATGTCTCCCTGGGAGGTGCATGGTGGGATGAGACGGAAGGTTCCGGTCATTGGGACTGGAATTGTTTCATCACATACTGTTGATCCCTCTATTGTCAGGCTTTGTTTGGCACATAAGCAAATAAGTGTCAGAAATAGTATTGTGAGCCACACCTTCAACAACACATTGTGTTTGACCTCATGTCTGAACAGCAGAAGCAGTTATCTGTGAAATCGAGTGCATTTACATTGCCCATGGAATGCTGTACCTTGGAACACAGGACATTTCAAAATCTGCATTTTACCCTGATTCATTTGTGTTCTGATAAAAATAACTATTTAAACCATAATATGCCACCTCACAATAATAGCACAATAAATGTATGCTGTTCGTCATTTTATCATGACACATGACACATAACAAGTGGGATGAAATATCAGTCGTCGAGGGATGAAATGCGCTACAAATAAAGTTTTGCCATTCAGATTTTTTGCTACACAGGCCAGTAATATAAAAAAAACCCATGGAGCCATTTTAGTTCACTCATGTTGAGCAAGATAGCTAGAGTGTGACATCTAGTTTTTTTCTATTCAAATATTTCAAATTAAGCAGTATCTCTTTGAATCTCGCAATGCTACCAATAACTGTGTGAATGTTATGATCGATGACAAATGTCCGAAACCGAAAGACAATTTAGTAATTATATTGTTGTGGTTCAAGCCTGGGTCATCACCCGTTGCAATTGTAAAACAAGACCATGGATTATCGGTGTTTATAGAACGCAGCGTATTTCTCCTCTGCGTAAAAAAATGCAGAATCCTGCGTTAATTGATCAGTGAATCAGTGGTCACATGAAGAGCTGAGAGTCTGGGACCTAAGGTCTACATGTAGCTGAACTTTCACCGATAACAGTGATGTATCGAATGATGAAACGGAATGGTGCTCTATGGTTGGCTGCGTGTCCAGATTGTGCTCTTTGATTGGCTGATGGCCTGCAGGGTCAAGCCCCCCCCCCCTAACCCCACATGTGGATACATTACATTACATTATTGGCATTTGGCAGACGCTCTTATCCAGAGCGACGTACAGTTGATTAGACTAAGCAGGAGACAATCCTCCCCTGGAGCAATGCTGGGTTAAGGGCCTTGCTCAAGGGCCCAACGGCTGTGCGGATCTTATTGTGGTTGCACCGGGATTAGAACCACCGATCTTGCGTATCCCAGTTCTGTACCTTAACCACTATGCTACAGGCCGCCCACTGTGTGTACATCACATAGTGGCACGGACAGATCTGTGCTGCTGCCACTTCAGTATGCACAATATGTGTCAACCTTCACTGCACTCATTGGTGAAACAGTCATTTGTTGATATTTATTTGCCGTTGGGGACTGGAAATGATATGTTTTGTCTTTGATGGTTAAACTTTTTACTTGCAATATTTAGTGTCAGGCAATAGAAAATGGTTTAGTATTCATAATCCATTGCAATAATATGCCTTGTGATATGCCCACCCATTCCCCCTGCCCCAATTCTGACACAGCAGCACAAAGAAGAAGTATTTTTACAACACATTTAATTTTATCTAAGCTAATCAGCAATTGAGTTACATCTTGTGCTCTCATAATAAAGCTTGCTTAAGTGGGCTTGAGAATGAAATCATATATATTAACTAGCATTTGAATGACAGTAATGGATGACTTTCATTAATGAATGCACAATCCTAACACAAGCCGTTTTTCCTGTGCGTGGTAACTTTAAACTGAAATGATAAATGAAAACATTTTAAGAACTCATATTGATGATGTCAAGGATGCCGCCAAAGCAAAACAGCAGTGGAAAAAATCATTTTCTCTCCCCTTCCCTCCATCTCTCTCTCTCCATCTATCTCACTCTCTGTCTCCTCCTCCATCTCTCTCTTTCTCTCTCCCCTCCCTCCATCTCTCTCTTTTTCTCTCTCTCATCCCCTTCCTCCATTTCTCTCTCTTTTTCTCTCTCTCACCCCCTCCATCTCTCTCTCACCTCTCCCTCCATCTCTCTCTCACTCCCTCCCTCCATCATTCCCCCCCCCCCCCCCCCGCTCTCCCTCACGCCCCTTTCACCGTCAGGTAAAATGATAAAAAATACAAATTCATTTTCATTGATCCCCACACACCCCTCTGGTTTTTTAAACATATAAAATGCATTGCTCTCCGTGGCGTGGTGATTTGTATGAAGGGAGACACAGCGGTGCTCTGAGTTGCCCTTGCTCTTGGCGCGGGTCTATTGACAGATGTCGCTGCTATCTCCGGATGCCAAAATGCCCACCCAGCGTTGCTCGTCAGTGTGGTCTCAAAGCTGGCGGTAATTTCCTGTTTGAATTAAAACATAATTGGGAATCATGAATCATTAATTTTTCATGGGTTACCCAACCGAAATTCTGTCAAATTGATGCAGTGCCCTCTCTGTCTAGTCATCAAGGTTTCTTTTTTTGTGAGAAGATAATTTCTGCTTTTTACTGGCACCACAGGTGTGTGATTGATTGCAGAGCAGAGCGTGATACTGAAGGGGACATGGGCCCACATTCACACACAATTGCCTTTTGAGAAAGAGCTGTGTATTGCTGAGCCATTCACAAAGGTTTTGAATCTGTCAGTCTGAGTGAAGTGCAAGGGGCCACAGAACCTCTTTAAAAGGTATAAAATGCTGCTAATGACAGCATTACGACACACGAGGCAGGACGATAAAATGGAGTCGTGGGCCTTGCCTGGGAGCCACACCAGGCAGCCATCGCTGGGGTCACGGGAGGTTCTGGTGTCCACCCTTGTGATGACCTGGAACTGATTTAAAGATATCCTGGTAACCTGCCGTAATGTTTCACTTTGGTTGGAATGGGAACCCTCAATCAATGAAAACGCACTGTTTGTGTTTTATGTATGAGCCTTGGGCACCAGCTGATATTTTATTGAGGCAATTGGAGTTACACAGCCCAGACCAGGCCTATGTCACTAATCAATAATGGTTCACTGCAGCCAGTGATGGAACAGCTCCTACGCTAACATTCAGCCGTATACTGTAGCTGTTATGTAAAACAACCTATGCAGCTTACATATTTGTACAGTTTGAAGGAATCAAGGCTACGTATCATGATCAATGGGCTGCGGCATTTCCAGACCTGTAGCCTCTGAAGTACAAGCCCGCTGCCATTCTGCAGCATGGTCTTCTAGGTCAGGGGTGTCAAACTCCAGTCCTGGAGGGCCGCAGTGTCTGCTGGTATCTGTGGTTTCCTTTCAATCAGCAGCCAATTAAGGCCTTGAGAACAAGGTGTGTGGACTCTTTAGCCAATGAAAGACTTAGAAATGTATCTCTCGTGCTGAAACACACCGAAAAAGCAGCAGACACTACGGCCCCCCAGGACTGGAGTTTGACACCCCTGCTCTAGTTCATCATTCAACTGTCAGGCCTGTGTACGCCCCCAGCTCAGAACTCTCTGTTCATCCTGGGGGCGATCGTCGTAAAAGGACAGCATTGTAAAAGGTGAAAAAAGTTGTTGGTTTTTTTATTTGGACAGTAGGGAATATATAGAAACAAGGTATTGGGGTGCATGAACAAAGTGAAAAGTATGCTTAGATGAAAATAGTTGGGAGAGGGGAAGAGAAATGAAACTAAACTGTTATGGAGGTTTGAATAAATCTTGGAGTTATTTACTGCAGTTCTGAAGTTGCCAAAACTCCAGGTATGTACAGTAATAAATATTGTTGTCTGCAATTCATTTCTGCAAGCAACCATTGCGGTCTAATGCATTTGCCATTTTTTCCCCTTTTTTTTCTTTTGGTTGGGGTCAAATTCAGTACTGTGTGTGCCTTGCTTTTTTGTGTAAAGGAAAGACTATTGGAAAACATACGTTATATTTAGAAAATAGTAAACCTTGGGTGAAGCCAATATATTTTTGGCAAGAAATTCATAGCTTGAGATAATAAAAGACAAAATAGTTTTACATTCATTTATGTTTTTATTTTACAATATAATTGTAAAAATGAACTAAAAACAACATATCAATCTACACCACCTATGGCATGCTGAAGGCAGTTTTTCTTTCTACTTTGTTCATCTCTGGATAGTTTTAGGACATAATAGTAGATGTGCGGATCTGGGCCTTTGAAATCGGCCTGCACTCAGAACTGAGTACATAGCAGCACTGATTAAAGCCAAGCTAAGCACTGCTTAATGCATCTGAAGAGCCATAATGATAGTTCCTAATGAAAGACACTGGACGCCATCCTGCTCTCTCCAAGCACGTACCCCTCATCACCGAGCCAACAGAAAATTAATCGTCCTGTTGTAAGGCAGCCTCAATAGACGTCTCACCCCTTTAAGGCTCTTATCTGATTAAGCTATGCCCCTTAAAGGGATCGTTCTGGGGTTTCTGGGTTGTTTTGATGTCATTGCATTTTAAGTACACGTTTTCCATTAGCCCACACAGTTTTTGTGTGTAATGAGGGGTATGTACAGAAGTTTCTGTGGACCTGCCAGGTTAATGGCGGGTATAAGGCTATTCAGGACTATGTGGTCTGAAGGAATACAATACACTTCAAGTGAATCCAAAGTAGTTTGTTATGCCTCTAGAGGTTGGAACTATTTTCCAAGGTACACGCAAGCTGAAACTGCAGTGTTCAGGGAAGCACCGTCAAGAAAAAACCCCTGATATTTATGTTTATAATTGTGAATAAAGCGATGAAATTAATCTGTTTATATTATATACAGCCTCTGGATGCTTAATGCTGCTGTGCATGCTGCTTTGGACTTTGGTGTGTTTTGTTACTTCAGACCACAAATCCCCAAATGCTCCTATACCGTGCAGGTGTTATAAAGCTGGCCAGTCATCAGAATTTTCTGTAAATGGCTAAAATATCCTTCATTGTACATGAGAACTGTCTGGGCCAATCAAGAATATACACTAAAAACCCATAAAGTATTCATTTAAATAGTTGTTGGGCATTATTTTCAGCAGAATGTTAGACAAATACCAAAAAATATCAATTTCTGAATGGGTACATATGCGTACCACACTGACACAGCGTGAGGGGCCTGTCCCTGCTGGGTCTTATCTGATGAGGGCCACACCATTCAAGGCCTTATTCTGCTGAGGAACCCACTACAGCCACATACTTCCAACCATGATTATAAAAGTAATCTCAGTTTGGTAATTAATGTTATTATGCCACTACTGAATATATTACATATTAACTACTATCACTTCACGCACACACAGCCTCATTCACATAAAATTCTCATATACAGTCTCTCAATCTCTCTCATAGAGACACATGCACATGCACACACACACACACACACACATAAACTCCAGTACTTGCACAAACACCCTCTCCCTTACTCACAGGATGTGCACATGAGCACCATAAAGAAGAACAAATCTGTATTCAAAGGCAGTCTCTTATGTTGCATTTAGGCCCATAGTCTTGACAGTGAGTATAAATCATTGTAATCCTTGGAGTGGGTTTTTTTTTCCAAATGCAAGAGACCCTTATCAACAGAATATATCAGCTTTATCACGACTCTCTTGTGATTTTTATCTTTTGTATTTTACACTCTTTTTCCTACACTTGTATAGCCATAGTTTATTGGCAGGGATGGTAATACTCATTTCTTAGGCTATCCAATAATTGCTGTACGTCTCTAGGTTTGGAGGGGTAATGAGGTTTACACGGCAAATGTGCATAATAACTCTCCGTGCTTTTGCGAAATGTAAGCAAAGCAAGTCGAATACAAGCAGCCTACTGTATATCTTCTTCGACTGTACACCAAGCAACTAATGACACCAAGCATTACTTTTATGTTGGCCCAGCCCAACTGCAAAAAAAGTAAGATGTTTGTGCTTTGCTGTGTAGATGCACAGGTACAATGTGGAGATATGCTACACAGGTGAGATGTGTAAGTACAGTGTGTCGGGCAGGTATAATAAATGTATGCTGTGCGGGCATGCTATGCAGGTGATGTGCAGAGATGTGAGTATGCTGAGCAGGGCATATGTGTGTGTATAATGTGTAGCTATGCCACAGTATGCACAGGTGTGATCTGCAGTAACTCAAGTTCATTATGGGTGGAGCGCACCCCCCACCCCCCCTCCAAAACCCCATCCCTGTTGTTGCTGCAGGTAATGTGTCTGATTTAATTCACAAACTCTTCTCTCCACGTGCCAAAGTTAGTGCACCCAACAGGGATCGATCCCCCTTTAATTCTGGTCTGGCTGTCTCCTGTAGCTCTCGTTGTGTCTGAGGCTGAGGGCTGTGTTGTGGTCTTTCTGCTCCGCACCCCTTTAAGCTCACAAACAGCTCATTTAAATGAGTTCTTTCTGCCATTCTTTCTCCCGGGAGAATGAGGTCATGAAAGCAGCTGAGAACCCAAAATAAACATCAACTCCCACAAGCCTCCACTGCAATTATGTTCCTGCCCTTCCTGACTTTGAGCCAATGGCAAGTGAGCTTCTCATGGCGATGAGTCACTCAAGCTGTTCAGATCCCAGCAGGCATGGTGGGGTGGAATTTCTATTATGGTGCGAATAATTGAAACGTGCTATTTTTATTTTATTTTTCTTTCTGGTTAACTATTTGGACTTTGTCTGGCCATTGTTCAAACTGCTGACATTTGAAATGGTGTGTAATTAACAACAAAGAAAGTATTTCTGCAAACATTACATTAGGGTATATAAAGTATATACCTGGTTTGTTCACCAAGGATGATTGCACAGTTTGCAGGAGAAGCCCTTAATTCCCCTTACGGAAATGCAATACAGTATACTAAAGATAAATATATCGTCAAGATATTGGAACACTTGCATGTGTGCAAGTGTGTGTGTGTGTGTGCGTGTACATGCCTGTGTGTAGGCTTGTTACAGCATCACTGTCCAGTTCAGCAGTGAGCTGAAATGAAAGAGGAAGAGATAAATGAGATAAATGTCGAAATTCTTCTCCCACTGTGGATTTTTACCAACTCTCCCCAGCAGCAATGCTCAGCGCCTTCACCGTTTAAATGTCTGTCACTTTCAGGCTTGATCAATAGCAGAGGCAGAACATTTCCATATTTGATTTCATGTATACTCTGACAGATCTCTTCTCATTTTAAAGGTTATAATGATGAAGGATGGGGCCAGTTCCATGCTATGAATAAATATGTGTTGTGTAACTACTTGTTATTATCTATTGATTTCCTCCAAAATAAATATATTTTTCACGGAATAAATGCAATAAGCACATATCTTCCCCAGCATTACTAAGTACACTCTGGTGGAAAAAATACTTAAATTATTTATCTCATTAGTTATCAGGGGCTGAAAGTGTTGTTGTATTCATTAATAATCGTGTGCAAATGACGTATGTGCATGTGTGTTCGTGCGTACACGCTCAAATCCTAACTTTTTAAATCGTCAGGCGAGAAAGCTGCAACTGAACTAAAAGACTTAATTAAACTAAAAACCTTAACTGATTTTCAGCAAAATCCAAATCAATAAAGTAATCAATATTCTTTCTTGACAAAGATGATGTCACAGAGTGTGTAATGAAACACATTTGACATGACCAATGAGACACTCACAAAATAAGACGTACTGAAGATGCAAGCCCAGCGGAAAGCAGGGACGCTCCAGAAGCAGGGAAGAGACGTCCTGCCATCAATCGTGGGTCCTGGGGTGACCGTGTCAGTTCTGTGTAATAAGTCAGTAGCTAAATAACCACTTCCTCTATGAAGGACACAATCATAAAAAGTCCTGTATATATGTGCTTCTCTGTGTTTTTACCACAATTGCACTTACATTTTCCCTTTGAATGTATTACTCATACAGTCATACAGGAAGCACTAAAATGGAAGCAGACAATGGTATTGTGAGTTAGAAACACTGAATTAAATATTTTCATATTCATTTTTAAACTGGAAATCTTACTCATCTGCAAACTAGCAAATCGTTGATAAGCTGGCTTGCAGACCAGTCTTATGAATATCTTGCTGAAGCAATGTTAAGTGCAAAATTGAATACTTTGCTTCAATGATTTTTATTGCCCTATAGCTCTAAAGAAAGACATTGCTTCATGTCTGGTCTTTCACACCAAAAAAATATGTATGAATTCACAATTTTTCTTCTTTCACCAATATTTTATTCTCTGTGGAGCGCTTATGAGTGATTCAGTCCTGGAAATTCCACAAAGCAATGTAATTTAAAGTCTCTTATGATTTCCTTTCAATTAAGAAGTCGAGAGAAGAATTGTTAGTGCTGGAAACTGTGGGATAATTTTGCTTGGATGTAAGGACAGCTCCAATATGTTTCTAAAAATCATACTGCTTTCATTGGCTGTACAAAAGGTCAAAGATATGTGATTGGTGCCACCTTGAAATATACAGTGGTAAAAATGACAGCTTGGGGTTGATGAACTGAGCCAAAGAGCATAAAGCTGATTAATCTCATTTCCATGTTTTATTAGAGAGAATGAAGGCTTTCCTCAGCCATAACAGTAATTATGACTGTCAGTGTGTAAAAGTGCATTTGTTGGCTGTGAGAGAATGCAACAGTATTCAATACAACAATTGCTTGTATGTGGCTTTCTATGTCCGATTGCATTACTTTGCTGTTTTTTCAGAGTAGGCCTTTTTATAATGAAAAAAATCTAATTATTTGACAAGAGAGCAGATGAACGCACCAAAAATTGCAAATCATGTTTCTCATTACACGCAAGTTTTGCCAGCAATTGATAATTGTCTCTTGCAATTAACGGGATCCTGTCTAAAATACATGAGCCATCAAGGACTCATGCCTGCGTAAAAATAGGAAGGGCTCTTGCTGTTTACCCAGGGAAAAGAGCTTCCATTTCAATGAAGGGATCTGAGACAAAGTAGCATAACACTACATCATCTGGTTAGACGGAAAAGTATAAATAATTATGTCTGGAGTTCTGTATGTGGAAGGTCTAGCACAGTGTCTGAAGATCTGTATCAAACTTCAGTGAAGTTTTTTTCCCTTTATCCCTCAATCTTGCCACCCCATCCCTTCTTTTTATGCTCAAGGGCTGTACAGAAACACCTTTAACGAAATTTAATCTTTTATGAACTCTCTGAAAGGTTTCAAAATAAGGAAAATATTCCATTTGAAACAAAATGACAGGTGGAGTCAAATGCTCTGTAAGCCTGGAGACAAAATAAAAGCTACAATTTTCAGATTCCATTTTAAGAAAAAAACAATGTGCCAATGCAGTTCACTATTGATTTTAACATTTTTAATTCAACATGGCATTTGTGGCCTGAGTAGTGATGTACCTGATCTGCACAGTGCAGTCATGCATAATATGGCCCAGCACAAATTAAGATTGTGTTATTGCCAGCTCTACAGTGGGAAAGGGCTATGAGCCAGCCTGGTTCAGCCCTACAGTGGGAAAGGGCTATAATGAGCCAGCCTGGTTCAGCTCTACAGTGGGAAAGGGCTATAATGAGCCAGCCTGGTTCAGCTCTACAGTGGGGAACTGGTATAATGAGCCAGCCTGGTTCAGCTCTACAGTGGGAAAGGGGTATAATGAACCAGCCTGGTTCAGCTCTACAGTGAGAAAGGGGTATAATGAGCCAGCCTGGTTCAGCTCTACAGTGGGGAACTGGTATAATGAGCCAGCCTGGTTCAGCTCTACAGTGGGAAAGGGCTATAATGAGCCAGCCTGGTTCAGCTCTACAGTGGGAAAGGGCTATAATGAGCCAGCCTGGTTCAGCTCTACAGTGGGAAAGGAATACCTGGATTTAGCTCTGCAGTGGGAAAGGAATACCTGGATTTAGCTCTGCAGTGGGAAAGGAATACCCGGATTTAGCTCTGCAGTGGTATAATGAGCCAGCCTGGTTCAGCTCTACAGTGGGAAAGGGCTATAATGAGCCAGCCTGGTTCAGCTCTACAGTGGGAAAGGGCTATAATGAGCCAGCCTGGTTCAGCTCTACAGTGGGAAAGGAATACCTGGATTTAGCTCTGCAGTGGGAAAGGAATACCTGGATTTAGCTCTGCAGTGGGAAAGGAATACCCGGATTTAGCTCTGCAGTGGGAAAGGAATAGCTGGATTTAGCTCTGCAGTGGGAAAGGAATACCTGGATTTAGCTCTGCAGTGGGAAAGGAATACCTGGATTTAGCTCTGCAGTGGGAAAGAGGTATCATGGGAAGGCACAAAGTGAGCTAATGAGGAATGAGTGTCACGTTTCAGGTCTGTCTCGCCATGTTTTATGTTTATTCATGTTGTCTTAGTCACGTAGTGTCTTATCATGTATTATGTTAGTCTAGGTTCGTCATGTTGTTTAGTTATGTTTCGTTACGATTTATTTTCTTGTCATGTCTAGTTATGTTTCGTACGATTATATTACCTTGTTATGTTTAGTGGTTATCGTCGTAGTTTCACTTTGTGTTATGTTTTGACTTATGTTTATTGTTACGTTAACTGGTCGTTGTTTATGCATACACTTTTACATGTCTTTCCGCAAACCTTGCGTTCCGCCTTTTCTCTCTCTCTCTTTCTGTCATTCACTCCCTAATTGTTTCCATTTGTTTATTTACTAAAACTACTAACGCTAGATCAGGATTGGGTAGAAACTAACAAACTAATCATGTGTTCATGTTACCTTACGTTTCTCGTGCATGTCATTTACTAATTTACTAATGCTAGGGCAGGATAGGTTTATTACTAATGATTACTAATCACCTTGTTAAACTTGTCATCCATCGCACCTGTTTTCCATTTCCTTGCTACGCTCTAACTAATTGTCTACACCTGTCTACACCCGCATTTATAGCCCAGTCGCGCAACTGTTCACTGCGAAATTGTCTGCCTCTGTTTACCACGCAACACTTGAGCATTATTTACTATTTGATTACACGTTACGATCCAAGCCTGTTACCGACCATTGTTTATTGATTTCTGTTTTGTTGACCACTGTTTGTTTTTGACCACGTCCTCGCCTACCGTTTTGTACTTTTGCTTCGCTGATTGTTTCATGGTTTCGACTCCCACTTCGCCCACGACTACGCCTCTGCCTGCCGTCCGCCTGTTCATCTGCCCCGCTGACAGCTCTCCTGCTACCGGACCTCCCTGCACGTCTACCGACTACGAGCTTGCCTCTTCCCTCGGCACCGTGCTTTTTGTTTGTTTGTTATTTGTTTGGCTGTGGAATCTTAGTGTATGGACTTTGCTTGTTTTGACTACGTTCCTGGGATTCGTCCCGAATAAAGCCCTAACGGGACTTTATTGTTTCTGAGTCGTGCATTTTGGGTCCAACCCCCACGCACCCGTCTCAATGAGGCCTATAATGAGAAAAAAGACCGTGATGTATGGATAGACAGCTGTATTTGCTGTGAAAAGCCTCTCCATTAATGAAAGGGTGAGGTCCATCTCCCTTCTATAGTGTTTTCATCTTACCTTTTAGTGCCATATAGAAATAGTGTATATTAGTATGTATTTAAGAACTTAAGTGGAGCCTTGTATTCCTCTGGAATATGTATCATGAATGAATTTTAGTGATGAATGAGAGTGAATAAGACTGAAAGGCACGGTAAGAATGGGAGTTTCTGCAGTCAGATGGCTTTCCTTCTGAGAGCTCAATCAGACCCATGTTTTGGCAGCTCTCCTCTTCCTCCTGACCTGATTTGTGGTCCTCTGCTGCTAATGACCACAGCTGAAGATGAAACCATGTTTTAAATGTCCTTACCACTATCCATCATTCAGGTTATGTCATCATCGCCCTGCCACTTCCATCTTCTTCCCCAGACCTCCCTTCCTCTGCCCGCCATTAGGTGAGCATGATCGGTTCGTGGTGAAGCTTATTTGTTTCTTTTCTTTTTTTAGGGTATAATTGCTTCTTATAATTTTCCTTTGGAGCTTTCCCCAGAGCTGGGCTAATTAATAAATTGAAATACTTTTATCTCTTTAGATGCCTGTAAAATGTTTATATTTTCTGGATATCCCTGAGAAATGGATGTACAGTAATTTGAAAGAAATCGAAATTGCTTTTAATCTGCTGGAATTCTACTGGTGTCTGAAACAGATTGCTGCAAATGATTTTTGACCCAGTATTTGCACTCCCATAAATAAATTCCTTAAATATCTTTGCAAAATATGAAGCATCGCAGCTAGATTCATCAAAGTCCTACCTCATGTAAAATGTGTATTTCTAAATTATTATTTCTGGTGCGGTCATCAGATTTTAAATTCATATTCAAATTTTACATAATCCCGATCATATTTCTACCTGTATAACCTTCAGAAAATGGCATTCCCAAAATGAAATAATGTCTAGACATCATTTATATAATATTAACAAGCTTAAGGAAGACTTTTGAATGAAATGTCAAATCTGTGAGCTCTCTGTTTCTAAGGTTGTGTCCTCTGCTATGTGAGTAATTGGGCCCGGGGGTCTGCAGCCCTGGTCCTGGAGAGCTGCCGGGTCTTCTGGATTGTTCTGGTGAGCCACAGGCTATTTTGGGTTCTCTTGGAGAGCCACAGGGTCTACTGGGCTTTTGTCTTAAAATCAATGAGTGACATCCAGCCCATCAAACTAGGTAACAGGAGTTAATTTAATCAACTGCTCTCTGCTCTAATCGATTAAGTAAGCTTTCATCAACAACAAAAAACAGAAGCCCCTGTGGCCCTCCCAGACCAAAGTTACAGAACCCTGAATCAGACTGTGCAGTGGGGGATGATGGCTGCCTTTGTAATGTTTTGCAGGCATTTAGGGCTAGTGTATAACCATGAAAAACAAAAGTGGTTATACGATCCAGTAGGGCAAGGTGAACTGGGGATCATTAAGAGGGAAATGACAGTACATTTACCACAGTTACATTTAATGCTATATGAGTCTTTCTGTTTGTGCGTTTTGCCGGTACATGAATTTAAACACTTTATAGAATTCTGGTCTCATGTTTTTATACTTTTATGGTTTTATCATTCCATTCCTAATGTCTCAGTTAATGTGAAACATGGTCCGGTTTATTTTCCTCGAAATATGAGTCTCTACCACTCTCTTGCACAATGCAAATTGCCTGAGAAATAAAAGTAGGTGGCACGGAATACTTCAGTGTGTATATAATTATTTGAATTTCAATAAGTTTCCTATGTGTAGAGATGACCCTAACTATTTCAAAACTCTTCATTAATTTCTGGTTTTGATGATTTTATGTGCACTTATGACCCCACCATATTCACCAGTGCAAATGTATTAATTTAAAATTAATGTAACTCAGTTCTCTTGTGTTTCCTCATTTATATTCTTGGAAGACTTTATCATTATGTCTTTAATTTATGCATATTGAAGTACTTCATATTACCTTTTTAAGAAATAAAAAGATAAATATGCCAGCTTCATAAGAACATCCAATTATTTCCAATTATTTCAGATATGACCAAATAACCTCTCAAGAAACACGGAGACATTCATCAGCTTTTCATTCCAGTACATAAAGTACAAGTATTGTATTGCCCAATGTATCTCCCAAATTCCTGGATGGATGGATCCTACTATGCAGGATTTTCACCTTGAAAATATTCTCAAACAAACATGCTCAGTCATTACTATTATACACTGGCAACCTGTGTCTGTGTTCCATTCTGCCCAATATCTTGCATGTCTTTTTGTTTGTATTTGTTATTCTGGAAACTCCTCAAGCCGCTTCTTGGCGTGGTTTTTAAATGTTTATTTCTGTGTTGAATCTGAAAAGCATGTCTCCAAAAGACTGAACTCATACATTCTATGATCCAATAGATGGAGGGCAAGAGGAGACGTCTGTCGATGGGTTACTACAGTGGTGACTGCTAGAGATTAGCCTTGGTGGCTAACCATTAATCAAGCGGCTGGCCAGGTTTGGTAACAGATAGCTTCCTCCTAATATGTTACTAAATTCAGCTTTGTACATCAGATAGCTGGCCACGATAGCTGGGTCCCACTGCACAGTATTACTGCTTATATTTTCTGGGAGATTCTACCGGCTTACCATGATCACTACTAATTTAAAGGCAAACCCGCGCAAGCCACGGTCATGACCAGGCTTCGATACCAGACTGCCAGCCGCATGACATCACTGTATCCCAGCCAGGGCTTGTGAGCAGATTAGGGTGGTAGCAATTCTCAGTCATCGCTCAAAGCGTTCAGTCATCGCTCCACTCCCAGTCCGCTCAGGTTGTTCCACACTCCACTCAATCTGCGCTCCCTGCTCACACCACAATTCTCGTTCCACGTTCATGATATTCAAAATTTTACAGGCATCTCTTGAATTTCTTATCTGTCAGTAATGAACATGGGTGCATATGAAATGAAAAAGTATACCATTCAAATTCGTCGTGATGTAAATATTAATGTTTTTTGCTCAATTTCCATTGTTCCCGGTTTTAATGGAACAATAGTATATTGGATTTAATAGCCCATTGTTTTACTTTACACCATGTTGCAATTAGGTCCTATTTTTAAAACACCAAACAGGGCTGTCTTCCAATCTTGTGCAGGTGAAGCATGTTTTCATGATGCAGCAGAGAAGCTTTCAACAGCTCACTGCTGCTGTGTTTCTTCCACGAGAAAATATAATCAACCCCATTTGCTTTACTTAGCTAGCCACAGGATAGTTTGTTTTGGGATTTACAGTATACATACAGCACAATATTCGAATTTTTTGAAATACATATTATAAAAGATAGCATCTCATTGGCTGACTAGTAATAGCCAACCCATCTTGTGATTTTTCCGCCTAATACTGTTTCCTGGAGACATGTCTCTTAAGATCCCAAAATACATCTTCGTGGGCAGCGACAACTGCAATGCGTTCCTTTTCTACTCCCACCCCCTTTCATGTGACACTTGTACATTTAACATTCATGCGCGTGTGTTAACTTGTATGGTAACTTTCCCGCGCTACACAACCCAACTGCGCGATTAGCTGTCTGTGACCAAGATGAGGAGCAGGACTGGAGTGAAAGAGAGTGCCACTGCTCTGACACTTGCACTCAAAATTCCCGCTCCACGCCTTGCTCTGCTCCACCTCCCCAACGCCCTGATCCCATCATCTGAAGGGATGAGGCTCTCCACAGCCCATTACGATGGTGATTAATAGCAGCCAATGCAGACCCAAAGAGACAGGCTGCTGAATAGACTCAAGGGTCAAGTACTTCCATGACTCGAAAAATGAACATGCTTGTAATTTCACTGCTGAATTAAGCCATATTTTATGTCAGGTATGTGTTAGTACAGTGAGGAGAGAGTATATAAGTTTTTTGGATTACCTTGTGTAGTAAGGAAGGAGGAACATCCAGCCCTCACCTTCAGACTTCCATGTTGCTTCTCTTTCCTGTAGAGGCTGTCCTCAGACATTTCCTCCTTTCCAGCCAATCCACCAAATGAGCGTTGATACGAGAGAACCTTTCCTATCAGTCTTCCAGCACATCCGTAACAGTACTACAGGGGTTTGCAACCGACCGATAAACAAAAAAATCCTACTGTTGCTGTGGAAGGGATTTAACCTGAAGTCATTCAATACACGGCAATCAGCACAAGTGTATGATATGTAAAATGTAAGCTGTGAAGCCCTAACTAGATAAAGACGTCTGAAAATAAGGTAAACCATCAGAATGTATGATATAAACCCATTTACAAGTAAAAGATTTTCTAAATGCCAAAATGATAACAGCTCTCTTCTATTTAGTTTTCTCCTTTCCTTCTGTGATTGGGCATGTTGTCATTTGTATTATCAGTAGCAGCAAGCCTTTTATCTTTGAAGTCTCTATATGTGTAATTTTCTCTGGGATGGCCACTCATCTGGAGAGCGCAAGAATAGTCTCTTTATAGGAAAGTGCATTCATCACATCTGTGATTCGACTGCCGTTTTCTTCCCCAGGAAGTTCCCATATTCAAATGCACACCACAAGAATGTACGGCTGCATGCAGAAGGCCTGGTCATTTCACCACTGTAGCTCAGGCATGCTTCAGAATGGTTTTATTTGATTTTTTCTTTCCATTCTTTTTTTTTTTGTTTGTTTCAAGCCCCATTTGACATCTGCTAAATGTGTGGGTCCAGGTTGCAAATGCGATCTCCCATCTGCGCAGTCGCTCCTTCCGCTTCACGGAATGAAAAAACAGAACGCCGGGTGAAGCCGCCTCCTGCACGTCCACAGCTCGCTGACACCGCCCCACCTCCTCCCACCCAGAGGCGTGCTCCATCGAACGCCATTCCCATTAATCCCAACAACAGGGAGAGTCGTCGGGCCCTGCTCCGTGTGAGGTGGTCTCCGCACGTCCCAGCCTCGTATCCCGAAAGCCCCTGGAGTTTCTGTCAGGGATGAATCACCGTCCTAAATGCACCTGGTCAGAGCCTTGTTTGTAAACAGCAGTCCAACTTACATGCCCATGTCACCACTGAGCATCACCACAGGGAAAAGCAGACTAACCATATCAGAGCAGGAGTTAAGATATAAAAGACTTCCTGATCTCCAAATGCCCTCATTCTCAATGTAAGTAGCTTTTCGATCATCTCCGCCATCTTTAAGACTCATTTACATTGTGTACCAGTGTGAGGAGCCTCGTCTTTAGCTGCTCTCAGCTTCCTTTTGTCTCCCCGAGCCTGGAAAGCTTCCGTGGGCACGGACAGCCACAGCCTCCCTGACAGCGCACACATGGACAGGCTGATTGGTAATCAGTCCAGGTGTTTCTAGCTGTGTTCATCTTATAAAAGGGCACGCCATGCCTCGGGAGATCACCTCTTGGTACATATTGTGTGTACACAGCCGCGCTACAAATGCTGCAATTTGGCTGCTTGATATTTGATTTCTTTTATCACCTTCAGAAGAATAGAGTGGCCTCTGGCCAGTGCACCCTTTCGCATGTTTCTCTCTTGATCAGTCGCCCCCTGCACGTAGGCTCTCCTGGATATCTTGCTATAGGCGATCGTTTCTCCAAGCTTTACCTTCAAAGCAGACGAGCAGTGTGTGTGTTTGCTTTGTAGGTCAGTGGAGCAGTTTTAGAATGACCTTAGTAGGGGTTTAAACCTCCAATTCAGACTGCTAGGTTATTGACCCCTGAGATTAGAAATAGCCATTTCAGTTATAAGGTTGTTTGAAATAGCCATCATGTTGAAGCTTACAGGCCACTAAAGTCATTGCAGTTGATCTATTCCTCCATCACCTGTATCCTGATTGTGTGATTAAATGTGTGTTGGGACCAAAGGGACTCTCACAAATTTTAACACAGAGCTGCTGGGTCTTAATGCACTCATGACATAGTATAGCCTTAAAAAATAAATGAGCACTGTATTACCAGCAGGTGGGAGGCTTTTTTTTTGCTTCTGAGGGAACCCAGTTGTGAGCTCTGACCGTTTGTGGTTCAAGAGAATCGTGAAGCATTTGCTGGAGCCTGCTGATTTATGGGCTCCCCCCATGCCATGTCTTTTTATAAAACAGTTCAGCTATGTGAAAAAGGTCAAAGCAAACATAAATAAATAAATGTTTAAGTCTATTCTTTTAACATTTTGTCCCCCACTTTTTTTTTCATGGCGTGCAGTGTATACATACAGTATATACAGTATGGGTGATGTGTATGTACCGTATATCTTGCTTAAGAGTAAGTTCTCACATTAAGATGTCTTTTTTTTTTTTTTTACTTTGCCTTCACTATAGACGATAAATAGCTACAGCGTAAGGAGTAATTGTGTTCAATTTTTAGTTCTGTCCATCAGTCCATTATACAATATTAGTGTACACCCCTGTTGATGGGGTGGGAGTAGATACACACTTTAAGCTGTTGATTTAGGAGGTATTGATTGCTCCTGTCTTGCTGTTGATTAGAAGGCTGCAGACCAATAAAGTTGTTCATCAGAAGGTACTGGGTACACTTCTTAAGGTGTTGATTAGAAGACTGTGGTTACATCATTAAAGTTGTTCATCAGAAGGTAGGGGTAGAAGTTGTTAAGCTGTTGATTACAAAGTTGTGGTTACACCCTCATACTGTTGAATAGAAGGTAGTGGTTAAACAATACATGTTGAATTGTTGATTAGAAGGTAGTGGTTACTAGGGGTGTAAACCTTTGACTAGATGATGATATGATACGGATACGGAGTAATGATATGATGCGATATGATTTCTCTTCATTCATCGCAATAAGATGCAATACAGTACAATTAGCTGGTTGCAATGCTCATGTGACCATTACATTTAACAGTTCCCCCTCATCCCACAGATACTCCGAGGATATTGAAAGAACAAACATTTTGACTTTCAGAGTTAACAGTGGGTAGCACTGGCGCCTCACAGCAAGGAGGTCCTGGGTTCGAATCCTCGTCGGCCGGGGCCTCTCTGTGCATGTTCTCCCCGTGTTTGCATGGGTTTCCTCCGGGTACTCCGGTTTCCTCCCACAGTCCAAAGACATGCAGGTTAGGCTGATTGGAGAGTCTAAATTGCCCGTAGGCATAGGTGTGAGTGAATGGTGTGTGCGCTCTGTGATGGACTGGCGACCTGTCCAGGGTGTAGTCCTGCCTTTCACCCAATGTATGCTGGGATAGGCTCCAGCCCCCCTGCGACCCTGTTCAGGATAAGCGGGTTCAGATAATGGATGGATGGATGGATGGAGTTAGCAAGTGCGTTTATTAAGAAATATCCTGATATGTGGTGTTGGGTTTAGAGCCTTCATTTTTGGAAAGAACCTCTATACCCAAGTCATTTTTAGGAAGAATTGCTCTTATGATAGAATTCTCATCGGAAAGCGTGACAGCAGTGAAAGACACGATATTGTTGGGGCTACATCACACAGTGTGACATTTACCAACTGTAAAAGACGACCGATATCGCAAAATGTGCAGCCAGCATATCTAAGCCAAGCTAACTAACTAACAACTCAAGGTAAGAGAGCTTTGAGCAGTGGCAGTGGGTCAGCTGAAAGACCAGGGGAAGGGGGAAGACCAAACCTTTATTTTAAACTGATCATTGATCTCAACCTGTATTCATTAAGTCGTGCTGATTAACAAGCATGCTGACGATTAAATTGTTGGAGATTAAATGATCCGTTAATCACCAGTCACTGGTGGTCAGTAACAGATTGACAGTGTTGCAAGCTATCTAACTTACCACCAGACTGTCCCTAGATTTTGTTTTAGCTTGAGTGCTGCGTATTAAAAACTTTTCCTTCATTTTTCCCATTCATTCAGCTCTGGCGCTGTGCACTCTAACTCTTAGAAGAGCTGGGAAAACCTTGAAAGGAGCATTGCATATTTCTTCCAGGCATGCAGATGGCTGTTGCTGTACACTCGCCATAATGTTATGTCGCATTTTCACTTGCACATGCGTTGAGTAGCCTAGGCTGGCGCCTGCTTTATTAAAAATATATCTCTTCATTTTTAAAACTGCACTTTCTATGTTAATAATTAAAATTATGTTTAAAAATAAATGCAAGTTTGCCATGTAAATGAAGGCTTCAACACGATTCATCATGATTCAACCACGTCACATTGATGCAGTTGTATTGTGACCTTCACATCGTGATGGCTTGATGGATCTTTACACCCCTAGTGGTTACAGCGTTAAAGCTGTTCATGAGAAGGTAGCAGGTATAGTCATTAAGGTTGATTAGAAGATTGTGGTTACAACCTTTGAGCTGTTGATTAAAGGTACTGGTTAGGCCCATTAAGCAGTTGATTAAAGGTAGTGGCTACACCAGTTAAGCTGTTCATTAAAGGTAGTGGCTACACCAGTTAAACTCTTGATTAAAGGTAGTGGCTACACCAGTTAAGCTGTTGATTAAAAGCAGTGGCTACACCAGTTAAGCTGTTGATTAAAGGCAGTGGCTACACCAGTTAAGCTGTTGATTAAAGGCAGTGGCTACACCAGTTAAGCTGTTGATTAAAGGCAGTGGCTACACCAGTTAAGCTGTTGATTAAAGGCAGTGGCTACACCAGTTAAGCTGTTGATTAAAGGCAGTGGCTACACCAGTTAAGCTGTTGATTAAAGGCAGTGGCTACACCAGTTAAGCTGTTGATTGGAAGTTTATGGTTACCCCCCTTTACTGCTGCGTCCCCTGGCTTTGCCATTTGGCGCCAGGGAGGGAGGAAGGCTGGGTCTCAGCAGTAGCAAAGACAGAGCAGAACAGGACCAAGTGGCGGCAGCCACGCTGATGCCGACAGTGATGAGCTAGTTGCCTTGGCAACTGGAAGAGCAGGCTCGGGTGGGCGCCTGAGATGTCTCCCCCGGGGAGGAGCAGAAGGAGAGTGGGGGAGTGGGGGGATGACAACCATTAGAAAACTGAAGCCCCTTCCCCCCTCCCCATGGCCTCCAAGTTCACATGCTTTATTATTAACCAGACTTTCACTGACCATTGCTCGACACAGAATGGCTTTGGCTCCCTGGATCCACTCCGTGACAAATTTGTCTGGGAGGCATATTAGTGGAGATGTGCTGGCTTTGTCAGTAAAAATGAATCTGCGGGGACTTCATTCTTTTGTAGTAGTAAAGGCCCTGTGCCCCCCTAATTCACCTGCCTTTATCAAGGCAGTGAATATCGGCTGAACTGGGAGACCTGCGTATAAATATAAAAGCAATTCCCAGTAGACAAAGGGCAATATCAACATAGAAATGCAGCAATCAGTCCATACCAGTTTGAGGCTTTCCAGACCAAGAAATCATCCAGGCTACATACAATCAGACAGCTATCGACTGATACAGAATTCTTAGCCGATATAGACCAACAATTATTTACACAAATTACTGTATGTTTTGAGCAGGGATGTGTATTTACTGAGTTAATATATGTCATAGGAACAGAGTTTTTGGCATGTTTGAAATCTGACTAATGAGGAAAAAAGCTACTGTTGTTTGAGAAAATGGCGATGGTATTAGAGGCAAACTGAGGAGATCAGGGGTGTGACTCGGCTGGGACCACTGGCCCCGGGTGACCTGAAACACAGCCACCATATTGATTCCAGTTGAGATGGTGCATCCATTTTCCTCTGTGAAATACAGAGCCCTGCCCACAGAGCGGTGCTCCTTGTCCTCCCAGGGCAGATTGCCGAGCCAAACTCTAAAGGCAGAGAAAGATTCCCTTGACCTCTTCCCTGACCCCTCTAAAAAAGAGGATATTAATCCATTGACCTCAAACAAAATGATGCCGCCTATCCTGCGAGCTGAGTAAACAAGTAATATCCCCCTAAACGGATATCTGAAGATTGCCTGATGCAAATGTCATCCCTCCTCCCCTATCTCTCGTTCTCACTCTCTCTCTCTCTCTCTCTCTCTCTCTCTCTCTCTCTCTCTCACTCTCTCTCTCTCATTCTCTCAGTATTGGTCAGAAGGGAAGAGCTTCAATAATGTATGACATTTATAATGTATAAGTGTGGCATACAGCAAAGTGAGCCATATAGTGTGCATTCTGGCATCATATTCTTCATAAAACTAAAACTACGTCAACATGATGCTTAATTAGGCACTTCAGTAAGGAGATTCTGTCCAAATTTACACTTATACACCGATAAACCACAACATTAAAACCACCCGCTTAAACCATTTTTGTTTTCAGAATTAAACATGCACAAGTGAATTGCATTTACAAGTTTAATTTTTAAATTAAAAAATTAAACTTTTCCCTCCATTGGAATTACATAGTACTGCATGTGGTGAATAGAGAATAGTATAGATCCCATGCATAGAAATATCTTCTTCTTTTTTTTAAATATGAAAAATTCTACAGGTCTACATGGATGGTGCAGTGGGTAGCACTGCCACCTCACAGCAAAGAGGTCCTGGGTTCGCATTCTGGTCGGCCGGGACCTCTCTGTGCGGAGTTTGCATGTTCTCCCCGTGTTTGCGTGAGTTTCCTCCGGGTACTCCGGTTTCCTCCCACAGTCCAAAGACATGCAGGTTAGGCTGATTGGAGAGTCTAAATTGCCTGTAGGTATGAGTGTGTGAGTGAATGGTGTGTGTGCCCTGTGATGGACTGGCGACCTGTCCAGGGTGTATTCCTGCCTTTCGCCAAATGTATGCTGGGATAGGCTCCAGGGGGGCTGCAACCCTGTTCAGGATAAGATATTTAAATAACCTCCCCCCTGCAGTGATTTAAAAATGATTTAAAAATTTTACTTTTGAATGCAATTTACATATGATTATAAGCTTATATAAGTACACATGCCATATAATGAAATATTAAGTGTTTATAGGTAAGTTTATACAGTTTTTTTAAGCATTTTTAATCATGAAAAATGATTAAATGTTATACTCAACATTCAATGAAACTATCTTTTATTCATTTATTAATTTTATTTATATTTATATTTATTATATTGTTTTATAATTAAGGATTTTGCATTAACAAAACCTAGGGATTTTATATTAACATGTAGAAACCATACAAATAATACAATACAATAAAATAAGAATATTATGAACAGATGTGTTACAGAGAATCTGGAAGCAACAGTAAAAAATTCAAGAAGCCCTAATAAAAAGAATGGAAGAAGTGCTGTCAATTAAAATTTTGATATTTTTACTGTTTTATTTATCAAGCCATCAACAGTAGTGCATCGTTAAACATGCATATTCCCATTGTCCACATGTCACACTTCTTCAATAATACATAGTGAAACCTCGCAAATACAAACACAGCAGGGTTGGGGGGCCAATCACAACTCTGTTTATAAGAAGAATGTCTGTTGTATAGCATACAGTATACTGTATATAAAATCATCAAACACTGTTCTGGTCTGTTCTGCAAAGGCATATGGGCACACAAACACATTGCTAGTCCGACCCTACGCACCTGCCAGACCTCTCCATTCTGCTACCTCTACGTCTGGCACCTTCACCCCTTCGCACCTGCACTCCTCGGTCACGACTGCTGTCTGTTATATGGCCCCACGATGGTGGAATGACCTTCCTGTGGACATCAGAGAACAGCTTTGGTCAGTCTTTGACCACTTTCAAGTGCAATGTAATGTCATGTAATTTGTGAAACTTAGTTTTGGCACATTCAACATGAACTTCATAGAACTTCCTACTGTTGTTTTTTTTACAGGATCTTTCGGGGCCAGCAAAACTCGTTTCTGCTTGAGAGAGGACCAGGCGGTCCCTCAAGAATGGAAAAACCCTGATGCAGTTTTCATGAGGAGCCTAGCTCCCAGAGTGGCTATCATAAGAATATAAAATGCTCTATCAATAATTAATCACATCAGCAAATTGTGTGTGTGTGTGTGTGTGTGTGTGTGTGTGCTTCTGAGACTGGGTGTGAGACAATATCACTTTCAGCACTTGCTCCTCTGCAGAGTGGCTCCTGTACTCTATACAGTGCTTTCCCTCTGATTTTAGTGTCTCATACAGAAAGGTATCACTGCTGAAAGCTTAATGCTCTGAAACCTTTTATCTGAAGGAATCTGCCACCACTTAAATAAAAGCAACTAATTACGATTTACCCTTTAAAAGAAAAATAAAGAAAGGAAAAATAAAGTATCTGTGTGTATATAATTGGTTTAAATGCTGCTTCACTTTGACAATTTTTTACATTGATTTGTAATATTATGCCTTGCTTTCTTTGACTATTTGGCTTGGTAATCACCACTTACCACCACCTGAATGAAATAGACATGTCCTCATTGCCCCCATCTCTGATATTATTCTGTCCAGGATTTATTTCCGTCTTTCTGTTAATCTTTGTTTCTATCAAACTAATTTTGGCAGAAGAGACAGAATAGAAGACTTTGTTCTTCTTTTACTTTTATGATACTTCTCGCTTCCTTGATAAGTTTGTTCTATTCATATCAGTTCCAGGGCAATCAAAATTAGATTTACTTTCCACAGCTTACATTTTCACATATTATCAATGACAAGCACACTGAAGCCATCATTCATACAGAATCCGTCCAAAGAGAACCAGAACCAAACTACATGCACACATTAATAAACTTCACACTGACATTATTTAACTTAACCAGAACAAGAGTGAACGCTGAACCGAACTGGCACGCAGTCCACGCAGATGGGACCAGACCGCAGGCTCGAGACCCTGTCGCTGTGAGGAGCCAGGGTTACCCACTGTGCCATCATGCTGTATCTCTGCTACTCTGAAAAAGACTCTTCAGAGCTGTGCTGGCAGTCATGATGTTTGGACACTGATTTCATTGCCCACCACTGAGAGACTGCCCCAGCAGGATGCTTGGGTCATTTATTTATTCATTTTTTGAGTTATCTCTTGACCTCCACAATATTTCCCCCCATCGTCTCTGTAAATACTCTGAACAACTAAAAACTTTCTTCTTCTATGTCATCAGGAAAAAAAAGATTTTGCCATTCAGGAGCTGCACGTGAGTGGAATATAAAAACGTTTGCAACTTTTTATATTTGATGGAATAGCAAGCAGAATACAAAATGTGAACAATGACAAGGACAGCCATGATTCATATAGACTACTTACATACATTTAAAAAATGTATTTTATAACTAATGAATACTGAAATTTTTTTGGAGGGGGGTTGTTTTACTTGAATATCTGCAACCCATACATTTGTTAAAGGTTGTTATGGGAGAGCTGCTTTTCATGAACTCCATGACAGGTAGAGATACAATGAGCTGTCCTCCATTTACGTTTTTGTACTGATTCAGAGAATTTGCTATGAGAACAGCACAGTAATGACCCTTTTTTGAGACTAGGTAGGTCAAATCCTTTTTTCAGGCAAAACTGTTTTGCAAAGTGTGTGCTCAGATGATTTAGCTTGTTCAGCTCATGCTGTGTGTGTGAGTGTGTGTGTGTGTGAGTGTGTGTGTGTGTGTGTGTGTGTGTGTGTGCGTGTGTGTGCTTGCTGTTCTGTGCCCTACTGATGATCACTGCTTTTTTGTACTTGGATTCCATCTGATGGCATAAAGGCCTATTATTCAACACTTTACTACAAGACTCCTGATTTTATAAATTGGATTGTTTATTTGTAATTGGACTGATAATTTGTTGGCCTGGGAACCCACAACAGTATCAATTCAGCTAGCCTGCTACTTCTGCCCTCCTTGTGCCAATAACCGGACCTTCCCAGATATTCAGCTATATTTGTCATTTTCATAATTAATATTAGTATAATTTATTAATTAAAATCAATAATTATATATTACATATAACTCGACTGTTAAACTCACCGTTTGCCCAGTGCCGGCTCACCCTGTGAGCTTGGTTCTGCTCAAGGTTTCTTCCTGTTAGTCAGAGTTCTTCTTTGCCACTATCACCCTAGGCTTGCTCTGAGGGGGCCTCGGCATTGTGACAATATTATGCTTTAAAAGGTGCTATACAAATAAAATTGAATGGAATTGAATTGAATTGAAAAGTGCCCTTTGTGAACTTAAGAAATTGGCTCGAGTAAAAGTCAACCGTAGGCTGTCAGTGAGTCATGCTGAAACACAGGAACACTATGAAACAGTCAGTGGCTGGCAGTCCTACAGGGCGACATGTACTCATCTGTAGTATTAGCGCGGGAGGGAGGTTTTTATCATTTCATTGGGCCTCTATACCCCTGAAACAGCTAGGCATGATGTACAGTCTTCTCATATATGGGCTGCACAGCTTAGTTGATTAATTGTTGGGTGGTGGGCGGTTGGGGGGAGCAGCTTGCAGCAGCAGGTGTTTCAGGTAAGCGTGTGTGTTTGTCTTCACTTGAATTGACAAAGGATGCTTCAGAGACAGGACAGGTGTTGTGAATCGCATCTTGGGAGAATGTGAGGATACAAAAGTTGGGCTTAAATAATGAACATTTAAATAAATGTCTGGTATTCAATACATGCTGTCCTTAATCATGGTACAGCACGTGTTCAGAATGCACTATTTGAGAGGTTTTCTGGTCCTTTTTTCGTCAGAGATCAAAACTTTGACTAAAACCTCTGACTAGATCCCTCAATCTCATGCCAATGAACACATCACCATGTTATACCTGTTAAAATGTAAATCTGCTTCTGTCTGGCCTTGTTCATGTTGTATTTTTTGAGATTAAAAAAATATATTATTGGACTGACATTTCATTTATTTATTGTGGATTTTCCAGATGACTTGCCATTTGGAATGACGGGACATGAAAACCATTTAGAGTGCTAAAAACTTTGAATAACAAATATCTCACGCCACCCCCAATTTTTTAATCATTGCGCGTTCTGTCGTTATTTTGTTTTTATTTGAGTGGCTGCCAAAATGCCACTGGTTTGACTTGTTTTGTGATGGAAAATAAAAGCATGTGGTGCCTCGGTAAACCACAATGCCAGATGGCCGTTAAAACACTTGCTTCCCTGATGTTAAAACATGGAAGTGGTCTGAAGGCAGCGTCCTGGTTTGACCGCAGTCTGAATCCAGTGTGGCACACGGTACCGCTCAACAGCAGACATAACCAACAGAACTCGCTGGCACTTATTTTGGAAAACACCTAGAATCGCAATATAAAAGGCCTTGACAAGGCTTTGATTTCAAAGGCAAAATCGCGGTGTTCGTAAATTCTGCCCGAGGGTTGATCCAGTGACACCATTTGGTATAATCAGGCCAAATATGTTATTGTTTTGCTTTCAAATACTTTTCTGTGCTTCATTTTATCTTTGCTGGTGCAACAAAGAGGACAAGAAGGTGGGGTTTGCAGTTTTTGAGAGTATTTAATTGGTTCAAATACACCGGATAAGCTCAGTAAACCATAGAAAAGTATTTAAATCCAAAACAATTACGTACTTGACCCAGGTCTGGTTATAATCATGTTTTAAAACTGTGTTTATTTTGTAATGCACTTAGCTTTTCAATCCTTTCTAAAGAATGGTATTTCTCTATGTGGTCTTTCTGTGTTTTGTGCCATGATGCAGGCAGTACAATTTGTCCCAAAGACAGACAGAACTTCACTCAGTGACCACTAGGCTCAGGATTGGTACCACCTATGCTGTGAATATTTACATTTTGTGCACCTAAAAATCCACAAACATGGGGAAAAAAGATGCAACCCACTTACATTCATCACAATTTCACAATTTAATGTCAATCACGCATTTGTCTAATTTGTGAAATTAAATGTCTTATTTTTTAGTGGCTTGAAATATGTGATTATGATGTGACACTTCGGCACTCTGGCATGTCCCCAGTACAGTACACCCTGCAGCTCAGCTCAAACTCTGGCACCGTGATTTAGAAATCAAGTGCAATATGTTAGCTTTAAACAGTCAGCCCTTTTCATATGAAGAAATGTAAGAAAGTGGAATCGTGGCCTCTAAAGAAAAACAGTAGGGTGAAGTCAGGTAATTTAGGAAACTTCAGGTTCTCAGTGTCCCCTGACCGCTGGTCGGGTAGTGAGGGCAGACTCAGAAACTGCATTTACAAAGTAATGTTCCAAATTACCTGAATTCACCCTATAGTAACAGACTTCTTCAATTCCTACACATCCCAAGATTCACAGTGCCTCTGAACGGTGACGCATCATGGCTGACTCCAGCAGCTGCCGCAGTGGCTGTGATTCGTGTGGCTGGTGCCAGTTCTGAGTCTGTCCCGCTGGGAGTTCCACTAAGACCGTGGCTAGGTCAAGGTCACACGAGGTTGTTTTTGGGGTGCGCTAGCAGGAATGCCTGGGTACCGCTAGTGCTAGGGTCTGCAAAGCCGCTGTCATCCGCCAGTGACTAGGGCCCTAGGGATCTGTTCCTGGAGACACCATGTCCTGAGATGAGCTCTGTCATCTTCACTGCAACGCAGCCTGTATGTGTGTGTATGTGCCTGAGAATGTGTCTGTATGTCTGTGTGTGTCTGTGTCTATGTGTGCATGTGTGCACGCATGTGTGCATTCATCCCAGACTCAGCATTGGGCAGTACATGTTAAATCTTACAGAGAAATCATGGTATTATGTAATATTTCTGAAATATTATAATATTATACACACAGTGAGCAATTTATTAAGTAGACCTGTACACCAGCTTGTTAATGCTAATATTTAATCCTCCAATCATGTGGCAGCAACTAAATGCTTAAAAGTATGCAGATGTGGTCAAGCGGTTCATCTGTTGTTCAGACCAAATGTCAGAATAGGGAAGAAATGTGAACTAAGTGGCTTTGACCGTGGAGTGATTGTTGGTGCCAGACAGGGTGGTTTGAGTATCTCAGAAACTGAGAGTCCTGAGAGTCTCTAGACCATGTAGGGAATGGTGTGAAAAACAAAAGCATCCAGTGAGCAGCAGTACTGCGGGAAAAAATGCATTGTTAATTAGAGATGTCAGAGGAGAAGAGAAGATCAATAAGTCTAAAAAATAAGTCTAATAAATACCTAATAAAGTGCTCACTGAGTGTACATCCATGCACATATTCAAATATTCATAATCAAATATTTATATGATAAATAATGATGTCATTTGCATCATGGTTCAAAGGCATAGTTTTATTATATTTCTGCTGATTTTCATTTTTATGTTTATATGTAGTGTTTAAATGTAAAAAATTTATTTCAAGAATAAAAAAAATACAAAAAATATCTTGACAAATGTGAATTCAGTTGCAAGCATATTTCAATTAATAGCATTAACATGACTGCTTTGTGAGCATAAACGCATTTGATATGGTATTTGGTCATTTGAGCATTAGCAGGATAAATATCCTTTGCATGTATAGCATGTATCAAATGTAATTCTGCATACATGTTCAAAAGGCAAATTACTACTGTATGTGCTATCCAGAGTTATAAACAGGGAGAGGTGCAGTTACCAGTAGATGTTAGCCCACGGACCTAAAACCAAATGTCAGTATGGTCCAGCAGCTGAGTAAACAGGTAGTATCACCCCACAACAGATATTTAGAGATGCAAAATGCCTGATGTAAATGTCATGTCCAACTCTGTTATCTCTCTCTTCCTCTCCCTCTCTCTCCATCTCCCTCTCTCTGCCTCTCTCTCTCTCTCCCTCCCTCTCCCTCTCCCCCCCCCCCCTCTCTCTCTCTCTCTCTCTCTCTCTCTCTCTGTCCCCCCGCCCTGTGTGGTGATGACACAGAGTGATATCAAGGACTGTCTGTTCTTTTTTGTGTATTTTTAACACGCCATCCCGCACGCAGAGCAAGGACGGGGAACCCAGATGAATTAATTGTCTGTGTCGAGGTGATGCGCTGGAACAGTGAGTCAGTTTGCGAGCGCCACTGCATCCGGATTAATCCTCCTAATCAGGCAGCCTGTGTCCATAAATCGCCAGTGTGCAGGACGGCTGGAACATTTTATTACCCTTTATGAGAATAAAATGACTTTCTAATCTATATAACAGCAGAAGCGCCGATCAGGGTTTTTGACGGTGGTCAAGAGCAGGAGGACAATTTGCTAACTCTGCATCTATAAATTAGCTTAAGAGGCATAAAACCTAACCAGTAGTGCAAATACCCTCGAGATCCCCCAAACACAAGGAAGAATATGAATGTTAACTATGAGGGCCAGTGAATGGGCACAGACAGCCCCAGAACACCCCGGAACCGCTCACCGGGCAAAACATGATCATGCATCGCACTGCCACAGAAGGACTATGACATGCAATATTGAGAGCAGTGGCTGGATCGGGATTCACCAATGACATTCTGTGAGGTTTATAATTAAGCAGTGTGGACTAAGTCACAAAGAATTAAGATTAGTGAGCAACTGGGTGAGATGATGAGCCAAACGCGAAAAGACAAGGGCCATTAACCATTTCTGCCCCCCCCATAATGCACTGCCACTGGCCAGTGAGGTCAAGGTTCAGCGGTCTCAGAATGTCTCTACACAGCCTATGAAAGATGACGGCCATCTTGTCTGACACCATAGACCCTCAAGCTGGGGCCTTTGAGGACGAGATGGAACGGGAACCGGTCGATTTGCTTCGGTCTTCTCAAGGCACATTTGTTTGCTGCTGCTAGAGAGCCAGACTGTATTCAGGGAAGACTTATTACTATATTACAGTCATAGTGGTGCTGTTAGTATTAGTATTTCATAACTTATTCATTAAAAATTGATATATAGTGTTAATTACTTATTTCTAATAAGAAGGAAAAATAAAACTCATAAAACATATTATAATTTTGTGGCAAGAGATGCAGGGGGCACCTGATTAATACTAGCAACTCATCAGACTGGATGAGCTATTCTGCTGCCGTTCATTAGAAAAGTGTGTGCACAAGATGGATGTGACCTCCGACGGCAGGAACGCGCTCCTGCTCTCTTTTACAGTCCTAATGAAAGATGCTCTTAGCGGTGTGTAGTCTGCCCAGAGCCCCCTGAAATGAGGGCATGTCTAAATGCAAACGAGCTGCACTTCCAACCTGCGACTGAGATCAACCGGAAGCTCTCTGTAATCTCGACATGTGCAGCTACACAGAAAAACCGTACACACGCACGCGTGTACACACGCGCCCACACACTGTTTATCTGGAACACAGTCCAGGGGTTGGCATGCAGGTAATGGTGTTCTCCTTCATGATGCGATGTAGCGTCGGTGCAAAGTTGGAGGACACGATTAACTAGAGTGCACTGGCCGACATGCATCCCGCTACTGACACTAATGCGGTCTTCAGTCCCATTGTTATATTTATTTAACTTTTTGTTTGTTTATTAAATTATAATTTAGCATGTTGTAGTTGTATTTTTTTTGTGTGTTAATCAACGTGTCAAAGCCACTTGGAGTTTGAGATCTGACGTCTCCCGCTGAACGACTTTAATTACGCATCTGCTTCGAGCGAAAAGCACCATAGCGGGAATAGTAGCTGCTGAGGTGTCTCTTCTCATCTGATGTTGACATATTGTAAATGCATAAACTCATAAAACGCACTATGAAAGGCAGAACCTCCACCCCAGCTGCAGCCCACCTGCCTGTATTTATGATTTTTCATTATTTATTATCCAAGGTCACGGTTATTGTCTCAGTGTCCTTCGATTTTAGGAGGTTCTGTCAAACTTTTCAGATCACTGCTCTCTGCATCAGTCACTCATCCGTATTGGTACTGAGGGAATGTGGAGATATATGCGCAAGAAGCCTGTTTCTCTCCAGCTGTTAAGAAACTATAGGTACTCAAACTGAGCAATCTTAGGCTCTAACCTGGACTGTCATTAGTCAGCTTGACTGAGACTCTGCAGTGATGTGACACTACTGATTTATTTGGTAACCACGACATTAGTTCCTCTCGATGGCACAGCAGGTGCCAACAGTAAGAGATGCATCTTGATGGGAACTCGCTCTCCTGTTGGAATGTGTGGCCTGCAGGGTATAAAATAGTTACTGGCTTTCTTGTTGGAATATGTGGTCTGCAGAGTTTAAGACAGCCATTGACTCTCCTGTAGTATTGTGAGGCCTCTGGGCTATTAAACAGCTAAACAGTCACTTTCCTGTCATACCGCATGGCCTGTAGGGGTTTAAACAGTCACTGGTTCTCCTATAGTATTGTGTGGACTGTGGGGGAAGAAATAGTAACTTACTCTGTAGTGCTGTGTGAGCTGTGGGGTGTAAAATAGTCACTGACTCTCCTGTAGCACAGTCCCTGACTTCATGCTTCACCATCCAGTGCTCCTTTCAATTCTGGTTTTGGGAGAGACAAGGGGGAAATTATGAAAAATATAATTTGAATTGCAATGACTGGAAAGATTCTATAACATACCTGAATGATTCCATATTTGAATGACAGCTGTGACAATTCCATATTTTATAGATGATTGTGATATTCCATTTTTGACAGTTGCCACTCAAATATGGAATCGGAGATAGTCAGAAAGTTGTGATATTCCATTTTTGACAGCTGTCAAAGAAATTATGACAGCCATGATGATTTTTACTTTCCCTACCCTATAGGTTTTCTTGATACAGTTCAGACCAAAAAAGAAATAAAAAACCAACACAACATTTCCTCTTAGCTTTCTTTACTGTATCAAAACCACACAATTTACATTCTTTAATTAGATCTGTGCCTTTCAATTCATTCTGGATCCAACACGCAGCACTTTTTCAAATCGTTATGGGATTGAATATTCTCAGGGAAGGTGATATTTTGGGCTCCAGGTTTCCTTTCTGATGGAAACACCACAGAAGGGGCATTAGCCTCAGAGACACAGAACCCGGGCGATAAGAGACAGACTGTGGAATGTGTCCTTTTGTGTTTTGGATCCAAAAAGGCCAAGAGAGAAGGAAGTGCCAGCAAAATAAACAAGTGTGAAGCCTGATGCCATCACAGAAGACATGCACAGGGGTGGGGGGGATTTAGGACGTGGTCTGTCAGATCCAGCTTCCTTTATTTTTCACCCTAACTCTGGCACGCGTGCGCGTCTGACTGAAAAGACCTTAAAACAGCACCAGGCAGCTCTCAGAAAAATATCCTCTTTCCAAGCCCTGCGGTTGGACGTACTTACCGAAATGCATCCCATCCTGTCTCGCAGCCTCTGAAATCACAGCTGGTGAGAGGAGCTGTGAGAGGAAAAATGCAAGTTACCCAAGCTGCCATGTCTGAGCAAGTCACACACATAAACGCTATCATGTAAAGTCAGGCAGATTTATGATTTGCAGGCATGCCACTGATCTGCTGAGGGAATCCAGGCCAATCATAAAAGGGAGATGCAGTATAATTCAAGATGTAGAACACGGTGAAAGGTTTCAGAAAATGTCACCATTTCGGTAATCTTGGTAGCCCTCTTCCACCCTGCCAGATTCGTGCAGTTCAGAATATGAATCACGTACACACAAGATACTTTAAACTATAATGGAATGTTTTTTTTTCTTTATTTCTTTTTTTTAACAACTTTAACATTTTTTCTTCCAATGTGTATTACCGTATCATATTCATATGCCATTCATGTCACTGGAAAGTCCATCAATTCAGTACGGTGCACATGAGTACAAGGCACTGGTTCATTTCACTCTGTAGTCCATCAGCTGAGGTGGGCAGTCAAGTATCAGACGAGTGTTCCTCAACTGCAGAGTGTGCAAGCACACCACGGGCACCTGCCTGGCCAGAGGAGGCACCCTTGTGCAACGGCAAGAGGAGAAACCTGCAGGAGCCCGTCCTTGACTACAATCAATTTACACAGCTGGATATGTATAGACGCTATTCAGGTTCAGTGCCCTGCTCAAGGGTACGACTGCAGTGCTCCACCAAGGCATGGAACCTACTGTTTACAAACAATTACACAGCACTGCCGCCCCACTGGTCATTGTATTGGTTTGCTCACTGCCATTTTGGGATTTCGAGCTCTCCCTTGTTTATCATTGTGATATTGCCCTGGTGTAATAATAACCTTATTGGGACTGATTATTTAAGTCCGTATTATGTCTACATCAATAACAACTCTTAAATCTGCC
Source organism: Conger conger (assembly GCF_963514075.1). NCBI lineage: Eukaryota > Metazoa > Chordata > Actinopteri > Anguilliformes > Congridae > Conger > Conger conger. The sequence continues at coordinate 28,098,598 of NC_083776.1, read as the reverse complement.
TTTGCTGGCTCCCTGCTTGTAAACCAAAACCATCTCATGAACATGTAACTTCCTCTTTTATAACATGACCACATGTCATTATTATAAGACAGCAGTGATGGAACAGTGAAGAACAGGCAAGAACCCACATGTCTGTAATATAAGTGCGCAATTTCTCATTGTAATGCAGTGGAGGTGAGTGCAGCATATGAAGCATGTTTCTATATCCAAGGTCGATGCACAGAGAATGTCAACAAATAAGTTGGGTGAGGACAAACTGTCTGTACAATATTAAAAACAAGAGCATTAAAACTACCCAAAAAAGCAACTTAAATAAAATTCCACGCCCCACGCCTTATTCACCTTGAACCACATTTCTTAAACAGCCTGCATTCACTTTAGTACTTTGATTAAATGAAATGACTAGTGGTTTATTAATCGAACTCAAGCCATTGCTTTTTTGCTTACAAAAACACAAGTAATCATTGATACAATCTTGCCTCAGCTTTGTGAAACCTTCCCTATGGCAACAAATAAAAAAGACATCCAGAAATCAAAGTGTGGGTTTCTGTTTCCCAAATCTACAAATGTTCTGGTGTAGTTTTTCAAAAAAGCAGGAACATTAAAAATCATACTTTTTAGAGCTACAAAGTTCTGCGTCATTTCAGGCAGACTACAAATAAAACATCCTTTTACTTTGTCCCTCCTGGCTTTCAGCGATACCAATCTATCTGTGGGATATCTATCTATGGTTCATATCCATAATATCTCTCCCTTCTATGGGGACAGCTATTCTAAAGTGCGTATATGAAAACCTTTTTGAAGTTATTTCTATGATGGAGGGGAGTATGGGGGGGGGGGGGGGGGGGGGACATTAAACAGCAGCTTCGACTCCTGGAAATAGTGAAGGTTTTTTATTTTTTTGAAGCACCTTGAATAATTTCCCGAGAATACACCAGTGAACATGTAGATTTATTACTGCCGTTCACTCACACGCCCTGGTAATATTCATCGCACAAGTGTGCCACCTAGTGGTGAGTAGAGCAACTAGAATGGACCCTTCTTAACTGTCACGTAACATGGTGGCAGACAGTCTGGCCCCTCAGCGGCTCACACTCCTGCATGTTTTCTGGGTCTCTGTGAATAATGAAATACCCTTGAGCGCAGGTCACCGGCATAAATTTAGCCTGTTAATTGATCCAATTATCTAATTAAGGGTTGAGAGATCAAAAATCCAAGGCACCTCCAGCATTCCAGTTTCTATCCCAGAACGTGCAAGGACGCCGGCAGCAAGTGCTGCCTGACGCATCAGGGACATCCTTGTTATGCATCAGAATATACTGTGATGTGATGCTACTTTACTAGGGAAAATAAAGTAGGTATTTACTGTCCTTTCTATTTTTATATCAAGACCGTTCAAACTCTGACCTCACGCAGCTAGAGATGAGGTGCTACCCTAAGAAAAAGGAAAAATATTTTTATTACTTTAAACATGAGGTTTCAACCACAATAGCCTTCATCAGATGAAGATGAAGCATCGTGTTTTAAATGTTTTTAATAATGAAAACATGTTCTGTATTTCCTAAGAGCAAGTGGTGCAGTGGTTTGGCTCTCAGGTCCTAGGACTGTCTGTCTGTACCCAGACGGTCCTCCCCTCTCAACAGCACTGATGGGGCCTTTAACATCCCTGTTCATCATGCAGCAAAGCTCGGAAGTCCAGGCCAGCCAATCAGAGGCCAGCATCTTGAGATAGGAGGGTTAGGGATAGGGATTCAGTCCTACAGTAAATGCAGACTGTCGTCAACAATCACACTGTATTAGAAATCATATACATTACACATCTCATTGCCCAACATCAGTCTAGCTTCCTCACTCGAAGTCTGTGGATGTACATGATTAAACAAATCAGATTTGGTTTACATATCAGATGGCAAGAGTGAAATCTACTTCCAGCAGTAATTTATTGTTGAGATATCTTTAGATTATATCTGTGATACAGATTATAATACATCCAGATCCAGATACTTAACTGTATCAAAAATGAGCAAGCATAACCCCCGCATTCCCATTGTACAATTTGATTTTGTAATCCAAGATTGTCTGGGTTCCTGAAATGCTGAAGAGGCTTGCAGTTTGGGCCAGTAGCAGACACATTTTCTGTGATCAGTTCATCAGTTTAGTTCACATATGTAATTTCATATCACATACTTATGCTTAGATTGCTAATTGCATTTATACATATAGACTATATTTAAATAAATATACTATTGCTTCGGGTAAATCACAATCTTTTATGTATGAAAAGTAGGCCTATGCCATCCATGAACAGCAGGTACCACGGGTCAGGTTTATATGTTCTATTACGAGTAAAATAATGATTTATTGATGGATCTCAAAAATTCCATATAAATACATGGACTCCTGGCTCGTAAATCCATTTTATAATGCCAATAAGGCATACGAGGCTGTGGTAAATCACGGAAAACACAGCAAACTGCAGCGATATTCATGGTGTTACGCGCCCTCTCCAGTCTTTCGCTTTATTAGGCACTCTGACCTTTTCGTGAAAATTCATTTTGCAAAGTCATTTCCTTTTATACAGAAACGGACGCTAAGCAAAGAACAGCGTCGCACACGCTCACATAAAAGCTGTCGAAGCCACTCATTTCACCGACGCACACACAGTAAAGCGGTCAGTGTTGATAGCGTGAATGAGATTGCTCCCGGACTCATATAAACTGTTGAGCTAAATGAACACTAACAACGTTACTGTGTTGCGCCCCAATATTATGTTATGGATGTAATATTTCATTTTGTTTTGGCCTATAATTTCTTTTTAGGTTTAATGAAATCCTATGCAGTCTGCATCCCCTTTTTAGGATGCCTGCACAGGTTCAGAAAAGTAGACCAGAAGGTAAAAAAGTTACTACCTTGCACCCCCCATCCTCCACCGCACCTGCTGGTCATATTCGCAAGACAGAATCTCATCACTGGTGCTATCAATATATCAACAAACGAACGCCGGGATGGCGATGTAAATGGGCAGACATTATCTCCGCATTTTAGTCATGTAGGAGGAAAGGGTCGATATCTGTAATGCATGTGCATATATTATTCATATTCAGTGTTACTCATGGTAGCATCTATTCAACGCATACACATTTTCAGCATGAATATAATATTGCAAAAACACGGAATGATGTGCCACCTGTGTTTCATAGCACGCTGTAGCATAATGAACCCACATTCTGAACTCAAAAACATTACGGCCAGTAGGCCTACACTCTTCATTATTCCACGAAGATTTGGGTTGCTTTCATCTTCTCTGACATATTTATGTTTAAGCCATTGTGTAACTGATTCCCGTTAGCTATGTTTTTCCTAAATGCGCATCACCAAAAGCACGATGTTCCCGGCACACACGGGGATGGTTAACGGGGCTTCAGAGTGCCCTGTTTACTTTAGAATGTGTCTGGATTCAGGTGAACCCTCCGGTCTCCCTCTCACCGGTAGTGAATGTTAACACACTCTCACATGGCAATGTCCCTGAAGCACTGGGTTCAGGAGAGCGACTGAGTGGAATGTTAAACGCACTGATCTGGAAACACTGCAGGATGCCCCGGCTATCTTGCGTTGGGAGGAGAGGGGCGCTAGAAATGATTGCCACATCCTCTACATTCGTGTTATCGATGATGAGACTGGATTTTCTGCCGTAACTCCACAAGACGGCGGACGTTTTCGTATTATGAGAAAAGATGGAGGTGCTTTGGAGGCTCTGGGTCCGTGAAGATCTTTATTTCAAGCAATCAGTGAACAGTTTACCCCAACACCTGGGCTATCTGTATTGCCACAAACAATTCCACTATCAAGAGAAACTCAGTTGTTCTAGACCGATGATCACTGTTTGTTTTGTTGCATAAGCTGGCTTTTCTTCAGCAGGGAAAAATGGAGATAAACCCATGGCATGGGATTTTGAGGGAACATTCCAGATTGTTGTTTCGGTGTGAGACAGGTGTTTGAGTCAGCATCTCCAGCTATGCAAAGCGCTGAGTTAATCAGCTTTTGGGCATAATCAGCGCTGCTAGCCAAAACTTGATTAGCAAGTTTCTGGCTCCCCTGTTAGCGGTATCTTGTCAACACTCGTATCAAGAGGTTTCCGGATAAATAAACTCGTATTGAATGCACTCGTCTGGCTTAAAGGAGTGTAATCCTCTCTGCTTTAGAACATTTTGTTTTTAGCCTGTTACTGTAATTAGTCAAATGAGCGACTGCGATCAAATATCTATCTCCTGAATCTCACTGCATACACTACCTTTTGTTTAGACTGTGCTATAAAAATAAATATATAATAATTAAAAACAGAATACAACCAGGTGTTGTTTTCTTAAGTGAATTATAATGGTAGAAATGACATAAATGGTGCCAAATCATAAAAATTCATATACCAACAGACAGGACAAATGGGCCTGGAAGACCTGTCTCGGGAAACATGGCTCTCATTTGGGTTAGGGAAGGATTAGATGAGGGCGTGGAGAGCTGAAGGAATTAAAATGCTAATTAGACAAGGACTGCAAATAGTATAAAACTTAGAAAGGGAACTGTGTTCTTTCTCTGTTTTTAATTGGGACCAATGTCAGTTAAAAAATACTATTTTGAATATTTCAGTTTATAGCCGCAAGGCAAACATGGTTATTTAACTGGGTGAAATTGCCAATAGCCTATTTGTTAATATAGGCTACTATATACCATAATTTATCTGTGTGCACATTTTAATAGTGAAGGAGGTTGTCATCTGTTTCTTCTTTTAACATATTACTGCCAAATGAAGCATCTAAAGTGTAACAAATGAACAATAAATGAAAAATCTCGCCATCATTTGAAATACAACATAAAGGTTAATACAGGAGTGAACAATGGGGGCAGTCTGTCAGGATTTCATGTCAAATTCTGTTCTTCATTGTTTAGCCTAATTAGCTACTTAAATGATCTGACATTGCTTTATCACACCATGAGTGACAGCCAAAAATTCCACTTGTGAATGTGCTAGACTGGTCCCGCATTCGTGAGTTATGCCAGGGAAACTAGTTGGAGCTAAAAATACACCAGCTATCCATGGGGCACCCCTAGGTTATATCCCAATGGCGTTATTAGGATCCTGTTATTGTTTGTGTGGCTTTTCTTTACATGGACGTAAACATTACATCTTTCAAGTTAAGAATATCACACACTGTTTGGGGAGCCACTAACTTTCTTTGGTAAGTCAGAGTATCTTGAATGTGTTTATCTACTCTCCAACTGTGTTCATTTGAAATATTTGTATATAAAGATAAAAATCAGTTTCTGAGAGATCTAACAACTAAAATAGAAAATCATGTTAGACGTGCTGTCAATAGGGAGCTGTCTGTGGAACTGTAATGAAATTGCTGCATTGAGTTTGGGCAGGGTAAAATTATTTTGAATATCTGTAGGAGAACTGCAGTACATAATGATTCAATGATAAAAAAAATATATTGCCTCACCCAGACCAAGATCAGGTCATCCTGCTAGAATAGCAGCCATCTAAAAAGAACCAGGAAGCCAGCAACAACACTGACAGCGCTACAGAGCTCACCGGCTGAAATTTCAGTACAATTCAGTACAGTACTTCATAGATCGGGCCTGTTTGAGAGAGTGGCAAGGTGGCCCCTTCTGAGAATGTTCATTCCTCAAGATCATGTGGGAAAATATGTCATGGCCTATTGAAATTAGAGTTGAGCTATTTGGCCTGAAAGCTAAGTGCTATATCTGGTGCAATCTGAACACAACTTCTTGCCTCAGTAACAGCATCCCTTCCGGCATGGTGGCGTCCTGCTGTGGGGCTTTTCAGCAGGAAAGACTGGGAAGTTTGTCACTGTGAAGGGAAAGCTGGATGAAAGATGGATGGAGCCAAATATAGGTCAGTCCTTGAGGACAACCTGTTTCAGTCAGCAAGAAATCTCAAACTAGGGCAGAGTTTCACCTTCCAACGTGACGCCGATCCCCAGGGAGCAACAGCAACATGGACATGTTTTGAAAACAAGGCCAGTTCTTTGGGATGGCTGAGCTGAAGCCCATACTTAGATCCCATAAATCCTTTGGCGAGACCCAAACACTGCTGTCTACTGACACTTTACGTCTAACTTGGCAGAGTTGGAGCGAATCTACAGAGAGGAATGGGCAACAGTCCAGTTATGCAAAATACTTTCGGACTAATAGGAAAGTGCAGTTTTTCATTAAAAAATGTGACGTACATGACGGCCTCTGGCCAAGAAAGACCTAGGCAACCGCTGAAGCGCGGGGGAGGGGGCGTGGATGAGTGGCTGACAACTCCAAAAGTTTGCCTGAATTTTTCAGGTGAATTTTGCACAACATGAGTAATATGTCCAGAAAACCGTACTAATGAAATGTGAAAAGCTGTGAATAATATTTCAACAAATATGCATGCCCGCACACATATTCAGGGGCCAAACCCAAATGCAAGTTCAAACGTATGATCAAATTTAAAGTTGCCGCAGGCAGGGTGGTGTGAGGTCAACAAGTTGTCCGTGTTGAGTTTGCAGTCTTCATTTTATGACTGGGTTCATCTCAGGGTCCTTATTTCATGAGGTCTTAATTATTATCCTTGGAAAGGGCCTTTAATTCCACCATTAACCTGTAATGAGGCGGACAGATGAGTTATGGAGTGAAGTTAATTGTTAGTCATTCTCCCTTTGATCCAGGTGGCTTACTAGTTTGCCTGGATGACATACAGTAATTCAACTGCTTCATTAACCCAGTAACAATTTTGTGGCATTAATTTCTTTTTTTTAACTGTGGCAACTGGTGAGCTACAAACAGAGGAGGCACAAAGTTTCCTTTTAAACTAATAATGATTGTGAACCTTTATTTCATTTGTTTATAAACAAGCTTGTCTATTCTTAGTCAGGGTCACTCCCTTACTAAAAGGACTTAATTTGAAGAGCACAAAGCCAGATCTAATCGAGTTACAATGGTATCCATGGATCATAGGTGCTCCTAATTTAACTTTATACTCATTGCTGATATTGCAACAAACAAAAACAAGAAACAACCAATACAGGATTTTTACCAGTGAAAAGTCCACCATTGGCCATCAACCAACCGACCACCATCTCTCTCTCCCCAGGGGCCAGATATATTTCAGTTGCATTCTGATGTCCTTCACTTGAGTAGCAAGTATAACAGTAGGATCTATCTAACAATACACACACTCACACACACACACACACACACACACACACACACTCACGCACACACGCACACACACACACACACACACACACACTCCATTCCCACTCAGTCATTCACACTACACTCACACAACCTCTCTCTCTTTGTCAGATACATTTTGATTATTGATGTCTGAACACCTCATGAAAGTTCAGTGTTTATTCTTGCAGTGGTAACCGTGTCACATGACCCAGTGCAGCTCCCAAAACCACCTCTGGAGAACCGCCATTTTAGGGCCGCTGCCGTAAAGCGCCGGCGCGAATACAGACAATCCCCTGCATTACTGTACGTTCCCCGACCTCCCAGCAACAAATAGAGCGCTCTCAGGAGGGAGACGTGGAGTTTCAGTGATCAGCAAAACAGTGCCGCAGCCTCTCTGTGATCAGTCCACTCGCAGAGACACACAGGGAAACATGCGCTCGCTGCAGGCCTGTTGGTACACAGTGCAGTGCACTCTGCTCCTTGTACATGTCAAATGGCAGATAATTACATGGTAAAAGCCAGGCCTTTCATTGCCATGGTCTTCCCTGCTCCACACCACCCACGGCACATTGAGTGAGCTGAAAATGTAGCAGTCCCCCTTCCAGCAGGACCTTCCAGTAGGAGTGATTTTGGTGGCTGCTTACGGCATGGCTTACCCAACAGAGCATTTGAACGTGCAAACTGTGATGATTTTAAGCTGGAGTTGCTGGAGATGCGATGTGTCGGTGGTTCATTCCCCCAGACCACATGCAGTTTGAATGTATTTAGAGTAATACATTTAAATGCTTAAAATGGTGCCAAAGGCAATCACAGTATCATTTTAACATGTTTTTCTAATTCTTGGAGAGGGAACAAGAAACTGGAAAATATAGCAGGTTAGACTGTTTCGATAGAGGAAATAAATGCAGATTATGTGAAATCAGCTTAAGACACTATATTTATATGGGAGGTTGGGCAATTTCATTCCTGCAGAACTGATGTGTTCAGGTTTTTGCTTCCAACAAATAATATGACTAATTTAGCTATTAAACAGAATACACCAACACAGGTTCACTTGTGAATTAAGCCACAGTAAAATATTTTCTAGAAGCTAATATGTTAGATTTCGCTACGATTGGACAAATTAAATATTTTAGAGTAGAATATATTGAGGTACAGACGTTGCCCTCCTTGCCCACCCAAAACTATTGCTTAGCATTCAAAGCTAAGACCTGAAGCTTTCACTTCAGCATAAACAACCAGTATTCACGCTTGTCTCAGCATGATGGACAAGTGATATGTATTTTTTCTTTTTCTGATTTTTTTTGCAGTGAGGTCTCTCCTTTAAAGTGAAAGCGAGTGCCCTTTGTTTCAGAAGTAGGCCAAGATGTCCGCATGGTGAAATGTATTTCTGCATGCGCGCTGACTACAGCCCAGGTACAGAGTGTCATCGGTCATCATATTCCATACACGGAGAGAAAAATGATGAAGACCATCATTTTTCCTTAGCAAGAAAACATCACCGAGGCTAAAAGTGTTTTCAGGCTAAAAGTCACATCTATACCAAAGCACCAGGGATTCTTTCTGAAGACTGGACTGACTGACAGACCCCTCATTCCACATACATTTGTAGGCAGATACATATGATAGATAAGTTATTTTCTGTGGCAAAAAGCAAATAAATACCTGTAGGGTGATTCATTTATTCTAATATTTGGGCTCCAATTCCCCTTTCGCAGAAATTTGCTCACAGTTTCACATGTGAATTGGCATTTTTCCACATGTGAATGAAAACTAAATGTGACAAAGTCGGATTATTATTTTACTCTTCACATGTTGGATGTTCACATGGTTTTTGGAGACATGGTTTTTGAACACATGGTTTGTTTTCATAAAGGCAAGCATTGAAAGTAATGTTATTTATCCAAACAAACAACAAACTCACTACTTGTGGATCCAACACTGAATGCCATAATATATGAATATTATGTTCATATTACAGGATATCACAGACTTTGTGGAAACAAATTGCTGCAGGTCAAATCCATTTAGTATTATTCTTTTTGGTTATTTTGGTTATTTTATTTCCTCTCTTTTCACTGCTAGATGATTTCCATGAGCTTCAGACCAAACAACAACTTCAGTCACGCAAATTTAAATGAGTATGAAGGAGTGACTGTGAGTTCAGGAGAAGTGCAGAAGGTCATTGAGTTCACATACTGTAGGCTTGAATTTAAATCAACGCTTCTGCTTCACTAAATGAGTTCTACAACGAAAATGCATATTGATTTTTCACTAATTCATTTGTTTGACTTCCCTTCTTTTGTCCTGGAATGAAACTGATTGCTGTTGTCAGTGTTGATGATGTGGAAGGTCTTTATTTTTATATTTTATTTATTCAGAGACAGCAAGGTTTTTAATACCCAAAAACCACGCCTAATGCAAACTCTTGGTGAGTGGCAGAGTGTCAAGCTTGATCTAAGGGAATGAACCCGTGACTGTATCGGAAATCCTTACATACAATTCTTCCCCCGCCCGATGCTCTCCTTCATCCGTGTCCGTTCCCATCCGTGTAATGGCTCTGACAGCGAGCCGCCACTGGCCCTGAGCCACACGGTAAATCAGTGAGAGCCTCCCCCCTGCGTGTCCGATGGAGACATCATGGGATTGCCCAAACCAATCAGTGAGAGGAAGAGGATTCCGCAGTCCGCGCGTTACGCCCGCACAACGTCCGTCCTCGGCCCAAGCTTCCGCTGTTTTGTATTTGCATTTGCACAGTGCACCTGAGTGTTTGTTTCTCTTTTAATTGGAGCTATTCAAGTACCGCGTGCATTGATCATATGTAAACTCCGCGTGTAGGTTCTCTGTGGTGTTTCTGCCTGTGATTATATGTACACAGTACTTTTTTGTCAAGAGATAGCCATGTTTCACCTAGCAATAATCTGTGTAATTATACAGAAAAAGTCACTTGTCACCTTGCAAAAGAAAAGTTCTGCTGTCAATGTTGTCTTCTGATATTATGAACAACTGAATTGACCTTTTTTATTTCGCTTGAACTTATATTTTCGTTTAATAGAGATACAGTATTGCATGCTTTGTCATTTAATAAAGTTGTATAGTTTCAAGTACACTTGTTTCTGAAATCCATGTGTAGAATATGAACAAAAAGGAAGTATCAAAGTAAAGTTATTTAATAATCGGGAGCTGGGCTAGTATAACCTGTATTGGCTTTAGTCTAGAGCATCTGGAATTTAGCCACAGAAAGTCAACCAACCCAAAATGAAGTGATGGAATCTTCCAGGCAGAAACAAATAAACTCACAAATAGTTGATGAAAATGTAAAATATTGTGTAGTCTGTTACTTATGTTGTACAAATAAGGGCATGGTCATCTTGAAGGACACCCTTGTCTGCAGAACAGGAATCATTTACCACCTGGGGAAGGACAACACAATAAACATTTCTATGGGTATGAATGCATTCATTCCACATCAGAACAATGTCCCTCACACCATTACACATATATGTACATACAGTACTGTGTATATATGAACTAAATCATTTATTTAAATTATTTAGTCAAATCCATTTGGTAAATGTTCAGTGAAGACCAATTTTAGAAACTATTTACGAAGTTTTAATTTTTAAAGACTATAAATAATTATAGGCTTAGAGGATAATAACATTTTCCTCACGGAGAACCTGCTTGGACAAGATAAGTGCTGAACTTGTAATTGTGTGAAGCCCTCATCTCTCCTAGCCTCTGATAATGGGTTTGTAAAAGCTTTAGCTCATTAAACAACCTTTATTTTCATTACTGTGAAATGATTAAAAAAAGAATATTACCAGTGAAGAACTTAAGTGGTCATTGCTGTCATACTGTAACATGTTTAATGGCAGGTTTCATCAAAGATATGGACTTGGAAGCGAAAGCTGAAAATATATTTCATATTTAATTATCAAATAGTGCTACACTATCTCTCCTTTTCTCTTTCTCTCACTCAAACACACATGAACACTGTCTGTCTCCCGAAGATACTCACATACACACACAGACTGTTTTCTTTATTTTTTCAATGTTATATACTATTGAAAGAATTTATCTTTTTCTATTAAATATGTCATGCTATATATAGTTAGAAAAGGGCAAACATGATCTATAAAACTCAATGTTGTACTGACCGCAATTCGCACATTGAGAAGAATCAGAAATGAAGTCAAAGAGCTACCAAGCCTGTTCTGCTAAACTGAACTGTCTGTGTCAATGGTGTGAGTTCAGTGAAATCGCTCAGGCTTTTCATAAAGACAGAGATAAAAAAGGTAAGGGTACTGTATGCTGTGCATGATGGGAAATGTGATCCTGGGTCCACCTGCAGTTTGCCATTAAATCCCTCTGGTTGGAATTTGAAGTTGTCTCAAGTCAAGAGGCTTTGAATACTGTGACAGGATTATGGAGGCAGGAAAGTGCAGGGAAAGTGAAATGCATGTTAACATAATTCATGTTAAGCTGCCAGCCATGCTCTCTGAAGGTAATGTGATGAAAAGAAATATTATGCAGTCTCTTTTTAAATAAAGAACACACACATGCATACACTAGTACATACACAAGACCTTCCACACAAATACACACACACACACACACACACACACACACACATTTACTTCCTCATGGAGATTGGCTTGGGTCTCCTTTTCTGTTTTAGTGTTCTACAGAGGGAAGCTCCAGCCAAAGACTGTTAGCCCAGGCAGTGCATCAGTCCATAGAAAATGAGATAAAACAGGCGTAAAAGGGAATAAGTCATCATCTTGGCTGCAGGCAAAGTGACCAATAACCTTGGCAGAGGCCTAGTTCTCAGTCTGAGGGAGAAAATGGAGGATCCATTTTTCATCTCTTGCGTACATTTGAGGTAGGCCCTGGGGGTCTGATGTAATTACTGCTAGTTTGTGTGGAGTCATCAGAGAGGTGTGTGAGTTTTAAGGTCCTTGGGGCAGAAAAATAGTAATGGGTGGTAAGAAGAGGGGTAAACATGAAATATGAAAAATCCTTCATCTGAAATGGCCCGCTGCTACTTTCAAATGGCAAGGTACCTTTTCAGGGTGGGTGTTGAAGGATTCAACAACCTAAGGGCTGTTCGTTTCATTGTTATGTGGGTCCTAAAACACTGAACACTGCACAGCCTTGTGCTCATTATGTTTTGGGCGATTCTGTGGTAAGGGATGATTGACCCTCAAAACACAGCTTTTCATTCTGCACTGGTAAGGAAAGTAGATTTTTCTTACAATATAATTCATAACAACGTGTTTTTTCAACGTCTGTGGGTCTGTGTGTTGTCAGAATCTCAAATAGAACCATTTTTAAAATCCCAGTTTTAAAACTTTACTAACAGCATTTTTTTTTTTTTTTTAAACCTTAGAAACCTTGTATAGTGGGGCTCCCACAATGTGCACTTAAAATGATTTTGATTGACAGGAAGCTTCCAAATCCCTCGACACCCCCTCCGCGCCCCCCCCCCCCCAGCTCAACCCAAATAAAACGGCTTTAACAATTGCCGAGAAACACAGAAGGGAGAGGGAAAGTGGGAGTGGGAGGCCCGGGCTTTAATGGTTTGATCAGAAGTGTCAAATCTGAGGACTGGGAGAGGAAGGGGCCACTGTCACGCGTTGAGCTTCACTTCAAAAGCCGGATCATCCTCACGAGTCCGTCCTCCCTGGCTCCAACGCTCCACGTCGCTCTAGTCTCCCTAGCTCCGGGGCCTCCGTGCCCTTTCAAAGCCAAATGCTAAAAAGCTTTGATTTGCTTTGATTGGTTTTGGGACGGTTCGGGATGTGTTAAGGAGGGTGTTTACTTTCGGGGTGAGGAAGTAATGAGGATTCCGACAGCTGGAAATTAATGTCAAAGGTGGAATGATTGGCCGGTTTCATTTTTAATAGCAGAGATTGCACCAATGAGCGTGGCTGGTAATTACACGTTGTCATTCTAAGTTGGGAGAGAAAAGAATTGGAGAATGTGTTTGGTTGCATGGTGTCCTTGTTGGTGTTAGAGGCTGATGTGCAGAATATTCTGCCCTGAGGCTGTGCGCTCTGCAGATAAAGCTGATGATGGAGTCACCTCCCTGCCTTTCTTTCTTGTCTTAGCTCCCTCTCCCCCCCCCCCCACCATCATCCACCCACACTACCACCTTGTATCCGCTCCTAGGTTTGTCTCATGAAAAAGTATTAACAAAAAAATTATAACACTTTTTTAAGTGGTATACTGGATTTATTTCTCTGAAATTTTGTCTCGTAGTGACAGCCATTTTCCTAGGAGTGAGAGTCCATGTCAATCAATCGGTTAATGACACTAAGGTCACTGCCAGTGCTAATTACAATGTGACCCTTCGGAAGGTCCCGGAAGGGACGTGTCACAAGCCAACGTGTCTGGCCTTGAACTTGTAGTCACGTGCCACATGCCACACCCACTTTTCCTGTGACTACTGACCTCAGACTGGGCATTTGAATGTGAGTCCCCAATTAGCCCTCTCTCAAATGGGCCCTGTTTTAAACACGTGTGTCTCCATCACTAGTGGATCTGTCTCTGAATATAAAGAGATTCTGAGGCAGCACTGTTATTTAATGCTTGTGGGAGTCATTTCCATTCACTGTGTAAATGTTTTATCTAAGATATAGTATACACAAATGTTTGATATGTGAATAGAATACCTAATGCTGAGATTTTCAGCGGATTTTAATTTCCCCCTGGGAGGTCTTTGGCAGAAAAATGAAATAATCATGTACTTTAAATTCAAAATAAATATGCCCACATATTTTGAGGGTAGGAAAAAAACTATGCTTTCACTTAAGTTAAGAAATATGCCATTGTAAAGAACAGTGGCTGTGCAGTGTCTTTACACAACATTTTGGCAGAGTCTCTCAACCTGCTAACTCAAAGACAGTCAAAAATAACGGATGTATCCAAGGCCAATCGCTGTCTTCTCAGACAAATTTTGAACAAAAATATTGTATTGAAGAAAGGTTATTGCCAGACGTTAGCCAGGCACCATAAGAGTGCAAGGCAGCGTATGAATGATATGTAAAAATGAGACAGTGACTGTCTGGAACACATTCAGGACTGTGTTCAGCACCCTCAGCAACGAGACAGGACCATTCCCGTCTCCTGTTTGTGTTTCATACTTATGCTGCCTTTCACTCTTGTGTTACCTAGCTAATTTCATTGCATAACAGAAATACAATAATTTGACCTTTTCTGCGAGTCCCTGCCTATGCTTGTATGCTTTGTCATTCTGCTTGCAGATTGGCTTTCTGGCATTAACCACAGACATCCCCTGCTTTGAGGTTAATGCCTTCTCCAAAACAAATAAGAAATGATCTCTGTTACCTGCTCTGTCAGCTGTCTCTGTAATTAACTGTGCTGATCAGTAAAGCTCTGTGGCAGTCTTGGGCCAAATACTTGTTTGGAACATTTTAAGCCTTTAGACACCAGGGACCTGTATCACAAAGGCCCAAGTACAAATATATATAGAAGCAAAAACACCTTCTTAATGGGAGTGGTCAGGGGAATAGCCAAGATGGCAGAAAGGTGACTAACTCCAATAACCACATGTTGCAACAGTGGTATTTTTATTAAGCGATTACTCCCACAACCTTCCCCAATTTATACAGTGCTGGATTTGCGATTGGATGAGATAAAAAAAGTGGAGTGGATAGTGCAAAATCAGTCTGTACCTGCAACCTCCTTTAAGAAAAGGTCACATCTTACATGTAGGCACTATTAAAAGTTCTTATTCCACAGTGCAGAACGATGCTTCCTATCTGGTGTAAGAAATAATTGAATGTTATAAAGTGCATTGAAGAGAACAAGAGCATTGCGGATAATCAGCGCTGTGTGGACTTGTACAGCCAGTTGGGCTCAAATACCAATTAAGGCGCCCTCCAAACAAGACAGAAAAATTCAACAACATCAATTTCAACAGTCGGTAGGAGAGGAGTCGAGGAGGCGGGCGTTTGGCTACGTTCGTCCTAATCTCTAGAAAATTCCTTCTGGGTCCATTCATCATCCCTCGCTAAAGTACCTCTGTGTTTCTTGCTGACGTAGCTCTTCTATTCACAATCTCTGTCCTGGCACCACCTTTCCTTCCTGCCTTTCCCCCTCTCTTTTCCTTTTTTTTTTTGTCCAGCCATCGTTCTCGGACAGGCTCCGCATACTTGATTGCGGGGGCATTTGCATTTACAAATTGCGCCGGCTGTTGGGCTCCGTGGTTAAGCGCGCTCACTCCTCTCTAACTCGTATCCCTACACGGGGATTTTCTCCGCCCGACTCCGCCGCTTCCACGGGCTCCTGCTTATGATTCTAACCGTCACGCTCCACGTCTCCTGGCTTGTGGAAATATTAGCAGATTCAGTCATTTCTGTAAAGGATTACTCCCCCCCTTTAGACTTTTCATTTTTTAATGAGAATTAATGTTACATTGCAAATCCATGGTAGCTAGCCTCTCTCTCATTTATGACACTATTTTAACCAGAATAACTTGGCAAACTTGCCAAATGTTCTTAAAAGAAGCATTAAGCATGCAGTTAGCTAACTAAGCTTAACATACAGAGTGGCCTCTTTAACCGCTGTGTATTCTGAGGATAAATCCGGTGATAACTTTACGAATATCTCCCAATTATACACCAACTGTACACAAAAGGCCAGAACCAAATCCCATGTTCATACATTCTGGGTGGCAAAAAGTCATCACCGCTATTCAATTTCTTTAATAACCTTTTGTAAAGCTAATGCAATTCTGGCTCTCTAACTTATTCAGTCAGTCCAGCTCGCCCAGTCAAAGTCAATGTCAACTTACATACAGTATTATGTGATAAATACTATGCTAATATTTAGCCTTCTAATTTTTCGGTAGACTAATTAAAAGTTGCAATTTGAAATAAGTAGACTATGTGTTTCCTATTACCAATGTCACCAAAAGAAAAAAAGAAAAAATATAAATACTTTTGTTCTTCTCGGAACTTAAAAATATGTAGGCCTTCACATAGTAAAATGTGTTTACTCAGTTGGCGATTTCTCCCCTGATGAATACTGCTCATTGGTGCAGCTGACAGAGTCTCTTTGAAGAATAAAAGCAGTGTCTCAGAAAGCCTGGCAAAGTCAGGCGGAGAGATGTGGATGCATGTTGCATAACATAACAGCTTCAAAATTCATGGTTGAGATATTAACGGGTGTAATTTATGTTGTAGAAATTACCATGTAGAAATTACCATGAACCATGAATTTTGAAGCTGTTATGTGAAACAGATACGTTCACTCCCCATTGGCCACTATAATATAATGGGTCAGGAAAAAATGATACTATATCTGTGCTAAATATAATATATCCAATATCCTTAACAAATCAAATGCTGCTATTTCTACCATGAGACCAAAGACACCATTGCAATAACTGTTTGCAGATATGTTTAATCAGGACCTTCAAGACATAACTAACATCCACACCGTTACACACGTTTGCCGAGGAGTACCTACAATGTTCTTTTTGTAGAAATGATTATTGTCGTGTTATAATAGATATCTTTCTAAAATAAGTATAGAGAAATATGCACTGACCATTGTTCTCTCTCCAATCCAAAGAAAATAGCTTTCAGAGATTTCTGGTTCTGTTATGTCCTAAAAAGAACTCATACTCTTTTGCTCATTCCTGGCCAGACAGACAATGCAAAGGCATCCTGATATGAACTGTTGGACCCCTCTTTTCCCTCTAAATTCCCCACAGCTGACTTGCGCCTGACCCCATTCCAGACTTCCAACATACACACACACACACACACTCACACATATACTTGCACTCACACATACTATACTGTACATACATACACACACTCAAATACCATACATACACACACATACACACACACTCAAATACAGTACAAACACACACACACGCACACACACCAGTTCCAGAGGGCTCTGACTATAAAGGATTTACTGTCAACCAGTCCCTTATTGTGGATAATATCTTCTCAGGGGCTGCAGAGACCAAATATGGAGTGGCGTTTCTTTTGGTCCCTTGTCATCCGTCAAAATGTTCCAGAGACTGCAGGAGCTGGGGTATTGATTAGGATGTGCTCAGTGTATGCAAAAGTCTTTACACAGGGGCTGGCAGGGCTTCCCAAGCGCTTTGTCTAAGCAGAGCAGGGTATTATTACCACTGTGCATTTCAGCTACGGTGGGAAGCAGGGAAAAAAAACCTGTTCTTTGCCTTTATTATATTTCTAGGGGTGACATTTTGACCTTTCTCTTGCTGTTTCTCTCTGTTTTGAGCTTGGCAGCAGAAAGATTCAGTCAGGGCCTCTGCTGGGTTGTCAGGGAGGGGGAGGGGGAGGGTGAGCGGGATTTGGGAAGTACTTCTTGCCTAAGAATATTCTGGGAGAGTCCTAGCAACTGAGCACCTCTAGGCTCATACCACGTCATAGCCTGTCTTAACCCAGTTTAATAGCCCTGTGAGAGATGTCCCAGGAGTACCATGAGAGGACACATGCATATATTTTGGAAGAGAAACAGCAAGATAACTTATCTGGGTTATTTTAAACAGCATTAATAATATAGTCAGCCGCACATTTCATATTGATGGAGGTACTATTCTCGTTTATACATAGCCACAATTGCTGGAGTGCTGTCAAAATGGATAATGAAAAATATATGGCAAATTAATATGCCGTAGATAAAAGCATCTACTTAGCAAACCGCTGCTGAAACATTAACATCAAATTATGTGACATATGAAGAACAAAAGATTGATGAAGGAAAAAAGGCCACAGTCAAGACCTAATGCTAATCCTATTTTTACTGTGAATTTTAGAATCCTCCAGTGTATCAGCGCATTTTGTTTTCCAAATTTAAACCCACACAATGATACACATGTCAGGTCCAACTAAAGTAACTCAGATAAAGATATAATACATTATTTTTTTGTTGGTTTAACATGCTTTCATTATTAGTTGTCTCTGAACCAGTGGAAACCAGTAAACGTGTCCCGATTGGCCCAGAGTTTCCTCTCTATTGTGTTCATTATTGGACCTGTATGAAGTTTTTTATCCGCATTCTAAAGCACCAACAAGGAAGCCTTGTCATCAGCTACCAAAAATGTCATAACCAGAATCATCCAGATTCACCCATGATCTTGTCCCTTTTGCTACTACTGGTAGTTGACATTCGACCAACTTCACTCTTTGCTTTGTATGTTTTCTCCATTGGGAGAAAACATGATTTGAGACCAACTGAGTAACCAACAGAATGTTAGCACTGGGTGCTAACTGATGAGATACCGTTCAGGTGTGATAAGAGATATGTGTGAGATGTGTACTATGATGACTGTGGAAGAACTGAACCATTGAGTTGGCCTTGGTTGCTGACTGTCACCTACTGTATCCACCAACATCCAATCAGGTCTTGTTTACAGGGATCTGAAAGCATGTTGAATAGCGTGGTCGGGCTTGGGGAGAGAATTAGGGCAATCTGGTTATTTGGCCTCATGCACCTGGGCTGAATCATCAAATCAGCCCAAGATTTACATATTTGGGGTTCAGAGACTGCCTATGACGGACAGACAGAGGGAAGGATAATCAAAGGTCCACAGTCCATGTGGCTGTTCTTTTGATTTATTTTATTTTTTTCCCCTCTCTTTGTTGTTTTACTTTTTGAACCAGGACCCCGTGAGGGAGAACTCCAAAGGTTTTGTTTAATTTTAGTTCCTACCAATCTCCTTGTGTGCTTTTATTAAAATAAAAACAAATATTCTGGTACACACCGGAACAGCCGCTTTGCCCTGTGGCCAAATATTCTGGTCCTCCCAGGGATGTGTCACAGTCTGTGACAAGCAGTTAATTCTGAGTCCTTTAAAAAATATCTTCCCCCGCCTTTGTTTTCACTTTCTTCTTCCCCAGGGAGAACAAAGAAGAAGATGATATGGCATTGCAGCCACTGGAACTGTGGCTGACTTTCTCTCATTGACCATTACGTATTCAGTCGGTGCCTAAGCTGAAGAAGTGCCTGATTTGCAGTTCTGTGGACAGGAGTAATGGCAGATATCAATAGTGTTAGACACTCCGCTTCCCCTTGTGAGAGGAAAAAACGACATTTGGGGAACAAAAGTTGATTATACGAAGCTGAAAGGAAAGCGTGGTGTATATCTTGGTGACACTTTTTCCAGGTGGAGAAAATTAAAAGAAGATTTGTGCCTTTGAAATAATTAGAGCTGGCATGCCTGTTGGTATGGTAAATGAAGGTCTAGGTGGCTGTCTAGCTATCGAGATAATTATTTATTACATGCACCTCGGCATCTGGCCAGGGCTAGCTAATAAAAATAACAAATTCATGTTAATAAATGATGCAAGTTGGTTTGCAGCACAGTAAAATGTTCAGTTGTCAAGTTTACGTAAATTATTTGACAGAACTGGTTTCCTTGAACCATTTGAGTAGGGCTACTAAATTAGTTCAAGTGTTACTCTTTAATTGAGTTATCATAACTTATTCCATTTACATTCTTATTCCAAATTGCTTTTTGGTTTTACAGTGTACATTGAAACTCACTGTAGTTTATAATTATATGCCACATGCTATACTGTACCTTTAAAATCATCATCCTTTTGGAATACTATACTGTACTACTAATGTTTGGAATACTATATCACTGTACACACTGCCAAATACAAAACCACTAAATTCATTAGACAGAATGTCTTAAATACTATAGCACTAAACTGCTCAATGTGTTTGATGCTATATATTTGAAATCACTGTCATCAAAAGGGCAGCACGGATGGTGCAGTGGGTAGCACTGCTGCCTCACAGCAAGGAGGTCCTGGGTACGAATCCCCGTCAGCTGGGGCGGGGCTTCTCTGTGCGGAGTTTGCATGTTATCCCGTGTCTGTGTCGGTTTCCTCCCACAGTCCAAAGACATGCAGGTTAGGCTGATTGGAGAGTCTAAATTGCCTGTGGGTATGAGTGTGTGAGTGAATGGTGTGCCATGCGATGGACTGGTGACCTGTCCTGGGTATGTTCCTGCCTTTTGCCCAATATATGCTGGGATAAGCATACATTGGGCATACAGCCCCCTTGTGACCCTGTTCAGGATAAGTTTGTTAGGATAATTAATGAATGAATAAATGTTGTCAGAAGTATAAGAACACTATTCCTTTAAATTGACTGTATGCGGTATATTGTGTGCCGTGCCTTTAAATTCTCTGTGCTCAGTGTGTAGAAGACTACATATAAACACACTCAGCTTAATGTCACAGTCCACTTATTCTCAACCCATACATTTTCAGCTCTGGGATTGTTCAACTCTAGTCCCTTAAGTGAGAAAATTATCATTGACAGCTTTCGAGGTTCCCATCGAGCATTGTGTGCTTGCAACCCGCTGTTTTAATTATGTACACAAGCAATCGCTGTGGTGTGGGCGGACCCATGATAGGCAGGGTTGCCTGATTTTCCTTCCTTTTTTATTTTATTTTGTCTATGTCATTCCTGGGTAGGCAATGTCTGCAAGATAAAAGCAGAAATGCAGGAAGGAAAGTAGCAAACAGAGTAACAAAAAAAAACAAAAAACTTCAGGGTAAGCAGAATCTGGGATGCAGTTTTAAGGAGACGCCAAACAGCAGGTGATGTTAAATAAACCACACTTCATTGCTCCGCACCGGCACTTCAACAGGGACCGAAGCCACAACAACTCTTCCTTTTGTCCTAGTTTTTTTTACAATTCTTTCTTTCTATCTATCTTTCCATCTTTCTTTCTTTCTTTGTTAGTTCAGAGAGGTAAATTGTTGTATGCTAGTGTTGAGCGTGAGAGGAAGAGGGACAGAGAGAACACAGAGAGAGAGAGAGACAGTATCATGGATACTTTTGACTAGAACACAGCATCAGTGTAATGGGGCTGCTGGGAGGCTCACCCTGTTAAAGCGCTGTTCCAGTGTGGGGATGGTGCCACAGGCTGACTGTGGCTGGCATCCCTGTGGGGTGATGTCTGCTGTCCCTGAGGAGGGAGGGGCTCAGCTGGGGTGACCCTGTCTCCTCTCTCTGCAGGGACTCTCACTGGCCAGTCAGGGCACACAGTCTGCCTGCGCTAGCCACTCAGGCAGCGTCTTCTGACTCGTATCTGTCCAAGCTCACCTGGCGGACTGAAGCAGCAGCTGCCGTCACTTTTCAGAGGGGCCGCCCAAGCTTGTTTGTGCCTTCCCGCTATAGAGGATCTGTGACAAGAGATGAGCTTGGCTGGTGAATACGACTGGACAGAGAAAGGAGGGGAAAAAAAAGCATAAAAAATGTGTCAAATCCACTTGTTTGTCCTATAACGCTGCACAAATGCGACAATGTCTTGGGTAGCTAGTTAATAAGAAGACGCCATTGTCACTTGTTGAATGCGCTCGGCGGAATGGCAGGTTTTGATCGGCCCGGGTCTGTTGGCGCTCGTGTTGTGCAGTCACAGCTGTGGGGGAACGTTGTTGTTTTTCTCATTGTAGCGGCTTGTTTTCCTTTCTGCGGGAGGAAGGGCTGAATGCAGATAATCCTCTCCCTGCGCCCACGCTTGGGCGGTCAGCCCCGGAGCAGCCCGGCCCAGCCATCACCACGGTAACAGAAAGGGACCGTGGCCCCGGTCGCTCTGCAGTCAGCCAGTGTGCCCGCTCCTTCCCCCCGCTAGAGGAGCGCGGGTTCCCACTGAAGTCGTACGCAGCCTGGCCTTCAGATCTCCTGCCTCAGTGTCGGTCTGTGATCTGAGGTCCGGGCTCCCCCCACAGACCTGGCCTCTCCCGTAGTTTGCTGGATGGTTTGAACTTCCTGTCACTGTACGCATATTAAGCAGCCTCAAAACACTGACCTGATCCACTAATAATCCCGTGTTAAGCACTCAGACTCCCCGTTTCCGCTGGGCCGGGCCCTGGCCCTGGCCGGGTCTGTCAACTGTGAGTGTTTAAAAGCCACCTTCTCCAGGACGAGGTGTTCGCATTTAACCCGTGTGTTTTATTTATATTTTGAGTGCACCCTGTGTCCACAGGGTCAGAAATGATCAACTCTCACCAGACTGCCTGCGGTGAAGCCTCTTAATTGAATTGTAAACACTAAATGTAGAAGAAACAACCTGTCACTCATCAATTTATCAGAGAATAACTGCTCTGAATTCTGTCCAGAAAGACTATTTCTACAACACATTTTTACGACAAAACATACGTCATCATTTTCTTTTCTTTTTTTTTGCTGTAATAGTTGTGTGCTGCTTAGCGTATCTTAGATTATGACTTCTGACTTCATCACTGGAGGCATAAAGCGACTCATAAGGCAATCTTTGTACCCTGGTGCTGTACTGGTTTCATATAAATACAAAAAGGGCAATGTTCAACTTATTTAATAGTTAGGTCATTCCAGGAAAAGTCATCAAATTTCATGCTGAAAAAATGAAATGTCAGGGGTCATTTTTTGTTCCTGAGGACGGCAGGAGGGTTAAACTGCTCCACAGTTCTACTGTTGGATGCCAAAGGCGGAAAAATCAACATGGCTATTGCCTCTGTCCTCCAGCGACTCCCATTAGATGTATGCCTGCCCCTCTGGACCAATGGGATCCTCCTGAGGCATGTCCCTCACCCATCCGTCCTATCCTTCAGGCTCCTGCTGGTAGCTTGACCTGTGGGGCTGTGCTGGGCCTCCTCTGTTGGCACCAATAGCTCATGAGCCTGACACTGGCTGTCACAACCATGTTGTATCTCTACTCAGCAGCTGGAGGCTGGCTCCAATATAGGCCCCTCAGGCCTGGCTCTGTGAGTCAACCTGATTGAGCAGGTGCCAGTGGCAGCATGGCTGTGTGTGTTTGTGAGTGTGCGTGTGTGAGTGTGCGTGTGTGTGTGTGCGTGTGTGTGTGTGTGAGAGAGAGAGAGAGAGAGAGAGAGAGAGAGAGTGAGCATGTCTCATCCTGTGTGAGTGTACACGTGTGCTTTGTCTTGGTTGGATCTCTGGCCATATTCCATATGGTGCTGATAGCCAGTAGCAAGCTGGGTCAAAGTCTGACCTTTTCCATGGAGATTTTTATATCTTCTATCCCACAAGGAACTGTGCCTGTGTTTATCCACTTCCGGTATGTTCTGAACCTTTGCCGAACCCATAATCACCGAGCTGCGCCCATCAACTGAATGGTTGTGTTTGAAACCAAATGCTTAGCATACTACTCACTTCAAATGCTGAGCATACTCACTACATTTCAATGAAAATCAGCCTGACATTTACTATGAGTAGTATGCTAGTATGTGGTTTCAAACAGTCAACGTCTGACTGCAAACACATAGTTCAGACTTAAATTTCCATTTCCTGTTTCCTGTTCCACGTTCCACACCTCTGTCCCAGTCCCTGCTCACATCAGACCCTAAATGAAATGTAATGTATTTTAATGCAGCTCTCACTGATAATGAGTAGGCTCTCTGAGTGTGATACAAGGTTGTATCCCTCTTCTGGATCATTGTCAAACGCTGTGCTAGTTAAAAGGATCTAGGCACGTCGCTATTTGTGCTAATTGCTATGCATTGCAGCATTTGTAGGCTAAAGCAATTACTGTTGTATGCTTGTACCTTAGCCCTTTTACTCCTGTGATCGGCATTTAATCTGTATCACCACAGATTGGCTCATAAATCTCATGAGATATGGGCATTTGGCAAAACATAAAATAAAACAAACATAAATAATCTGCTAAACTATAAATAGTGGTTGTCCTCTGTGCCTCTGTATTGGACTCAGAGGACACTAAAAACCTGGCCCCCAATATTAGGCCCCTGTTCTGGGTGGGTATCTTCAGTTATCTAGTCCCTGTTCTGGGTGGGTATTTTCAGTTATCTAGTCCCTGTTCTGGGTGGGTATTGCCTCTTATCTGGTCCCTATTTGGGGTTTCTTCCCCAAATGTGTGGTCTTGTTCTGTGGTTTTTCCCAGTTTTCAGCCTCTATTCTGAGATTTTACCCTTGTTTTGTTTTGTTTTTCTCTCCGTAATATGGCCTGGCTTTTGAGTTGGGACAAAGTGCGTTGGACCTGGTTGGTTTCCACACATACACACACACACAGGCGCGCACACACACACACAAACTGCATGTCCATTCCAACTTCAACCTGGATGAGGCACAGAAAGTACTGCAAACACTTTAAGATTTTTTTATGGAATATAATTCTTGTAACAAACGCTGCAGGTTTCCATTATTGTCAGTTCCACTGCTGCTGTGGCAACCTGACTTTCTCCCTGTCTTTTGATGGCCCTGGCTGTTCCAATTTCTGTCACATCACTTGCAAATTTTTGCCGTACTCAGGCGGAAATCCGCTGGCAGTTACTGGCAAGCCCCAAGGACTTGCCCCAGAACTCCTCCAGTTCAGAAATGCATGTATTCACATTCAGAGGCATGATAGCGAGAGTATCTCGGACCCATCTTCAGAAATGTTGTCTCAATAAAACAGAACTATCTAGAAAACACAAGTGAGGCTACAGCATTACTGTGGCAATCAGACAGAGGAGAGAGAGCGAGAGCGAGAGAACAAGAGCAAGAGACTGAGCGAGAGAGGGGAAAAGAAGAGACGGCGAGAGAGACAGTGCCCCAGGGAGACGCATTTGATGTCGGTGTCACCACACAGTTTCCCAGCCACCGGCCAGTCATTAAGCGCTGGTTTAGAGGCCACCAGGGGGGCCCTGTAGCAAGAACAGCACTGTGCCGACCACGTTTGATCCCTCTCCATGAAACGGCCAGCTCCCACCTTCAGATGTAGGCCTTCTGTGCTGCTCTCCGCCTGGTTCACTGTTGTTTAATCCTGGAAATCCAATGAAGGGTTTCTTTTTTTTTCTCGTAATAATTGAAATGTGGGCAATGCAAACTTTTTTCCCCAGTTGTTTTATTCCAGCTAGTAATTGGAAATGAGATCATTGGATCAAGTGCAGCACCACCTACATACAATTAGGCCTCTTCTAATGAGATCTGTTTTACTTCCTAGATTTGTGCTTTTTACCAATTTACCATTTCACAAGAAGTGTGGAAATGGTTACTTTGAATTCACATCTTCAGTAATAAAACTATGAATACATGCTTCAGAATGATAAGATACATATATACTCACTTAGCACTTTATTAGGAACTTTTTCATGAGATTATCGAATCAGCCAATCGTGTGGCAGCAGTGCATAAAATCATGCAGATACAAGTCAGGAGCTTCAGTTAGTCTTCACATCAACCATCAGAATGGGGAAAAAAATTGATCTCAGTGACTTTGACCGTGGAATGATGGTTGATGCCAAAGGGTAGTTTGAGCATCTCAGAAACTATTGATCTCCTGGGATTTTCTCTAGAGTTTGCAGAGAATGTTGCAAAAAACTAAAAACATCCACGGAGCAGCAGTTCTGTGGTAAAGAACGCGTTGTGTTAAACACAATGTGTTAAATCTCAAAGTTGATAGGCTATAGCAGCAGAAGAATTAATAAGTCAAATAAATACCTAATAAAGTGCTTACTGAGTGTATTTAATGGTGTCACAGGTCAATGCTGCATAACATTTGCATATGGAAACATGCACTCAAAGCATTTTCATAAACTTTAATTATTACCTTTTTTCATGGACTAATACAATACAGTATGGCTTACAAACTGCATACTGAAACAGAAGAACATAAGCAAACAATTTTTTGTTTCAAGGTTTCCCTTTTGAACTATGTAGAATATCATTAGAAACAGCGGTCTTTATGAATTATGCATCACAGCTTTGAAATACAAAGCCATTATTAACAATATACGTACGTGTTTGAGGGGGTCAAGTATGGGAGAAAATGTGAAATAAGTTGTTGTTCAAGCTGAAATTCGCAACTTATGACTCATAACATCCAGCATTCCTTTGGTTGAAGCACCATTACCCAAACCCCCACCCCCACGAAAAAGACCGAAATAGTCTGAGTTTGATGTATCAATCTGGGTAAACAGACTATGATGAATCGCAATGGCCATTTTTTTGTACTTGATTTGTACTAAAATACATGAACTGTACTACCCTTCTCGCTAATGAGGGGACGTGATGCAGATTAGCTTTTATTTATGTATTTCTAATTATTTATGTATTTCTAATTATAAACCGTGTTTTTTTGTATTTATTTTTTGCTATCAAGGCATGGTAAGAAGACAGTTTCTAATTGTGTTTTCTGACGGTATCCCCTGGTCCCCTGATTTGCTTCCCCACAGCTCTCGTTGTGCTTTATGGCGAGTGTGGTCTTCTGCCAAGCCTCGTCTGAAGCCCCCGCTAAATATCATTTAGCCACCAGAGCCAGGGTTTTTACGGAGAGCTACAGCAAAGGTTTCTCCAAGGAAATATAGATGCTGCTGGAGAATTCATTGAATTTGTACTAAAATTGATCTGGCGGAACACGTGGGAGTGGGTTTGGGGGGGGCGGGGAGGGTGGGAGGGGGGGGTGTATGCGTGTGTGTGCGTGTGTGTGCGGGTAGCGACGAGCGGGGGGATAATTCAGAAAGGCAGCGCACTGCCTTGGGAGTAGTGCTGAAAATAAGGACACAAAAGTCTCCATTTGAACAGATTAAGCAGAGTTCAGTCCCTTTACACCAATCCCTTCTTATGTAAAGTGTCTATTTTTGGGGGGTGGGGGGGTGGGAGGGGGGGGGGTGGATGGGGGGTGGAGAAAAGGGTAAGGGAGGGAGGTTGGAGAACAGAGGAATTCTATATATAGCAGTCCAGGAAGGCTTGAACTGGCTTTTTTTCTGGCTTGTTGATATAGAATTAATGCAGATGTATCAGTGCCCCTTTCTCTTTTACATGCAAATCCAATGGGAGGAGGGCACAGGTAGTGTGCCTGATTATGATCTCCGCCTACATAAGCAGTCGTCCCAGTTGAAGCCTGACAGGAACCGACAGGGAGGACCCCTCCCTCAGTCTCTCCTCAGCGGCTCTGCGGCCTCCACTCTTCAGTCCCACTCTCACTTTGACTGGACTTTGATATCAATATATTTGTGGGTTTTTTTTGTGGTCTATTGTCAGGAGGAAAGCTGGCCAGTCTGTGCTTCGCTGTTTGGCCTAGTCTAATACCACAGGTTTTTTCCCCAACCAGCCCAATGGTTTAGTTTTAATATTCTCAGAATTCGCTGGATTTTATCACCAAAGGGTGTGAGCAAGAACAAACTGCCTCGTATCTACAATTCAGAGCAAAACAAGAGGGAGGCTGAAGCTTCAGGAGGTTGTAATGATCGATGAAGACTCGCAGTACTGCTGAGTTGACCAGCAAGCATGAAAACACACAAAAAGAAGTATAAAAAACAACTGGTACGTATAAATATGGGTAGCTAGACTCGCCGAGTCAGGAAAAAAAGCCTCTCAGGTCGAGGTCACATGAAGGTCATTTCCGTCTGTACGGTCATGACGGCGCATTTGATTCCAATCAGAGCCAAAGTGCAATGGCCCCGGTGTGGCACCAGCAGCTGTTCCAGCAGGTTGTGCCAAAGTTTCACATTATTTCTGACTCACAGGGGCAGATGTGGCGAGGGGTGGCCTGACAGTGGCAGGAAATGAGATCAAAGTGTGAATTTCATTCATAATTTTGAGCAGAAGCAGAGACAGCCAGCGCGAGATCCCAGTAAAGTGGCAAGGCAGGTGTACGAGGTGTCTCCAGGAGGAAATTGAACTGTGCTCCTGCGATTCTCCATTTCTCATCCTGGAAACGCTGGCAAGTGGACAAAGATGAGAGGCTCGTGGCTGTGAAATCCCCAATGCAGGCGCACAAGTGGAGCGGTCACTGCTGGGTTACTCTGCACCCCTCTGTGTGAGCGCCACAGTAATTTTCCACTTACATCACTGAGTCTTTCAAATACCTTCAAACTTCTCATCTCCTGCTCATAAATACTGGGAATCTTCTATCTCTATCTCTCCCTCTCCCTCTATCCGTCCTTCTGTTTCTCTCTCTCCCCCCTCCCTTTTTTCTATTGCTCTCATGCCCTCCTTCTTTTTGACTCACTTTCTTCCCTCTATCTCTCTCCCTGCTCTCTCTCTTTCTCCCTCTCCTTCTTTTTTCTCATAAACAATCGCTCCTGATTTTGTATCCTCTCACCAAACACAAACTGAGGGAACCAGAAAGAGGACTCTGTTTCTCCTGAACCACTGAATCACTGTTTCATGGACCTTTCACTTGGGTAATGTTTTTTGAATGTAATTACAGTGCAGTTGTACAGTTTCACTGCTTCTGCACAACCTAAAACCGCACTTATTTTTATTGTTCTGAATCAGAACCACAGTCCCAATTCAAATCCCGCAGTGGACATATAGATCAGAATGTACTGTATGTGAGCTGTAACGCATCAGTGCTTTGAGTGTTTGCTTTTGGTTTTAATTGAATCATCATACCATGTTTATATTTCTCCCAAATGTGTTACAGACAACATATTGACACTGCAGGTAAATGTTTATATTTTCAAATAAAATGTTTCTCTGACGTGACAAAATATTGTTAAAGGATGCCAAAAAAATATCTATTTTTCATTCATACGAGACTTGTGAAAGGCATTTCGCACCTCAAGGGTTTTTCACAGTTTGTCCAAGAGAGATCTTCTCAACAAACTGCATGACGCGCCATCAAAAATATCCCTGCATCTATTTTTTATTAAAAATAACATTGTTTTCTGGGAGAATTGTGATGCAAGGAAACATTTCTGTCAGTGTTCTAGTCGGTCAAAAACAGCTGAGTTGTGTTAGGGCAGCCTGTTCTCTCAAAGCATGTATCCACAGCACCCTCTGGTGGTGATTATTGTACCCTGCATATTCAAAGTCGCAGCATGTCAGCTCTGAACGTTTACTGTTTTCGTGGCATGTATTAGGCTGGGGGATTTATCATCATGTCAAATCAGATTTAATCCCTTCCAAAGTGTTTTCCTTGTTTGTTTCATGTAGCATCTTTTTATTTCAAAATAAATTGCCTCCATGCCATCCCTTCTCTGTGCACAATTCGATTTCAAGGGAAATGGATTTTGTGAGACCGCTGTCATTATGCCACTGAATGGTCAATTAGTTTTACCAGCCATGTAAATGAAGGTTAAAACCACATCCTCCTTACTTTGTATTGGATTTTCCATTTTCCCTAGGATTTATTTTTGTACTGTGTAGTGTGTTAAAGATGCATTAGTAAATGTGTTCTACTTCCTCTGTGTCATAAATTATGTGAAATAACTTTGAGTGGATGGGCAACATCAGCACTGTTCCCCATGACCAATCAACACGAGCGTACAATGAAGCGTCTGTACTCTTTTCTCAACTGTCGCAATTTCCACTGCCCCTGCTTCTCCTCCCCCCTCCTCTGTCCAGGTTCCACAGGCTGGGAGACTGACCACATGCAAACTGCCCCACCATCGACCCACACGTCCAAAATAGACCCCTTTTTCTGCCATCCTTACAACTCCAAGTTCATCTAGCTCCAATATCACTTCCGAATTGTGTTTAAATGTATTTCTCTCTGGTAAATATTGAGAAAGTGCAATCTGCCTGGGCGCCTTATATAACTGGTGAAGTGGTGGTAATTTGTGTGGTATGCAGTATATTCTTAGAAATAACCTGCTGAAAGTCAAACAAAAGCTGGTCAAAATGGCAATGCATTGCTCAGTGTTGAAAGGACCGTAGCACCGAATCTCTAAGAATTAATATGTCCCTAATACGACATTTCATAGCAATGTATGCAATGTATGATGTCAAACATAAAGCTTCAGGGACAATGTTCAAGGGGACCAGGAGCATGTAACCTACAGTGCTTACTCACTGAAGGGCCTGTGTCTATTTGCCTTCTGTGCATTTCTCCTGCGTGCTAGCTTATGCCATCGCGCAATTGCTATTGACCCCAATTGCTTGACTTATCGAGCTTTGCACTTTATACGGACAATTGGAATCAATTTCACACCACATGAAGCATTTGTTTCCGTGCTCTGAAAACCTCATTTGTAGATAGCGCTCTGCTGTCAACAGCGGGTAAAATACTGTATATTCATGTTTTTGTACATTTTAAGATGTATATACATTGAGGACAGAAACCCTAGAAAACAAGTTTCAGATGACAGTTGGGAAAAGTTCTGCATTGAAGTCGTTACTTTTTTATTACTTTATCGCTTCTGTGTCTCGCTTTTTTCACAACAGTTACTTAGTCACAGCACAAAAGCCTTTGCAAATTTGGAGAGCAATAAATTATCATCCCTTAATTAGGTTCTTTGGCAGTAAAAAGATGTCCGTCCAAGTTTGTTTCACTCTTACTAAAGATTTTATGATTGAGAGTTCCCTACTAATTGGATTCTCTTCTGGCTGTCTGGGAGAAATTGCTCTGGTATTAAAAGGGGAAAAAAAGCTTCTATGCATTGAGATATTTCTCAGACCAGAACTGCAAGTGCTGTGAAATTGAGTTGTGAACTTTTAAAGAAAGCACATATTCGAGTCCCTCTCAATTAAAGCAGTCCAGTGGGGAAATAGGCCTGCCTTTGGCCTACCGCACTTGTATGGAGCTGACTCAGGAATGGATGAGCCTGCAAAAGAGAGGACGTTATTGGGAAGACTGTCCATCTGGCTGTTTGAAAGAAGAACCACTTCAGATTCCACCAATGGCTTCAGTTCATCCTCTGGAGAGGAATTCTGTGAGCATGACGTGGTAAAACCCTTTTCTCTTCTTTGGCAAAAAACTGGTGAAATGCATTTGTGCCAATGGTGATGAGAACAGCGATACCATCACTGGAATGCATACAAGATCACAGTACAACGTTGTTTACAACATATGTTATTAACTTCCACTTTTTTCAGATCAATTCAAATCCTTTTCAAAGGTCTTGGCTTGGTAGGGGTATTTTTAATTGGTGCTGGTTTTATTTCATTTTAAAAATTGTTCAAAGGGAAAAGAAACTAATTATTGTGGTATGTCAGGTGAGATCGTGGGGTTCCATTTCAAGCTCTACCCATGTACAGCACAGCAGCTTGTTTCTAAGGAAACAAAAAGCTTTCTCTTATCTTGATGAGCAGAGAGAATTCAGTCCCAGAGTCTGTGGCCTTTCCCGAGGTCATATTTTAGGGGCCTGTTCAAACAATCCGGGCTTCTCCCCAGTCAGGGAATTTCACCGAGAGGGGTGAAGATTGGAATACAAAATCGCTGTCACCCGCCCAAAAGAACCGGATATATATAGATAACGGCATGTTTCAACAAGCGGTGGAGCAGGAAAACTCTGGACGCCTCCCCGTTGTCCCCCGTGGAGCAGACTCAATTACAGTGGAGCAGTAAGGGGAGGGGGACGCCCCTCACCCGTGAACGCCCGCGTGAGAGCGGGAAGGATTATCTCCCGTATCCGGACCCGCGTGCGGCTACGCCTCGGGACCGCGGTCCGTCCTGCACGGCAGCGGTAAAGGGAATGCGCGCGGGGCCGCAGGAGTCCGCCGGCGACCTCGTTAGCGGATGCTCGACGCGTGATTGGAAACAATTAAACCTCTGCCACGGCGAGGAGAGAGGGAGACTGCGAATGTTGCCTGTGGGCGCACTTCAGACTAATGGCGGGGTCCGTCCTACCGATTCTCACATTAACTCCTTATTTCACCATCTGCCGTTGGGGGAAACGGAGCGCTTTTCTGCGCCTGACCAGCGGTCGCTTTGATGGCTTGTTTTCATGGCACGTGTACACTATGCTTCCGGAGCAAATTCCCAAATATGTACGAGAATGTGGGATAGCCCGCAGACTCTAGCACTGCAACATGCATTCGGTGACAAGCAACAAACCGGCCTTGCGTCTGTATGTCACCTGCCGCGTACGGTGTTAACTTAAATGGTAAATGGTTGGCATTTATATACCGCCTTTATCCAAAGTGCTGTACAATTGATGCATTCATACACACACTCACACACTCACACACCGACGGCGATTGGCTGCCATGCAAGGCACCGACCAGCTCGTCAGGAGCACTTGGGGGTTAGGTGTCTTGCTCAGGGACACTTCGACACAGCCCGGGCGGGGGATCGAACCGGCAACCCTCCGACTGCCAGACAACTGCTCTTACTGCCTGAGCCATGTCGCCCTGTCGAACTTAGGACCGACCCCGGCTTGGTCACCCACTGCAGGACTTCCTGTTTATACTGAATGCTCTGTGATAAACCTTCAGGCCTCATAGGAAGGATATTTTAGGTTGTGTAAGGAAATGGGAACATCTTACCAGGAGGGCAAACCTGATTTTCTTTGCACAGAAAGTCAATAATTTTTTCTTTTTCACTTTATTCTCTTCTTAGGGGGGGGGCTGTTGACAGCAAGTGGAAGTGGGTGGAACATGCGACAGGAAGAGCTCTCATATTCTCATATTCCAACTAAAATTAAATATCATGTAAGTCAGGATACATCACGTTGATATGATATGACAATTGAACTTATTTTTAAATATTTTCAAATGAAGACACATTGGGTTATTTCAGTTTTCTGTTTTGTTTTTTTGAAAGGCAAGTCATTTCCCTTCACTGGGCAGCTTCAGGATATGCTAAACAGTGCAAACTTTTTAATGAATTGAAACACTGCATCATTGAATGTCTGGATGTAGCATACTGGAATTATCTCTGTTGCTTATTCTCTGTATTTATCCTTTATTTATCCTTTAACATTGACATTGCTGCTGCCTACGCGTCTTTGGGCCAGGACCCAGAACCAATAGTGCAGAACCACCCCTCTCATATCAATCAGATTAGCACAGACAGGGTGACAGTGTATGTTGTGACACCAAATTTTTAAAAATACATTACTCACTACCCCTGCCATGTCCCCGAATAGGTGACAATTACTCATATGGTTGCAAAACTATGCAAACCTCTTAGAGTAAACAGCACTTTTAAGGGACACTTGTAGTAAATGTAGTGTGTAGTAGCACGATGTTCAACCCCACACTGAGCACCATGGCAGTGCCAGGACTCCTTTATCTAGCATGCCCTTGCCCTCCTCCCATTCATCAGCACTAATCTCTTTTCATTTAAATACAGTTGGACCTCTGTTATGTTCTTTAATTGGCTCTGAGGACCCCTCATATCAATCAGTGCACTTAATCAAAATCCACTTCATCACCAGGGAGGCATGCTGGTGATAGCATCATAAAAATCCTCACAGCGTGCATTTGATCAAAAGACAACATGCATGGCTTTGCGAAAACTGTCAAAGCCAGTTTACCGAATAAATAAACGCAGATGAGTAAGCACCTGTTATTTATTGTGCCAAAGGAGTACTGCTGAAAGCGAAACAAATGATAACAAATGTAAGTCATTGCCTGTAAATATTAATTCAAATGACTTCTATCCTTGCCATACAAGTCAATTACAGATTTACACTTCTAAAAACTATTGCAGAATATCACATTTCAAGAAATTTCAAGACCAAATTCTGGAAACCTACCCCAGCCTAATGACCAGATTTGTCTCAGTCCTTGTTGAATTCCCACACCATTAGGAATACATAATCTATGTAGTTACTTATTAATCTATTTTTAAGTGGGGTACTTGCAATGTGACATTCTGAAGTGAAAATTTTGCCTTAAATAAAATGTATGCCTTTCATGAATGCCAAAGCTCACAGTAAAGATAAGACACGGTATACTTTATTGATCCCTGTGGGGTCATTTGTACTCTGGATTTCACCAATCTTAGTTACTGGGGAGCAGTGGGCAGCCACAGTGCAGTACGTGGGGATCAACTCCAGTTCTGAGGCCAGTGCCTTGGGCAAAAGCAGGAGCACACCTAACCTGACATGCATGTCTTTGAGTGCTTTGAGTGTGGGAAACCACAGTACCCAGAGGAAACCCACACAAATGCAGAGAGAACATGCAAACATCATGTGGGGAGGATCCAGCCAGCCAGGACTCAAACTCAGATCCTCCTTCCTGTGAGGCAACAGTGCTAACCACTGCACCCCTGTTTGCCCCAAACTATGGGGGTGGGTCTGAGCTGCCACCAAAATGTAGCACACACGCCTGGGTGATCCTCAGCGACATATTTTTCCTTGAAGCACTCCCCGAACAATAGAATAGGTGAAGATCTCAAGACCAAGATTTATTGCCATATCAGTAAAAACTGTGAGGGATTTCTTGCAGCCGGAAAGCGGAGAGGGAATGATTTATTTTGCCAGTTAAACTGTGGTGTGGGTAGTGAGGAAACCCTGTGGTGCCAATCGGACAGCGGTGATCAGTACCCTGAGTTTAAACTTTCATCATGAAGAGCAGAACATCTGACAGCCCAGCATCCCTCATCTTCTGCCCCCTATATACCCACCTCCAGAGGAGGTCTCATCCAACCCAACCCAACTCTGCTTACCTTCAGCCATCTCACAGGAGCGAGGCTACAGGGTTCCAGAGTGCAGCGGCTTTGATGGGATCTTACCGTGGACTCTCCAACATCATAGTCTCCAGGTGCTCACCACAACGCTACACCTCAGAGAGAATTCCTGATCAAACTCGCTACGGACAGGCCGGGTCTTTAAAGGGACAATTCTTTTCAAAGCAGTGAAAATGAGGGCCTAATTAAACAGTGTGTCAGCACCAGGCAGTGACTACGTTATCTGATGCTGTGCTCCCACAGGGTAATGCTAGTGATTTGGAAGGGATTCACTCTCTCTTGGAACAGAGAAAGACAGAGTGCACTGTGCCAAGAATCGAGAGCTTCTGTCTGAAGTCTACCCCTGCCTTCAGTCTCAGCACTTAACACATTTTACAAGTCTTTGTTTTTTTTGACATGAACTCCTTAGACATCATCATAAGTTCAGCATCCAGCTAAATTAATCTATAAATATACATGATTTTGCAGAGGTTTTGCTAAGACGGCAAGGGCACTTTGCCCTTACATTCTGTCAGTTCAGCTCACTGAGGTTCTGTATATAAGAACTGGAGACAGCTTCTGTTTATCGGTTCCATGGATTCCTATGGGAGCTGCTCAATGGTGCGTGAAGTCAGTTCATGGAGGCTGCCATGTGTAACTATGGGGCTTTTTTGGCAGCCGGGCACGGGTACCTAAACGTGAAGGGATCGATAGGAATGAAAAAAATATTCTTATGTGCAGCTCAGAATAAAATTTGTTTCTGGAGAGTAATTAGTTGGTGTGAAGAAATATTGATTTTAAAAGTATTGTCGAGGACCCGGCCCTAGGCTCGCCTGATGAGAGATTGACAGGGATGGGTTAGGCAGGAATGCATTGTTAACCCCTCGCACACGCCATTGAGGTGGTAGCAAGAACGCCTGTAAGAGGAAAAATATGCGGTTCAGAGCTAATGAGCAGCCCTAATTGTCAGCAGTATCATCAAAAATATTATAATTTTGCCAGGGTAAATTAATTGTTTTGAATGGACTTCAATGGGGAATATTTTGTCACCAGAGTTTCCAAGCTTCTGGGAGAATGACAATCCCCTCATGCACCCTCATATAACTTTCCCTGTATTTTCTAGACAATGGAACATTTTTTTAGGTTTTATTATTTTAGCAGAAGGAGGAATTACACTTTTTTTTACTTACATTACTTTAATTACAGGTGTAAAAATGACATTCAAATTGGTAAGAATCGAAGATTAAAAGTCCAGATCTCCCCCAAATCCTGTGATGCATTTGGACTCTGTCCCCCACTCCCTCATGTTATCCTTGATGTAGGAATGTGAGGGGTATGGAAGCTCCCCTGAAGTTCAGGGACTGAAAAGTAATCTTGTTAATATCCCATATCCCCAAACATATTCAGCATTGGGGCTCTGGGGGATGTGGTTCAGATATTAACAGGGGTTAATCAGGTGCCGTTACTGAGCCAGATGGCAGAGCTGTTGATGAGCCTGAGGGCAGAGCTGTTGATAAGCCTGAGGGCAGAGCCGTAAATGAACCTGAGGGCAGAGCCCTAAATGAGCCTGAGGGCAGAGCCGTAAATGAACCTGAGGGCAGAGCCCTAAATGAGCCTGAGGGCAGAGCCGTAAATGAACCTGAGGGCAGAGCCCTAAATGAGCCTGAGGGCAGAGCCGTTGATGAGCCTGAGGGCAGAGCTGTAAATGAGCCTGAGAGCAGAGCCATTAATGAGCCTGAGGGCAGAGCCGTTACTGAGGCTGAGGGCAGAGCCGTTACTGTAGCTGAGGGCAGAGCCATAAATGAACCTGAGGGCAGAGCTGTAAATGAGCCTGAGGGCAGAGCTGTAAATGAGCCTGAGGGCAGAGCCATTAATGAGCCTGAGGGCAGAGCCGTAAATGAGCTGAAAGTGAATTTCACACACAGAAAGCGCCAGCTCTCTCACAGTTAATAATTTACTTTGGTCAGCAGGTGAGTCAGGGGCCCTGTAATCCTTCAAGATGGAAGTGGATGTATCCATATTTCTGCCCTACATCACCGGTATTTCAACAATGAGCTAAATTGGGTTGAAGGGCCTGTCTTCCTCTCTAAATCTCCTCGGCTACATAGTTGAGTGTGTTGGGCGCAAACTTTGGGTTTGAAGATCTTTTTATCTGAGGATGAGATGTAATTTGGCAACAATATGTGCTGTTTCCAAACCTATTTACCAGGACATTCTCATCCCTAATTTTGAGAATATTGGGCCAGAGAAAAATCTCAGGTTTTACAAGTGAAAAACTTCCAGGTACATTTGTATCTACAGCACATTGGTCATTCAGTAAGGGGACTGTGTGCCCCCCCAGGCTGTCTTAAAACCAGTACCATGCCAGCAGCCACATACATTCTCATGTGATTGGACTTTGCTAGTAGTGGGTCTTGGTCTTGGAGAGCCACAAGTACTGAAACTGGTTTTTGTTTTCACCTCAAAATCAGCACCTGATTCAGCCCCAAGTAGCCAGATGAACTGATATAACTAATCAACTGCTCTAATTGGTTCATTAAATACAGAGTGACAACAAAAAACCAGGAACAACTCTTTTTACATCAGTCCACTGGGGGGGGGGCTAACTCTGTACAGCTAACTCTGGCACTCATTTGGTGGTTAATTCATAAATAATGTATTCTATGTATTCTTTTTCAAAAAATCTTTTCAGGTAAATGTAATTAATGATAATAATGTGAGCCAATATAAAGGGTTCAGAGAAACATGGATACTCTTGAACACAGAAGGTTGTTTAGTAATACAAATCTAATTGCAAGGACTTACAGAATGTAGAACTGTCCCCAAATGAATGAAGTGAATGACTTGGAGTATCCATTTCTGAAATTAAAGGAAAATAAACCACAGGACTGCCGAGTGTTTGCAAATGATTTGGTGAACAAACAGAAATAAAGCTGGATTAGTTCAGGATTGGAAAGAACTGAAGGAACTGTTCAAGTTGTTCTCAAACAAAAGGCAGCCTGCTCTCTCAGTAGGCTTATTCTGGGCTAATTCCAATGAGTAGCTGCTGAATGTTTATGTTGTGCATTTTTATTGAAAACGAACAAATGTCTGCACATGAAACATATTTTTCATAAAGTATAATAGTTAAATAGCCGACTTCTCTCAACAGCCTGCTATCAAAATCATCATCTACTCATTAATTCACTGTGTATGATTCAAACGTTTTCAAAAATCTACAAAGAAAATGAAACCATGGCTAATTATATTATTATTTTGATATTTAACATGCATAAACAGAATAATGCAACAATCAGAATTAAGTTAAAGTGAGAAGTGAAGTTTCAAACTTGCTTTATCATTAGTTCACCTCTTTAAAGAAGTTTGCATAGCAAGACTAAAACAAGACTAACCAGATGTACAACTTCATGAATCAGTGAATGAGTCCGTATATTGAACTGAATCAAAGGACTCAAGTCACTGGAGGCTTAAACAGGGTGGGAAAGAGGCGGACCAGGGGCACCCAAATGGAACATGCCTCTAGTATTGAACTGGCCAAGAGGGAGTTCGTAGATAAACTGCTTTGTGTTTTCATCGACAGCCATGTTTCCAAACAGCCCGGGGCATTCACTGCAAACCAAAAAAAGAAAAAGAATGTGTCTCTCCTGCTGGACGACAATGGCAATCGACCAGCACAGACAAAAACAAAACCTGCTGCTAGTACTTTATAATTAAAAGCCAATAAAATTAACAATCTCACCAAATCCCCAGTTTGCACATTAAAGAGGAAAGCACATCGGCTCTTACATTTATGTGGAATTTATATGCCGGGGGGAGTTGATGGTCAAACAGATGTCTCATTTGCATAGCGATGTAAACAGTGATTTCACCCAGTAGTCGCAATGGAATAATAATAATGATTTTAGCATCTATTTCCAACCAGGGTCTGACTATTGGCCCAGGCTCTGTAAATCACAGAACTAGTTTCATTTCGGACAGTGCCTTTTGTGAGATGGTGCAGGACACTGAAACTGATATCTTTATCTCACAACGCCTAAAAGCCATCGGCTATGTATCATTTATACTATAACTTGGCAGTTCCATTGAATGGGGTTCCATCTTCTTGATTAAATTCTGTGTAAGTAAATATGATGTAACAGGCACCACATTACCCATATTGTTGTTTACAAGCCAGCATATATCAGTTAAGCCCCACTGTTTCTCTAGTCCTAATGTTACCTGTGATTGATTTGCCTACTTTTTCCATTGTACCTGCAATGGAAAAGTGTGCCCTAGCCCCCAGCTCATCCAAAAGTGTTCACTCACTCAAATTAAGTGCACTAACTATACACTCGTACAACAGTTATTTCACTCAGACAGTATAATATGTTCACTCACAAGGACAAGGTATTCATTTGCTCAGAGAAAGCATTCACTGCTACAATAGAATGAGCTCTTTCTCTGTGTACCAACAGGCCTGCAGCAAGTACATGTTTCCCTGTGTGTCTCTGCGAGTGGACTGATCATGGAGAGGCTGCGGCACTGTTTTGCTGATCACTGAAACTCCACAGCTCCCTCCTGAGAGCGCTCTATTTGTTGCCGGGAGGTTGGGGAACATACAGTAATGCAGGGGATTGTCTGAAATCATGCTGGCACTTTGCAGAGGTTATTGCATGTCTTTTTTTTTTGTATTGAAAAGTACAAAAAAGCAGAATAAAAAACCTGTACATGAACCTATTAGCATCCATCCATTATCTCAGGTCGGGGTCACAGGGAGCCTATCCCAGCATACATTGGGCAAGAGCCAGGAATACACCCTGGACTGGTCACCACTCCATCACGGGTACTCAGAGGAAACCCCCGTGGGCACATGGAGAACATGCAAACATATGAACATACGAACATACAAACATACAAACCTCACACCTGTGAGAGGACAGTGCTATCCACAGCACCGCCATGCTGCCCTACTAAATTTGAATTAATTAATTTCAAAGGTCTTTGTACATTTAAAAAATATATGTACATTTATTATTTGATTATGAGTCCTTAAAGGCCCTTTCAGAATTTCTGGCCAAATAGAAATGGAAATTTTCACAGTTAACGATCAATTCAATACCTGTCAGAAAAACTCAACGTTTGTGGTTTCCTGAGAAGTGTTGTGTTGCTGATCTGAATTTAAGTAAATGGTGTAAAACAGAGAAAGAAAAGAACAATACGTCAAACTAAACTCACAAGATCACCATACCACACCAAGTTGAAACCCATTTTAAAAATGTCAAATATTTTATGGAACATCAACTGTGTGTGCGTGCATGCATTTGTGTCCTTATATCGCTTGAGATCAGACAAGGAGAACAGTTCGACTTTTATATTATTCCTCTTTTATGAACTTACTTTCAGCAATGTTGTCATTATTCTATTCAACTGATAAGCAGTAGCCACTACGGTATCAGCAGTTGGGTTAAATCGATGAATAAGTTAATACATCCCAGACTGGGGCAAGCACCTCTGCTCACAGCCATTCTGCATGTGTCCAGCTAGCACTGTGCATTCAGCTAGCAATGGGAACAGAAGCATGCTGGGATAGCGCTGTGCATTCAGCTAGCAATAGGCACAGGAGCATGCTGGGTTAGCGCAGCCAGGGCACCAGAAGAAAGGGCAGAAGCCGAGCGCACGCCCGCATTACGCACGGTGTTCCGCAGCCTTCCGGCACCTCTTCCATGGCCTGAGTCGCTTGGCTGTGAATCCCAGGTGCCTGTTGTTTCACTGGGTTTAAATTTGCCTGCCCACCTGGGTTCAGTGCATCTTTTGGGTTAGCCCCCCCCACCCCCCCAATGACCAGTTAAACAATGTGTGGGAAACTTATGTAGCTGTTGCATGTACATCTATAAAAATGTACATTTATAAATACATTTGAATGAGGCATGGCTTAATAAGTCCTTCTGTAATTCTGCCTTTGAAGACAGGAGAATAAACAAATTCCCCTCTCAGTGAGTCATTGTAAATTCATTACCTACACTTATAAATCATTTCTAATCATCTAGCGTTCATCTCAACTTTACACTAAACAACACACACTGTAGAGAAGGCTCAGATAATGTTGCATAGTTCTATAGGGATTTGAGTTCAGTTTGGATAGATTTAATGAGAGTAGCCCCCTCCTTTGCCCAGAATACCTGTTTGTTATTTTTCATATGTCCTATGTGATTGGATATGGTATATTGTTATATTGGTGTTCTATTGGTTGACGTGTGGTCATATGTGCAGCGCTTGGGAGGGTCAGTGGGTGACACTCACGGCTTTTCCGGCGGATATTCAACAGAGCAAGAAAAGTTAATAGCAGCAGGGAGCCTAGTACATTGTGTGCGGTAGAGCTGGCCACGTTCCAATGCAGAAGTTGCTTAAAGTATGCCGGTTAGTGGACGCTAGTCCTCCAAAACAAGAAATCGCATTCGTTAAGCTAAGAAGAGACAAGATTGAGCGGTGAGGAGCTCCGAGGTTCCATTTATTCACCACGAGAGACTGGCTATATTGTTTAGCATCAGTAGTTAATAAGCTCAGTAGCCATCAGTGTTATTTAGCAAGTGGAATCGAGTGATGAAGGAAATCGCGGACATAGAAGAGACGTTTTAAGTTTACCACAGCAGCAACAGGACCGTCGGATTTCTTAGTTCCGGAGAGACTTGTGAGTTCGCCTACTTACCATCTGCAGCAAGCGCACAGTGACTCGTATTGACCAGTTGGACGTTATCATCAACTCAAAGAGCTCCAACAGGCCTCAACGCAACCAGGGCATTATTTAATCATTTAGATTAGATTTAGCTTAGTTATAGGGCATATTAGAATAGGTTTAACATAGCGTAGACTGTTTGATTTGTGTGTTGTCTATTGTGTTCATTAAATGTGATTAATGTGTATCCCTGTATTTCCCTTATTCAGTCAGACTGTTCACAATTACAGTATTTAAGGCCATCGCAGGGCCCGCCTGGCATTGGTGACAGCGCCTATTTCATTTAGTTATAAAGTTTATCAATTTAGTAGTTATACAGTCATTAATAATTGTAGCCCCGCCTACAATTTTGGTCCTTCGAGCCGGATAGATTAATACCAACGCCATGGCTAGTCGTGAACAGTCTATTAATAGTAGTAAGCCCAGCTTCCCAGTCACTGTGCTCCCCAGACGTTCCACTCACCCCCCTAAACATCTAGCCGATTACGTTGTTGACTTTCCTTCTCACCGCCGCATTGATAGTGATCACAGGCGAAGTACAGGTAGTGTAGTCCTACCTAGAATTAACCATTCAAGTCCAGGCAGCCCCCTGGCTAGTCGTAGTATGGATAATGTAGCTAAACTAAGCAGAGACAGTTTGGCTAAGTTTAAACCTGTGAGTAGGTCAAAGTCGATGGGCTCCATAGCCAGTAGTAACGCTGAGGAGGAGTTTAAGTTCAGTAGGGATAAACTGACATTGACTAGACCAAATAGCCCTGACTTAGAGCACTCGGCGCGGCCTAGGAAGACTGATAGCGACGTCCTACTAGAGATAATCAGACTGAAGTCGTTTTGGAAAGAGAACGCATGCAGGCCGAAATACAGATGGATAGAGAGTGCCTCCAGGCTGAAAGAGAACGCACACAGGCTATATTAGAAATAGCTAGAAAAGCAGCCCGTTCACAGCAGCAGCGAAGAGAGCTAATGGCCAGCATGCTCCAGAGTTCCCAACTCACTCTAGCAGGTCAGGAAACAATGGAGGAGAGAGAATACTAGATGACGTGAAAAAGGAGCCAGCTGGACTACATAGTCGACTACTAGAGCTAGGAGCTGAACAACAACGTCAGGTGAAGTCTTCGCCTCCCAGTCTCGCCCTCAATGGCCTTCCTCCCACCCGTCCACAATCTCCACCTCCTCACAGAGAGCATGTGGTGCCTCCCACCATGATAGCCTACAGCCCAACAGCACCATACATAGAGGGACCAACATTCCCAGACTTTACCAAGGAGGACAGAGCTCAGTATGTAGAGCTACGCATAAGCCTAGAGACTCTCCTCCACCAGTCACAGTCTGAGACATACAAGTATGCCATACTACTTAAACACGTTAAGGCCCCTCGAGCACACAGGATGGTCTTAGCCCATGCTCAGTCAGACACGCCCTACACCGCCTCCCTAGAAGCGCTAGACGACCACGAGATCAAGGCTATAAAGCACTGGATGACCTCTCCGTGAGAGTGCAATCACTGGTGGGAATGTTACAGGCCCTAAAGGAGGATGGCCTCCACGAACTCCACTGTAACTCAAATGTAGAACGCATCCTCAGTAAGATTCCCAACCATCGGCAGGAGAGGTTCCAACGCCTACAGAGTCGTCACCATCCTAACCAGCATGGATTGTCACTGGTTGACCTCTCAGCCTTCCTTAGAGAAGAGGTCAAGGGCATGAGCATAGACCCCACTCCCCAGGAATCTGCTCCTCGCGAGAAAGACAAGAGAGACAAGTGGGTCAGGAACCAAGGGAGGAGTGCCATCGTGATGCATGGAACAGATGACTCTAAGCAACCCACACCCAAAGCCACCGCTAAGGGGGGGACTTCCATGCGGCGTAAGGACAAGGTAAAGACACGCTGCCCTTACTGTGAAGAGGAGCACTGGCTCAATCAGTGCAAGAGCTTCAGTAAAATGATTAAGGCTAACCGGAGATGTTGGAGGTGTGCCCGCACCCACAAAGCAGCTGAATGCACTTTGAAGAAGAAGTGCCGCCATTGCCAATCCACTCATCTAGACATCCTGCATGATGTTAACCGCAGAGAAAAGGACGAGGCTGCCGACACAGCGGATGACCAGTCGGCAATGGGGATCAACTACATAGATCCTGCAAAGAGTGGGAGCACCAAGGTGATGCTGAAGATAGTCAGAGTCCATCTACACCACCGAGGGCGAGTACTTGACACCTATGCCATACTCGATGATGGCTCAGAAAGAACATTACTCCTATCATCAGCCGCACGCCAGCTTGGAATACAGGGACAGAAAGAGAAACTGACCCTGCGCACCATCCGCAGAGACATCAAGGTGATAGAGGGAGAGTGAGTCACCTTCTCAATTTCACCTGCAGGCCAGCCGGACAAGGAATACACTGTCAGCGATGTTTTCACCAGCCAGCATCTAGCGCTGTCCCAGTATGATTACCCCATCCAGCAGCTCCAAGAGAGATACCCCCATCTTAAGAACCTGCCGATCCCACCAATTAGTGGAGTGAAACCAACCCTCCTGATCGGCTCCGATCATACAGACCTGATCACCCCTGTCAGCTCAGTGTACTTGGGACCCAGAAGATGTCCTGCAACTGTGAAGACCAGACTGGGATGGACCCTTCAAGGCCCGGTCCCAAATCAGTACAAGATGCCCGCTCCCACACGATGTCTCTACAGCAAAGTAGCCTCCCCCGATGCAGCTCTGCTGAGCAATGTTCAGCGACTGTGGCAGCTAGACACTTTACCCTTTAGAAATGAAAGACAACTAGTCCGATCAAAAGAGGACCAGTACGCAGTGGCTCTGCTGGAGAAAGAAACCATCAGAGTGGGAGTCGAGGGAGTGCAGAGATATGCCACTCCGCTCCTGAGGAAGGAAGCCCCGAAAGAAGTAATGAGCAGTTACCTGAAAAACACCGAGAAGCG
The DNA here is from genome assembly GCF_963514075.1 of Conger conger. NCBI lineage: Eukaryota > Metazoa > Chordata > Actinopteri > Anguilliformes > Congridae > Conger > Conger conger. Next base: position 28,054,403 of record NC_083776.1, on the reverse strand, counting down.
GATGGCCAAAGATCTGCAGCAAGCTGAGATCAACAAGCTAGTAGTCGCTGGCTATGTCAAGAAATTGGACGTCCGTGAAGCTGAGGTGACAGAGGAGTCCTGGTACCTGCCCCATCACAAAGTCAGCCATAACGGGAAGGACCAGGTGGTCTTTAACTGCACCTTCCAGGTGGGGAAGCAGTGTCTGAACCGTTACCTGCTCCCCGGACCAACCCTAGACCGTCTCTCCTGGGAGTGCTCATGCGTTTTCGACAAGACCGGGTGGCTATCAGTGGCGATATCAAGGCAATGTTCCATCAAGTTCGCCTGTTGGAGGAGGACAAGCCGCTGATGAGGTTCTTATGGAGAGACCAGCCGACTGATGAACACCCCTCCATCTATCAGTGGGAATTGCTTCCCTTTGGGACGACATTTGCTGCGCGACCTTCGCCCTGCAGCGCCATATCGCCGACCACAGTGCACCGGGAGAGGCTGTTCGCCATAGTGTAGAACACTGCTTCTATGTCGACAATTGCCTGCAGAGTGTCGCTACAGAAGAAGAGGCCAGGAGACTGGTGATGAAGTTGAGAGCTTTGCTAGAGACGGGGGGCTTCAACATCCGCCAGTGGGCTAGCAATAACCCCAACGTCCTTCATCACCTTCCCCCGGAAGCAAAGTCAGAGACGAGTGAGACTTGGGTATCTCAGACCCCAGGGGAAGCTCAGGAGATGACACTGGGCCTCATCTGGCGCTTCAAGTCAGACACTTTACATTACAGATATACTCAAACTGAGCCCCGCCAGATCACCATGAGGAGCATCTATAGCACGCTCGCCAGCCAGTATGACCCGCTAGGCTACATCCTGCCCTTCACAACTCGAGCTAAAGTACTGGTTCGAGAGCTGTGGACCCAGGAGAAGGGCTGGGATGACGCGTTGCCAGCTAACCTTGCCCAGAAGTGGAAGGAATGGGAAGGGGAACTCCCGCTGCTCCGCAAAGTCACTCTCCAGCGGAGCTACTTCCCCTCAACCGTCGATCTGAAGAACGGCCTCATTGACCTAAACATCTTCTGCGACGCTTCTGAGGTGGCCTATGGGTCCGTCGCCTACCTCCGTGCTACAGATAGGGAGGGACACGTGCATGTTTCCTACGTCCTGGCATGCTCCAGAGTGGCTCCTAAGAAACAACAGTCAATCCCACGTCTGGAGCTGTGCGCGGCGCTCACTGGTGCGCAGTTGGCTAAGATGATCTGAGGAGAACTCACCTTGCCACTGCATGAAACAGTCCTGTGATCACCTGGATAAAGTCCCAATCCTGCCGATACAAGGTCTTTGTAGGTACTCGAGTCTCAGAAATCCAAGACTTAGTAGGCGCTGAAAGCTGGAGGTATGTTGATACCAAGAGCAACCCAGCGGATATCATCACCAGAGGGGCTACCTTGGCAGACCTAACCCAGCTGAACCCATACAGTTATGGTCCGAGATTCCTTCTGGGGCCAGAGAAGGAGTGGCCGTCCTAGCCAATAACAGTGGAAGCGCGAGATGAGACAGAGTTTAAGAAATTGCTCTTCTGTGGGCTCAGTCAGAGCCCCGCCTCAGAGGATCCTCCTATGGAGGACTGTCCCACCCTGGAGGATTTACAGAAGAAAACCTTTCTAGCACACTACAAGGAGTTCCCCTGCACCAGAGAACTTAGTTCAGAGAACTATGTTGAAGTGGAGCTACTCGTGCTAAAGAGAACGCAACGAGATTCCTTCCCGGAGGAAGTAGTGTGCCTTCAGAATGGCAAACCCGTGCCTGCGGACAGCAGGCTACTGATGCTGGCCCCTGAGCTTGATACCCAAGGCCTCATAAGAGTAGGCGGTAGGCTGCGCCGTGCTGCTGACCTAGCAGAGGATGTCAAGCACCCTATTGTGCTCGGAGCCAAGCACCATGTCTCAGAGTTGATAATTCAGAAATATGATAAAGCAATTTGTCATGCCGGAGTGGAGAGGGTCTTCGCGGAGATCCGGAGGAGGTATTGGATCCTCCACGGACGAGAGGCTGTGCGTCGGTTCCAGAGAAGCTGCACTGACTGTCAAAGGTGGAGAGCCCAGCCCACCATCCCAAGAATGGCAGACCTCCCACCTTGCCGACTCAAAGTAGGAGAGAGAGCGTTCCATTGTACAGGAGTAGACCGACCGGACCGTTCTTAGTCAAGAGAGGAAGAGTGACTGAGAAACGATGGGGAATAGTATATAAATGTATGACGACCAGAGCAGTGCATATCGAGGTGTTGCACTACATGAACACAGACTCTTTCCTGATGTCCTTTAGGAGGTTTCAGTCCAGGAGAGGGAAGCCCAACACCCTCCTATCTGACCGAGGAATGAACTTCAGAGGAGGAGTGTCAGAGCTAAAGGAGAGTTTGAAGTCTATGGCTGAAGAGCTGAAAATACACTTCCAGTTTAACTCGCCGAATGCTCCACATTTCGGAGGGACCTGGGAACGAGAAGTAAAGTCGATCAAAACAGCGTTGTACACAACCCTGGGAGCTCAAACAGTGAGTGATGAGGTCTTGGCTACAGTTCTCACAGAGATAGAGGGTGTGCTTAATTCTAAGCCCCTTGGCTACGTATCCACCGATGTAGCAGATATAGACCCGGTGACCCCGAATTACCTTCTCATGGGGCGGCCAGACCCTGCACTCCCTCAGAGTGTCTACAACCAATCAGAGATCCGAGGTAGAAGGATGTGGAGACACAGTCAAGTTTTAGAAGACCAGTCCTGGTCCCACTTCATCCTCTACTATCTCCCCTCTCTTCAGGCTAGACAGAAGTGGGTCAAAGACAGAGACAACCTGATGGTTGGTACCGTGGTGATGATTGTGGATCAGTCACTGCCAAGAGCCATGTGGCCCGTGGGTCGCGTAAGGAAGACGATCACTGGAGTGGACGGAAGAGTAAGATCAGCAGAAGTTCTCGTCAGTGGGAAGCTTTACACTAGACCAGTGGCCTGACTGATAGAGTTACCTGCTTTCCCAGACTCTACTCCAGACTCTGACTTGACTGACTGAGCCTTTAAAGTGAGAAAGCTGATTAACATAGTGAATCAGGGGGCGGCTGTAGAGAAGGCTCAGATAATGTTGCATAGTTCTATAGGGATTTGAGTTCAGTTCGGATAGATTTAATGGGAGTAGCCCCCTCCTTTGCCCAGAATACCTGTTTGTTATTTTTCATATGTCCTATGTGATTGGATATGGTATATTGTTATATCGGTGTTCTATTGGTTGACGTGTGGTCATATTTGCAGCGCTTAGGAGGGTCAGTGGGTGACGCTCACGGCTTTTCCGGCGGATATTCAACAGAGCAAGAAAAGTTAATAGCAGCAGGGAGCCTAGTACATTGTGTGCAGTAGAGCTGGCCACGTTCCAATGCAGAAGTTGCTTAAAGTATGCCGGTTAGTGGATGCTAGTCCTCCGAAACAAGAAATCGCATTTGTTAAGCTAAGAAGAGACAAGACTGAGCGGTGAGGAGCTCCGAGGTTCCATTTATTCACCACGAGAGACTGGCTATATTGGTTAGCATCAGTAGTTAATAAGCTCAGTAGCCATCAGTGTTATTTAGCAAGTGGAATCGAGTGATGAAGGAAATCGCGGACATAGAAGAGATGTTTTAAGTTTACCATAGCAGCAACAGGACCGTCGGATTTCTTAGTTCCGGAGAGACTTGTGAGTTCGCCTACTTACCATCTGCAGCAAGCGCACAGTGACTCGTATTGACCAGTTGGACGTTATCATCAACTCAAAGAGCTCCAACAGGCCTCAATGCAACCAGGGCATTATTTAATCATTTAGATTAGATTTAGCTTAGTTATAGGGCATATTAGAATAGGTTTAACAAAGCGTAGACTGTTTGATTTGTGTGTTGTCTATTGTGTTCATTAAATGTGATTAATGTGTATCCCTGTATTTCCCTTATTCAGTCAGACTGTTCACAATTACAGTATTTAAGGCCATCGCAGGGCCCGCCTGGCATTGGTGACAGCGCCTATTTCATTTAGTTATAAAGTTTATCAATTTAGTAGTTATACAGTCATTAATAATTGTAGCCCCGCCTACACACACCTTTTCTCAAAGTGAGACAGTGATTGCTGTTTAACAATGTATATGGAATCTGATAGTTGATTGATTCACTGAGACAAAATTTGTGCATTCTGCATTGAACCTGATCCTTGATTGTGATTGTGTGGAGTCTAATGAATACCCCACAGTACCCTGAACTTCACAGCCATAAACACACAGACACATTCTCATCTGTTCACTTACCTTGCAGACACACACACACACACACACACACACACACACACACACTTGTAAGAAGTCCCATTTGCGTATACCGCTTTTTTCCCTTTGCAGACATTGTGACTTACACAGCTAATATTATTTTACAGGCAATCCATTTCTACAGCTGGATGCGTACTGAGGCAATCAGGTTAAGTACCTTGCTGAAGGATCTAATAGGAGTGTCCCGCCTGAACTGTACTTACAACCTTGGTGCTGGAAGCTCTGTACTCTAACCACTGTGCTACACTGTCACCACCCAACCCTCCTCTTCCTCTACTTTCACCCCCTCATCTAACCCTCCATTCACACCAAGCTCACATACCCAGCCATCAACCACTACATTATGCTTTCCCTTCCCTGAAAACTAAATTTGACTGGGATCTGAGAAGTGAAGTGTGTTTGGCATCCCCTTTGCTCTGCCCTAGTTGTCTGTGTATTCAGACTGTCCCTGGCTGTAAACCCCTCCCAGTTCCCCACCTCTGAAGAGACTAACAGTTGATTAAACTAGACAGTTGATCACATGCATTATGTCCCACAATCTTCCAGAAGGTGGCTATATGAAAAGACATTTACATAATAATGTGCTAAGAAGTTAAAATATTTCCAACTAATTAGTAAAAATAGGATGCATAATTACATAAAAACTAAATAAAGGAAGTAAACTAGTGCTATTACATAACTAAATATATAAATAAATATGTAAATGACCGTAAATGGCCCTTCAAATGTAATATGTAAATTACTTAATGACATTTTCCAGAGAGTGGCTGTAAAGAAGAGAGGAGTCTTTTTATTCTGTAAATGTCTTCTGCTAAAGTACTGCAAAAATAAATGCAAATAATTGCTTTTAAAGTTGTAAAAGGGCACGTAAATGACTAAAATGCAAAGCAAATCGAGCATTAAACAAATTACTAAAGACCCATTATACTATAAAGGAATATGTAAATTATAGTAAATGACCCATTCAATGGTAATAAGTAAATTACTTTAAGTGACTCGGTAAAGTAGATGGCCCAGTGATGTGGTGGATCTATAAATTGTTGTCTTGAATTCCAAATTGGAGAGTGAAGGAGAAATATAAATATATATAAAACCATGTCAGGAAAAAAATATATATCTATATATATTCAGGGTGTTCTATCCTTTATGTCTCTATAGTTGGCTAGTTGATTTAGTTTCCGCTAGCTGTTGTCTGTTTACAGCATTGCAGTACCTTTGGAAAGGGATTTACTTTGCCTGCATAAGGCATGCTGTTATTTATTTTCACCACTAGATGTCAGGAACGATTAGAAATACCATAGTTGTGTCTGGAGTCTGCTCAAATTTGTTTCAAACTCAAAAGATTGAGTTTAAAACAAAAATTTGTTTACATAAAAATACTAAATTCTCTTTTTGACACACACACACACACACACACACACACACACAGTTTACATACATTTGTTTTTGGTAAAATGTTATGGAATAGCTGTATTTTATTTAACCAGGAAACCACTGAGACATATCATCTATTTTGCATGGCCAAGAGGGCAGCACCACAAATAAACTACTTTTATTCCAATGTGTGAACAGCATTTTGTATAGTTTACAAATAAGCCTACACTTTGTGTTTTCAGAGATGCTCTTCTGCATACCACTGTTGTAATGTGTGGTTATTTTCGTTACTGTCACCTTCCTGTCAGCTTTGACCAGTCTGGCCATTCAGATCAGCAGTTTCTGAGATACTCAAACCACGCTGTCTGCCACCACTAAGTCACTTAGATCAAATTTTTTCCCCATTCTGATGGTTGATGTTAACATTTACTGAAGCGCCTGACCCGTATCTACATGATTATATGCATTGCACTGCTGCCACACAATTAGCTGATTAGATAGTCGCATGAATAAGTAGGTGTAATAAAATTATTAAAAATCCTAATAAAGTGCTTGGTGAGTGTATATTCAATGTTTTATCTTATTTGTGTCAAATGCTGCCTTTATTTGAATGAACTTATTTGCAATTTAATATGTACTGTAATGCTTTTGTGCCCATTAACACACACACACATAACTAATGTTAAATCACTTTCTCAGTCCCCCATCTCTCTCCCTCTCTCCCTCTGGTACTGGCTCTCAAGCAGTGTGTAACAGCTGTGCTGCTGACCACAGCCTTGATATATCTGTGGGACACACACCAGGGCCGATTGTGAAAAACATAAATTCTCTTTCAGAGGGACTAAGGCTCAGGAGGAGCTGGTGACCTTGTCTCCCCCCCACCCCCACCCCCCCGGTCTGTCTAGATTAGCCCACACTAAAAGAAGCCACTTACAACTATGAAACCACTTGTCATAGCAGCTGCTTTTGTGTTGAAGGTTAAATGGCAACAAAATCATATGAAAGTGGAAGTAAACCATCTATGATATCAGGTATCCTGCTCACTTTTTCTCTGCCATGCTCTCTGTTTCTAAACATTAAATATACTTCAGTTGTCAATACTCACAAATCAAAATATATATATTTAATGAGGAGCATACAAGATTTACTCACAAATTATTGATAATAATATGAATTTGTTACTTCGCTGACACTTTTATCCAAAGAGACTAACTGTTGATTAAACTAGACAGTTGATTTGATTGGTCAAAGCAGGGGCCAATCCCCCCTGGATCAATGCTTGAATCACTGACTTTCTGGGTCCCAGTCATGTACGTTATCCACTAGGCTACAGGCTACCCCTGCTGTTATTGTGTTATTGTTATTGAGATAACTGCATCAATGAAGTTTGTCAAAAACATTTTTAAATAATTTCCTTTTATCAATAACATTTTACAAACCTATGTCTGTAAATTCATTACACCGTATGTATGATTGATTGATAGAGAGATAGATAGATAGATAGATAGATAGATGATTACATTTATATAGTGCTTTTCTAGACACTCAAAGCGCTTACAGTGATGAGGGAGAAACTCACCTAAACTGCCACATTGTAGCACCCATCTTGGTGATGCACGGCTGCCATTTTGCACCAGAATGCTCACCACACACCAGCTGAGGTGGAGGGGGAGAGGTTTGTGAATGTTTTAGCATTTTCGTATGTGTCCCTTTTCTTAAAATGGCCTTTTCACACTTTGAGGTCAGTGCTCAACAGTAGGATAGAAATCCACATTATGGCAGCCATGTTGAGTGGACTGTCCATTAGACCAATAAGGGAAGATAGAATCCTGAAGGGGAACATATTTCAACAGAAAAAGGAGAAGCAGAAAAGAATAAAACCAACCAACAGATGTCGCTCATAGCTAGTCTCACATGTGCAGTGGAAGGGCTTGCATGATGTGTGTAGGTTTGTTTGTGCCCCGGTGACCAATCAAAGAAAAGCTGGTCATTCTGATTTTTAATGCACAAATTCAAATGTCTATCCATCATTTTTCAGTGTTGGTGGATTTAGTTCGCTTCTCTCATTTTCGGATCTGATGATGACATCCACTTTTGCTTAATCAGCGAGTTTCAGTGTGACTGTAGAGTCCAATATTGGAACCACAATTTGCATGTAGGGCATGTGTAGTCTGTGCTTGGTGGAGCAGCCACGGGTGTGTTTTTCCTCCGGAACCTCCTTTGGCAAGCCTTAGTCCTATCCTGTTCATAATATTTTACTGCTCATATAAGACTTGGAGGCAGGTGGCCAACCCAGCGCAACTGTTGTTGTACGACTGTAGCCTCCATGCTCTTGCAGCCGGTCTTTCCAAGTATCTCAGTATATGGAATTCAGTCACGCCAGGTTATGCCAAGGATGCACTGGAGACATCTTATGTGCAGGGCTTCCAGTTGTCGGATATAGCGGCGGAACAAGATTTGTCCCCAATGTTGAAGGTGGGAGAAGCAGATGGGGGGGATATTGACTGAGAATCTCATCCTGTTATAGGCCTTTGCTGCTGCTACGAGCGCCATTTGCAGGGCTTCTGGTGAGCGAGCCACAAGTGCACAATCGTCTGTGTATGTGCACAGATCTGTTTAGTGACAGCATGAAGCCTGCAGATGATACACAGGTTTCTGTCTCCTCCACAATCACTCCGCTCTTGCTTTCCATCTCCTTATGAAGCAGCGGGGTGACACAGAGAAGGAAAATGTTGAAAAGGACAGAGGACACATCCCTGCTACACCAGGTCAGACTCCTGACCGCCTGCGGTCACACGTGCCATCGTGTCTTCGAGGAGCTGCCGTGAATTGACTGTGCCAAAGGCATTCGACAGGTCAACGAATGCCATGAAGAGATCTCAGTTCTGTTTCTGGTGTTTCTCTTAAAGCTGGCGGACCATGAATACCATGTCCACGATGCTTCAGCTTTTCCTGAAGCCATACAGTGACTCCGGCAGCAGTCAGGTTCTGTATTGACCTGTGCAGCATCACCTTAGCTAAGCCCTTTCCAGCAGCCGACAGGAGGGTTATCAGGTGGACCTATCAGGACTGAGTGGTCCACTGATGTAGGTTGGTTTAGAAGGGTCTCAAAGTGCTGAAAAAATGAGCAAGTCAAACCACCACAGACATCAGGGGTGTGAAGGAGACATTTCTTGGGCCGTAGATGTTTTTTACTGCATCACAAGTTCTTCTTGTCTGCAGAAGTCATATTTGAATACATGGCGGGAATGTCGCACCTGACATGCCATAATTTAAGTCAGCATAGAAAGGACAAATTTACAAACAGAATGCAAATATTTTTGTAAAACTGTGTGTAAATTTACATATAATCAGAAACAAATTTACAAATTCCATGGGATTCATCAAACCAGCTAGACAGCTTTGTGTACGTTGATGATTACCTATGATCCTAAACAAAATGCACATTCACAGAACTTGTGATTAGCATAAATTGACACCCTTAAAATACCATATAAGGAGCTTGGAATTCCACTGTAAACATTTTAAAGAGACTAAATAAAAAAACCTCTCTAGAGCCGAGAAGAAAGTGCCAAAAAACATTAGTATAGTTGTTTAGTAGTGTCAGCAGTGGATTGTTGGTGCTGGGGAAGACGAAAGCCTGGAAAGATATAGCTGTCGTAACTCTGTCACGTAAAACACAAATGCTGCAGGGGAAGGTCAGAGTTTGGGCCAGTTGTGTACACTGGAGGAACGCATTGGGCGAATTATAGGAGAGATGTCACTATCTGGAATACTCTCACTCCGAAGTCCACCATGCACCAAATCTAATTCTAAAAGGCAATACATGTAAATGAAATGTAAAGAGAGGCCAGCCATAGCATGAAGCCTAGGCTGTGACTTCTGTGCTCCATTTATAGCAAATTTTGTTTTATGGGAATTATATTAAACTACAATTAAGTATTAATTCATCAGGATTACCCAAAGGTTGAATCCAGTTGTGTGTTTTATATGATATGAAAATTTGTACTATTAATTTGGCTTATTAATTTTGCCACACTTTTAATCAAAATAAAATATGAATGAATGGAATAATAAAGGCACAAATCCACACAGATTCTACTTTGTTTGCGTAAATGCATTTATAAATAATTTATGATCAAATCTACAAAAATGCCATCATGAGCAGGTATAAAAAAATATGGATTGACACTTAATGACTTTTTACATCAACCTGCAGCTAATTAGAAATTAAATTAGGTATTTATTCTGAAATATACTATAATACTGTGTTACTAGAGCATATTTTTCATGAAAAATGACAGTTCATTATGAGTAGAGGATAGGTTCTATTATCAGGTGATGATGAATATAGCAGTAGGCTTATCAGCATAAAATATAAAATATAACACAAACATCATATTCAGTGGAGTAAAACCACGATTTGTTCAATAACTACAAGGACAGAACAGGCCTGTTAACATTTTCATTTAGCAGCAGAACCAATGTGAGCCTTATTTCCTAAATGTTCAGCTCGATATTTCGCTAAGGGTTTCCTAATTAGCAGGAGCCATTAGATAATTAGGTAACCTGAGGGGTAGAGTGAATTCAAACAAGCACAGTGGAAAGTTTTATAGTTTCACATTTTCAGGCTACTGAGTTATGAAAACACAATTAGTTCCCTCCTCTTGCTATTCAGCTTGATCCCAATTACTTTCCCTCTACTTGTGAAGGGATCTCATAGGAAATGCTAATAATGAAATATAGCTCAGAACTGGCAAGAGAATGGAACTTGATTTACTCCAAACTCTGACCCATCTATGAATAACAATTATGAGATAGGATGCTGATTCTGAACGCTTGCCTGAGGAATTATTTTCTTTTGTCTTAAAAGACTTATCAGGGGAATACACTGGGTGGTCGGCTACAAACTACATTCATAACAGGTGATGAGTTGCAACAAGGACTAGAAGCAATTGATGAGATTTTCTTTCTGCCATTTCCTTTGCTGTTGCTGAGACCACTGAGTAGACAACTTTCAGAGGTTCCTCAGTGAGCGTTTTTGGTGAGGGTAGGTGGTGCTAAGGAAGGTGTAGGGGGCGGGGGTGGGGCGGGGCTCATGAGTGGCGACTGCTAGAGAGCAATCCCTCACGCGCGGTCAACAGCGCTCCATGGCAAACCCAAACCTGAAGGTCAAAATCACATAGACTGAAGACAATTCAGAAAACCCAGGAGCAGATGGAGGGAATTTGGACATTCTGGCAGGGGGACATGGGATTGGCTGGGTCAGCAGCTGTGGAAAATCCAGTCAGCCAATAGGATCCGTGCTCCATTGAAATGAAAATTACACTCAGTGACCTTTGGAATGTAGGTCCAGGCATTGGGTCCTCTTGTACATGTTGATAACTATATAAGTACATTTTCAGGGATCTTTATTTATTTATGTATTTGTTTATTTATTTATTATATCACCCTTGGTGCATATTGTGGCCTTTAAAAAATATATTTTTTTATTTCAAAGCTTAATGTTCAAACAAACATTTATACTTCTGGTATGGTACTCCTTATTATATTACTTGTTTTAATTTTTAATTAGGATGGGTTCCTGATGGAAAAACAGCATCATTATTACGGGTATACAGGGAATCTAATTAATGCAGAGTTTAATATTTTTGTGAAAATATAAGTAAGTAAGACTACACACTCACTGAGTACTTTATTGGGTAGACCTGTTTTTTTCGGACAAAATTTCAGAATGAGGAAGACATGAGATGTAAGTGACTTTGACCATGGAATAAATAACCACACATTACAATAGTGGTATGCAGAACAGAATCTCTGAACACATAACACATCAAACAAGTGGATAGGCTACAACAGCAGAATACCAATAAGTCTAAAAAATAAGTCTAATAAATACCTTATAAAGTGCTCAGTGAGTGTATGTCAGAGAAAGGGAAAAGGCAGCAGTGGTGGAAATGGTGGCACTTGAAGAACAGAACATTGAAGCACACTTTAAAATAATGATGCAGAAATCCTTTTGTGGAAATAAATATTACAGCTTTTTCCCCTCCACTCTCTGTCCGGTCTCCGCATTTTATGTTTGGTCTTTAAAAGTACAATAGGTCATTTCAGACTTCTAATGGTTTAGAAAGGAATTGCAGCAACAAATACACTCAAACCACAATACTGTTTATCCCACCCCTTCTCTGTGAATGCGCTGAAGTTGAAATGCCATTGGCTGTGGCAATAGAACCAATTTCCAACTAATGAGCTTGAATTATTGTACGGTTATAGATGTTTTGGTAGAGTGCCGGCCTGCCAACTGCATATTTTGAAACCCGAATTTAAGGACTATAAACACAGGTAGAGGGTGAGTCTTTTTCAATGATAGGAAGGGATTTTGTACAAATGGTTTCGTAACAATATTTTAACACAAAAATCTTACCTATTGTACCTTTAAACTCTTTTTTGACTTTAAACTCTTTTCTACTCTTTCGTTCATTCTGCTGCCATTTCTTGGGGATAAGAATGTTTTTTGTTCATAACAACTACTGATCTCTAAAAGGATAGAGTTTAAATCAAATCAACTCAGCAGGTTCCTATATATATATATATGTATATATTGTATATGTGCACTTCTTCCATATCCCCACCTTAATGTTCAGGCTCAAGCCACAGCTCTCTTCTTCTGTGTGATTCACTGATGAAAAGACTGGGGCTGGCTGGGGTCAAAGGTTGTGACCTCATGTCAGGCAGCAAGACAATTCCAGGGCTCAAAGGAAAAAGAATTCTGGCCCCTTTGTGGGTGGAGTTTCAGTAACTGCCATTTTAAAGAGAGCTGATGGCAAGGTTAAACCAGGAAACCTTTTCTCAGATATTACCAAGTCACCATATGAATACTTACCCAAGCAGTATTTTTTAAGTAAACTTAAAAGAAGTTTACTTGCTGAAGTAAAAACTTAAATTGGGGAAAATATACTTTCCAATCATAAGAATAACATGCACAGAGGTATTTTACCAGAGAGGTGAAGGCTTAATGTATCTACATTTAAATAACTTGTTCGTCCCCAAAACAAGCCAAGGGCTGCTCGCAAGGGTTTCAAATAAGTACATTTAAAACATATTTTAAAAAATATTTCTGCAGTTTAGTGTCAGATATTAATGTGCCCTTACTTATCTGTTAATGGGCTAGTTTAGATTTTATTCATGAATTCTCCAGAAGAAGGGCACAAAAGTGTTTGGACCCCATGATCTTTCCTCTCCCCCTTTCTCTTCTGAGAACATGGAAGTACCCCTTTGTCTGTGAGGCACAGGGGTCAGGAGGTTCATGGAGGAGGAGCCTTTCTACCACATCTGACCCCCATGATTGTGGGAGTCCTATGCTCTATTTCTGTGAGTGGGAGAGAGAAGAGAGGGAGAGAAGCAGAGAGAGAGAGAGAGAGAGAGAGAGAGAGAGAGAGAGACAATCTTCTATACATTCTTCACATTTACAAATCAACAGTCAATCTGCTTATCTGTTTGAGACAGAAAATAATAATCACAATAATGGCAGAGAATCTTACAAAAATCAGTACAGTCACACATTCCAAATTCTACATTAAAAATAAATGCATGCACACCTGGAACTCTCCAGCACCAGCTCTTATGATTCGTTGATTCATTCAGATGCCTTTCTAATTTACAACCAAAAACTGGAACAAGGTGCTTTGATCCTTACAGATGCATGGGAATCACTATCATTTGCAAAGCCTTCCACAAGCAATCTGATTGCCTTGTGAAATTCATTGGTATCAAGTATGTCATTGCTCATGTTTTGGCAGATTTCTAAATGTGTAAAATGAAATCTAAATTTTTAGCATCAACTGCATCTCAACACAAGGCAGTACCTTTTCCATTCAGTCCAAGGCAATTAAAAAAGGATTAAGTGATACTTATAAGAACAAGATACAAACATACACACAATTACTTTTAATGTGATTTATTTTGTTTGTTTATTTGCTTGTTTACTATACATGTCTGCAAGTGTCTGCTAAATGAAGTCAATGGAATTGGTGGGTCTAGGAATCACTGATTTTAATCAAACTATTTTAAATATTTTGCATCTCTTTTGGCTGTTAGGTGAAAGATCCTTAGAAGGATGAATATGCAATCTGTCAATAACAAAAAGCATGAGAAACTTGAAACATGTGTGTACATGGGTTTGATGTCCATTGTGGGTTAGGGTGGAGGAATATGTATATGATAACTAGACAGTTTAATATGTCAATCAATCCTCAATAGATGATTTCAGCACATTTTTATTTTGAATATTTCGATAAATACATATTTTCTGAATTTAGATGTGTGCATATATACTGCAGTTGGAACATTCACAGGATGTTGGACATAAAATAGTCACTAAAATGATTTCAGGCTATTCCAGTTGGGCACTAAAATATTTTGGACATTGACGTAATAAAAAAAATTATAAAAAAGTATGATATCTTGTTATCAAAGACAGCAGGAATGCTAAGGGTTATATGGTTCAAAACTCTCTAATCTCAATTCTGTTCATCTCAATTCTGTTCATCCTGGGAATGAATGAACACAAAAATATGTTCATTATGAATAGCAAACATTCTATAGACAGATGGGTGGAGGGGTGGATGGGTATGGAAATAGGTATGGGATTAATTTACCTTTCAAGACTTGGTCAACGGCACCAATAAATTGCAGTGCATAAATTGCTCTTTTAAATGTATCATTTTTGTTAAATTATATAATTGTTTTGTAATCACAAAATAGATTTGTTTTCAGACTCTAATAAACTATAACTGTAACCTATTGGTACAATGCAATGTCTTTAGAGGTGTACAGCACTCCAGAACTTGAAAAACAGTAACAGTAATTAAAATAATGTTAATAACCTTTGTTTCATATTGAGATTCAACTTTAAGAAACAAGACACACAGCCCTAATTTCACAGTTTGTAAGGGATGTGATGTGTTCTAATGAATGACTGCATGAAATATTTGTTTAAAGACTGCTTTCAGAGTTAAAAAATAATCAAAATATTCATTGTTAATGTTATTCTCAAAAGGAAAATCATGGGCAGGCAAGATATACGAGAAATAGTATTACCAGCTACAAGATGCATATTGAACATTTCAATAAATCAAAATGTACAATTGTTAAGTTTCTAACATACCTTTAAGCATTGCAAAAAGCAAGAATTCCAAAACTTTAATGCGAGTACCTCAGAAGTTTATTGGCAAACTTACTGCGTGATTTAACTGATTTATTTGATGAACACAATTTGATTAAATTCAAACTATTATTCTATTATGCTATGCACACACTATAAGCTTTGTGTATGATTTAAAGTATGTACTTTGTTATTTTTGACATGTGTAAAAAATATATATTTTACAATAATTTGGTGTACAACTTATCATTTTAATTAATAAAATGTAATAGGAATGGTGATAATAATAATAATAATAATAATAATAATAATAATAATAATAATAATAATAATAACTAAAACAAGAACAAGATCCTTTACATTTCAAAGGCATTTTACTTTATATTAGCATTTTATTTTTTGTTTCTTATTTCTTCGTCAGATAAATTAAAAAGTAACTCCACTGTTAAACATTGCCAAACATTGCCAAATTCAAAATACAAAGGTTTCACTCAATCGTTTCCGCTTTGTCCACACAAATTAAACTTTGTTTACTTCGAATGCATCTTGTCAAATCACAGGTGTAGTTTTCTTATTACTGGCAAAACTCATCTACAGTAGGCTGCCTTAATTACAAGCTGCTGGGTTTTTGGGTGTTCACCCACTGTTTACGAATGATGACGACTATTGAGGAAGCACGGGATTGCCTGTCTACAATTGCCTTTACTTTTATTATCTAGCTGTTTGGATTGGCGGACGGTGACGATCGGAAGTAGTTTATCTATGCTAATGAAGGGCTGTAGATATTTACGTTCAACGGGAGCCGCCCTTCATTCACCCACATGGTCCAAAGCGGGAGCATTCGCGCCTCTTTCGATTTTTTTTTATTACAATACACAAAACTCTAGCGGAAGAAAAATACAAAAACCCTCTGGTGCTACCTTTGTAGTGCAGTCTGAAATTAATGCAAGTAAAAGTTTAGGTTTTAGTTTCGCAGATTTGCCCGGAGCAGTAACAGTAAATGTGTGCAAGTGGGTGAAGATGGTGGATTTCACTGGTGAGTGTCTTTACTACGCGCATGTTATTGACAAGGAACCTGTTGTTGGCTTTCCCGATGCATGGGGAAGTGAAAATCGAGCCAGATTTATTTAAAAAAGTACAATTATGTCGCTCTTAATGGTCAATTTCGCGGTGGTGTTCTTCGTAATGTTCACTTTTGAAATAAAAACAATGTAGTAAGAAGCGCATGGCAGCGCTCTCCTCCATAGTTACTAGAATGAGGGAGATTTGAAAAGCGTGCTGCTGTTCTGTGGCTAGCTAGCTAGCTACCCATCTCTGCAGTGCACCCATTGCTCTATTAAGGCACACAACGTGTGCTGTTGTGCGCGAGTTGTGAAGCGCGGCGTCAAAATGCTTAATTGTCTTGTCTGTGTAGCCGTGGTGGTATTTTAGTTTTAACCTTGAGTGAAAAGTTAAGTTTTAGTGGCTCCGTTCTGTGTGCAGTGGCGTGTGAGTTAAAGTGCCTCCAGAACAAAGCAGTAGCACATGGGGCGGCTGCAGGCCGCGCGTTAGCGGTAGCCACCTAGCAAGTTCATAAAAGGGGAACACTCGTGCCGAGGTCCATACCAAACCTTTCCAATTTAGATTTTGCTTTTTACTGAAATTTTGTGTTTGATTTATGTTGTTTGTTTAAGCCTAAGGAGGAGTGAAGTAAATATTTCTAGCTAGACAATGCGCAAAGGGAATCAAAGGCCGGTAGGTAGTTGGCTAACTTAAGTAGCTCGTTCATAAGCTAGCTATATGAAGGAGATAGCCTTTGGTTTATGAGGGACAGTTGCTAGTTTGCGATCTGGACAATTATAGTGTAACTGTGGCTGTTTAAAAGGTTAAACAACTGTCATTGTAAGGCATTTTGCGGAGTAAATCGCATCAATACGTAGCTAAAGCTAATCTCCGCTGGGCCGTTTAGCACGCTAGCTAGCTAGCTAATGTTAGCAGTGCATGCTTTGTATGGTTGAGACTACCGACAGGGGAATGGCCAGCTAGCTGTGTAGTCCGCGTGGTTTGCGGCAAATTAGAATTTATACTGTGTAACGTCTAAAGACTTTAAAAAAACATTGTGGAATCGTGCGGTATTTTTGTTGATTTCGATTTCGTCTTTCGGAAGATTGTTTTGTAATGAAATGCTATGATTTGTGGACACGGCGGCGCCATGTTAGTGCGTTAGTGGGGGAGGGGTGAACGAGGTTGTTTCAGAGAAGTGCGCAGGCGCAGGTCTCATTGACAACGCGGGCCGCAAGCTGCGCAATTCATTCACGGTTTAAATCCATGGTTTGAAAACTTGCGGATTCACTCCTTATGTGTATCGGCTTATTGAAGGGACAGCACGTTTCATTATCTGAATCGGAACTTTCCCGATAAGTTATCAGCTGAACTGAGACGGAAACCGTTCTTAATGAATTGGCTAACGTTAGCATTCTAGCTAACTATATAACGTTGCTGATGCCATGGTCCTGAGCCTCATGGTGAACCACGTTGTAACGTTACTATTACCAACGCCCATTCAATTAATGCCTGTATTGAACCCACGTTGATTGGGAAGAATTGTTACACATACCGCTACACACGTGCTCAGTTAGAAAGCGCGGAAGCTTCCTGTAATGACTTATGTGATCCGTCATTTGTGCACGTGAACACCCCCCCCCCCCCCCCCCCCAAAAAGAATAAATACATACAAATTCAGTACTAATCAAGGGTGATTACAAAAGATGAATTGTTCAAGTAAAGCGCGTAACCCATTTACCTGTAGATTTTGATTTCTCATGGTGCACATCCATATCCGTATCTTATGTTATGTGGGCATGTATGTGCAACACGTTATTGGGGGGGTGTGTTGAATGTTGCTCTGTATAAAAAATAAAAATCTGAGTGATCTGCTGTCTTTCCAAAATCTGTTCATGAATCTGTTCTATGACACTCTTGTCCCTCTTTACAGAAAATAATCAGGCTGAAGATCCTTCTCGGGACCCCAGACCAGTCGGCATAGTGTCAAAGTGCTTACAGTGCAGGTAGTACTATGGAATATCTACTGCAGTGAAGGCACTTCTAGCTCTCTGCTGACAACATTAACCTGGCCTAGAGGGAAACGCTTCATATGCTGGCTTTGGCTACTGCTTGTGCTAAGGTGCATCTAGTGCAGATAGCGATGTAGACTAGCACCTACTGCCCTAAGTGCTCCTTCTGGCATAAGGGCTGTGACATGCATCGGGTATGAAGAGAGGACCATTTAAAATATGCATTTACATATTTACATTCTTTTTTTTTTTCTTTTTTTTTTTTGCAGTTCTCTGTTAGTTTTGCGTAGTTGCACTACAAGAGAAATTGAGTTGTGCAAACCTATGTAAAACTGATGGTGGTCTGCTTTTGTCTCCATTGTTCCCACCCCCCATAAACTTGCTTTCATGTTTTGTTTGGTTTTTTGTTTTTTTTTCCTCCCTCCACCCCCACCTCTGGGGGATGTTTGTCTGAATCTTTGTGAAGTTGGCCTTGATGCTGCATGCTCCATGTCAGACTGGTATTCACTGGACACGTTTGAGCAGTATTAAAGTGCTGATAGTGCAGGTAGTTTTTGGTCATCTACTGCAGTATGAGCACTTGAAGTACTTCTAGACAAGGGCGCCAGAGAGGATGGGAGCAGTGCAGCAGTTTGGCGTTTCGGCATCTGCGGCTGGTCTGTTGTCAGTTTTGCTGGTTTGCATTCCGCTGTACTTCCGTTGCTGTGCAAATCCATGCAAAACTGACCACGGCAGCAACTGAGTCTTCCCCACAGCCCGGCTGGCCCTTTCTTTGCAGGTTGGGATGAGTAGCAGTGCTGTGTTCTGGAGAGGTATTGCACTTGTCCCGGCCTGTTGAGGACTGAGGGAATTGCTCTTCTCCCAAAGTGCTTTGTCCCCCCCCCCCATCACAGTCAAGCTCCGATACTCAATCTCAGAATGACTGTACGTCCATGTTGGTGAATGTGGATTCAGGTTGTGCTTGGAATGTTCCTATCCAAAGAGTGTAATCATCAAATGTGGTCTTCATTTTAACAAATAAAATGGTTTGTTGTCGAACATTGACTCGTTTGAAATTGCTTACAATGTCATCAATTCTGACAGAACACCTCCAAACTGCCTTTTAAATGCAATTGTATAGCTTGCCATTTTTTTGAATAGTCAAGCAAGTGTTAATACAGTAATTTGCTGTTGAATAGGTTTAGTGGTTCTGTCTACATTCAGATCTTTCTCAATGTGAAATGTTAGTGGTAAATGCAATTTGGACTTAAGATTTATTATCTTGACATGTATGTAGCACCACTCAGGATAATTAGATTTTCTGCTTCGAGGGTGTTATTGGAATTCTTGCATTGAGAGCATGATAGTGTCTGCATTAAGCTCAAAATTAATCATTTGTATCCAAAGCTTGAGAAATGGTTTAACCATCAGAATTTGTACGGACCTTAAGCAGTGAGCTTAAGTTGTTTTTTTATTTTTAATTGGACATGTTCTACCCCCTAAAAGGCTCTCAGAAAATGCAAGTTCTTTAGTCTCTGAAGTGGTTATATTGACAGCTTCCAACATTGGTTCAGTGTGCTACTGAGCATTCTTAATATTAAAATCAGTTTAATATGGGTTCTGTAATTCTAACCAGCTGCTAGGGCCTTTAGAGTTGATGTTTCGTGAAGAAATTCAATTTGAGTGTACAGTTCTAAAATATTAGTATTTATACGACCAGGACAGTGGCCTACTATTTTCTGCCACTCTTTCGGCTAGGATTGAACCGCATTGGATTTTTAGTTTGTATACTGTTTTGTTTTCTTGGCTACGGCTGATTTAATCGGATAGTGTGATTTGCTCTTCATCTCTAGTTTTAGGGGCCCGCGAGGTGTGTTTTAAATCTATAATTGCCAACCACTTCAGACTCAAGAAAATGGATGGGGTAACTAAATCAGGTGCTGTAATTACGAGCCGAGAAACGGTTAAAATCGCACACCCTGCCGTCCTCCTGGAACAAGGTCGCCCTGCTGTTAGCCACGCTATGGTATGTCCTAAGTGCAAATCCCGGAAAACAATGCAAAAACAATTTGCATTATAAGCACAAATTTCTGCCTAAAAAAAAGTCCCGTTTTTAAAACAAATTCCTGTCCACAATACGCAATGGAATCCTGTCCAGATTTCAGGTGTCTATCTAGGTCTTGTTGCATTGCCCGTGATGCAGACATGTTTTGTTAGATGTCCGGACCGTCCGGTTTTAGTTCTACAAACAAGGTGTCTCGGATCCAATTGACCAGCTGTGGTGAGAGCGCTAAATGTAGAACTACGAAACTATGCATTGGGAACCCTAAGGCCAGAAGTCAAAGTAAGCGATCTAGGCTACACTATCATTTTCATGTGGCAAGAATGAGCCTTAATTTAAGTTCGAATTAATAAGCATTGGATTCCCTCGTAGTTAGACAATGCCGAAACGTAGGCCTACTAATATAGGCCTAGTGCTCGGAATTTAAAGGTCTAACGCCGCATATTCGTCGTGAATGTTAATTAATGCTAATCCTCCCCGTCATTAAACCAAAGGTTGTTGTGGCATTGAGGGATGTTGATGCGGTTGGAGCAATAATTCAGCCGTTTGCCTTTGTACCTATACCCATATAAAGTAGAAGGCAGTGGTTGTGGTGCCCTTCAGTCAAGGCTGTTTTCTTCAAATTAATGTGACTTTGTTAATCGGAAAGAACAGATTGATGTGAGGTAGGCCTGTAATCTGCAACATGCACAGGCTGAATGGGTTGGGTTATTGCTTTATAGGATGGCATTTAAATGAATGCTTTGTGCTCGGGTTACCTTTTCTGTCGAAAGATTGTGTCCTGTAGCCTAGCCTATATCTGACAGCATCTTGGAAATTGTGGTTGTAACTGCCATGGTTCCTGTTGGTTTACGGACACGGGTAGGCAGCCTTAATATCCTGGATGATGGTGCATATTTAAACTGCCGTTGGGGATTTTAAAAAAATTACGCAAGTGCTTCCGCCATCACCAATTTCATTTTCATGATGATAAACGTGAAAGAAATAGCACACCCAATTTAAGAATGTAGCCAACAGTGGCATGATATGCTCTTGCGATCTGTTTGAAAGAGGTAGGCTAGCCTATTAGGGCCGTCTTTAAAATATTGTAGGGAGAGGATAAGTGATTGGTTTAGAGAGATTCATTCTCTGTGATGGCGTATGCTCGTCCCCGGCCAGGTGATTACCTAAAGCCATATTCATACCGTTTCCCATCCACTTCAAGGCTGACGTGTGTGTTCAGAGATGCTTTCGTGCTGCATACCACTGGTTTAACGTGTGTTGTTTTTTGTTGTTGTGCAGATAAAATAATAATACTGAATATTTTTGTGTTGCATAGGCAATACCAAGTTCAGCACAGGAGCCGCAGTTATCAAAACATTTGTTTTGTATTTAGGAATATAATTTCTCAGAGCAACAATAGTAGTTTTGTAGACAATTGACGTTTTAACCAATAAGGGGTCACAGACCAAACCCCGGCTCATGCCAGTTGGAGATTTACCATAAAATACAAATACTTTAAGCAGTCATAAATTATAACCGTGACATTGATCTGTCCAACCACAACAAAAAAAGATTGCATTATGAGCACACATTTCTGCCTAAGAAAATGGCCCTAATAATTTTAAAAAAATTAATTCTCATAGTACAACCTAAACCAAACGTTACCCTAAAATCCATAATACATCACATTAAACTTTTAGGAAGGCACTCGTTTCCTCAGTTTTTGGCGAAACTGATCGTCCAATGCTCCCACGCAACACGCGCGAAACAAACCGTTTGAATCTTCATTTTTTTCCGATGCACGAAATCACTTGCTTTCCCTGCATATACTCCCTGCACGCAGACTGCTTACCGCTCGCACTCCCTTCCACCTAATAAAAACAAACATACAAGAAATCCATAGGCCTATGTGAACCTCCTTTGCGCTTAATTTCATCCAAACCAAACGCCTTTTCCACACACCAGATTCCTATTCTTTTGCGCGTTGTATCTTGACCAGAAACCTGGCTTGCGTGTGGCTAAAACCATGGCATAAACGGGTGCCATGACTTCCTACAAACTGCTTCCTCTTAAATTGCAAATGTATATATATATGTATTTAGCTGGACTTTCATCATGGTCACATGGAAGTGCTTGCACATTGTGACCCATAGTTTGACAAGGACTCGTATATAGACGAATAGGAGAGTTCGTTTTATGTATTATGTTTAATGTAAACAAATTAGGGATATATCAGGGGTGTACAACAACAGCTAATAACCTTCATTTCTTTTTCTGACAACTCTAGACATTATGTTGGTTCACTCCTGTACTTTAGCACAATACAATCTTTAGGATACACTTACAGTCTGCAGCTGGTGCATATACAAATGTCTGACATTATTTAGCTAATTAAATCATTTACAGCAGAATTTGGCACAAAATCATGAAGCGCATCGGCGCTTGCTGTGTACCCCTGCCCTATATGCGTGGTCTTAATATGTTTCCTACTTTTAACCTAACTCAGGGGTGTACAGTAAGGGCCGATCCGCTTCATGATTTTGTGTACTGTGCTCAAGTACAGGAGTGAACCAACATCATTTCTAGAGCTGTCAGAAACAGGTTTTTTAAATTTTATTTGTATCTCCGACATTTGTAACAATTAATGATAGTGCACTAGTCGTGCTGTAACGAATGATGCAGTAGCTAATTTGCTGTTAAACGTATCTATCGTATCCTCCCGTTAAGTAGGCTACTCGTGTTGCAATGCTGGGGGCGTGCGCGATAAAACGCTGCCTTCACCTGAAATGGGCTCCCGGATCAGGTAGGCCTACGTGGCTTTTTGTCTGCAACTTATATTTTTCCCCAGTAGAGGTCCTCCTCCTGAAACTGCCATATCATCATGCTGTATTCGAAACTACATACTATCATACGGGTAGTATGATAGTAGTATGCGAACAGTTTCGAACAGCATCTTGAAATTAACCCGACCAACGGTCACTGCAAGACCGTGTTCATGCAAAACAACAGAATTTAAACTTCCTCTTCAAGTCAGTTATTCTCCATCTTAAAAAGGAATATCTACAAAAAATGTGGAAATGCCAACGTCTGGCAACACCCAAAAATAGCCTCTGTGCACAGAAATATTTTAGGAAATGTAGTAGCTATCAATTAGGCTAATTTGTAGACGAGTATGATTGGAATAGGCTTCGGTATTGCCTTGTCCATTGAAACGCCACAAAGTTGCCGAGCTTCTTGAGAATGACCGCACGGTGTCTCTACCGTCAAGATATAAGGGTAGCCTACCTAGACTACTGACTAAACACGAATTTCATTGAGCTGTTCAAGTCGAGTCTCTTTCCGCCCATTTTTTTCCTGTCGGCTTGTCTTGCCTTCAGAAACGGGGCAAGCATGACGCCGTTACAAGTTCTTCGACAAGATCAGTTCTTTCTCACCTACAATTGAACTTTGAAACGGATAGCCTTGGGCTCCGCGGGGAAATTCTTCACATTGATCATTACGATTAACAGATGCGGAACATTAGACGTAGGCTATAGCCTAGTTAACTGCGCAGAAGTTGTAGCCTATAAAACGGGATAGGTACGGTAATTGGCCGGTGCTTGAAGAGGCTATTACATTGGAAATGGGCACACAAGGGCTCTTTTGCTGTGTGGTGTTCGTTGCTTATACCGGGTTCAGTTTGGGGAATCCGGCCACCTGCGATGAAGTTCGAAAAGTTTTTCAAGTGAGGGAGATTGGACCTGTAAATTCACTACTGGACGCACCTAGAACAGGTGATGTATTGAAACAAAATAATGCTTGTATGCCGTTAAATAGACGACGTAAACCTGCTAATAGACCCTATATCAGTGCTCTTAGAATGAATTCAGTCTATCTTTGGCAATCTTTAAATCAAGCATATGAGCTGCACGCAACGGCTCATAAGAATGTCGCTATTATGTTCTGTTGCATATTTTTAATTGGAGTTCAGTCAATTGACATTATTTTTAACGCAGCCTATGAATTAATAGTTTGAGTGTCCATTTCAGGGAAAGAGAAGCGACGGTATCAATGATGTCAAAGATGACAAATTGTCTGAATTGCATTGAATTGAATTATCAATCCTGTCGCAAAATGGGCAATTCATATCCTGGGCAAATGTAACCGCAATGGCACTTTGCGTGCACTCCAAAAGGATGCGCTAATATCCATCACCTTTTGTCTCAAAGTTACTTTTATGTTACAAATGGGCTATACAATTTTTTTTTTTGTCTTACCAATGGAGATTTTTGGTTGAAAGTAACGCAAAATGTGTTGCTCTTGATTAGAAATTTTTGGCTGACTGGAAGCTGTGTCGGACGGAATACCTTGACAGGCCACTGAAAGTTAAGGGCAGAGGCTATAATCGCTCTACTTCCAGAGCAAGCCGTCTGCTCCCAAACAGCAGGTTAAACCAAAAATATTTTTACATTTTGAATCTCATTTGGGGGAAAAGCGATATTGATATCTTCACCCTGATTTTAAAACATGCTCTTATTCTAATTAACGTTAAACTATACGCCTGTTTTATACCTACATAATAAAAAGAATATATTTTCTCCTCGGTGTGTTCGCATTTGGGCTAATCGGGTCACATACGCTATTTTAGATGGCCACAATAGTCCCTCTACCTATGTTGACAACGTACACAAGGATCCGCGAAAGGTAGGCTACCTGGGAAATTACCATATGGCGCTTTCTTTATCATCGTTTGTGAACAAAAACGTATGAGTAGGGGAGACCAGGGAAGTTTGGTACACTTTTTATACTTTCTACTGTATTTCTCAGTTTCAGCATATCATTTAACACAATAGCAATTGCAACATTAATAACAAACTTTCGATATTCAATACAAATATGTATCCTTTTTATTCGTAACGTAATTGATAAGACTATTAAAGGCACACTGACATCTTGTGACGTGCCTGTGGTGTTAGTTATCACAATGTTTTTCACTGCATTTTTAGGGGAAAATATTGGCATATCAAAACATTCATAACATTGTTTTTTTTAAAGCTGGATACATCTGGATAAGTGTTTGGAGCACAAAAGCATGCATGAGTTTGAGATTACTTTCATGTTTTAGTTCATCTTCAAACAGAATAATCTATTCAACAAGGTTAGGTGAACTCAACAAGTGAAAATCAAATGCAGGCAAAATTAGTAGTACTTAATTATTATATTAACTAGGAATATGTGTGACAACCTGCCCTAACCTGTCTTGTCTGACATTGCTACAACCTTATAACAGGCCCGAGCACTAAAATAATAGTAGTATAATAATATTGCACTTTACTTATTTTGACAGCATTCTTATTTTTTATTTCACAGTACAGGAGCATATATTTCAAAATTATCAAAAGGATAAAATTTTACATTTAGGTATGAATCATTCAAATATCCTTACCTAAAAGATGTGTAAACTTGACCCCAATAATAAAGATGAATGACTGTAGAAATGTTAAATGCATGGTGTAAAGTCAGAATTTTGCAACAGTGACCTCTAATGTCTGAGATATACACAGTGTGATGACCAACCCTGGTCTCCCCTACGGCACACTTTAAAAGCCCATATCCGTTTGCTGTCATGGCTAAATTATCCTGTCTGTGCTCTTAGGGTGCCTTTTGGCTCTCTTCTTGAGGCAGGTAATCAGAATTCTTAAGTCACCTTTTAAACATTGATGCAGACAGTATTAGCCTATATTAATTATGATAATGGGGCTGAAATATCATGGAGAATAGTATGGAGCAAATCATGCAGTAGCTCAGTTTGATATGCAGACCCTGTGGTGCATGTATTTGTACATTTAATCTGCAGTGTAAGATGTTGAACAGGTCTACTGATTTTCTGGAGAAGAAATTCAGATTAAGTAACTTGCTTCAGGCTAAAACAGAAATCACACACACCTGGAGAGACAGTGTGCAGACCAGCCGCCCAGACCCCAGTGCCATTACCCAGAACTCGGGTGAAAACATTAGAGCAGAGCCAATTCCTAGCTGGATGGAACAAACTTGTTCCCAAATAATAGGTCTATATTGCCCTGAAAAGTGCAGCTATTAAGCCTTCTAAACATTATATTGGACCTGTGCATATCTGGCACCATTGACCATCGCTTTGTGGTCTGCAGGAATAACAACACACAGCGACATGGACTTCTGGATTCATTCCCACCCCCCGCGTGAGACCCTGCTCATTTGTGTTTTGCGTCAATAGGCAAATGAGTGTTCATTCGTTCGTTCACCAGGCAGCCTGATTTAGGTGAATGTAGGTGTGATCCAGAACAGTTCTGCTCTAAACATGTCCCGAGGTCGGCTGCAGTTGAGCAGAATGGGAGACTGCTGCCAGTTTAAACATAGAGCGGCGTACAGGGTCACTTCAGAACCGGACTCCAGGCCGAAGAGGGCTGCCAAGAGCTCAGGGTTAGATTTCTTCATAGACATGCCACAAAATGTTTGAAACTATTACCACAGTGGCCACCACTAGAAGGAAAAGGCATAAAAAGATATGTAAGATTTGTTCACCTTGGCATTTAATGAATAATGTTGTTTTGGATCCCTAAAATACTCCATCGCTATGGCTGGTCTCTACAGTGTAATTATCTTTGGCAAACGGGGCTCCTGGCTGGAAGAAGTGCTTTATAGCAGTGCAGTGCTGATGTCTGATGCAAAGGTTTTTTTGTGTGAACACAAATGCACAAACAGTGACTTGAACAGTGCCGATCATGGGTCTGTAGGTTAAGAATAAAATCCAATGGTGGCTTTGAATACACTGATTATAAAAATAAATGTACACAGTGCAGGGCAGAAAATACAAAATTGCCAGTTCCAAGAATTTACCAAATCTCTTCATGGAAATCTCAGGTTTTCATTGGCTGCTAGGTTGGGCATATTGCTTTTTGTGAGAAGGAGTCTTGTCTCATGTTTTTAATCTCATTTTATTTTAAATGGGGATTCATTTCTATCCAATTTAAGGCTATGGTCAGGCTGGAAAACATTGGCCTTGGTCTTTTGCTTGCCTCAATTATCTTTATCTAATTTCAGGTGGCTCGAGAAAAAGCGTTCTATTTTTGGAATAGGTGCCCTTTTGTCTGGGTGTGGATGCTGCGACTGTTTACATGCGTGGTGTGTTTGACGAATGGGATTACCCCTGTCCTGCAGCCAGTCAGTGAGGACACCGTATAATGAGTCGTTAAATGACCACTGCTCCAAATCAAACCCTTAGCTGCGTGGAATGCTCTTATTCAGCACTTCAGAAGCTCTGTTCAAAACTGAGAAGACAGCACTGGACTGCCGTGCGAAGTGTGTTAGTCTATTTTCAGGTTAGCCTTGATTTATTTTAATTTGTTTATGCAGTCTAATGAAAACCTGCTTGAGAATAAAAGCCTTTCTGCTTTCCTGTGTGCATATCAATGCGTTCATAACTGCTGTGCAGAGACTGTACAGAGAAGTATAGCTGAGCTGAGGGTTCTCAGCTCTCAGACTGCACTGTCTGCTCACCCTGGCCTACTTTGCTTTGGTTCCCACCGGAAGCATTGGCCTGTCTTCAATCCACATTTCTCCTTAACTTTTGACTTATTTCACACATATTTTCAGACATATTCTTCTCTAAGGTTTTTATTGTTCTAATGGCCAAACTTTGTGTTTGGGGAAAAAAAAGTGTTGAAATTGCTTTTAATTCTTAGTTAAGGACAAATACTTCTTCAATCCCAGCTTTATTGTCTTCCCGAATGACACATCTGGAATATTAGCTCAGGAATGGTTATATTGTTCCTGAATAAAATCAAACACCACAGGAAGACAAAATGGAAAAACAATCCTTTTTACCTTTAACATGCTGTTGATTTCTGGCTGGGACCACAGTTGCTTCAGGTGAAGTAATAAAGGTTTCTGAAGAAAACGGATATAGTTGAAAGTAGATGCACTTGCTCAGACGGTTTGCTTCTGTGTAATATTGGCTCCTAAAAACGTTGTTAGTATGAATCTTACTTCACTGAAATGTGTGTTGGACGTTGGAATTTAATTCTTCAATTTGGGATGCCAAATCCTAAGGATTTGGCATCCCAAATTGAAGAATTAAATTCCAATGCTATGTAATGTCCCACTGTGCCTGGGGCCTTTTCATGGTCATCCACAAATAATTTCAAACTGGTTTGTTTAATCTGTACTGGTCGCCAATTTTATTGGGAAGAGAAAAGCCTTCACGTTCTCTGGATCTAAGAGTTGAATAGTTTCATTGTAAATGGTCTGCCTGAAGTAAATGTTACAGATGTGAAAGTAACATTAAATGTGAAGTTGGTAAGCGTGGTCAGATTAAGTAAAGGGACTTTCTCATCTGCCAGCATCTGAGTGGAATTTGTAAGGTAGGTACTTGAGAGCAAAGTGTAAACAGAATGCCTTCCCGTGGTGTTCTCTTTTTATCAAGATGTGGAGGGATTATTTTAAATGGCCTATGGCCTCTTTTCTGAGACACTCCAAACAATGAAACATGGGACACTGATAGTGTCTCTAGTAACATTAGTCTGATCTGCCAGAGCTTCCCTGATATTTTTTTAGTTGTTTATTTTTGCACGGCTTTGCCCGTATGTGTACAGCCTGTGTTCGTAAGAGGGCTTCGAGTGGAAAATATTTGCCATCGGTCCGCAAAGTGATAAGAATGTTGAATTCCTGAAATTGGCCTTAAAGCTCATTTTTGACTTGTCTGAACATGTATGGTAAAAAAGGAAGACATTGTTGGGATACTTTTTTTTGTCAGATAGGGTCTTCAACAGTAATGCAAAACAAACCGCGCCTTATATCCTTCCCACAGCCACGTATTGTGCTTTTTCACTGAGTGAAGGTACTCCTATTTGACTTTGACATTTGACAAAATGTATTCTGAACAATAAATCAAAAGTTCCAAATTAAGGGGCAACAATTGAAAGGTGGTGTCCAGAACAGTGGTAGGCAAAGGAAGTGGTTTTGCAACCAAAACCTTGAAGAGACTTATGAATTGCGTCAGTCGTGTTGTAGATGCTAACACAGAATGTAGTAACGTCTATCTGCCGGTATGATGAAGCTCACAACGGGGGCTTTCTCCCAAGTACCAGCAGAAGCTTTTCATAAGTTCAGTTTGTCATGTTCTACTGACTCTGTGGGGGTAATGTGTCCTCTGCATTTGACAGCCATCCTAGTTACTTAGCGGCACTGGGCAGCCACCGTGCAGCACCCAGGCCTCCAACCCCTATTCAGAGGCCAGGGGCTTGGTCAAGGGCAATGGCAGGTTTATGCCTACCCTGACATGCATGTCTTTTGGTGCATTTCAAATGTTTTTGTAGAGAGTGAATTTTTGTATTTATTAGTCACTCAGATGTTAAATATCCAGACCAAGTTACAGCAGTGCATGAAATGAGGCTGGTACTTACGATTCAGGCGTAAAATCACAGATGGGTAATTGTCCTAAACGGGCCTACATGATACATCATAGAGGTCTGCCAGAATTAAACCCTTGTGCCAAAAGAGGGTGAAAAAGGCTGTTAGCCCCCTGATGCTTTTGGCTATAGGATATAATCAATGAAGGCCTCACCTCTTCTTTTCCAGGGTTGGATCTCCAGGTGTGCATGTCCCGGAATCTATCCTGCTGCACAAAGAAGGCAGAGGAGAGATACCAACTTGCTGCCCGACGGGATATCCAGAATCTTCTCCAAACGTCCAGCTCCAGCTTGAAGTTCCTCATCACTCGGAATGTAGCTTCCTTTCATGGTATGTTTTGTCAGTGGAAGCATTACGCTGTGTAAGGTTTATTAAGATGCTCAATGCCTGTCAATATCGGATTAATTGGCAACAGCATGATTTTGCCTCTATGTAGCGCTGGTTCGTCGGTCAAGCTTGGGGGAAAGGGGTCAGAGTTCACAAGTGACTTTTATCCTTGGTGTTTCCAGAAGTGTCCGAATAAAAATTCCCCCCAAAAAAAACAAAAAAAACCTTTTAATCATCATTTATAACAATTTAGCTAAATTACATCATCAGTTAGCTGCAGAAAGCTGTGACATTAAGACTAATAATTAGCATTATAATTAATATTTTTTGAGATGTGCAGATGCTGTCTTTTAAAATTTCCAGTCACTATGAGGCCCGTCCAAATGCGCGGCGTCTCTCAGTTCAGTAGGATGCAGGCGAACATTTTTGTCAGCTGCAATGGTGAACTTCGGAGATGAAGTTGCACAGCGTAAATGATCTCAGAGCCTTCTACGAGGTTAGGTAAAGTTCTCATTTGCCCAGAATTGAGTTTACCCTCCTGCGCAGTGCTCTGGGCTTAAATTACGGAGTGAGTCCTTGTATGGACTATCTCAAAGCGGCAGCTCTTCAGTAGTCTGACAGCTGTGGCCTGGGATCGGGCCTGCAGTGTAAAGCCAGTCTCACTGCATAAAGGCCGAGTGGAGAAAACTGCCCTTCAGAGACGGGCAACTTTCATGTGCTCAGAACTTTAAAGAATCAAAGGTACACAAATGCCACGTAACATGGTAGATTAAAACAGGAGCCGCACCCTCAGAGTCCCCTGGGGTGGCCATCGGACGGTCCCCCGCCCTGATAGGGCTTCATTTACAGCACTGGTTTTTCCCTGCTTAGCCGTATCTGCTACCCTGGGGGTGTGGGCTTATTATGCTGTTGCCTGCAGCCACCCGTGGGCGGGGGCCCTGATGTGTGTGTCTGTATCTGTGTGTCTTTGCCCGTGTGTTCGCTTGGGTGTGCTTGTGTAAGTGCGTTTATCATGACCACATTTAAGAGTCAAAGTATCTTCACTAAAACCTGGAGGACTGTTCAATGTTGCTGACATGGTGGAAATCTGATGCCATTCACCTAAAGCAGTAATGTATTTTCCCCCAATACATCATGACAGGGCTTCCACACCAACGGGCAATTCTTTTCTGGGGTCAATTTTCAACTACGCCCTCCTCCTCTGCATGACTCTCCTTGCTGTGTGTCGAGGACGGAATGCCTCATCATCCGTATTGAAATCGTGTGTGTACAGACTGAATGTGAGAGTCTGGTGCATATACTCAACTCTGTGGCTGTTATTAGTGAGCATTCGTATGTGTGTACAGACTGAATGTGAGAGTCTGGTGCATACACTGAACTCTGTGGCTGTTATTACTGAGCTTTCACAGGCCGGCTTTGGCTTTGTTGTTCTGATCCTCACCTGGGTAATCTGCAGGGCTGTTTGAGTATACTGGAGTGACAAATGGTGACAAATGGTGGCTAATTACCAATGAGACACAAGTGCACATTAACTTCATTTATATTTATTAACATGGGGGAGGTAAAGAGAAGACCACAGCATCGTTATATCATTTAAGAATGGCCTACAGCTTCTCACCCTGTGTGGGAGCAAAAGATCAAAACAAAAGTCGTATGTTAATGCAGAGTTAACACGGCACACTTGTGAAAGGGTTAAAAGCAAATCCACAACACATCAGATTGACAAATTAAATGACAAACTAAATAAAATTAAACAGAAAATGCTTGAGAGACCACTGAGTGGCATAGAGTCCAGTCGTTTGTGTGTGGTGTTTTCTGGGATAGATGCGGAGTTCCTCTTGACATGAGTCACTGTGGCCTCCCTGGATGTGGCTCCTGTCATCAAACATTTAGCAGCCGGGACTGACCTGTAAATGTACATTTTTGTAGTTGATCAACTTTATGCTCAAGAGAATATTTGTCTCAGCTGTTCTGAATGTGCTTATCCTCTGTGGCTATGTGACAAATCAATCATGCAGGTGTGAAAGTGCGAACATGTTCGCTTGCCGAAGGGCGCTCTCCCTGGGGCTGCTTTGCTCCGTGGAAGGTGTAGAGTGAAAACGTGGCTGTTTTTCTACTTAGCCGTATCATTAAGGTGAATCGCGCTAATTATACCTTCCCATCTCTCGTTTCCCGAAGCCCACATAATTCACTACTACTCATCATCTCAAGTTGTTTCCTGGAAAGCTACGCATAAACATTACATTTTAAAATCTGCCATCTTTATTAAAGAGAGGATCCAAGCAGAATTACTCGACCCTCTCCTGTAGGTGCCTTGTGTTCTCTGGGTGGGACTTTATGTTCCGAGTACCCGTAAGATGTTCTGGAAGAGGATGGTGGTGGTGTTTTATCTAACCGCAACATTAAAGCTATCTTAGCTTTCAGATCCTTCAGCACATATACTTATGCTTGTGTGGAAAGTGAACCCTCATCTTAGCTGTGCCAGCATCCATGCACTCATTTGAACCATCACCCGGGCCGTGCCTTGTCAGGTTGTCATAGTAAAGCTTTTTGTCTATGTTGTGTAGGCTGCCAGTCTCTTGGAGACAAATGTATCCTGTAAGGTCAAGCTCAGTAGTTCCCGAACTGTGGGTCAAGATCCACTTTTGGGTTGTAAGAAGGGTCATCAGATGTGAGGGGAAAAAAATAACTTCCTCTTTCCATAATTTCCGTCCACTGTCCATAGATATTCACGTATGTCAAATACTTGCATGCACAGCACTGCATAAAATGTTTCACATTTAAAACATGAAGAGTGAATTCAATGTCAACGTACAGTACATTGGACTGCATTTTAAGAAGGAGCTGGTCATAGAAAATCTACTGGTCAATTAAGTGGGCTGTCGGCTCATGAAGCACAAGAACTCTAGCGGTGAAGTGAAATAAGTGTTTTTAAATACTGTTATTTACGGTATCTTAGGACAGTAGACTTTAATTTCCCCCCAAGTTCAAGTTCATGCTCTTCCACCCAAGCCAGCAGTCTCCCCGCCTCTTTGTTCAGTTTAAACTTGTTGTTAAACTGACTAAATAAATCTAGAGGTGTGTAAATAAGGCTAGCTGTTGACAGCCCCTAGTGGTTTAATAGACAAAGTCAATACTACACCTTCCCTGTCACCACCTTCCAAGGAACGGTATCATTAGGTCATGACATCCAAGTCTTTGAAAAGACATTTGGCCTTTCTTTTATATAGAAGCTCAGAACTTTCTCTCGTTTAATATTGTGCACTTGTCTGATCAATATTTTATTTAAACCACGGCAAAGCACAGAGGGAGAACCCAATACTGCCAAGCTGAAACAAAAAAAAACCAAAAAAAACAACTTAAAGTTAAAACTATATTGAAAAACATGAATTGACAATTACAATAGAAAGCAATATGATTTCACATTAGGTTCTGAAATTGTCTCAAAAAGCACTCAGAATCCAAGTATGAGGGGCATACAAGCATAAAGACCCTTGTCCGGGATACCAGGCTGCATTTCTCCCGCTGCCTGCTTATTTATGCGGGTTCCTGGCAGAACGAGACAGCAGCACAGCGGGGTTCTGCTGTGGAGGCAGACCGTTGCCATGGGTCGGAGACAAACCTGAGTGCGGGAACAGAATCAGGTTCACTCAACGGGCCTGCATACTTCAGCGTTGTGCAGTTGGTGTGGAAGAGCTTTACGAGGTTGGATGAAAGGCAAACACTTGCCACGGGGGGTCATGTTCCATTTTGCAAAGGTTATGTGCAGGCCAGAGGGGAGTCTGCTAATTCTGATATTGTCCTGTATATTTGTATGTTAAAATGGCATGTTGGCTTCAGCTCGGTCCTAATGTAAGGGTTAATGGCACTCTCTCTCAGAGCAGTGTTTTATTTGATGTGGGGCTAAGCTGCCAAACTTATTTTCTGTTTGTTCTCGAGACAAGGATCCCCTAGCTCTAGTGTCCTGTGGAGGTTCATCTAAGCCTAAAACCCGTTATCAGAGAAATGTGTTGTGAAATGGCTTTTGCAGGCTGAATGTGTGGAGACATGCAGGTCTAGATCTTTAGGAAAGATGTCTTAAGCTGCACTTTGCTGTTGCTTCAACAAATTCCAGCTTGAAAAGAAACTGCCGCATTATGAGCTTAGAACACTTAAACTGGTGTGAGGAAAGCTTTTTGGCCCTTCTCAATATCACTGTACTCAGGTTTGTGGACATTGCGTTGGTGATAGCTGCCTTCCATTCTATCAGACATGTACTGTAGATGGCTCCATGATTGTGCCTTGTTTGCTTTTACATCCGAGCGTACCCACACACGGCTGCTGGCTGGGCAGTTGGAATATTGATGTGCCCTGTGGTCTGTTATCCAATCCTGTATGTAGGCCCAGTGGCCTGCAGTCCCACCAGACACGTTATTGGTTATAGCGTCAATATAGCATCGTCAGCTGGCTTCCTCTGTTTACTGAAGCAATGCAGGTTAGGTGTCTTGCTCAAAGTTGTGAATCGAACATATAGCATTGTAACTGTTAGCCCAGCTCCCCAGCTGCCATGCTATACTACAAACCATGACACGTACAGTACATAGTTACCAATTCACTCTGATTAGCTTGTGGTGAGACTTGTTGGCTGGCAAAGCTAAAGCCTGAGGTAGCATCCGAGGTTGTGATTTACGACCAACTCCCCGAGCCCTAATGTGAATCAGGGTCATCAATCTTGTAGCAGTTGTGTGTTAAACGTTGTCTTGTTGAACTCTCAGTCGCCTGTGGAGTTTTAATTTGTTGCCAGGTAGCAAGGAGCCGTCTCTCAGGGAGATGGAGGTTTGGGGGTTGTCTTTTTACGCTTTGTCTCGATTTTGTTTTCACAGGTTAGTCACACTTTGGAGGGGCTGTCTGTCTGACCTTATGTATTTTTCCACTTTATTCAGGCCAGGAAAGCAGAGAGGGTTACAGATAAATATGGGATCACAGAGCAGAAAGTGCCACAGAAGGGAATTAAACCCACAGTTATATGGAGTGATATACAGACTGGTTGAGCCACTTTGTAGACTGCACCACTGAGGGTCCCAATTTATATCTAGCACTTTCCAATCATTACAAGCAGTTGTCTTTTAAAATATAACCACTTTACTACCCTGAACTCGATTCTGTTGTCAGAGCAGCACAAAACATTTTTTTCAATTGGAGATCAATTGCCAGTGAAATGGTGTTCTAGTATGCTGGTGGGAAAGGTATGGAACTAGCACTGCAAGCTCCACATATGCTAAATGGATACACAGATCTAGCAGAATGAGTTGTCTGTATTCTTGAAACGACACTATAACAGACATCAGCTTCTCAAGTGATTGCTGTTGGCTAACAGGACAAGTACATGGGAAAGGCTGGGTACGGGCGCTTGCATGCATCTTAAGTATAGTGCGCAGGCTAATGCTAGTCTAGCATTTTTAGTTTTATGGGTTTGCCCTGTCTGAAGCACTGGTTTGAGGGGGTTATTTGGAAACGTATTAAAGTAACTTTTCTTTATTCCTTTCTATCAAAACATGAATTCAAGTGCCTTCAAGTGAAGTACTAAAATATTACGTATATAAGTGTAGTGTTGCAGCTGGGTTTAGTGCACATTTTGTCTGGGATGGTAAATGTGAACCTTCTTGACTGGGGAATGGTAGATGTTCAGTGGCAGGCCCTAATTCTATGTTTTAACTGAAGGATGGCTTGGTGCGTGTGGGAGGACCTGCTGCTTTCAGGGGAAGTCCGACAGGAAAAGAAATGAGCTAAAGAAGCCATTGCGTAGAGTATAAATCTTCTGAACGGGACAGGTCAGAGAAAGAGACAGTCAAGTCATTAATTCACCATCATTGACCATTCTTGAATGATTAAAAGCATGTGGTATGCATGACTTGTATTTCTGTGTGCCCACTGGCCGGACAGACAATACTTTTGTCTTTTTCAGACTCAGGGTCCTTCACCACCCATACTCTATTTGACATCACACCCTCATGCATACACACACACACACACACACACACACACACACACACACACACTCACTCTCTCACACACACGCATACGCATGCACGCACACACACAGAGGTTTTAGTATTTTAAGACCAGCAAAACAAAAAAACAAAAAGCAAGTTAATTTGTCTGAAACTGCAGTGTTACAGACGTAGTGGCTTGCTGTGCTGTGTGTAGCCCTTGATCCAGTTTGACTTTTGGCAAGAGGATGCCATTTGAATTCCACCAAAATCAGTAAAAAGCTAATTGTGAGGGCTTTGTACAGAGTGATGGAAGTGTGTATGTATGTGAAATAGGCCTGGTCAAGAATTCTCAGCATGTGAATTTTACAGCTGAAACTTCCTCCTCCTGACTCTAGGCTGTGCTGGTGAGTGCAACATAAATTGTATTAATGACCCACACTCAGTTTTGAAACCCTCTTTTTAGGTTGGCTTGTGCGTAGTGGGGTGGTGGGGGCCAGTAGCTTATTTAATTAGGCTTGCCTTGATTGAGCTGTTAACACTTTACAGCGGATGTGTTGTAAATCCTTTTTGAAAGACCAGTTTTCTTGGATCTATGTCTGTAGAAATGAAACGACACAAGCAGTGTGGTCTAAACATGTTTTGGTTTGTATGTGGTCCCAGAAATGTGTGGTGTGTGTGTTTTTTGTTGTTGTAATTATACCTAATTCGATGAATGATTTTACCCCCAAAAGCCATTTGCCAATTGATGGATTTATCTGTAAAAATGAAGTGGAGTGCTAATTTGCATTACTCATTTGGCTCGACGGGCCCCAAACGAGGTGAGCCAAGTTGGAAAAAATGCCTTGGCTTGTATCTGTTTGTTGTCACGGAAACACCTCTCTTTAAAGCACTTCCAAAAAGCCAACTGATGACCTGTCGCGTGACGTCAGGCCCAGATAAACATTCACTTAACAGTTTGATCGAATGTGACTAATTAAGGCCTCGGCTGAGATGGCTGTTCTGTATGCACAGCATGCCTTCGGGACTAGGGCTTGAGAAACCACGGGCATAAACACCCAAATTACAGCCTGCCACTGGATTCTCTAACGGTGCCCGTTCCCCTCCGCAGAATCAACTTTGAGTGACGAGGAATGTCTTTCAAAGAAGCCTGTAATGGAATTACTACCGTTCCATTGGGAAGGGAACTGAGGATCTCCCGTTTTCTTTCCTCTGTTAATTAGAACCTGCCGTTCGTCTGTTACGACTAATGATTATTGAAAATGGTGTGGGCATGTGTGCGTGTGAGCCTGAGAGTGTGTGTTTGTGTCTGCAAGGGGAATTTGGTGTAGGTTTCTTGGTTTTCCTGGCACCTTGCTCCTTCAAAGTGCACTGCTGCCCCTGGCAGGTGTGAAGCTCTGGAGAGCTTCTACACTCTCTTACGTGTGTACTGAGCATGAGGTCTAAAGGCCCATCCAGAACAAGTGCTATAAGTATAAATTATCATTAATCAACGCTAATGCTGTAAGCATCCACACTGGTGAACGATAATGTTCTGTAAACAGCCATTTTGAATTTGAACCTTTGGATGCATTTTGATTGGCTGTCAGTGTTTCTATCCTTCTGCAAGTGATCCCAATCATATCGTTTGGTCACTGTCGTTGTCGTTAAAGTTTGGGTGTGGACACACCACCATCCATTTGATTTTGATATATTTAGCTACAGTTGTCATTCTTGGTGTGGACAGGCCTGAACGCAAGCAGATCTCAGCTGTTCAGCATCTCCCAAATTTGCAAACTTGCTGCAGTGTACATTGGTTCTGAAATCTGAAAGGGTCTTGAAATTATTTCTTCACTGTGGCACTGGGCTTGGGGCCAAGAGCGTTTGAAAAGCTCAAAAAACTATTTTTGCTACGAATAAACAGCAACAAAAGCTGGTGCAAATGGCCTCTGTCCCATGAAGAATTATTAGTCTCCAAATCAGATTTAGCGTTTAGCT
Source organism: Conger conger (assembly GCF_963514075.1). NCBI lineage: Eukaryota > Metazoa > Chordata > Actinopteri > Anguilliformes > Congridae > Conger > Conger conger. Next base: position 28,016,786 of record NC_083776.1, on the reverse strand, counting down.
CTGTTGCTGCTTCTGCTTCTACTGTCCTCTGTAATAAAAAAAATACAATAAAATAAATAACCTGTAGAAAGGCCAGGTCTACAGCTGTGGAGTCTGCTGTTCACACCCTGTTACTGCATCCTGGGAGCATGCAGCTTGTGGGATTTAAAAGTTATATTTAGTCTGTCCGTTTTGACAGAGATGGAGTTTATATCACCTTGGATGCCAAACGGGTCATGTTTGCATGGCAGAAATTAAATTGCTCAAACCTCACCCACATAGGGCATGTGGACTCTCATGAGAAGCATGTGCACACATCAAAAAGATCACCACATGTTTATTTCACAACAATGACGGTCTGGTGAGCCAAGATGGTCAGAAGCCTGTGGGCAGCAGTTTGGCATTGTGGTTTAGGAACAGACCTGGTCGCCACATGGTTGAAAGTTTTAATCCCAAAATGGGAAAAATGTTGGAAGACCACAAATACTTCTGTTGTCTTCCAACTGAAAATGAAAAGAGCATGAAATGTGTAAGAGAATTCCACACAAATTGTGTATGACCACCTGGACGAGTCCTTTGAAAAGTACATAATCTGGAGTGGAGGATAAATAATACAATGGTTTTGGAGACTGAGCTCCATGATGCTACTCAGATGTAAGGCATCTATGAGCTGTTGCAACCCGTCAGCACCTGGCTTATTCCACTTGGAGATTGTGCTTAGCCCCCCATTGAAACTCTGCTCTCATCTTCAGCCAAAGTGAAGGTTGCTGGCATTTTTTGCACTTGCTGCCTGTTATCTGATATTACTGCAGACAGTTGAAAGCACTCCCAGCAAAGATTGTCAGAGGGATTTCTGTGTTAAAAGCTCACACAAAAGCAGTGGTTGCTCTTATACGCAGATTAAGAGACAAAATACAGGGACATTTTTTTATCTCCAAGATTTCAATGGCCAACGACCCAGTATTGAACCTGAACAAAATAATGACTCCTGTTTCTTTGAGCCAATTGTCTTTCAGTGTCTGGCATTTGCATTGTTTGTTGATGATAATATTTACTTAGTTCGCTGGTAACATTGCAAGGTTCAAAGAAAGTCGAAAACAATCTCCACATTTTAGGCAGTGTAAGCCTTAGGGGTTTAGTGGGCCGAGGGTTTGCTTTAAGTTCCTTGACTTGCTTTCGAAGAAATTAAATGAAGACCGATATAAATTCAGATGACAACAAACGATATAAAAGCTTGACCAGGGTCTGAACTAGCTACTCGATTTTCAATCCACATCACCCCTTCTCCCCAACAGGCCTCACTTTTATGTTAAAGGCCAATCTGAGACTCCAATGGCAAGAGAACCTAGAATCAAGACGAGCTGCTGAAAGCTTTCTTATACCTGCACTGAGGGAGCAACAGAAGATTAATGAACGGTGACAGTCAGCACAACTAGCCCTTATTAATTGTTTATTTTCAAATCCAATGCGATAGAATACACTGCCAAAAAAGCAGAAAGTTTACAGCTGTCCAAATACTTATGGACTGCACTTTTTTTGTTACTGATACTTTGATAAACATTATACTTAAACTGATGAACAACATGACTGTAATTAATAAATATTGAAAATAATTCTGAGTGATATATTCTTGTTTGTTGATTTGGGTATTTTCATAGCTACACAACTGATTTATCTTCCACGTGATAAGGCTTGACACCTGCCTTAAGGGGTATTTCAAAAATCTAAACCGGAATATTTCCACCAAACTCCACCCAACCCAACTAAACTCATAAAGCCTGCAAAAAGCCTACTGTGATTTCTGTCATTTTGATTCATGTCAGCACATCAACCAACTGTTCATTTAATTTCAAACGCTACTACATAAGGTATTTTCACACCTGATTGGGTTGTCCCACATCTCCATGTCTGAATCGGATGATGGTAAAGCATGTTCTATCCTAACCTGACAGAAGTCAGTCTACCGGTCACAATACTGGCATGCCAGACATCTAAACAGTGTGTCAGCCAAACTCGCTGAAATCTGCAGCCAAAAATAATATTATGAAAAATCAGAGGAGACCATTCTTAATTTGTGTTGATATGATGCCAGAGTTACTGTTTTCCTGCGGTTTTGAAATAAAAACAATTACGGCATTAGTAGCCAGCATTCTGTGATGTCTGTGAATTGGAACAGATGGGAGTGCACTGTTTGACTACTGAAATATGAACGCTGCGCACTGTAGATAATGCAGATTTATTTTATTTTTTAGCTGAAGCTTTTATCCAAAGTGACTTACAGTTGATTAGGCTAATCAGGGCACAGTCCCTCCAGGAACAAGGGGGGGTTAAGGGCCTTGTTCAAGCATCCAAAAGCTGTGTGGGTGTTTTCTTAGCTTCACCTGGGCTTGCCCCACTAACCTTCCAGGTCCCGGTCATGCACCTTAGCCATTAGGCTACAGGCTGCACCAGGCTGATTTAAGTGCCCACATGGTACAGCCTCCACTGCTTGTTCTCTAACATAATCATGGCGAACATGGAGCAACAGGCTGTCACAGTGATTGCATGACTATTTTCCACTGAAAGCACAAAATTACCTCTGAGTGACTAGGTAGGCAGGGTCAGTACATGTGTTCTGTTCTTCAGTAAGAGCTAGAGGCAAGTGAATTATTCCATTAGCAGAACGCTGCAGATATAATCACCGTTCATGGAGACAGCTCTGATGTCATAAAGGCCATGCCCACAGTGGAAAATATTTTTGGTTTTTCATTTGTAATACTTTAGCTAAATTATCTAAATATATGTTGTTCCTTATATCATAAATAATATGTTTAAATGGTTTCCTTTGTTTTTCCTTTGCTCTGAAGATGGAAATGTTCCCACAAAATGTATGTGAAGATGTTGCATTGACTATTAACATTACCAGCAAGCAAAACATGCTACATTTATCTTTGCTAACATTAGGTTCCTACTATTTTACGTCTGTTGGTTGTGTCATAAATCGTAAACCTGAGCTAATGTAGTGGAAGGGTGGCTATGCCTCTGCGTACATTCGGTGTGTAAAGTTAGCTGTGTTTGTGCCATTCACCCTCCACCCGTGACCAGCCAAGCTAAACCAAGCCAAGCCAAGCCCTTTGGAACTGTGCCTCCATTCTGCCACTGAAGTGAAGTGGAAACGACAAGTCTGGCTTCCTGTTCACCTCATTCAATCTTCAGCCTCTCATGGATGGTAGACATTCAGAGGAGGGGGGTCTTAACTAAATGTTTTCGGTCCTTACCTTTGAGTAGAAATTTTTGGCAATAAATGCATCTCTGTTTAGATTTGGGTGAAGGACCAGCTGAGATGAGCTGAATTGCTAACCACCCTCCCCTAATTTTGCACAGTGAGACAGACGGCACAGTAAAAATGATTATGTGCATCAGGGTGAAAATATGCAGCACACCTAGTGTTCTTGTCTGCAAAAAGGTTTAACATTCTTAATGCCTGTATTATGGCTTCCCAGCAAGTATTACTCCACAGCTAAAGCCACTGCTTTACTCCGAGTTCATGAGAGGAGTGTTTAAAGGTATATGATACGGACTCACAGAATCAAACCTGCACAACATGACAAACATTACAGTGTCCCTCAGCCTGGTTGCTGTCCTGTTAAATGGGTTTATACACAGTGTTGTCCTGTGTCCATTTTCTTCGGGAAGGTACTTTATTTTCCAGAGAAGGAGTGCCTGTTGATTTTATGGAATGCTGGCATTACATCATTTAGCAGTCCTTGAGGTGCCTGTGTCAGGTTTCCTCTTAATAACCTCGCTAATAAAAATGAATAAAAAATAAAAACAAAGGGGGAAGACATGTAAATGATAATGCACAAAAAAAACGAAACTACTGTTGAATAAAAAAAAAAAACCCACATTAAATTGCTTGTCAAACTTAACAGCACAGAAGGCGAAGACCAAACATTTGCTTCACACCACACAGCTTAATTGCCTCTGTAATCAACTGTAAACTATAAAGGGATGATAAACAGCGCTACACGACAAGCCTTGTGTAAACTGAACAGTTGAGTGAATAAAAACACGCAGCACTTGGTTTCTGAAACCCAAAGGCATGCAGCATAGTGGTTGGTGGCAGTGCTGGCCCTACGGTGTATTGCGGATGTACTGTGTGGCCTCGCAATGCCCCAGCGAGCTCCACTGCCCACACAGAGTCAGGGCTGAAGCCCTCCACATTCCATTCACTTTCTGAGAAGGCAAATTTGTGACTTGGCGTATGTCACCTTGTAATTTCCACCTCTGTCCCAAGACGAAACAAAGATGGGCCCTGTGGTAATTGTTTGTTTAGATGGTCAGGGTGCCCTGTAATTTCTGCCCACGATTGAGGGGGAAACGGTCGACTAAAATGTGCTCTGAAACTCTGAAGATGAATGGGAAGAGCTGTCCTTTACTTGTTTTTATGACGTTGTAGTCACTTACATTAACAATTTTGCACTTAAGGCGTAAATGATACACCATTGTTTGTTTTTTGACTTGCATTTGATTTCTGTCATCCACTTCGACATATACCAAGTGAATGGCATCAAAAATACAATCATTATTGTATTTGTAATGTTTTTCAGGATTTATTTATAGTGTGTGTACAATCATTACTTAAACATATTGTATGAAATGAACATTTGCCTCAGAGATGAAGTGACTATTTGTGAATATTTGTTTCTCTGTGTTTGTGTTTTTAGAGAAAAAAGTGTGTGTGTGTGTGTGTGTGTGTGTGTGTGTGTGTGAGTGAGTGAAGCAAGCAAGCATACTTGAAATGCCATTTGTCTGAAGTGACAGGAGATCTTCTGTCAGTAGGTCTTGGAGGTTTCGGGCTGGAGGGCGTCTTAGGCTGTGAAGAGACACGGGCATGTAATGGCACTTCTTCACTGCATTGGGTTTCTAAAACTACAGTGATTTGGATGCCTGTCCTGTATAGATCATTTTGTGTGCATGCGATGCAGATGTTTCCCATCGATTGTTATTCTTGTCTTTCTCTTCAAACTCTGGATCCTAATTGCAGAGAATACCCTACCTAATTGACATCTGGAAAAACTGCTTTTGCGCCATCTGCGCAGTTGTCAAGTGAACTGCAGTGCCTTTGGAAATCTTTAAAAATGACAGTGTTTCACAAAAGATTGAAACCATGTAATGTAAGCGATGAGTATGCATCAACTCATTTTACTTCCACTCTTTGCTTCTGTCTTCTTTTAACAGGAAGAATCGTACAGGCAAACACAAAAAATATAGACAAGTATGATCAAACTGCTAGTTGGAAATGGGAGAAGGGGAAAACAAACTGCTTCCGATACCTGATTAAAATGTTGTGATTATGTAATGACACGATAAGGAAACATTGGAACAGCCGTTCATTCCTCCAAAGGTCTTGGAAAAGAAAGTATTTTTGGTGGTCAGCTCGTAATTCAAGTGCAAACTGGTTAAATGATCACATTCATGTGTGACCTTGTCACTGCTCTTGGTTGGCCAGTAGCCCTAATCAAGCCGGGCAGACATATTCCCACTGCAGACACAGAGCCAGAATGAGAACAATAACTAAAACGCAGTGTGTCACATGTGCCGATCATAAAATATAGGCTTAAATTCTATTGTTTTTGAAATCAAAGCACATCTACCCTACCATGTATTTCAACATGGCTTAATAGTAGCATAGTGGGCTTAATTGGAACAAGTGTTTCATGTTTTTAAAATTTCGAAAAACATTTGAATTAAAGTATGACTCAAACAATTATTTGAGCTATTACGATAAAGTGGGCTCCATTAATGTGTAACATTCTTACTGATTATGCTTACAGATGTTTGTTTGTATTGTACATGGTGGGACTGCTTTTTTGGTGATGAACCAAATAAGCCCCCTGGGATATGTGCACATTGGTATGAGCATTTAATATGTGGTTAAATGTGGGAGAACATTTAAATGCTTGAGATCTGCTCTGTTGCACCATACTAAGTTGTTTCACAAGTGTTTGACATGAGGCTCCTGAGAGAACCCATCTATTTTATCACAAAAGACAATATTTATATTGAGCATATTTTTTAGTTTTATACAAATATCAAAACCCTAATCTCATAATAAAAACCAGCTCTGACCAAAGAAAACAAAGCTAGTTCCTGAAAAATGTGAAACAGGAGATAAGTGCGTATGACCATAATTCAATAGCAAAAATTCTGATAAGCTTTGAAACGGGTATGGATATAAAAAGTTGATTAATTGGTTGATACATTAAACGGTACAGAATAAATTATCTGCGTCTTAATTCAAATTAACTGGTAATTGGTTCATCGCTTTAATAGGTACACTTACCCTGTATTTTGTATCCATAAGCTATTCATATTCGTTTGGTCCCTACATAACACGTACATATACGTACGTCTTCTATTCATCTTCTATTCATCCCTCAGAAATAATGGGGATGGGTTGGACCATTTCTGGGCGTGTGTCTACTGGCCATTAACTATGGCATACAAATGAGTCAACTGCGGAGGCCCTTTCAGTCTGGATTATAGAGTGCAGCCCAGCCAGTGGTGTTTTCCCTGCCTGAAAGCTGCTTCACAATACGCCGGCTGGAATTACTGTGCTTGTAAATGAAGTCAGAGGAGTGGTCTTATAAATCGCTGTCGTTTTAACTTCTTTTTTTCACTCAGGATAAGAGTATCTGCTAAATGACTAGTTGTTTTGTGTTGGCGGGGTGCATTTGCAACAATCCTGAAACAATGAAAAGATGCTGACTCCTGGTTAATTCCCCATGTTATGAGCCTGCCCTGCTCTGGTGTTTACCGGACACATGCAGACGTAATTACCTGACTGTTTTCTTTTTCCATTGCTGCATCCGGTCCAGAAGACAGGCACACATTATTAGGTCATTCGAGATGGGCTTTCAGCTACTCAGCCATGTTTCCATGTTGGAGTTTTCCAGTGAAATGGTCTGCTCTGAGTTTCGTCAGTGGGTGCCTATTTTTTTGCGCCCTACCTTTCATGAGAACGACCATGAGTGCATGAGATCACAACAATGAGTTCATTGTTGCAGTTTTGTTTGAATTCTTGTTTCTTGAGCAAAAGAGGGGAAAATCCAGAGTTTTAATAATGATTCATTGTAGTAGAGCCTAATGACATCACCACAGACACAGTCTGAAACCATGCTTGGGCGGGATGAATGCTAGATATTGGCTCTTAGGAACCGTCAAATCTTTGAATAATAAAGCACACGTCTCGAATAGGTGTTAGTGTTGGCGTCACCTTAGTTATTTGCTGAATATGATGAGTGGTCCTGTATTGTCGCTTTTGGAAGACTTCCACTTTGAACACAATCAGACCCCGGGGTCCCTCATGCAGAATGAGAACCACGTGTTTTTAGACAAGATTACATTTCTCCTGTTGGGCTGTTCTGTGTCAGGCCTTCAACAGGGCGCGCTTGCTGGCCTAAGGTGAACCTCGAACACATGATAAAGTGACATTTCCAATGATGTCATTCTTGTGCTCCGAATGCTCAAGTTCATGGCCATGTCTTAATGCCAAATGACTTAATCTCTGACAGTACTGCAGGATTAGCCGCTATTACAACAAACCTCTCTTTATGGTGAGTGACAAATTAAATGACAGTGGGAATGACACGCGTTGTGGATTGAAGACCGCTGGTCTTGAGTTAGTGCAGACCCTTGGAATTATGTTGCTGCTGAACCTTGCGTTTACGTTTTGGAAATAAGTATCAATAGTGTTTTCTTGTTTAAGGATCATAAAACGCGGCCGACACGGCTTGACATTGTAATGTGTTTTTTTACCCTCTAATTTGTATCCATTACTGCCGTTTGTTTCTCTGTGTTTTTGCCGGGGAGTTAAACACTGGGTTCAGCCTCGGTCCACAGATTTATACAGTGGGCAGCAGTGACTCGTGAGTCACCGCTCCGTTTTTGTAGCATTGTGCTAAAGTCATAAATCAAGGCCGCATGGACGAGGGGGGAGGGAGGGGGTGAGCTAGGTACTGAGAGAATTCTGGCATTTTCCGTGGGATAGAATGCGAAATGTGGAGTTAGACCGGAGTGTCCCGTGCCAGGCCAGCTCGGCAAAAAAAAGCCTGGAGAAAAGGAGGCAGAAAAGATGAGGGAATAGAGAAAAAAGAAGAGAGGTAAGAATAGAATTCAGAAAGAGGGAAAATGGGAGGGAAGGAAAGGGGGAGGAATGGTGAAAGAGGGAGAAGATGGAGGGGTAGAGAGACCAAAAAAAAAACACTATGAAGAGGAGAGAAGTGACAACATATTAGCAGAGCATCTCTCCACCGAAACAAAGCAAAGGGAAATCAAACCGATGGTTAAGTATTTAGTGACCACAGCTTGGCCTTTGAGAGAACCTGCTTTACAAAACCCAGGAGTTTGCAGAGATGTAACCCAGGCAGGGCACCACTCTGCTCCTTCACTTGCATCGCTGTGTAAGAAAACATGGTAGCCCATGTCGCCTATATTTCACTCCACTCTTCCCACCCTCCTTCTGAAGTTCTGGAGCTATGTGCACTTAAAATATGCTGAAGTTGATCACAAAAAACCAGGCCCCCCAGAAATACAAAGGTACATGGAGATGTCCTGACTGCTTTGCTGAGAGATGATAGTCTGTAGGACAGAGACCACCACTGTGCAGCACCGAGCCTGGAGGGAGCCTTTGTTTATCCTCTCCTCTGCTGCGTCTTCACATCCTGATGCTCTCTAAACGCGCGACTGCATAACTACTTGACACCGCTTTCTAATTACACACAAGAGAGAGAGACGGTTCTGTTTCTGCACCAGCTGTCACTTCATCTTATTTCACACCTTGACACGGTGACAACCCTTGTAATCTCAAGTATTACTGTTTTGCACGGTTAAAGTGTTCAGTCACTTGTACAATATCTCCCGTGAAATTAGCTCTTTGGTGCTGTGTGTGCCTACCAGTGAGTTGGCAAGTGCATTTTCTATGAATGACCATCAAGGCCCTCATCTGGCATAGCTTTAACTGTCAATTCTGCTCAATTGCTGACATTTCTCAGAAATATCAGGTTTTTTTTCAGTAAGAAAATATCCCAGTAGACCTAAGAGCTGTCGGTAAGGTGAGGAACGCACTGTCAGTGCATTCTGGGAAGCTGAAGGGAGCCTGTTAGTGCTGACTGTGCGGAAAGCGAATGCTTTCTCGCAGTAGGGATCGAGTGTCAGGCCCAGATGTCCGCAGAAAATGACTTCACTTGCAATAACCACTTTGTGACATGGTAATGAGTGATGATGCATTGCTCAAAATACAAAATAATGAATGGTGTTTTGTGCCTTTAATACGAGTAATATGTACCAGTTAGCTCCCAAATTAGCGTGTGTGTGCTTGTGTGAATGTGTGCCTGTGTGTAGTGGTATAATAGGGTTTCATGTACACCACCCTTCCTCCCCACATACATACAGCATGCATGGAAAGTCTGAACACATCTAACATCTTTACCCTGGCCAGTCTATTCGGTTCCAGCCAAGGCAACTTGTATCCTGATAAAAACAATATTCAATGGAATACAATTACTTTTTTAAAGTTCAGAAAGGAATGTATATATTGGCATTTCTCTTACTTTTCTTAGTCTTAACGTATATGGTCTAAATGGTGAAAACCCAATAAAATACCTGTCACTCTTTAGCATTACCTCAGCGGTGCGCGCCTGGCTGTGTGTCCCAGAAGGCTGTACTGGTGGAAACTGGGAGGGGAGGCCGTACACAAGACTGGCTTTGAAACGCAATGAAAGGCCCATTATCGGCACGGTTACGGGATTTGGTTAAGCTCAGTGAACACTGACTGTTTTTGTCACGAGCTCGGCTAGCTACTGAGGGGAACCTTCCCTGCCAGATTGTGTGAGCCCCCCCTTCAAAGACCTTGTATTACAGGGTTAATATCGTGAGGGGTTCCCCCCTCCTTGCCCACTTCCTGTGCAGCATATAAAAGACTTTGTTCTTCCTGTTCTCGCTCTGCCGCAGGCCTTTGAAGTTGGGCAGTGGGTTCTGTGCAGGCTCCTCAAATATTGATTTAAAAACCTCTGAGTCGAGAGGGAGAGAGAAGGGGAGAGAGAGGGAGAGGGAAACCCTTTATTTTAAAACGGTGTTTTAGTGGAATCCAGTCAGGTAAGGTTCTGTCCAAGCCATTAACTGTATTAAGCCGATGCTTACCCCCCCACCACCACTGTGCACCGTCCTTTGAATTGTATTCCCTCTCTTTGTAGCCGGCTCGCTCGTGAATGTTTACTTGAGGATCGTTTGTGGTAAACAGTTTCAGGTTAGTGGGTCCCTGTGCTCAGTGTACACCAGCCCTTGTGGGGGAAGGGATGATGTCCTATCTGTAGGGATGTGTTTCTCTGCACAGGAAGCACTTCAGATAAGGATTTCAGCTTTGATTAAATTGCCTGGAGGGTGCGTTTTGGGTAAACAAAAGAAAATAAGTTGTGTTGCAAATGGACAGGACCTCCAATTTTCAGTTATGTGTGTAAAACTGAATTGAAGAGTAAAATAAGCATGCCAGCAATAGTCAAATAGAGTACTTTATCGATAGTGTTGGGTTATAGACTGAATGGTTCAAGTTCTGATGGTGTCACATCCAACTGAGCAAGGCCAGGAAGTAGGCATTGCCACTGAATATTTAGACAGAAATGTTTTTCCCCTCCACCAAATCTGAGAACTTGCAATTCACAGCACTGTTCCATAGCAATACCAGTGTGTAGTGTTGTCATTCTTAGGACAATTCATACTCATCCTGAACACTGCAATTCTGCATTTCTCTCTTAAAAGTAGTTAATATTAATAACAAAAAAACATGATTAACTTTCACTAATACCTTTACCTTTACTGGCACTACAGCCAATAGTCTTGACCGTAATTTCAGTAGTAATGGTAGAGCCCAGTACAGGTATTTTCTGTCAAATTACAATGAATAAAAAACATTCTGTGAACTACAATAGTGGTGGTTGTAGTGACAGTAGTAGTAGTATGCTGAGTAACTATGAATGTGACAAACTTGCTTGACCTTCCCAGCCCAGTTTTTGGCACGCTGGAGGAAAAGTGTGCAAACATCCCCCTGTCCTGATACTGGATGCATGGGACGGTGTGTCTGTCTCGTGTCTCTGATGCCTCCTGATCTCCTACCCACAATGCTGTGTGTTTAGTGTCTGGGTGTCGCTCTGGCAGTGCGCCACCTCTCTGCGCGGGCTCGCTGGTGGCGTGTGGGGCACAGCGAGCGCTGGCAGATGGAGAGGGAGAGAGCGGCGCTCCGGTGCTTCTCCCGGCGTTCCCGTGTTTATCCCCCGTTATTACGCTGGCGGGCGGACCTTCCAGCTGCTTCCCAGCCCCGGCAAATGCGGCCACTGTTTTTCTTGGAACGCCGGCTGGACTCCTGTTGGCTACATGATAATGGAACTGGAGAAGTTGTTTGCACAAGCTTTGGGTTCTCTCTCTCTTTCTCTCTCTCTCCCGGTCTGTCTTTCTCAGTCTATCCTTCTTTCCCTGTCTGTCTCTCCATCTTTCTCAGTCTCTCTCTGTCTCTCTCTCTCTCCAGAGACAGCAGGGTAAACTGCTACAAGCTCCAAGCCTTTATATAATGGAGATTTGAATCTTGAGAAGGTGCTTGTGGATGTTTTGACTTTTTGCTGTTACAGTGTTTCAGACTAGCTGAACAGACACTATGACTGTCTGCATCTTGCTAAGATCAGGTTTACCCGTTTTACTGAATTCATCTTTATCTTTAAAGATTATGTGAGATTTTCTTTTTGTAAAGAGTAAATCTGTTGTACAGAGTATTTTCACAAATGTCACGACAACATATACATTTTAAATATTTTTAAAAGGACATTTTCAAAAGAGCCATCAACAAATGTGCAATGTTATAGCTGCTATTCTTCTTCAACATTACCAAGACCCTTCAACTCTTGGCACTGATACTCTGTTGGCAAATGTTCATAGACTGTAGCTGGATATCCCCCTGACATTGGTCATCACATTCATCTGTGTTTTTGACAATGAGATATTATACGAGATAAAATATACATTTCCGAACCAATAAAAATCTTAATTTCCTCTTTTTGAAAAGTCCGTGGTCGTTTTTGAGGAGTTGGCTGGAGGCCCGGTAGAGCCTGCATACTTGCCCTGGCCTGTGGATTTGCTTTCGGGAGCCTTGCGCCGTGTTTGTTTTGAGCTCAGTGAAGCTGTGGCCTCTCTGTAAGCGCAGGGCATCGGTCGCTGTGCCAACCCAAGCAGACTTTGTGGACGAGCTTCCGGCCGCAGGTTCGGCTCCCGTGAAAGGCCGGAGAAAGGGAGACCATCCGCCTTTATTCCAGGGGCTCGACGCTCCTTTGTGCTGGAAAGCTGTGTGCCTGAGTGGGCAGGCCCGGGTGAATAGGTGAACAGGGAAGGGCTGCTTTGTTAAAGGTACGGTTACCTGGCCTAGCATCGGTGCGTGTCTGCGCCGCCCGGCTAAACAAAGACCCCACACACAAGCCCGGGGGGGCCGCCAGCCTCCCCGTGCCAGCGCGTGCCTTTGTGTACGATCCTTTCGGATAAAGCGTAAACAATAACATTTTGAGTTTCGCCGTCTGTTTGGAGAGCAGATGCCTGGAGATGGCAGCTCCCTCCTGTGCCTGCAGCAGGCTGGCAGGAGTTTAGAGAGCCTCCCTGAGACGCTCCTCCGGGAGTTGCACGTCCGCAGGGTGACTCACGCATGACTCAGCTGGCTGTGAATTGCACACTGCAAGCCACCACTCTTCTGTTGTGTTATGGGTCCTGGGTTCTTGGGTTCCCTGAAACTTATAAATAAGGATGGGAGGGGGGCGGCGGGGGTAGTGGGTGTCCTCTCTTACTTTTAAGCGGTCATGACAAGATAGCATCAGAATGCTTTGATCTCACTAGCGTTGCATCTTCACAATGGACCTGTTAATTCCTGTGTGATTTCTTCTCTTTCTTTTTCTGAATCATTTTGTGTGCTATTTTATTAATAAATTGGTCTTTCTCAAATGTAGTTTTTACATTTTGATATCAAACCATACGCGGTTAGTGTTCTGACTAAAAAAAGACTTAACCAAGGTGGTTGCTATTCATCAGCTGTGGTTGAGTTCATTACATTACATTACATTAATGGCATTTGGCAGATGCTTATCCAGAGCAAATTTTCATTTTTCTTTATTAGACTAAGCAGGATACAATCCTGCCCTGGAGCAATGCAGAGTTAAGGGCCTTGCTCAAGGGCCCAACGGCAATGAGGATAGTTTTGTAGCTACACCGGGGATCGAACCACCGACCTTACGGGTCCCAGTCATGTCCCTTAGCCACTACACTACAGGCCCCCCCTCGCCTCAGGTCCCACCGATGCACGATTTAAAAGCAGTTAACTTTCTGTTAATTCAGGGTGCCTCATCCGGTTGAGGTGCCATTGCTGTTGTACTGCCCGGATGGGCCCCATGCCCCAGCACTGGATCCCAGCTGTGCCAATGCTGACTGGCAGGTAGTGCAGGGAGACACATAATTGGTGGTCGCCCTGGGTTGCATTCAGTCAGTAGGGATCTGTGTGTCATTGTTCTGCAGTGACCCCTGCTGGTTCGTCGGGTACTGCAGGTCAACCTGTTGAGCTGCACATGAAGCGTCCTCCTCAGTCTCAGCTCTGTGCAGGCATGGCTTGCGAGCTGCGGTATGAATTTAAGAAGTGCTTCTCAACTTCACATGCTGCAAATGGAGAGAATGCGCTCTCACAAATCGACGGAAGAGGATACAGGAATGAGCGCCAATATAAAAAATAAAAATAATAATGCATAGAATTTTGGCTTGCAAGCTCTCATCTCCATATAAACTGCAGTGCGGAGGATGCGTTTTGTTCCAAAATCAGTTGTTAGATTTTATCAGCGGAGTTACTGAAAGGTGTTCAAGATCACATTGGCAGAATGGCATGTGGCTCCAAGGCCTTGTCCTTAATAACCAGAAGGTTGTAGGTTTTACTGGGGCCCTGGCATTGCACTCTTGCGCATGGTACTTAACCCAAATTGCCCCTTCCAAACATCCAGCTGTCAAGAAATCGATTTAGCATTAAAAATTCAAGCTGGCCGAGTTACCTGAGTGTCTGGCGATCAAATAATACTCATCTCTGTTACAGACAAAATGGCCCATTTGAAACATTTAGGCCATTATTAACAAGTTCACCTTACACAAACTGATATTCTGCAAAGCCTTTGCATTCTATTGAGTGCCAGATGAACTGACATAATGTCTGCTATTGAGCGGTCACTGACGGTGCCATGATTACGGTAATGTTTTGGAGAGAATTTGTGTAGTGACTGTGTAGTGACGTTATTTTCTGGATGAAGTGTGTGAGGGAAGGCTGTGCTAGTATTCTCGTGTGTGGGGTGTGTGTATACTGATGTCAGTTTGTTCTTTTCACCGTAAGGAAAAATCTGTTGTCAAATTCCCTGTGAATTGCAAACTGAATCACAAATTATAATTGAGGCCCAGAGGATTGGTGAAAAATTAATTTCCTGATAGTCTGGGGAGATTTTGTTTAATTGCCACCTAGTGGCCAGATTTACAAACTACGCAAACATACTAGGCAATTTTTTTCCTCCCCTTCTGAACGAAAACACAGATTTCTTCAGACCCTGTGTTAAATTTAACTTTGGGTCTGTCAGAACATGTGTGCCTTTGAAGATCCAAATCAGTGCACAGCAATGTGGTATTATTAGATACCCGTGTCACTGCTTGCAGTCTGTCTTCTCTGGTTGGTTGCACAGATAAAGAAGGAAATTCATTTATCTGCTTGTTCTGCGGTAATATCTCATTTCTGTTGAGTGTTGAAACTCATAGTTTGTGTTTGTTATAACACGTTTCAGCATCATTGCAAATTGACACACACAGGGTTCACCCCCCCTCTCAAGAATGAACAAAACAAACAAAAATGTCTGGCTTTAACAAGCTAAATGACCATCCACTGTGAAGCATTTACTACCTTTTACTACTAATTAGCAGCTCTGTGAAAATCTGTCAACTTATGACCATCTTTCTTGTGTGTGTGCTATATTAAATGCACAATTGAGCCTTATTTTATACTTGCCAGTTTTATCCTTTTACGGGAGTGGGGCTCTAGCCAATGTTTTATTTGAAAGGCATGCATGAAAAAGTAATGCTCATGTACCATGAAGCATCAACTGCATATCATTGGCACCTACAGAACAGTAAAATCAGCAGTAATATGTACAGTATGCTTGACAAAGAGTCATCTTCAGACATCAAAGTAGCGAGTAGCACTCATTGTCTTTATAAGGTGCAGTACACTGACAAATAAGGCACACACACACTCACATGCGTGTGCGCACACATTTGAGCGTACACGCATGCATATACACACACGTGTAAAAAGTTTGGTTTGAATATCTGTTACAACAAATCTGTACATGATTGAAAGCAAACTTGAACTCTAAGTGGTACAGTTAACCATGCTCTGCACCTTTTAAAGCAATTTGTTTTCATTTTTTACTGATTATAAATTATAAATAAAAGGAAAAGGGCCCTGTGCCAAAGTTTGGGAACCCTTTTTTATTCTTTGTTAAATTTTTAAAAAATGATTACTAACCCACACATCACTGCAAAAGAGCTGAAAAACAGAGTAGCAAACACAGGTCTGGCTGTTTACAGGAGAACAACACTTTAAACAACAAAGCGCTACATGGCGTTGCCAGAAAGAAAGAACGACCTCAACACAAGAATGAAGTGTCTGAAGTATGCAAACTAAAACGTTGAAGCCTGAAGCCTTTTGAAACAATGTTTTGTTCAATGTTCAACCATAACTGAAGTTTTTTGCCAGCACCAAAGAATGTTTGTTATGTTATGTTTGGAGAAAAAAGGGTGAAGCCTTTGTAGAGAATAACTGTGAAGTATGGAGGTGGATCCATTATGCTTTTGGGTTGTGTGGCAGCTGGGGGCACAGGAAATATTGTGCGAGTGGAAGAAAGAATGGATTCCAGCAAATATCAAGAAATTCTAGAGGCTAATGTTCGAAGGTCAGTCCAGACATTGAAGTTGAAGAGACGTTTGGTATTCCAGCAAGACAATCGTCCATAGCATTCCTTGAAATCAGCCATGAAGTACCTCTGGGAAAGACGGATAGACGGATGAAGGTTTTGGAATGGCCACCACAGTCCCCAGACTTGAATGTAATTGAAAATCTGTAGAGAGATCTCAAACATGCCATACATGCAAGGAGGCCAAAGAATATTTCTGAGCTAGAGGTGTTCTGCCAGGAAGAATGGGGAAAAATTTCCAAAAGTGAGAATTGAAAGACTGCAGGAAGCGTTTACAAGCTGTTCCAGTTGCCCATGGAGGATTTACAAAAGACTAACTCACCGGCTTCCCAAACTTTTGCACATGGCCTTTTTCTTTTTTATTTATATTTTGAAACTGTAAAAAATGTAAATAAAAAGTAATCTTGCTTTAAAATTTGATAATGTGTCATGTTTAACATTGTACCATTTAGAGGATAAATTTGATATTAGTTCTAAAAGGTTTTTTTGGCCAGCGGTGCCCAAATGTTTGCACACTACTGTACATACAGACACATACACGTAGACACGCATGCATGCATGCTCGCACGCACGCAAACACACACACACACACCCACACACACACACACACACTCGTTACCTGGTCTAGGGTCAGGCCATAATGGAAGAAAGAAGGGCAAGGATGTAACTTAGGTATTTGAGCTAAACTACAGCATCCAACAAGGTCAAAATAAACAAAAGCACACTATCCTATTGGAGAAGCAACAGGCGAGTCAGGAGAATGTGCGATAAGGGCACACACAATCAGCCAACAGAGCAAAAAGGGACCAGCGGAAATCACAGTCCAGAGAACAAACAAATCACACGCTATCACAGACAAAATCTCTATCTATTGGCAATGAGAAAACAGTCTCCCTAATAGTACGGCTAAAAAATAATTAGGCTTTTCAAAGTGGAATCCAGCCAGGCAAAAGGGGGAAGCTAGAACACGCATCTGTACACACCTGAAGAACAAACGGGGAAAAAAATGGACACTAACTGGGTAACCATGTCTCTAAACCAGCCCTAGAACCAACTTGGTTCTGAGCAGTCAATGGAGAGAAATTTCAAGGACAACTTTCATCAATGACAATATTTTGTTCAAGAATTGAAGAAATTAATATTTAGACAATCACACACACATTATATTCAGATTGGAATATAATACATTTAGCTTAGTAGTGATCCCTATTCTCATAACACTCACTGCAATAAAATGCAAATGGTTTCACTAGAACAGACAGACATTGTTTCTGAGGCTATCTGAGGGATCGGAGTCCTGCCTTATCTGTCCACGTGTGCCAAATAAAAGCCTGAGGAGTGGAATGGCACTCCAGCTGACATCACTTTTTTTCCTGAATTTTTGAATTAAACATTAACCGACTGGTATGTGGTATCAAAAAACGAGTAATGCCACAATTACGAGAGAGTTGAGAATGTGACCGGGGTAAAACCTTTTTAGTTTAGTAAACAACAGCCAGAGTTACACCATGTTGAGAATTAACGTTTCTTCATCTGTTGTTTTAAACAATGTAGGCACACAGAACCCCATTGACTTTACCCCATAAGGCTGTACTGAGCGACCTAATCATTTCACACATTTTCCCAAGGCACATTCAGTCAGTCTGCAGGGATCATTTCATTTGTTCTAAAATCACGCAGCGATGACCATACTGCATTGCGCTTGGAAGGAACACAAAGGGTGATGCAGATGTCAGGGCAATAAATTCAACTTGATGGCTGCAGTTTCAGTTTGTGTTGGCTGAGTGGCTACACTGCTGATGAAAGAGTCTTCTCCGTACTCCATTCTTGTATTTTTACACAGCTGCCCGGTTGAAAGGATTCAAATGTATCTGTCTGTCTCTTCAAGAGATGTGCTTCAGTGCTCCTCCAACTGACTCTGTAGCATCGTTTCATTTCTCACCAATGGAAAAAAGCATATTGATAGATTGGCAAATTAGGAATAATTTAATTGAATTGCTTAATGCTAAAACAAAAGTAGCAGCATCCCTGTTCACATTTAATTGTAGTATTGCCCTGGAGACATGCACATTTAACTCCCATCCTCTCACAGAAATGCTTAATTCAAGTGTCAGAAGCAGCAGGATCCTAAACCAAACATCTCACAAACCTGACTCATTAGACTTGAGGGATTCATTGGTCGATTTATTGGTTTGTTTGTTAGTTTGTTTGATCGCTTGTTCATCCGTCCGTTCCTTCATTCATCAATTTATTCACTCTTATTTTCTGAGACTTGCTGCTGTGGAAGTCCTGTCCAAAGATTAATGCTGATGTTTTTTGCTGCTAAAGCCACCACCCACTATCTCCAGGGAAAATGCTTGTTTAATGTTAAAGTATTTTATTTCAGAGAGTGGCGTGCCATGTTCCCCTCCCTCATACTACAAGTACAGAAAAATCCCTGTTTGACTACTTGAGTATGTGTTATGTAGTTTGGAATAACACATTGGTCCCCTTGTTCTTCAGGGTCGTTAGTGAGTTCAGGATTTTACCTCGGTCACCTAGAGCTATAGTAAACAAGCAACAGGAAGTGAAAGGAGATGGAAAGGAATAAATACCTCTGGCCCTGCGAACCCACATCATTCTGTAAACATTCATACACTCAAAAGGCTAATTTAAAAAATATATAGATTTTCCTCAGATCTCAATATTTGTCAAGTTGTTTTGAAGTGCAGCAGTCTACACTCCGCTTTCTTTGCACTGTTCCGGTGAAAATACACTGACATTTGGCAAATGTCCAGTGGAGGCTTATTTACATCAGATTTATTTCTTTTGGTAAATGAGCTGTGGGGAGCTCATTAAAAGGCTTAATGAGTGTGTAAATGAGTCCCAGATATTCATGAATTTACTGTAGCAGGTGGCATATGTCAGAGATGGGGGAGTCAGGACTCTTGGCACCTAAAATGGCGGGGGTTATCGTATGTCATGCTATGAAGCGCTCATCGGGTGTCAGGGTCCCCCCCCCCGCGCATGGAAGCAGATGCAGGAAGTGACATAACGTGAGAGCGCTGTATGTGCCAGTGGATAGAGCCCAGGCCCTGGATGGGGCTGTCAGCAGGGGCCCCTGCGACACTCAGGGCCACAGTGGGCAGCAGGAGGAGGAGGAGGCGGTTAAGGATAGCGGTAATCCAGGAGACCGGGGCTCTTCTGAAGAAGAATGGTTTCATTAAACAGAGACAGAACTGCTTTCATTACACCGCTACCCTCACACACTCGCTCTGGAGGAAAGTGCACACAAACGGCACAGCCACAGATACCGCAGAGTTACACACTTCAGACCAACAATGTTGTATGTAGTGCTTGCGGGAGCCTGCCTACGTGTGTATTCGTGCGCCTTGAATTTTCAACCCAGGTAGTTTTTTAGCATATCAGCTTTTATCTGATGCCTGTCTGGCAGCTCCCAGGCTTAATGGAATTGTCCTGAGACTGTAGGCATAACTCCAGGTCCTCTGTCCTGTCCTGTCTGGCTCTTCCCTTTTAAACCCTGCTGGGAGCTAAAGAGGCCTTTATATTTTTAGCCACCAAGGAGCAAAGTATACAAACAAATAAAAGGGTGGAATGAAGGGAAAGGTATTGTCTTATTGCCGGGGTGAGGTTTGGAGCAGGGCCCAGAGGAGCGAAAAGGATTAAACTGCCACAGTATTGGTCCATCCAACTCCCGTGAACGTTTTATTTCAGACACCCAACACTTCCTCTGTCGGTCCTTCCATACAGAATTGTATCCTTCTGTGCCCTTTTGTCTCCACGCATCCATCACTTCTTTCTTCATATCCTCTCACTCGTCCGGAGGGATCATGGTCTGCAGGCGATTTACTCTTCCAGCACTTCTGTTTTCACCCTCTTCTTGAGCCACAGTACTTAGTGGTGTAATCAGCTGGCAGCCAACTGTCGGAACGCTTCTTACCTTCCCTCTCTTAAAGACACACTAATTAATTGTTCCGTATCATCCTCATAATTACCCATCGCATTCAATGCATTCAATTTGCGTGATCTCGCCTCGCAGTCAGGTTTATTGGTCTGTTTTCGAGCAGGTGCCGATGCTGTTCTCCGTGGCTTGGTGTAGTAGTGTGTCATGTGGTTGCATAATTTGACAAGTAGCAGGAAACTATAATAAACTTTGCGATAATACTATAATCCCTGATTCGGTTAGCACGACGAGCAGGTATGCGCACTTGTCTGTTGGCTTCCATTTCTTCTGACTCTGCAGTCGAGCAGGACAAAATCACATGCATCAGAGCTGATGATGTAAGGCCCCTTTTCACCCTGAGTGACAGACTGAGTCCCAGAAAGGGGCCTTCTGCGAGGAAGTCTCAAAAGTAATGACCCCCTGTCATTTTATCACTCCTGTGGAAAAAGAAATGTCTCATTTGTCACTGTACTCGAGGGCGATCAAAGGTAGCCTATAGCTCTCGTGCAGAATTAAAAGCAAGAGGTATTTACTGAACAAGCTTTGGCCGGCATTACTGCTTCCTGTAGGATTTAGGAGGAAATTAAATAAAAATAACGTTTGAAGTTTGCGTGTGTGGAGGGAGGGAGACGTGAGACGTGAGGAGTGCTAGTTCACGGCTGCAGCCTCTTAAGATGAGGGCAGCTACAGTGTGCCTGTTGACATGGTTCTCCAGAGAGGGTGAATGCATGCACAGAGTCTATGGTTTCAATGTGCTATGTGGGTCTGCAACTCTTGTTGGGCGGCAATACGAGTTCAGTCTGAACTCATATTTCCTCCTACCTCTCTGGTCGCTCCTACCAGGTGACTTGGAGGGGCTCAGTCTCTGACCCTCACTCCCTACAAACTGGAGTCCCGCAGGGCTCAGTTCTTGGTCCTCTCCTCTTCTCGCTATACACCATGTCTCTTGGTTCTGTTATCTCTTCCCATGGCTTTTCTTACCATTCTTACGCCGATGACACCCAACTCTTTATTTCCTTCCCCCCCGATACCCAAGTCACCACACAGATCTCTGCCTGCTTGGCTGATATCTCTGCGTGGATGACTTCCCACCACCTGAAGCTTAACCTTGCCAAAACTGAGCTTCTCTACATCCCTGCTAAGAACTCTCCATCAATCGACCTCTCACTGACTGTTGAGGACTTCGTAGTTTCCTCCTCCCGTACGGCTAAGAATCTTGGGGTGACTCTTGATAACTGCCTCACCCTGGCTCCACAAGTATCCTCCACTGCCAGAACCTGCAGGTTCTTTCTGTAGAATATACACCGTATCCGTCATCTCCTGATGGAGAAAGCCACCCAGCTCCTAGTCCAGGTGCTCGTCATTTCCTGCCTGGATTACTGCAACTCCCTCCTAGCCGGTCTCCCAGCGTGTGCCATCAAGCCCCTCCAGCTGGTCCAGAATGCTCCAGCCTGCCTGATCACCAGTCAGCCCAGGTCGGCTCATGTCGCCCCAGCTAGACCACTCCGGTCTGCCAGCTCTGGTCGCCTTATGGTTCCCTCTCTACGTGCACCTGGTGGTTGAGCTGCACATTCACACCTGTTTTCCGTTCTGGTTCCTCAGTGGTGGAATGACTTGCCTACCACTGTCAGGACAGCAGAATCCCTCCCCCTATTTTGACGCAGACTAAAAACACACCTTTTGAAACTACCTTAGTCCTCCCTCCTGATTTCCCCCGCCCCCTTTCTGATATCCCTATCCCCCTTGTCTAACCCCCAAAAAAACAACAAAAAAAACTATTGCACTTATGATGACTGTATGTTTTGAACAGCATTTCATGTGTATTTTCCTAGTTATGGATGTGATGCTTTGACTTGTGGAAGAACCTATGCACTTGTAATTCGCTTTGGATTAAAAGCGTCTGCCAAATGACTATGTAATGTAAATATAAATGAACAAGGCACACAAATTCTCAATATATATTTAGATTTAAAGACAATGCCATTTTACCTTACCTTTTGATCATAAGTGTGCAAATCCTAAGTTAAGAGGAAAGCGTGGGACCATAGGACGCTTTAAAGAGCAGTTCTGTCTAGTTTATTCCGAGCATAAAGCAGACCTAAACGGAAGTTAAAGTGCCGTGTGTCTCCCCGGAGTAAAACTGCCCCAAGCTCTGTTGCCAGATGGAAAGGGGTAAATGCTTTTCTCTTTGAAAAGAACGGCGCTTAAAGTGCTGGCTGTTCGAGGACCCGGCTGAGTGTGTGCCAGCGCTCGAGAGCGTGCCACACCGTGCCGTCAGAACGGCGAGGCTGGGAGAACGTGCCTCACTCAACGGCACCGCACCGCACGGTCCTCCACGTACCTCCTGTATTTACAACACGCATTCTTTGTGCAGTTTGACAAGCGGGATTCATTAACTCCGTTCTAATCGGGTAAAACCTCTAAGCGGCACAGCTAATCCCTGTGGGACTCCCAGTAGCGCTCTGCCATCGTATTTATCAGACGGCTGTAATCCATTTAGAAAATCAATGGCCGCTTACTTACGGTCACATTTTCTATTTGTCCTTCGATGTGTCACAGTGCACAAATTGTAGTTTTTTTTTCCCCTTCCAATTACGTCTTAGTCATGTAGCAAAATAAATGTCACTGTTATCCAAAGATTACATTACATTTAGCACACGCTTTTATCTAATGTGACGTACAAAACCGTGCATTTCAAGGTCATAGAACAAATAACCGAACAGGTCGGATATGGTACAATTGTTATATGATTGGTTTAGGCCATGAACATAAGTCCAGTACACATGGTAGATAGGCCAAGGCTGTAACTACCATACAGAGAACTCTACAACTTCAGGAACTACAGTGCCGAGATGAATACAAATTCAAAAGTCCTTGATACAAAAAAAAACAAGGGGCTAAAGATAGAGACAGGTGAAAAACAAGTGACAATACATTATGTACCTCGACTCCCACTAAGTAGTCGAGGTACAGCATGAAGAGTCTTCAGACTGAAGTGGAAAATGGGCAGCGAATAAGCAGTTCTCATGGGCATGGGGAAGTCGTTCCACCATTGTGGAGCTAAGCTGGAGAAGTTTCGCAGTCGGGACAAGTGAGAGCCATTCACGTGGCTGGCAGGATGAGCAAGTCTGCCTGTGGCAGCAGGCAGAGTGGTTCAGCTGGTGCATAGCGTTGAATTACAGTGATGTGCAAAAATTTGGCCACCCCTGGTTTAAATATCTGTTACAAATGAATGTGATTGAAAGCGAACCTGAACTCGAAATGGTTAAACACAAGACCTTTCTCGGATTTCTCACTCCCAGAAAATACGGTAACATTAGCATACAAATATCATGAAAATAACTGACAGGCTTCTGTTCACTTAGATATTACATGTAAAAGCCTTTTTGACCAGGGGGTGCCCACATTTTTGCACACCACTATGTCCTGTAGGTAGGGAGGGGCAGTCTTGTTGGCTGCAGTGTAGGCCAGAATCTGATCCTGGCTGCACCCGGTGGCCAGCAGAGTGACTTTAGCAGGGGCGTGAAGTGTGAACTTCGGAAGGTTGAAGACTATTCGGGCCGCCGTGTCCTGGATGTGCTGTCGCAGCTGGATGGCTTCCAGGAGCAATTTAATCTTGTGTGCCCACATGAAACGTATAGGGATATCAATGGACTGCCAGCAATTGGAACGACATACTGGTGCGGGCGAGGGCTTGTGAACTTGGATTTTCCACCACTGGAAACATGATAAAATTTGCATGTGATAAGAACACACACAGAAAACTATTTAAGTGGCAACATCCATTTCTGAGAGAGGATTTTGGCAGTAGGGAGATGTGTTTATATTTTAGTTTTTATTTTATTAACCCATATGAAATTCCCAAAATAATTTATGCAACACGATCACGTTGTTTCCACCATCGTAATTCAACCCGCTCAACCAGAGTTTTTCCCCTCGGTGGACTTTAATTATAAGACTCCTGGCTCATTAGCAGCGTTTTCATGTCCGAGGTCACGCACAGCAGAACATGCAAAGCTGCAGACGGTCTGGTTCTCACTGACTGGCTGCATCAGACTGTGCTCCCCTGGAGAGGGTCTGGTTCACACTGACTGGCTGTGTCAGACTGTGCTCCCCTGGAGAGGGTCTGGTTCACACTGACTGGCTGTGTCAGACTGTGCTCCCCTGGAGAGGGTCTGGTTCACACTGACTGGCTGTGTCAGACTGTGCTTCCCTGGAGAGGGTCTGGTTCACACTGACTGGCTGTGTCAGACTGTGCTCCCCTGGAGAGGGTCTGGTTCACACTGACTGGCTGTGTCAGACTGTGCTCCCCTGGAGAGGGTCTGGTTCTCACTGACTGGCTGTGTCAGACTGTGCTCCCCTGGAGAGGGTCTGGTTCACACTGACTGGCTGTGTCAGACTGTGCTCCCCTGGAGAGGGTCTGGTTCACACTGACTGGCTGTGTCAGACTGTGCTTCCCTGGAGAGGGTCTGGTTCACACTGACTGGCTGTGTCAGACTGTGCTCCCCTGGAGAGGGTCTGGTTCACACTGACTGGCTGTGTCAGACTGTGCTCCCGTAGCTGGAGAGGCGGGCACGTAGCCGAGCGCGTGAACACGCCTCACCCCCGCTCCCCTCGGTCAATCCCTCCGCTTCAGCGCTCTGCTGCTCAGTCTCCATCCCGCTAGTCTAACTCATGACACCCACATGATGAGTTCAGACCTCGGACTACTTAATACGGCTTCATGATTCCTCATGCACTGCTGTACAATGACTTTTATGTTAATGGGATTTCGATGATGGTGATTATTATTGAAGCGGCTATAACAACACATAATAACTATTGTTAAGCTCGTAGTAACCACTGTGGTCATTCAGTATGGTATATTATTGGAAATGCATGATGAGAGGTGGGGACTTCTCTCTGTGAAACTGTTTCATGAAAGATTGTTATATGGGTGGACTACTATAATGACTTACGTAGTGTAGGGACTAACAGAGATTTTCTCTCTTTTTCCCAGAAATCTTTGCGAGCCTACTCAAGCAGGCAGAGAACTTCACCAACTCGATGCTCCTCGGAACGTACCGGAAGGTGTCGGGGGAAGCGGCGGGGCCCGTGCGGGAGCTCTTCACCGACGTGGGCCTGTTCGTCCTGGGCTCGGAGCTGGGCGTGGACGACCTGGTGCAGCGCTTCTTCGACGGCCTCTTCCCGCCCGTGTACGGTCACCTGGTGGACCCGGGCCTGACCGCCGTCGCCCCCGACTACGGCGAGTGCGTGCGGGCGGCCCGGCGCGACCTGCGGCCCTTCGGCGGCGTCCCCAGGCAGCTGGCCTCTCAGCTGCGGGCGTCGGCCGCGCCCGTGCGAGTCTTCCTGCAGGCCCTGAACCTGGCCATCGAGGTCATCAACACCACCGACCACCTGCGCTTCTCCAAGGACTGCAAGAGGGCGCTGCTGCGCATGCAGTACTGCCCCCACTGCCTGGGCCTGACCCGCAGCAAGCCCTGCATGGGCTACTGCCTGAACGTCATGCGCGGCTGCCTGGCCAGCATGGCCCAGATCGACGCGCACTGGCGCGAGTTCGCCCGCTCCATGGAGGAGGTGTCGGAGCGCATGCGCGGGGCCCCGGCGCTGGAGCAGGTGCTGCTGGGAGCCCACGCGCTGGTGGGGGAGGCCGTCGCGCACGCTCAGAGGACCGCGCCCAAGCTTTCTGCGCTGGTGAGGCTGTTCACGTCTGCGTTAGTTACCGCGGACGTTGGGTTCCGTGAATGTGCGGTTACGAGCCGCTTCCCGGATGTTATAGTGGATGCTAGGCCGATGCATTCTGGGAAATTTGCATGTGATAATGGATGCACTGCATGCGATAATGGATGCTGTTTGCTATCCAGTGCTACTCTCTTTTCACTGAAATGCTGATTTTCTTCTCATGGTGGTTGTGTCTCACACCTCAATTAAGTAATTAACAAGTCAGGCAAACCTCGGCTTCTGGTTCTCTTGGCTGGCTCAGCTACACTGGGCAACTCAATTTACCACTGAAAAGTATTTGAATCCTAAATTATGCCTACCATGCATTTTGTTTGTTAAACTTTTCTGTGGTGGGGCTTGCGAGTTTGTGTGAGAATTGTTCCTGTGGAATTGTTTGTATTGCTCTCACGTTCTCAAGGCAGGTCCTGAATAGACGTTGCAGTTTTGTGATTGTTTATGAATACAGTATTGCCGAATAAATGCATGTAATTGGCACTTTCCAAAACCAGATTGGTGAGATGGATTGTGAGTATGATAGCCTGTGGAGCAGCTGCACTGAGCCACACCCCGCCGGTGCAATCCGCCTGGCACCCAGACCGTTAAACCTCACCGCTAAAGGCCAGCGGGGAGACGCAGGCGTTTGGCCCTGCAGCGGCCTGAGGTCACACATACCAGGGGAAACCAGCGCACCCGGAACATTCCCAAAATACGCCCGTGTGGGCGGCCCAGCTGAGCGCGCTCTGTTCGGTGCCAGGGATGGCCGATGCGGCCTGCTCTGCCCTGCTTGGCTTTAAATACCCCGCTCAGTGTGCGGTGTGGCAGTGCTTCCCCGTTGGGGTTTTTCATTTGGGAAAAGCACCCTTCTCTTCTGTTCACTGAAATCTAATCATAAAATGTACTGGTAAATATTAAGAGTAAGTCCTTTCCTCCGTGGTTAAATGAGTTTTGATGTCTTTACCCGTGACTGACTGAGGTTAGTTTATTTACAGACGTATGCTCTTGCCTGTAATCCCACTCATTTTGCGTTTGGTGTACAGTGCTGGCATCTGCTGGACTGTTGGGGGTAGTGCATGTTAGAAAATGCTCATCAACGCGAAAACACTCGGAAGCTAATCCAGACAGGTGATGCCATGTGATCCAGTGTTGAGAAGACACTGCAGTGGATTAACTCTGTTAGGTGTAAGATTACAAAGATCCCCTTTACACCTTGCAATTGAAAGCAATGGAGTTCTGGAGCACTGAGTTTCCAAAACAACCTACTCTTCAATGGGTTAAATGAAAGTCTGTCTGCAGGTTTAAATGAATAAGCTGATTTGGTTGCTGAGGCATAGAGCCAATTATTTACTCTTCTTTGATCAAAGGGCCGGGTTTACGTATTTCCCAAATGGTGCATCAGCAATTACTGTACAGCTAAACCACTGTCTCTATTCACACCACCGTTAGTAAGCAAATGTCTTCTGATCTTAGCTGCAGGGAACATTGCTTGTGACACCAGTCCTCAGCCAATTATCTGTGTTTTTGCCTCGCGTGGAGCATGTGTGTGAGAGGCTCAAATGTTTTCAGTGTGCTGTGAGCGCTAAACTTATCTCGAGGCTTGGGCAGTGGCCTGCAGCCATTCAGAATCGTGCCTTCGCATGAAAATGAGTGACTTCCTGTGGTTCAAATCCAGGGCCAGTCAGTCAAGATAACCCAGCATTCACATTTCATTACTTAGTGCTTTGTGAGGTTTAGTCCATCCAAATCTTAGATTTGTAAAAGATGGTTCTGTGAAAATGTAGTGATGTGTTGTACTAAATAAGACGCTGACCTCTTTAAAAAGCCTTGCTTCTGATGTAAGATCTGGGTTGAATCTGCATCATGATGAGAGCCTGTGTGCTCGTTTCAGGTTCATAAGCTGTGCGGACGGCCAAACAGGAAGCCGGCGCAGTCCGTCAGCGCCCACCCGCAAGATGGTGGCAAGGAGCCCCTCCCTCTCAGGACCCCCCACAGTGACACTGACGAGACTCTCTCCAGCAGGAGGAGGTGAGCCAGGAGTCCTAACAGACTGTTTATGTCGCTTTACCAATTTGCTCCTCTCATATCTGAGATTCAAGGCTCTGTTCATAGATTGGCTCCTTTCCTTTCAGTACACCAAGGCTTGGTTTACCAATTTCCTCCTCCTGATATGTGAGATTCAACGCTCTGTTCACCGATTGGCTCCTTTCCACTCTGTGCATCAACGCTCGCTGTGCTTCTAGGCTACTCTGATGTCTAGGTTCGCTGACTGGCTGTTCTGCTTCTCAGGGAGTTCATAAACAGCTTGCGGCTGTACCGCACGTTCTACGCCGACCTGGCCGGACAGCTGTGCGTGAGCGAGCTGGCCTCGGAGGATGGCGTCTCCTGCTGGAACGGAGAAGACATCGTCAAGAGGTAGGCCCGCGTCCAAGAGCTGCAATCAGCGAACCCGAGGCCCGGCCTGACGGTCTGGGTCAAGTGCCAGCTTAATCCAAATAGCCTTTTAACAATTTGGCTGTGTTTTGGGCCCACTCAACCAAGAACCAGTTTCCCCAAACATCTCACGGCTCCCTAAAATAAACACCACTGGCTGAGGAGGCCCACATCAGTAAATTTGCTCGAGTAAAAGCTCTATTTTCACCAATATTTGAAAGATTCTTCTCTCATATGCCTGTCTGTCAGTAGTTCTAAATATTAGCTTTTCAACTGCGCATAATTGGCCCTGGTATGTTGGACCCCGGTTTGGGAGTCCCTACTTGCAGCTGCGTTTCGGTGTCACCCAGTACCCAGCGTGCAGCATCGACGCCACACTTCAGCAGAAGCTCCAGCCCGTCTCCTCTCTCGCAGGGCCGAGTCACCATCGTCTGTGGCAGGTGGCTGGGAACGCTCTCCCTCACGCGTCGTCAGTCAGAGGACTCGTTCCGGTCACGTTTGCGCCTCTTTGGACCGGCCTCCGCGCGGATTTACGCAACACGTCGCCTCTCCGTGCCGCCTCCGTTACACCTGTCCTCGCCCGTCATTGAACTAGACCGCCCTGAAAGTAGCATGGCTTCCCCACTCTGTCCAGGTTTTTCTCTTTCTTCCTTTCGCTCCGCTGTCAGAGCAGCGGGTAACACGGCACCTACGCGAGTCCGTGTGTCAGACAGAGGGCCCGCTAACTTGACAAGCCGCTGAACACATTTACTGCCAGCGTGTTTCGGGAACTACTGCGGTGTGTCACCACTGAGGACGTGCATCAACACTGCAGTGGCTAAAATGCGTAGTAAAATGTGTAGGGGCCTGTGCTATATGGTATGTTGGTTGGTTGGTGTATATATAAATTGGTCAGATTGTTTAAGCCTTTATACAGATGTAAGGTGTTGACAACAGGAAATCTGAGGTACTCGATAGTTGCCTTTTTTCGAGATTCCTTTAGTTTCTTAATCGATTTGCATCGTGCTGATTATCACTGGGGCTATGATCACTACAGACTTTTGACTGTGTCCCTGTGTTACAGAATCTGATCATTAATTTCCCCTGCATTGTTCTGTGTAGATGTGCAGCAGACCGGATGAAAGGCTTCTGTTCAGTGATGTCAGACATGTACTGACATTACAGCCACAACAGGTGGCCAGGTAACTGGAAATACGTCATTTTAATGGCTCTAAACCATATATGTGCCCAACTCGTTCCAAAGAGCCAAAAATGTCTGCTGGTTTCCTTTCTTCTCTGGCTGTTAATTGATTAATCAAAGTGGTCATTTTGGCAGGGACAGGACTCGCCAGGTGCTGCAGGCCTAGGTGACCTGGCTGCTGATTTAAGCTTTAAATCCAGGAGGACAGCCTCAGCCCTGCAGGAGGAGAGGAGAGGAGAAGAGAAGAGGGGAGAAGAGGGGAGGGGTGAGGAGAGGAGACGAGAGAAGAGGAGAGGAGGGAGGTGAGGAGAGGAAAAGAGGGGAGGGGTGAGGTGAGGTGAGGAGAGGGAGAGATGGAGTGAGGTGAGGAGAAGAGGAGAGAGGAAAACAGAGGAGAAGATCAATGGAAGCTTCTGAGTGGCAGGCGTGTTATGGACGTGGTCATTCCCAGCTCTCAGCCCGTGAGCCGAGAGACCGACCGCAGGTCAGCTGTAGCGCACTGCAGCACAACACCAGACGGTTTCCATGAGAGGCGCTCCAGTCAGATGAGGACAGCTGGTGTGGATACTCTGTGGAAATAGCTCTGTGAGTGTGCGAGAAGGTGTAGCTCACATTTAACTCCAGAGGAACAGGATTTCCTGAAGGAGTGAAACCTTACAGATTGGCCGGGCAAATTGGCATTTCCCTCTCCTCATAGGCCTTTTGTGCAGTGTGACTGGGTCCACATTCTGTAAAGCACACTGCATTCACACATGCATACATGCAGATACAAACATACTCGCATACATGTACATACATACTGTATATGCACAGCTGCTCGCTCACGCACATACACACATAGGCACACACAAACAAATACATGCACGCACGCATACACACACACACACACACACACACACACACCCACACCCACCCACCCACGTGCACTTTTGCTCATCTTCTATTTCCCTTGAGTTGAGCATATTTTTAGTTGAGCACCACTGTGCAATGTTAGTCTCACAGATGTTAACACAGGAGAGTGTCACCCCTGTCATTAAATGACTGTAATAAGCCTTTTAGAAATACAATTAAATGTCTTGGTGTGAGTTTCCATTTCCCTGTGTCTAAAAGAGAAATCGCAGCAACAGTACATGTGACAGTAGATCAAGGCTTGTATTCATACAGTATAGTCAGAGTAGGTGTCCTCCTTTAGGATCAAGTTTCCCTTGTCTATCTGTGTCCTAATCCTTTTCCTTTGAGCTAGGGGGGGGGGGGGGGGGGGGGGGGTTGGGGGGGGAAAGAGAAGAACAAGTTATAATCATTTCACAATTGTGTTGAGTTTAAGATCAAAAGTAGGCCTACATTTAAATTTTCTACATGAGAATGTGACGGGGAAATTAACCTGAGGTGAAGTATGCTTGCCCAGGGCAACCAAATCTAATTTCAGCTACCTTATGCTAATCTATCATAAATGTAGGATTTGCCCATCCATGGACGTCTCTGAGAGCTTTCTCGCACACCTAGCCCAGATCTGTCCTGTTTTAAGCCTGGTCTCCAGGATTGTGATAAGAGTTCTGTGTCGGTTCTGGCTGGGCTGCGTGTCAGAATCCCGGGAAACGCAGACTGTGAGGACGCCCGAGGATGATTTTTTAAATTTTATTTAACGCTATAGCAGGAGGCACTTGTGAACCTTCTTAATGATTAAAGTCAAGTCGTGCGCGTGCTCCTGTTCCTAGCTCCGTTTTCTAAAAGTCCCTGCTTCTGGTAAAGCACCACCTGACCGCTCCCCTTATAGCTCACCAAATTGACAGCTGTTAAATACGGCTTGCAGAAAACCGCGCTGAAGACGTTAATGATTTAATTTCCTCTTGCCGGTCATTTGCCCTTTGAGGAAAGAGAAAAGAAAAAAAGCAATTTGTCATGAGGCGACTCGGTCAGACATTGGTATTCTCATCTGGAGTACAGCTTCGGAAAGGCTGAGATTTCCTACCCAAAGCCTGTGCCGGATATTAAACGGAGTTGTCAGGAAACTGCCGGGGGAAGAAGAGTGCACTGGTTGTTTATTTAGAAAATCTGCATACCGGCAAATAACAAACAGCTATTAGTAATGACTTACTTGAAGCGATGTTCCGCTTAGTTATTTTTAAAATGAGGTTCAAAAGGTGTCTCTGCTTGAAGGGTATTTCTCTCCTTTTATTTCCGTTTTCTGTGTGTGTGCGTGCGTACTTGTGTTGTGTGTGTTACTCTTGACGACAGATGTAACTTCTGAGCTTAGTTGACAGCTAGAATTTATTACACAGGATTAATGCTACACAACGTGTTGCTGCCAAAATGTGTTCTGAAGGGTGAAACACTTGTTAAAACAAGGTTTAACTTGGTAGTATCTGGATAAATTGAATCTGAATATTTTTTTGAGCGTTGCTGCTGATAAATTATCATGTTTAGTGTTATGGCCAGCAGATGGAGCTATATGCATTCTGATCATAGGAAAGGCTTCCTTGAGAGAAATACACATTCGACTATGTTCCTGATGCTACTTTTTAAGTACAGCCTTTTGAATTATGGAAAAGCTTACTGTAACACGGTGACAGTTTAACACGCGCTTTTCTTTTTCTTTTTTTTTACCATGTTCATTCATTACTTAGTGATAAAAACAAGAGCGTGGGTATGGCACTTCAACCTTGGGATTATGCCCTAGACCTTTTGAGTGACAGATCATTTTGACTCTACCCCCTCCCATAGTCTTCCCCCCCAGCCCGTATTATTTCCATCTATGTGTAACACCTGTCTCATGGGCCTCTGAACCTGCAGAGGAAAGAATACAATTCCTCAGTAGTATTCAATTTAATTATTGCCCAGATCGAAACGAGACGGCTACATCCAAACTGCATTATGGCTACGATTCAAATTTCTAGGGGCCTGTGCCATCTATGTACAGTAGACAGAGAATTTGCTGTTAGCTAGGCTAGTCCATAGCAATGCATAACCCTGGTGATATGTAAAACAATTGCCAAGCCCCCATATATATCGCCCAACCCAGAAAATCACAGCTAAATCCGTTGGTAAAGTTATGATTGCTTTACTGCCTTTTCGCTATGACAAACAGATAGCACACAGTATTCACGCATACATCTGACTATCAAATTTGAGAGGAAAAAATGTCAACAAATTGCCCAAAGAAAGAAAGAAAAGTCAGTTGGCCCCCTTCCCTTGGCGTTGGAGCTTAGATAGCCAGTGTACTCACGGCATCCAGCAAAGTTCTGCAAAGAATTAGATGGAGGAGATTGGAGAGTTGCTCATGGAAGACAATTTTATTTGAGAAATGCCAACGTCGATCCATCCCGCAAAGGTTCCCTTCGGTATTACGAACACTGTCCATCTTCAAAAAAATTTAGATTTGCTCGCTGTCTCAGCCTTGTAGAAGTTCTCCTGTCTGTAGACCACCGTCATTAAAACAATATGCAAACTAAAATGTGCAACCAATAAAAGGCCAAGGGGAAAAAAATGATGGCATAATCACTATTAATTTAATAGACATGACCAGTGTCAATATGAAAACACATTTTTGTATTTAGAAAATTAATTCACTGCTTTTTTGCCTTTACAGCTTTTTACCCTTATTCTAAATGGGTTACATTGCACAGTATATAAATATATTATTTATGTATGTTGAACCGTGTATAATAAAACGGTAAGTCCTCTCCTGGAGGCAGATGCTGGATAAATAATTGGTCATCTTGTTAGACATTTGCAAGCATTGCATGTGACTGTGCGTGTTTGTCTGTACTTATGCATTCTGTCAGAGCCACGCTTGCAGCAATAGGGCCTCTTGGCTAGAGCTCCCTTAAGAAAGATATTTCCGTCTCAATGGGCCTCACCTAGATACATAAAGACTCAATAAATAAAAGGGCACCTACTCTCTTACAGTTACTGGTGGGCATGAGCCCTCATCCAATGAAATAGCTGAGTACAAAGTCACAATGGGCGGGGTTTAATCAACGGACTTACTAAGTATGAACAGTGCTTTGGTTATATACCAAAATATACTCTATCTCACATACTGCTGATGAGTTTGCATCACGTGCCCCCCTCAGATTCTGTGTACCCACCCACCAGTCTGGTGCTTTCAATTTGTCTGACAGGCAGAGGTATAGTTTTCCAACACTTAAGGCCTTCGCCCGTAATGCTAGACATCTCTTTGTGATGCTATCGGAGCGAGCGGTCGATATCGGCTCGTTAATGGAGCAAGCGTTTCACGTTCACAAAAGGATGAAGAAGTAACAGCGTTCCCTGTCACAGAAGGGGGGTAAGCTCATCTCCATATCCAAACTCCGCTGAGTCATACGGAAAAAAAACGCCCTTCGTCTGTAGCTCCTCGAAGAAGGAGGCGCACCCTCTTGAACCCGAGTTTGTTAATTGTGGCCATAAAACCTTCCGGAAACCACTTCCTGGGCGTCTAGGAAGAACACAAACCGATACAAACTGTTATTACTTTCACGCTAGTCGCTTCCTTCCAGTAAATCTGGTGATTTACAGGCGGCGAGAAGCTGTCACGGAGCAGGAAAGGAAACCGCAGGTGATCCCTGGGAATCGATTGGCTTGCGGATGTAGAGGAGATTAACTCGAGCTGAGGTGTAGCCCTGGCCTCCGGTTTACTCGTCCACCAGCCTCCAAGACCAATCTATTTGCGGGAAGTGGTAAAGAATTATGACAAAAACAACAGCGCGCTGTTAAAGGGGAAGCCTCCTCTAGAGGCCTTCAAATGGTTCTGTGCTTTATAGCCGATGTTTTATAACACCTTGGGCGCCTTTCAATCTGACCGCTATGGCAACTTGACCTTAACCCCTAGTCGCAAATTTAAGTAAGCAATAAGTTTGTGTGTGTATGTGTGTCTTGTGTGTGTGTGTATCTGCTGTGTTCAGGTCCTGTATGCGTTTATCGATATATTCATTTGTTCAGTCATTGTACAACATTATGTCATTAGGCTGTAAGGTTGTAAGTTGTAAATTATCTACATGTTGAATCAGGCAGTGTTTGCAATGCACTCTGTGACCACATGTTGGATTATTATTTCCAGGTATTAAAATGTGGCTCACAGGAGACTTCACTACCTGCCTAAATTGAGCTCCCATTCAAGTTAATGGCATTCAGAACATTGTATTATGGTGAGATACATAGAGGGGCGGCTCAGTATTCATAACACTGAAAGCACTGCTTCAATTCCCAGACATTACACATTCTACACCTTCTCATAAGCCAATACCGCACCGGAAACTAGTAATATCCAAGTCGAAATTTCTCAAGTTGCACTGTATTAGGTGGCCTTTAAGCGAAGTTCTCAGTTGTTGGATGCGTATTGAGTGCCGATTTGACACTTGCTGCTTAATGACTCCAGGGATACAGGGCACATTGATTACGGAAGATGGGAGCAGGATGAAGGCTTTGGCAGGTAACAGTATTTACTCCAGTGAGGAGAGCCCAGAACACTGCTTTAGAACCCAGATTGACACAAATATACACGCACACTGCTTGTTACATGCATTTTATTTGTGTAGTGCTTTTTACAGAGGCACTGCCAGACGTCACAAAGAGGCTTGACAGAGGAAGGGGAAAGAAAAGGAGACTTTGTTATGAAGGGATCTTGTCTAAAATGTTGTGGAAATGTTGGTCCTGTGAGCTGGGTTGTCTGGCTCATTTCTTTTCACTTTTTTGTATGTCTCATTCAGTACCTGGGCTGAACTTTTTTTGCACTTCTTCCTAGGATATCATTAGTATTTTGCTGGATGACTCACCTTGATTGTTCCAGTTTGCTGCAACTGTGGGCTGTCTGCCTCTTTTAAAGGGGCTGAGGCTGAATCAAAAAAGACATTCACAAAACAAAGACGCTTGCCTCCGGACACAAAGGATTCTTATGTGAAAATGTTCGCCAAATCAACAATTTAAAGGGTACAAACTGCCCTTTTCATCACAGATGGCTTCGATCCCAGGCCACAGCGGTTTTCTTATGGAGCAAAACAACTTTATCCCGGGCGTATTGAAATTCTGCAAACTGCGGGAACATATTTTACTGTTCTGATAGCATCATTCATTATTCAGCGAGCGCTTTGTGGGGGAACCACTAATGAACAGATTCATCAAATGATTGAAGTGTGGAAGCTGGTGAATGCTGGAGCAAGACCCATCTGCATTCATGTTTCTGAGGGGACTCAGGTCTGCCGAGTCTGTTTGAAATTCCGTGAAGCTTGTTTATCACTTCTGCCCTAACGTATGGAACAAATATTTTAATCTTACTGAGCCGGGGAAAAAAAAGTTGGGCTCATTAATCATAAATACTTTTTATGTTTTTTTTCCCTGTGACTGCTGCAGATTGAAGCGAATTGATTGTTTCTTGCCCTCGTCACTTAATGGCGAAAATACTTACAATATCCTACGATCACATTCTCATTTGAGCACAAAAAACACCAGCCTTAATCTTTAAAGGCCCCTATTTTTATTTTTTTCATTTTTCCAAAAAAGCAATTTGTGAAGTCCATTATCATGATACGCCCTTCTGCTGCTGTTTTAAAGCATTGTTGCCTGTTTCCATGGTTACATAGCTGACCTATTTGGGAGGGGGGGGGGGTTGTGAGGGAATAAAGAGTTTCACCTTCTCCAGCCCTGCCCTTTACCTGACAGCTGAGATAAATGAGCTTGATGCGGAAAAGGACACAAACACAAACATGCGTTTCTGCGATGTGACCGTGCCCCCGCTCCCCGCTGCCGGTGATGTCCCCGTTAAGGTGGAGGAAATACTCCGCGGTATCGCCCTGGGGCCCGGGGCCAAGGACGAGCGGGCTTCAGGAGAAAGACAGGGGACCTCCGGTCCTGCTCTGGGGTTTCATTCGGCACAGGGTGTAGCGTGTTAGTGGAAGTAGTGAAGGCTTTGCGAAGCATGAGCAATACCTTCATTAGCATCTTAATTACAT
Source organism: Conger conger (assembly GCF_963514075.1). Classification (NCBI taxonomy): domain Eukaryota; kingdom Metazoa; phylum Chordata; class Actinopteri; order Anguilliformes; family Congridae; genus Conger; species Conger conger. The sequence continues at coordinate 27,980,534 of NC_083776.1, read as the reverse complement.
CTTAATAAATGATTCATTACACAATGATCCTGTATGAAATATGACGTAACATTTTAGGTCATGTGACCTCATGCGGTTTTTATTCAAGGTCAAAACCCTGTCCGTAGTTTCTGCATGTGGGCATATTAACATGGATATAAATATGTCAGACTGTCGTAAGGTAGATGTTAATCACAGATAACGTTGCCTGTGTATTTAAGGGAGACCGGTATAATTTTATAATTTACGTCTAATATTTCACTTGAATTGGAGATAAAATGTGGATTAATGCGTCTAGTGTGACATGGGAACGTATTGATTACACCAGGTCACCGAGTCAACTCATCAGTGAGGTAATATAATGGTCATAAAGAACAGAGATTAACAGTCGGTTCATATAAAGGCACATAGGTTCTAATAAAGTATTTTTCTGAAGGTACTGGCCTCTCTTAGGTCAGCCTCAGGATGGTCAATGTCTTGCCGTATATTTGATGTTTTCACTAAACCCGTTCCGTTTTAAAATAGAAATCCGTTTTTAAATGATTAACGTAAGCAGCGACCAGTTCAATAAACGGCTTTCCATAATATTATGGACATATGGCCAATATTTCATCTCAAAAGGTAGGGAAGGAGGAATTTGTCTGGCCTCCATCGCTAAACCAGTCCGATTGTTTGCTTAGCAGTGTATTCTTTTTTTTTTTTTTTTTCTGGTGTAATGGAGCTCCATTTTTATCTTCGCTCTTTGTGGTTATACATCACGGATAATGTGACAAGACAACATGTGCTGCACGACTGTTCATGTTATTTTCTCTTAGCACGGTTTGGAAAGGCTAATTCCTCTCGTCTGGGCAGGTCTGTGGGATGCGTTTGCCAGATGGAATCCCCCTGACTCAGCAGAGATGACTCTCCTGGCAGGCCTTGCATTACGTAATGTTATTTGCAAAAACACCTGTACATCTTAAATATTTATCCTTTAATTTCAACAGACTGAATGAATAAGCAATTCTTACAGGCTTCATTCCTCCTGGTACACCTGTCTGCTATGTAAAGCCAACACGTACCCCCCAAAAAAAATATTATATATGTATATATAGTATATAGAGGCACACGTTCTAACTTGTGAGTGAAAATGAAAGCTAATTCCCCATAGCCTGGCTGCTTTTCGTCTTTCAGAATGGAGGGCTATCTCTTTCTGATGAGGAGAACTTGTGTTGCTCTGTTTCCCTGGTAACGCGCCGCTCGTGCTATCACTCCTGCCTGATTGGCCGCATGGAAATCACTTAGTTGCGATGCCACGTGGGAATAGCGAATGCAGGCTGACAGGGTCGGAGTATGAACTGCCACGCTCTCTAAAGCCCCGGTCTCACCTCAATTACTGCAAATCAATGCCATTTCCAACATGAAGTCCTAAGTGCCTCACTAAAACAGAAGATAGTCATTACTTTTATTTCTGTGAAGATTTTTTTAATTGATATTTGGGAGTAGTGAATGTGTGACGAAGGAAGAGAGCTGCGATGCGTCTGCACTGATGTGCTTCTGGCTCCTCTATCTCCCTGCATGAGCTCTGCGCTCCTGATTGTAGCTGCGGCACCAATCCAGTCAAGGTGTTATTGACGGTTTAAAGGCACCCTGAGCTACGCCCTCGACCCTGCGCTACACCTTACCCAGCGCTACACCCTGAGCTACGCCCTCGACCCTGCGCTACACCCTCGACCCTGCGCTACACCCTCGACCCTGCGCTACACCTTACCCAGCGCTACACCCTGCGCTACACCCTCGACCCTGCGCTACACCCCGCGTAACACCCTGCGCTACACCTTTCCCTGCGCTACACCTTACCCTGCGCTACACCCTCGGCCCTGCGCTACACCCTGCACTACACCCTCGACCCTGCGCTACACCCTCGACCCTGCGCTACACCTTACCCTGCGCTACACCTTGCCCTACACCCTCGACCCTGCGCTACACCCTCGACCCTGCGCTACACCCTGCGTAACACCCTACGCTACACCTTACCCTGCGCTACACCCTGAGCTACGCCCTCGACCCTGCGCTACACCCTCGACCCTGCGCTACACCCCGCGTAACACCCTGCGCTACACCTTTCCCTGCACTACACCTTACCCTGCGCTACACCCTCGGCCCTGCGCTACACCCTGCACTACACCCTCGACCCTGCGCTACACCCTCGACCCTGCGCTACACCTTACCCTGCGCTACACCTTGCCCTACACCCTCGACCCTGCGCTACACCCTCGACCCTGCGCTACACCCTGCGTAACACCCTACGCTACACCTTACCCTGCGCTACACCCTGAGCTACGCCCTCGACCCTGCGCTACACCCTCGACCCTGCGCTACACCTTACCCAGCGCTACACCCTGAGCTACGCCCTCGACCCTGCGCTACACCCTGCGCTACACCCTGGACCCTGCGCTACACCCTCGACCCTGCCCTACACCCTCGACCCTGTGCTACACCCTGGACCCTGCGCTACACCCTCGACCCTGCCCTACACCCTCGACCCTGTGCTACACCCTCGACCCTGCGCTACACCCTCGACCCTGCGCTACACCTTACCCAGCGCTACACCCTGCGCTACACCCTCGACCCTGCGCTACACCCCGCGTAACACCCTGCGCTACACCTTTCCCTGCACTACACCTTACCCTGCGCTACACCCTCGGCCCTGCGCTACACCCTGCACTACACCCTCGACCCTGCGCTACACCCTCGACCCTGCGCTACACCTTACCCTGCGCTACACCTTGCCCTACACCCTCGACCCTGCGCTACACCCTCGACCCTGCGCTACACCCTGCGTAACACCCTACGCTACACCTTACCCTGCGCTACACCCTGAGCTACGCCCTCGACCCTGCGCTACACCCTCGACCCTGCGCTACACCCCGCGTAACACCCTGCGCTACACCTTTCCCTGCACTACACCTTACCCTGCGCTACACCCTCGGCCCTGCGCTACACCCTGCACTACACCCTCGACCCTGCGCTACACCCTCGACCCTGCGCTACACCTTACCCTGCGCTACACCTTGCCCTACACCCTCGACCCTGCGCTACACCCTCGACCCTGCGCTACACCCTGCGTAACACCCTACGCTACACCTTACCCTGCGCTACACCCTGAGCTACGCCCTCGACCCTGCGCTACACCCTCGACCCTGCGCTACACCTTACCCAGCGCTACACCCTGAGCTACGCCCTCGACCCTGCGCTACACCCTGGACCCTGCGCTACACCCTGCGCTACACCCTGCGCTACACCCTGCGCTACACCCTGCACTACACCCTGCGCTACACCCTGCGCTACACCCTCGACCCTGCCCTACACCCTCGAACCTGTGCTACACCCTCGACCCTGCGCTACACCCTCGACCCTGTGCTACATGTGAAGCGGTCCCATTTGCGTACTGGGCTTACTTCCTACACAATCGCCGTGCCGTTTGGGTTTCAGGAAGCACACCCCAGGAGGATCGCTTGATTGGCCTGTGCTGTTGGAAAGAACATTAAGCCTGTTCACTGCAGTCCCAAAACCCTGCTAACACTCAAGGTCTAAACCACACGCTCCCTTAGCAGAGCTCAGCCCAACCTTATAAAACACAGAACAAGGATTCACCACCTCACACAAACCAAAGAAAGAATAAAACATCTGACTCATATAATACTTCTGGGAATGAAAAACAGTTTGGCAATCACTGCAAAAAAAACACTTATGCTCTTACAAATTTTTATTTCTGCACAGGAAAAATGAAGTTAAATTCCCAATACAAAATATTACACCCAGAAAATCATGATCTATAATTTTTTGGATGCATTGGATTTTTGCAGATTCCTGTATATTTTACCTCAGAGGCTCTTTTCAGATATATATATATATTTTTTGCTAGATTACACTCTTATTTCAGCCTTTGGGTTTTGGTAGATCAAACAAATTCTCAATTACATATTGATAAAAGGTCCACAGCAGAATGTATTAAGGATGAGGCTGAAGTGTTGACTTATTTTACTAGTTTAGCGTTTACCAGCAGCCAGATGAAAGCACGTCCATGTACGGGAATTGCTGTGAGTCAGATGATCTCCTGCAGACCATGTGCTTCTCATCGGAGCGCAAAAGGCAAAATGGTGCAGATGAAGGAGAACCAACAGAAAAACCTGTATCTGTGCTTTCACACTTTGTGCATTAATTCTTTCAGATATTGCAATATGGCTCCCCTCCTGACACAGGCTAGTGTCACAGTCGTATTTTTGAGGCTGATTTGTAGCCTAGTTTAAACGAAGTGGCCTCTCAGTGAATGAGCACTATCTCTTTTTCAGTGGCAAATAATGGCCAGCGGGTAACATCTGGGCACCAGAATTTCACTAAAAGCCAACAGAAATGTTGACTTACTCATTAATCACACTCATAAATGATTTTTTTTTCAAACCTCAAAGTACAAAGTTTGGAATAACAACAAAAGTGAAAATAAAATGACAAATTTTATAAATGCTGTGTTACGAGAAACTATAAAATATAGAGAGAATGAAAAGATGAACTGAGGACAAAGTCCTCAGCAAGGGTTCAAGAGGGGGACTTGGGGCTAGAGAACATCAATTAGGTGTAGAACACAGGGCTACTAAACATTTATCAGGTGTAGGCCACAGGGCTACCGAACATTTATCAGGTATAGAACACAGGGCAACTAAACATTTATCAGGTGTAGGCCACAGGGCTACCGAACATTTATCAGGTATAGAACACAGGGCAACTAAACATTTATCAGGTGTAGGCCACAGGGCTACCGAACATTTATCAGGTATAGAACACAGGGCAACTAAACATTTATCAGGTGTAGGCCACAGGGCTACCGAACATTTATCAGGTATAGAACACAGGGCAACTAAACATTTATCAGGTGTAGGCCACAGGGCTACCGAACATTTATCAGGTATAGAACACAGGGCAACTAAACATTTATCAGGTGTAGGACACAGGGCTACAGAACATCTACTGTATATCAGAGCACTCCCGGAGTCTGTGTTTAGTCCAAGCACTGCTCTGTGCTTAGTATGGAGTACTGGCAGTGCACGCAATCTTCTACCTTCACACATTCCTCATATACTTCCTGTTTTTCTAAAGCAAACAAACCGAACACCTGCCAGTTATCCAAAATAGCACATCCTGTGAAGCTGCACCAACACCTCGTGAAGGTAAACAAGCCAACTCCTAAACTGCCTGTGGGACCTGCTGGAGGTTTTAGGGGAGGGAGACTGATGTTGTTCGCAAAGTACACATTTAAACAGTGATTTGCACATTGCAATTACCGTGTCAATATCATTAATTTCACATAGAAAAATAAACTGTTTTCATATCTGATCATATTCAACCTTTTACCACTCATTTTGGAACTGCCTTACACCAGGCCCCCTGAAAGAGAGTTGAGGTTCATGCTTAATGTAACCTAGTTTCATCATTTAGAATGGTGGCAGAAAGTACAACTCCAAATTGTACTTTTCATATCTACATTAAATTTGAAAGAGTGTAATTGTCCCGATACTTTCACTGAAAAGTAATTTTAACAAGGCAGAGAACTGAAAGCTGCAACATTGGGGGAATAACTGGTTGTGTAAGTACTACATTTAATTAATCTGCGCACATCGCGATGGTGAGGTCATCCAGATATACAAGTAGGATTTGATTGGGAACACGTTGAAGCAATCAGACACTTACATGTCAGTTTAGCCACAAATACGAACAGACGGCAGTCGTATCAACACAGAGTAACGTCGTTGGACTGTCGCTTAGGTAATTTTACCGTAAGTTTAATCACAGTTCATACATAATAACATAATTGCACAATTACGGAGAATCGGACATGAATGCATTTCTGTCAGAGGTCCGCCAGGTGTTAGGAGATATGTAATGTATGTAAAATACAATGAACTGAACACCATGCTCTTGCTTCTTTTATGGTTGGTTGCAGCAATAAATGAATTGAGAAATTATATTAGTGGGGTTTTTTTTTTTGCAAACTGCTGAAATAAATTATTGTTATTGCATTAATGTCTGATTGTTATTGCATTAATGACTTAGTTTAATGACACTGAACATGTTATTAGGCTTCCTTTATGCTGTACGGTCTATTTATTTTAACTCTTCTTTTAACAAACATAGTTGGCTCTTACATTTACATTTACATTTACATTTTAGTCATTTGGCAGACGCTTTTAATCCAAAGCGACTTACAAGTGCATAGGTTCTACCACAAGTCAAAGCATCACATCCAGAACAAGAAAAATACACCTGGACTGCTGTTCTAAACATATAGTCGTCATTATAAGTGCAATTTTTTTTTTTTTTTTTTTTTTTTTTTTGGGGGGGGGGTTAGACAGGGATAGGGGTATCAGAAGGGGGGGGCGGGGTAAATCAGGAGGGGGGACTAAGGTAGAGTTTGAAGAGGTGTGTTTTGAGTCTGCGTCGAAATAGGGGGAGGGATTCTGCTGTCCTGACAGTGGTAGGCAAGTCATTCCACCACTGCGGAACCAGAACGGAAAACAGGCGTGAACGTGCAGCTCGACAGCCAGGTGCCCGTAGAGAGGGAACCGTAAGGCGACCAGAGCTGGCAGACCGGAGTGGTCTAGCTGGGGAGTAGGGAGTGATCAGGGATTGTATGTAATGTGGGGCAGTCCCCTTAGCAGCCTGAAATGCCAACACTAGGGCCTTGAATCGGATGCGTGCGGCAATAGGAAGCCAGTGGAGGCCAATGAGAAGCGGGGTGACATGAGCCGACCTGGGCTGACTGGTGATCAAGCGGGCTGCAGCATTCTGGACCAGCTGGAGGGGCTTGATGGCGCACGCTGGGAGACCGGCTAGGAGGGAGTTGCAGTAATCCAGGCGGGAAATGACGAGCGCCTGGACTAGGAGCTGGGTGGCTTTCTCCGTCAGGAGATGACGGATGCGGCGTATATTAAACAGAAAGAACCTGCAGGTTCTGGCAGTGGAGGATACTTGTGGAGCCAGGGAGAGGCATTACATTACATTTGTTTCCCATGTATACATGTAAAGTTCCTCCATTTACATGGCTTTCCTCTAGATCTGAGCACTAGCTGATGCCAGCACTTTGACATTAACTACATTCTTGTGTGATGCCCATTGCTGTCATTGTATGAATAAAAGTCAATTTTCCTCTGCTGGGTGGCCAAGATGAAGTACCCATTTTGATGTGAATTGCGGTGGAAAATGGGTTGCTGCAGACAATACTGTACATAAACACTCACGCGCGCATGCACACAAACACACACACACACACACACACACAAATTCATTTCTATTGATGTGCAATCTGTCTGATGCTGCATTCGAACCAGCGGCCCACCCATTCGAACCAGTGGCTTGTGCCCTGGGGTGTGTTCAGGTCACGCACCCACCCTATCCACATGGTAAAAGGGCGTACCGAATTTCGATTGCCCCTCGGCCCGCCTTGATGGGTCTTCCTTGCCTCGCTGTGATCTATTGGAGGACTCCTCCATCCCTCGCCCCGTACAGCTTAATGAATGGACACCTCAGCTGACAGGGCCTGGGTCTCTCCAGCCCCCCCCCCCCTCCCCCTCATGCTTTCTGATTGCTTTCACTCCTCCAGTGCATCTCTGCTGTCACCTTAATCTAATATCACACCGTGTCATCGTCACGGTCCAGCGAGGCCGTCACACGCACGCACGCATGTGCGCGCACACACACGCAGCCTCGCGTTCCACTCCCCGTCCGTTTAGGCTGCCGCGTCTACCCAGCCATGCTGGCTGAAGGAAAATGGCTGTTTTTTAATTTTTTATTGCCTTATTTAATGCCTGAAGAACCCAGCTGCCTCAGAACTGGCCAATTATCTTCCGTGTGTCATTATATTGTCCATACTTGGCCCACAAACACGCACGCTCAATTTGTGAATGTTATCCTTAAACAAGAACCGTCTTAAAGGTCTCTTCTGATGTGCTTTTTCTGGAGGTGTCTTTGGAAAACTGGTTTTCATGCCTTTTTGACTAGCATCTCTTTGGAACTGTGAGCCATCCATCGTCTTCTCGTACGCTTAGTTCTTGAAGTCTCTTTGTTCGAGGGTACAATATCAGATCACCCCACCAAGAATCAAACCTGCCACTTTATAATTGCATGTGTAATCTGTGAGGAGCTGCGGCTCTGTGCTTCCTAAATTGGCACCACTTACTCATCAGAGCACAACACCAGGGATCTCCCCAGGAGTGAGGCTGCAAGCGCAAAAGTGTGTTGTATGTCGTCTGTTAGGTTTGTACCTTCCCAGTGGCTATAAAGGTGCTTGACTGGGACCTGGAAGGTTGGTGGTTCCAGCCCCAGTGTAGCCGCAGTATGATCAGTGCAGCTGTTGAGCCCTTGAGTTGCTTTGGGGGAAAGTGTCAGCTTAAATGGCTAATGCAATGCAATGTGACGACAGGTAAGCAGCAGCGGTCCACCCTGAGAAGGTGAGATTAGTAACAGTGTGTGAGGATCGGCGGTGGCGCTTCTGACGGCGGTATAATCCTAATCAGGGACGGAAATGGATCCAGCGGTGCGCTCTACCCCCTCGGGGTTTAAGGGATTTTATATGAGAGAGACGGAGAGGAGGCTAAGAGCAGCCCTCCCGGTAATGCTGACTGACAGCGAGTCTTCACTCTCTGCGGTGATACCACGCGTTCACGCTCCTCCATCCTGCCTTCCGACTCCAGCGCCTTCCGCCACTATCTCAGCATTCATGATTCATCTCCGGCCACTGTTCCCCGCTCATTTGGGCCTTCACGCCGATAAATGTGTTGGCGGGCCGGCAGGGAATGTCAAATATTTATTTTGTTGTATTGTTTGTTCCATTAAAATTGATTTCAAGTGAAATTCAAGACAATGCATCTCTTTGTATCTTTTAATTAACTTCTACTTTGAGTTGCGTCAGCAGAACTAGACCTACATGGATATTGGTGAAATATGCTTTCCCACATGGTTGTTCATGTTTGGGAGTCTTCTGCTGAGCTTGGATTAGAGGTTGAGAGCATTTCAGGGCCCAACGTTGCTTTGATAAAACACGTTGCTGGAGGCAATATGAACTGTACGCATGTGGGCTCAGCGATCGTTCTTCTCTGTAAATGTTTTCATTTTTCAAACCTTATTAAATTATTCTTTATAATATTAAGGTTAAGATATGATCTTGGTGTGCTTTGGCATGCATTTTTGGCTTCAGTAGATTTTAAGATTTTACAATATTTGAAATTCTTACCATTTTTGGGCTGATAACAGGCTAATAATATACCTATTTGTTTGTTTGTATTACAAACACACACACACACACACACACTCACAGACTTTTACTGCAAAACTTTTATTTTCCCCTTTTTCATTTCGAGATTCATTATAAGTCATTCATAAGTGAGTTTCTGAAACTGTCGATCTCCTAGAGTGGCATGAAACAGAGAAACAAAACTTTTGATTACTGCCATGGAAAAAAGGGAAAAAGGCTCTTCAGAGAAATTTTAATCAACACCTTGCCTGCTTGCAGTTTGGATGTCATGGTTGGAATATTTAATATATAAAGAGGATCTATTTCTGCAAGGCGTTCATGTGTTGTTTTTTTCATTTATTTATTTTACAGAATTAACCAAGAAAACTAGCTTGGCTTGATCCCATCAGTAATGCGCTTATAATTGAAGGTGGGCGAATTAATATTTGGTTGTGAAACTATAATATCCAGCACAACCTAAAAACACATGAAATACACATTTTGCTTATTTACTGCTTGTGATACAAGTCCTTCCCAGCTCTTAGGAAAGCCCGTGACGCTGCCTTTCAAAATGAAATAAAAAAAACCTGGCCAATTCTGAAGGATGTGTACAAATTGTGTTCTTGCAATTTCCTGGGTAATAAACTTCATACAGTTTTGCCTAATGTGTTTCTGCAAAGACTTGATTCAGACGGGAAGGTTTTTATTGGTTAGACCGCCATACCTGTCCGTTTCAGTCATTACAGCACCAGATTCATGGAATGTTGCAAATGTGTCATAAATTGTTTCTTTTTTTACATGTCTGGTCAATTAACTTGAGGAAGGAAGGTGGGTGGACTCGTATAAGTGAGATGGACACCAGTAGAGAGTATAATGACTGAGAAAGGGAAGCTTGCAGGCTCTGTTGTGTTTATGGAACACTTGTATCAGACAGACAGGAAGTGTTGCTTATGCCAACACTTTGCTTCTCATTAGTTTCTTATAACACCTGATTGATGGAGCTCATGAGTTCTTCTTCTACTGTTATGGCACCTTCTTTAGACTCTCCACATCATTGACTCCTGTACCCCTCCAATTATGTATTTTAACTTCAGGAAGCTCTGGTTCGTAGTAATAGTTTCTAGTGCTGACAGTAGGACAGAAGTAATGTACTTGGTCATGCCTCCAAATACAATTTTGTAAAATTCTTAAAATGGTTCTGGTCCTATGGTAGGGAGACCGAACTTTCATAGCCGAGTATCTGAATAGGATCTTATTTGTTCTGTTTTTTGTTCTCTACAAGAATGTGAATACATGGGGGGCCTGTTAAGGTGGTTAAGGTAAATGACTGGGACACGCAAGGTCGGTGGTTCTAATCCCGGTGTAGCCCCAATTAGATCCGCACAGCCGTTGGGCCCTTGATCAAGGCCCTTAACCCTGCATTGCTCTAGGGGAGGATTGTCTCCTGCTTAGTCTAATCAACTGTACATCGCTCTGGATAAGAGCATCTGCCAAATGCCAATAATGTAATGTAATATGCATGCCTTTTCACCACATCACACCACTTGCAGGAGCTTGGGAGGACACAAGTGCAGTGATATGCCATCCGTTGGGTGGCATTGCTTAAAAAATTGTGATTATTTGTCCTAAGGGAGAGCCATGGTGGCTGTGAAACACAAACATACAAAGTCAAACTGCACTCAAGAGCAAATCACAAACATCCACAAACTAGCAGTCCTGCTGTGCGGGAGTGGCTTAATTATGTAACCTAATTATCATAAACGTCTGGGCTTAATTTAGCTGTTGGCAATTAAATGCCCATGCTATTAATTGATGTTGAAATCAGCCACTTTTGTTTTTCTGTGTTACATCTGCACCTCAGGGTCGTCTACTTATGTCGGTTTCTTTTTTGCTGCTCAGGGTCACAGGTTTTAGTTTGTTTTCCATCTGCACCTTTTTGTTTTTGCGTTTTCTCTTTATGTTTGTGTTTTTCATTCTAGAGACGCAGCAGAAGCCTCCTGTTTTAAAGGAGCAAAAAGAATGAAAAACAGGATTATGTAAATCAAGGGAGCAAAACAAAAGTAAATATCAAGTACCAAAACACGCTTTTTAATCCACAGCCATAGGCCTTTCCTCCTATGAGGAATGAAATGAAAAGGAGGCAGTTGAAAAGCAAGAATATGAGGGGGAACAAATGAAATTACAGGCTAAGTTTTGTCTTTAAACGGGATTGATCTGCAGATTTCTCGTTCCTCGTGGCCATCGACGATCAAACCGCCTCGTATCTCTCTCAGTACGGAGCTGCCTGCTCGCGTTCTCCCTGGCCTTGTTTAATACAGTGCGGTGAACTATGGGAGACTGCAGTCCCACCCGCGTACGTGCCCTGTGATGAGGTCAGCAGGCGGCGCCTTCTGTAGATATAAATCCCCCTTAATGGGGGATCGGTACGTGATGCCCACAGGCCTCTCTCAGGTCCAGTGGATCTCAGCCCCTTATTCTCAGACGGCCGCTCGCTAATTATCACATACAGACAGGTGGTGGCCCAGTTATACTCTCACCACCTTCACTGCATTTTACACCCATGAAGTAGGAGTCTCTTATTTTATATGACCAAGCACTGATCCCCCCCCTTCACCTCCCACCTGAAGATTATGTGTAACAACTGGCATGGGTTCTTTAAAAACTATATAAAAGCTAGCTGCACTTACTGCCTTCTTTTTGTCTCTTTTGGCCAGTTGGCAAATGACGGGATTATGAATACAAGATGGTATATTACACTCACATTGTAGACAAGAGAGACTCAGTGCCCACACTCTGGCAGAGTTCCACACTCTTGAAATAGTGGCATCCCGTTTATACAGTGTAAGATTTGCGCATAACAGAAGGCGAGAGATGGCATTTCTGCCGGACCTCTTGTCGAAGCTACATTGTGGCACGTGGTTCATATCAAGACACACGAGGCCTGTTTGAACTGTTCTTTTGATTTCCATAGGCGCAGTTGTTTGTAAAATGCTAGAACTCCATTGCCTCTGCGTGTTTGTGCTTTGTTTCTTATTGGTAAAGGCACTTGGCACCACTAGTCTGTATTCTACAGAGAACGCCCCCCCCCCCCCCCCCACATGCACCATCATCATAAATAGCTTAATTCTCCTCCTAAGATGAGTGTTGTAACCCTCGTCACGAGACACAAACGAGACCCTTTCAATTATTCTGGGGCTCTGCTCTCCAGACCCGTTTGATAAAACCGGCCCTTCAGAATGACACAAATCAAAGTGCCTTCAAGGCTCACCGAGTCCCATTGATTGGAACGTATTTGGTGGCAGATTAATTTGTTTTTAACCCGGCACAAATGGCAGCTCCCGACCCGGGTCTCCTGTGACACTTTTTGGTGAATTTAGGAATCCAGGAACACGCACGCACACAAGCACACACACAAACAGAGAGCATTCTTCATTGTTATCCAGGGGTTTCTCGGGTTGGGCAGCGTGGGTGGCTAAAGAAGCCTATCCTTGCTCTGAAGCCTGCTGCAGACAGCGGGGTTTGTTGAGAGAGGAGGCAGTGACTGCACTGGCTTTTCTTTCAGCACACTTATGCTCTGCTTGCTTTGCATGCTGACTTTCACAGCTGGACACGTGCCTAGACACACACACTCACACACACGCGCAAACACACACACACACACACACACACACACACGCACACACACACCTGCTTTTGTATTAATTTATCCTTTCCAATGTTTGCCAGGTTTTTTCAGTTGGGGAATAAACATGATGTAATTCTGTAGTTTGGTTTTGATTATGTTCTACAACACTCTAGGAACTTTATTAATTAGGGTAGGCATTGAGCCAGTGCTCAGTCTGACTGCTGTGTACTTTCTTGTGAACAGCATAAAATAAAATGCAAATATTTCATGAAGGAATACATAAATAATAAACAAGTAATTGTTACCCATTGTTTGCAGTTATCTATTATCTATCTATTCGCAGACAAAATGATGTTGTGTAAGGGGAGGAAATTAAGAATAAAGATACACTACATTGACAGGAAATCTTAGTATTTGGAAGTATCAAAGCAGTGACAGTGATGCTCTCAATGCAGTGACTGTGCAGTGACACAGCGATGCTCACACTGCAGCAGTGGACCACGTCAGTTTCCGGGGCGCACACACCTCTACGTGCATTTCTGGGGCGTGCGTGTGTCTACGTGCATCCTGCCAATTTACCAGCAGAAGGTGCAGCAAAGGTGCAGTGATGATAGGCTGCCTGACTCCTGGGGAAAAAAGACAAATGAAATAAGGGACCCTTCCCTTTTCCCCAGTGCGGTTTGTCATATCAGTGCCAGTATTAACTTATCTTACGCCTTCAGTTTTATCATTATATTTTTACATTTTACATTACTTCTGAGGACAGGCTGTCTGATGCAAAGTGTTCTCCTTTAGCCTCAAGCATCGGCAAGTTTTAGCAATTGTCAATCTATAGGTATGTTCATCAATCCCGTTTTTCTGCCAATGACTAACAATAGCTTGGAAAGGAGAAAGGTGTCCTTTCTGTGGGGTTTTTAAGCCAGTGCATTTTGTAACGCATAAAGCTTTCTGTGCAAGGAGCGGCACCAGCCAGGAAACCTGATTAACATACCCGTAATCATTTTTCCACATTAGCATACCTCAGCCTCCCTGGCTAACCGCTTGCTGCGTCGACGAGGCGGGCGCGGCTAAGTGCCGTACGTGTGACACAGTGGTAGCGTGCGAGAGCAATTTTCTGTTTCGCTCCCCTTTTTCGCTAACTCCACTGGAGCTAATTCCATTCCGCCACCGTTTTCCCCTCAAAGGCCGCTTTTGCGACAGGCCTGGCTCCCAGCCTGGTGTGAGCGGGCTTTTCTCTAACTGCTAATGCAGCGTGATTGAAGTCAGAATAAGCGTTAAAACTTTGGAATAAGGCAGGTGCCTGCCGTTTAAATGATAGCGAGTGACGGTTTGTCCTTTTTATGTAGATTTGTGCGTGTGTGAGTGAGAGTGTTAGTGGTTCAATTATATTTCTAAAGTTTGTATGATTTAGTGTGCAATTCAATGAGTGATTGTAGCAGGTGCAGTCTGCTGTACCATATTATTTGCCTAGCTGTTTTTCCTGTTTTGCAATTTAAATGATTATATTGTCTGAATTGCAATGATTAAAACATTGGGTTCCCAAGTTCCTTAGATGGTGCATCTGCCTATCCCATTCTTTTTTTCCCACAAAAACTTGGGAGAGATATTTCAGTTCAATTAATTTTTTTTTTTCGTTTATATTCGTTTTTGTGCTTGTTACCAATATGACAAGAACGTTTTTATTTGTGAGGAATGATATCTTAGATGTATATGGTCGTTTTTGACAACCTTTAAAATCGCTGGTATACGGGCATGTTTGGTTTTTATTGTACGGAAATGCTCTTTATGTAACTCCACATCAGCTTGAGGATGTATTGCCTGATTTAAAAAAATATATATGTTCATTCGATATGATCTCATTTTTGGTTGGAACTATCTTTTTTGGCGCATGCATCCTGAGATTCTTCTCGGGGAAGGAAGTGGTGCAGATTCTTATATCAAGAGAAGTACACATGGAGAGAAGGAAATGAGTGCACCAGGAAGAAGAGCTCAAATCGACAGAACTGTGTGTGCTTGTGCAGTTCCAACCTACAATATATTAAATGACAGAGTAGTTTTAGTCACTTTCACCAGCTACCATTAAAACAATACAGATCTGTTGAAAATGTGGCCAGTTGCCCTCAAAGTGGTTATCAATACACCTTCCCTCTCAGCCTGTCTGTTTGATCTCCTCATTCATAAATTCAAGCTTGAAGAAATAATGTTCAATAATGTAGTTAAAAGTGTCTTCTGTTTCAGTTGGACATAATTCTACCTTCAATTTCAATTTGCATGTAGCTTGGCTGATGTTGGCAAAGCAGGGGCACTGCATCTAAGCACTTCTTATGAACTGAGAAGAGTACCTGTCTGTTTATAATTGTGAATAAATGTTCGGAAATGAATGTGTTCATATGTTCAGCCTCTAGATACATAACACCTTGCAAGATGATATTTGGCTACTTGAAACAGTTCCTTGCTTTAGACCTTCACTTCAGAAAGTGAACTACGTCATAAAGGGTTAATACATGCACAGCATCTGTGTGTCTGTATGTGCAGGAGTTTTGTGTGCATGCGAGTTTGTGCCGACCCTGTGCTCAACTCATGCTTGTCCTTGATCATGTTCCGTATGTTTTCTGTGAAAGAAGGGAAGAAAAACAAGGATGTGTGGTTTTGCCAGCTTTGGCTTTATTCTGTCCCGGCTGTGTTGTGTGTCAGCAGCAACACAAACGTCCGTGTGGGAAATAAAAAAGCAGCGGTTATTGAGCTGGGACGATTTATATGAACTGCCACTGAGAGGGACGCATTTAAGGTCTTGTGGGCTTTGCAGCTCTGTGGAACGAAAATGCTCTCATCCTCGTCTGAGGCCGTTTGCTTTAAAGCCCAGCGCTCCTTCATCTGACAGTACCTATTTGAAGAAGATGACGCTTGATAGCAATTTGCCACTGCAGTTTATTACCATACAAAGTACTCTCTCTCTCTCCCTCTCTCTCTCCCCCTCTCTCTTTCTCTCTTTCTTTATCTCTCTTCACTTTCCTTCTCTCTCTCTCTCTCTCTCTCTCTCTCTAACCTGTAACTGTCCTTGGCAACTTTTGTGCTTTTGTGTAAGAATTGGCATTAAGCCAAGTTCGTCCATTGTTCCCAGTGAGATGGCGCAACCAGAGAGGAGGAAACAAATGGACAGTGAAAGATAGTGCACACTGAGCCATTGTTATCTGCATTGGCTATCATGGTGATGCTTTTCTACTCAGTGCCAGGGAACGCTTAGATTAACTCCGTGCACAATACACTCACATAAGTTATGCGAACAAGTGGACAGCTTTATTGGGTTGTTCGCTGGTTGTGTTAAATCATTCCAAAGACTGCTGCATATATCCGAAGGAACAACAACACACAAACGCAGTGTGTATCATTTACCTTGATGCGAGTAATTACGGATTCCTTCCTGTATTGTTAAATGGCACTATGCATGTAAATGCGCAAAAAGGCCTCCTCTCTTCAGTCTTCAGGCAAAAAGTGACAAGAAGCATTTGCAGTGATTTGTTTTTTTTAATCTTAAGGACAAATCCTTTGTTCTGCGGCTTAGTCTGAATTATATTTCTTTGGTCTTTTTCTTGCGGTTTAAGAAAAGCCTGTGTCCTCTGTTTTTGTCAGTGACTTGTCTTCATAATGTGTCCCTGCTCAGTGTTCCAGAAGATTGATTTATACTTGTTTGTCCAAAGACATCAATAAAGAACCTGGCTCTCTTTGCCATTGTTGGGGAATCACTTTTTGGCTTAAGAGAGATAAATGCATTGATTTATTTTTTTGGGGTAAAGGGGTGGCTGAAGGACCAGCATCTTGTTTTGCATTAGCTCCCTCGTTCATTTAAAATGGCGAAAGGAGATTGAGCTTCTGTCTGCTCCACCCCAAGCGCCTGCACTTCCAGGTCACACCTCCAGTCTGTCCTGGCCTCCTGCTCGTGAAATGAGCCGTTTACTTATGTCGAGTGACCTCTCGAGTTCCGCTTTTCATTCTTAAGTGCTTTTTCTATGAATTTCACAATGCAATACTGTTAAATGTCAGACCCTGAAAGACAATTGGTTCAAAGATATAGGATTAATTATTTTGTTGTTTATCATGTCTGGGTAATCGCCCATTGTAATCTTATACAAAGACCCTTGAATGAGTGTTTGAACAGTGATCAAAGTGTTCAAACACTGATCATTAAAACAGTGTTTAATCACGGTGTATTTTTTCTCCTGTATTTTGGCTTTTTTTCTAAAAAAAGGCAGAATCATTATTGCGAAATCTGTAAGTGATTGTACTGTTATGTTTGATAGAGAGAAACCACATATCTGTACCAGAGGTCCTCAATAAAGGTTGTTTCTCCGGAATAAATGTCAGTATTCATCCTACCAGTTGAGATGTTAATGAAAATATAATTGGATGCTGTCAATGAAAAGCCTGTTCCAGTCAGGCCTTCAGCTTCAGCTTTCAAAGTACGTCTGAAGTAGGATCAATTCAGAGACATCTGTGTGAGATATCCCTTCTCTTTGTCCGATGACAGTTACCTGGATTCGGTTTTAATGATTTGCATAGTTTTGTCTTTGGTTTTTGGCTAGTAAATAAATAATGCTGCCGTGTTAGATGCAATTCAGTACTAATATAAGAAAAAAATACACTGTCATAAATGGACACAGGAGTTTTAAGTATGTTTTAGCTTTAGCTTTTTAAATATATATTTTCAGCTGTGATAGTAAGATGGTGATGCATTTTATTTTTAATATGCATGCATTTTATCCCAGTATTCTGCATTGCTGAAGACATGCCTTTGTTATGGTGGTACAACAGCGGATTGTATGGGACTGTATGCATAATGCTGCAAGTTATTCTCTCAATCTGTATTTTCAACCAAACCCTTGTCTAAAGGCCCGGACACACCAAACCGACGGTTGGCCGTCGGACGTCGGTGGCGCCCTGTCGGCCGAGTCTTTCCGGTGTGTCCCGCACGCCGACACTCCGTCAACATGTTGAATCGGCGTCGGAGCCCCCGGAGCCGTCGATGAGAGAGAGCTCTCTGATTGGCTGTCCGGCTAGCGAATCAGTGCACGAGAAGAGAAACGGAAGCGACGAAAGCAAGCCATTCCAAAGTTACTATCACTACCAGACGTAATTTTCGA
Source organism: Conger conger (assembly GCF_963514075.1). NCBI lineage: Eukaryota > Metazoa > Chordata > Actinopteri > Anguilliformes > Congridae > Conger > Conger conger. The sequence continues at coordinate 27,962,527 of NC_083776.1, read as the reverse complement.
TTAGTATTACTAGTATAACTGTTTGTTGTGAGCGAGACAATGGCTGCTTCTAGGTCCAACGCAATGCAAACGCATTCCCCGGTCTTCCGGTTTCCATTTTTTGAAAGACAAATACAGACTACCGCCACCTGCTGGTGTGGAGAGTTATTACCTCTCACGCCGGCGCAGAACGTACGTGCAACTCGGCCGTCGGCGGACCGTCGTTGCGGTGTGTTCGGCACAGCCAAAATTAATGACGCGTATCGACGCGAGGCGATCTTTGTCGGCGCCCCGCGGCCGACCGTCGGTTTGGTGTGTCCGGGCCTTTAGTCTATTAGGAGAGTATGCCACGCATTAGCTTTTATAATGGCGCTGCTCTCTGAAAGAAGCAACTTCTGCTTCTTTTTCTTCTCCTTGTCATAATTCTCTTTCCCATCCTCTCCCATCCTCCCCTCTCCCCACCCCCACTGTGGGCAGGAGATTACTGTTGAGCAGAGCATTTAGCATTTAGCACTCAGTCAGCTCTGTGTCGCAGTGCTCCCAAGGGCTGAATTAGTATCTCAGAGAGAGTTAACTTTCTGTGCTTTTTAAAATCATTTCAGTGTCTGAGCTTGTTTTTAATCAGCCCAGACAAGTTTTGTGCACAATGACAGATATTTTCGATATTTACAGAAGACTCTGCTGACCTGCTGGCTTTATGAAGGTTAGTTAGTGTTCGTTTATGCATTTGAGGTTCATGGTCTAAAGCGAGGCAATACACTTCAAGAGGTTTCTTACTCCAAAACAACTTGCACAGTAATTTTATGCCTTCAGAGATAATGCGTGTGAATATTACCCAATTATTCTTTAAAAATGTATTTCTTATTTTTCTTCTGGATCTATTTCTATTAGTTCAAAGGGAAGAACTACCAGCATGCTTTAACCCCTTAATGGTTTTTTCAGGGTGCAAATTTAAATCACTATGGTAACTTCCGGGTACAGCGGTACCCATTGTTCTATGAGTTATTAGCGAGCTTTAAGCTCTATGGGAATTGGATTTTATCCAATCTCGAGACTGAAAAACGATCTACGCAACGCCATCTTGATGGCCAATCAGGGCAAAGATGCGCTTTAGCGACCAAATTTACATACGGTGGCTATATAAGCGACATCACAGGCCGTCGTTCTTTCTTCGAGACAAATTTTCAGCGAAGGAAAGAGACAGGGCCTGTGAAGCTTAAAGCTCGCATAGAACAATGGGTACCGCTGTACCCGGAAGTTCTATTTCTTTATTAGCTTCACTTTAAGCTCTATGGGAACCCTATAGCCCACGCCCTGTCGTCAACATCAGCCCCCTGATGCAGAACAACAGGCGATGGCAGTGATAGCCAATCAAAAGGGGCTCCCCTCAATAGCCAGCCCTTTTTCATGCATGAAAAAAAGGGGGGACTGTATAAACAGAGGAACCACAACCATCCCCAGCGCTCGGTTCATGTAAACCAGCTACCGAATACCCAAGCTGGGAGTTGGTCAATATAAACATGCACGCTTCTAGCCACCGCATAGAGGCGTTGCACATAATGTGTTTGAGCAGCAGCTACGTCTGATTGGACGCTGAGCTCAGGATTGCATATGCAACCGACGGTGTCGATGCATCCAGCAGATACAAACGTACAAATGCGCATGGCGAACTCCATGATGCCGCTGTACAAATGTCCTGCACACTGACCCCTTGAAAAAGTGCCCGAGAAGCTGCCATGCCTCGAGTAGAGTGGGCGTGAACCCCTGACAGAGGGGGCAAGCCCATACACTCATACGCCCAGTTGATTGCGTCAGTAAGCCAATGGGAAAATCTCTGTGCCGTAACAGGTTTTCCTCTAGCAGCAGTACCATAACAGACAAACAGCTGATCTGCTTGTCGAATAGGCTGCGAACGTCGTACGTATATCGACAGAGCACGCACAGGGCAAAGTTTATGAAGCATAGCATCCTCCTCATCATCATGAGGAGGGGGCTTGAAAGCCACTAGGTCCAATACCCGTGAGCGGAAGGACGTGGTGATAACCTTCGGGGTAAACGCAGGGTTCGGTCTCAGCACAACTCTGTCAGATCCTGAAAAGGAGAGACAGTCCGGGTGCACAGACAAGGCGCATAAATCGTTTACTCGCTTAGCAGAAACTAGCGCAGGAAGCAGCGCCACCTTAAGGGACAAAGCTCTCCACTCAACGCTCTCCAGCGGTTCGAAAGGAGGGCTAGACAAGGCTTTTAGTACCACCGTTAAGTCCCACTGCGGAACACGGGGTGGGGCCACGGGTTTCAGACGCAGGACGCCCTGGATAAAACGCTTTACCAGGGGGTGGGCAGCCACCGTAGAGCCACCATAGCCAGTATGGCACGCAGAAATTGTGAAGACATACCCCTTTAACGTGGACAAAGATATAACCCCTTATCAAGTAGGCTCTGCACAAAGTTGAGCACTACGGATACAGGGCACACCAGGGGGTCCAGAGATCGTTCAATACACCAAGTCTCGAAGGCCTCCCATCTGCCTTTATAAGCCATTGTAGTTGAGAGCGCAAGCATGCTGTATAGTATTTACAGCTGCCTCGCTCAATCCCATGTTCACAAGCCTGCTCCTAACAGGGGCCAAGCCGTGAGGCGCAGCCTGCTTGAGTGGGGATGAAAAATGGTCCCCGCCCCCTGTGACAGGAGGTCCCGGCGCTGGGGAAGTCGCCACGGGACCCCGGTCAGCAGCAGGGCAATGGGCTAGCGCATCCACTCCCAGTGGGGGCGAGCCGGTTGCTGTCATCGCAAACCATAATGGGCAACGCGCATTCTGTCGGGAGGCGAATAAATCCACTCTCGCTTTCCCAAAGCGTGACCACACCTCCGCTACCACGAGTGGGTGAAGACACCACTCTAGGGGGGAGGGACCGTCCCGAGACAAGAGGTCTGTGCCGCAGTTCAGCTGCCCCAGGACGTAGAGCGCCCGTAAGGAGCGAACTCGCGGGTATGCCCAAGTCCAGATCCTCACCGCCAGCCGGTGTAGATGTGGACATTTGGTGCCGCCCTGTCGGTTTAGGTAAGCTGTCGCTTTGTTGTCGCTTCTGATTAGAACGTGTCTGCCCCGAAGAAGGGGTTCGAAACGTTGTAATGCAAGCCATACTGCTGTGATCTCCAGCACACTGATATGAGGCTTCCACAACCCGCTCACCATCATTCCATTGCAGACCGCACCCCACCCCTTGGTGGAGGTGCCTGTGTTTCTACAGGGACATGAGTGGAGATAGCGCTCATTGGCACACCGACACTCAGCATTCGCCCATTTCGCCAGTGCGGAATGCGAAACCGCTTTGGGCGGTCTCTCATTGGATCGAAATGCATTCGCTTGAGCCAGAATTGCACCAGTCTCATCCGTAGCAATCCCAACGGAACCACGGCGATTGCTGCCGCCATTAAACCCAACAGGCGCATAATCGTGATTCCACTGATGCAGCGACCTGGGAGAAATCGGCAAGCGTGGTCTCTCAGGGAAGCAATTCTCTCCTGAGAGAGACGCGCCGTCATTGACAATGAGTTCAGCCGGAGCCCTAGGTACTGAACACACTGGCTCGGGGTGAAAATGCTCTTGTCGCGATTGATGGTGAAACCCAATCCTTCGATGTGGGTTATCAGCATCTCTGTGTGTGTCGCAGCCAACTCCCTGGAAGGGGCTAACACAAGCCAGTTGTCCAGATAGGTTAAAACACGTATGCCCTGTTCTCGCAACGGGGCGATAGCAGCCCGCACCACCATTTCGAAGGTGCGGGGTGCCAGGGACAGTCCGAATGGGAGTTTGGTAAATTCGTACGCTCTTCCCAGAAAAGCGAAACAAGGTACTGCCAATGGCGCTTTACAATGTTCACATGGAAGTAAGCGTCTTTTAAATCTACGAGCGTGAACCAGTCCCCTTGGCTGATTGAGCTCATTACACACTTGTGCGTTAGCACAAAAAAAAAAACGTTGTTTCACCAAATGACGGTTCAGTGCTTGCAGGTCCAATATTGGTCTCACACCGCCGTCTTTCTTTGGAACGAGGAAATAAAGGGAATAAAACCCTCGCATTTCGTCGTGTTTGGGGACTAGGCGGATCGCGCTTTTTGCCAAGAGAGTCTCTATCTCTTGGGAAAGTGCGCTGTTTAGATGGGGGGGCATATTCGTTTCCCTTACTCCTACAAAAGGAGGAGGGGGGACAGCAAACTGTAACGTGTAGCCCGCTCTGATTACAGTACTGAGCCATGGCGTCAGCTTGCACTTCCGAGTCCAAGCACAAAGGTTGAACGTGGACCTGGTTGAAAGCAGTGCAGACTGTACCGCGGGCTTCTGCAAGAGCCCGGCTCTTAAGTGGGGGCGGGGTCGAATTCGAGCCAGCGACCTGGTGTTTATCTGGGATAGGCCGACGTAGAGTCCTGGCCGGCTTCCATTCTGAGCCGGCGAGGACTCCAATACTGCCTGAATGTCGGGGAAAAAGGCCCCTTTTGACTGGGAAATCACCAAGCGCTGATGCCAGCTTTGAGGCAGAGGGCAAGGGAAATGTTTGTGTAACAATTGGGGGAGTGTGCTTTGTGACTGTAAGGGCGAAACTCCCTCCCGAGTAGGCGCTAGCAAAGTTCGTGATACAGGAGGGGTGTCCGGTCCACTCGACCGGATCGCCTCTATGACACTCTCCCGCCGAAATTCAGGAACGCTTCTGGGCTTTCGATTGAGGCGGGTGGGCCCTGGGTGCAGCAGGGTTGAACGGCTTCGTCCAAGCCTTGCCGCTAGCAATAACGGTACCCTACTATTTAACAGCGTCTCTACGGCCACCGGGCTGCTCCTCAGTTGAGCAGATGACGACACAGGAGTGCGGAGAGTGTTAGACCATGAACGGCGATCCTGGCGTCTTGCTTCTGAAGCAAGAGGCAGGTGCTTCTGCAGAGTGGGTCTCTCCTCATCCAGTCGTTTAAACCTCGCTATTGCTTCGGTCACCGCTGGACCGAAGAGACCGTCGAGAGAGACTGGGGCATCAAGGAGGGGGACCTTGTCCGCTTCGGGGAGTGCCGAAATCGCTAGCCATAAGTGCCGGAGAGATGCTACACTCCAGCCCATAATTTGTCCAAAATCCTGTGCCAACACCTGGGTGAGGTGCAGGATTGCGCCCGCGTTCTTCCTCAGCTCGGCAGAAACGTCATCTGCGAGGGAGGATGTAAGGGACTCGATCAAGTTCGTCTGTGTTATCGCTAGGATAGCAAGATTGTTCGTTGCATTGGCGCCTTGGGAACCACAGATAAACGAACGTTCAGACAAGGCAGCTGATATGTGCCCAGACCGAGTGGGAAGGTTAGGCTTCCTTGCGCTCCACCTTGCTGTGGGGGCGAGGAGATGAGTAGCCAAAGAATTTTCGAGTCGCGGAACCCCTTCCGTCTGAAGCTTTTGTCGGCCCGACACCACCGTGAAAGGCGAAAAAGACACTACCGGGGCTTTCGTAGAGAAAGGCTTGTCCCAGGTTAGCTGCACGTAGTGCTGTACAGACGGGCAGACGGGGGTCGGTTGCACACCGTGCCTCGATGTGTCGCGCCTGTACACTGGAGCCACCAGCTGGTTTACAGGCGCTGCAGGAGGAGGGGGCCAGAGCTTAAAGCTCGCTAATAAAGAAATAGAACAGGATATACCATTTGAAAGCATCGAAACGTGTTTCTATCTGTATAACCTATTTTAAGATGCCATTGCTTGAGCAACAACAGTTCTTCATTTTGTATCATAATGGGTGGTAAAACAAGTGTGGGGGGACCTTACCTTCTCTGCAGTTTGGAAATCCACCAACTACAAAAGACACTCAACAGTGTCTTTTTCACAAGTGTCCAGAGAACTACATGCACAATAGTTTCTCATTCAAAAAATGGTCTAACTTGTTAGGGAAAAATGCCCTTAAAGACGTTGCTAGAATGTCCATTGTTTACTTAATATTTCTCTGGAGCAATTATGATTGTTGTCCATTTCACCATTGTAAACTTACTACAAAATTACTTACCATAGAAATGGTATTATCTAAGTATAGGCTCTCTCGAACTCGATGAGCTAAAGTACAACCTTCTCTGATTAGTATTTGTAACGTAGTTGCAGAGAACTTCAGCTCATCAAAGAACCGACTATGGGAATGTTATAAAAGTGATGACTAAAAAGCATTTTAGGTAATGACATTACATTTCCAATGGTGTATAATGTGTTGTTGGCATAAAACAACACAGCAATTTTTCGCCTGCGTAACAAAACTGCAGGAATTTCAATGTGCACGTGAAGTCTATTGCAACTCGGCAAAAACAGTTCTTGAGTTTTTTTTGCCAAAAAAGGTTGCCATTTTCCAACAAAAAAATTATTTCGCGATGCCTATGTCTAAATTCATGACTTCCTTTGGAGGTGTTCCAAGAAATGTCTCATCTGAGTGAATATTTCTGACAGTGGACATATAGTTGACTTCACAATAGAGGGCATTTTCAGTGACATGGCCCCATTTTATATCAGTGAGAATCTAAATATATTCTCAAAATATGCCAACCTGCTTTTAAATAATAAATAGCCTGTGAAATTATGGAATGTGTTTGACTTGTTGATGGGGGTTAGGTATTTGACAAAAACATCAGTGGACCTCAATGAATATTAGTATACATGATGGTATAATTGCGATTATGGACAGCTGCAAGGAGAGGGAGTTTGGGACAGAGAGGTAGGGGAGGGTGATCGACAGGGGCTAGTGCAAACACTTTTTTTCAGGATAAAAGGTGTTGTATAGTTTAGTAAGCAAAATGCAGTATTTTACACCACATAAGATGCATAATATAGTTCAGTTTCCATGTGTCATTTTGGAGACTCCAAATGGGAGATTTTTTTGGGGGGGGAAAACTGCCTCTGTAGATTAGAAAAAACAATGCAGAATGCTACTTTTTGGTGATATTGTCCTCAAATTTCAAAGGGGATTTGTCCAGTATTGTGACTTGGCTCCAGTGTGTTTCACTACAATAATCTGTATCCAGTCAAAAACAGAAAATCGTTTCAGTGAGAAAAAAATCTTCCACTTTCACTGTGTTTGAGCCTCTGTAACTGTTTTAGTAATATTTGGGTAATTCTGACTCTTGGTAAACAAACCCCAAAGGGTTACCTTTCATAAGAGACCAGGATTACGCCTGTAGTCAAAATGGTTCAATAGTAACAATTTTATTTTGCGTATGTCATTTTTAAGCTTGTGTCAAGAAAAAGGGTGAGACTTAAGGGGTTAAACAACTAATATAATTATTCTGTTCATATGTACAACCTCCGGAGACATAAAAGCTTTAAGAACTTATTTTTGGCATTAGTTGAAGCATATTTTCTTGCTTTAGACCACAAACCAGGAACTTCTTATATCTGAAATATCATTGCGCAAAACTGTCTCCTGATACGTGTGGGTGGGATGGGTGCTCAGCCCAACCCAGTGATCTGAGGTGTGCGGTGTGCGGTGAGAGAGAGGGAGTGGGTCTTCAGAGACGATGGAAAGCCATGTACGCTACTCTCCATTTTGGCTCAAAGCTGCCTTGGCAGTCGCCTCGGCGACTAATGCATGTTGTTCTGAGCTGCGAGACGCAAAGTATGGAAAGTGACACAGGCTTTTGTGTCCCTCACATCCCCCCCCCCCCTCCCGCCCCCAATCAAATGTGTGTGATTGCAGCCTGCCTTGCTTGGGTTTTCTCATTAAAAGATGGTTTCTGTTTAATAGCTGAGCTGGTCTGTGTCGCCTGCCTGTACAGTGTGAATGTTCTCTGTGTGATGCTGACTAACCAGCGGGGTGCTGCCCAGCCAGGTTATTATGTCTCTTATTTGAGCCATGGAGAATCAGTCACGCAGGGAGCGTGAGTGACGCACACAATATTTCCATCACTTTGTAGACTGTTTTGTGGCGCCAAAACGGACATATTCATTGTGTTTCTATTCATCACAGAGAGGCGCGCAGCTTAGAAACAGACTGCGGGAGGGAAAAGAATGAATTATCGAAAGGAAATCGTGTTGTGCTGTCAACAATAGCAGATCTGTGATCTTTCCCAAGACAACCCGACCACCCCGAGGTGTGGGAAAGATTGTGTTGGGGATTCTTTCCAAAGACAGAAGTGAATCTCTGATGAATTCGTTTTCTGGCTATGCCCTTGCTCGATGATGAATCACTGGCACTGAATGCTTCCATACGTTCAGTGGTTTTCATCACCCAACACCTTTTAAGAAAACAGGGCTCCCTCGCTCTTTTCCTGCCCTGGTACACTGGAGGCCTGTATTTCTGTGAGAGCACATTGTAAAGTATGCATGTGCTGGCAGCACCAGGGATCCTAAGGGCTGGTAAAATAAATAAATAAAGTAATTCAACTAAAAATATATATATTAGTAAAGTTTGAGGATGAACTTTAAGTTGGCTTGAAAAAGCCAATGTTGAAATATGCGTGTTTGCTCACAGGAATTATAACTGACAAATAACTGATATTAGATTGGGTCAAACTCGCATTGATGTTGCTAATGTTACTCGCAGTGCTTGAGTTTTGCAGGAGAAGCTTTTTTGTGGCAGCTGCAGCATCATTGATACATCATTGATACTGCAACTATGTTGTTCACATTCCGAATGCTCCATCAATATTAATCAATTGGAACCTCTTTTGATATAAAATTGTAAAAAATATTTTAAAAGAATTGCTGTGCTGCATTGGGCGAAGGTGCTGGCTCATCTTCTGTAGGTCTGTAGTTTACCATTTACCATTTACCAAACACGTACACAGCCCAAATCCCCCCAGGTGTGTGTGTGTGTGTGTGTGTGTGTGTGTGTGTGTGTGTGTGCGCGTGCGCGTGCGTGTGCGTGTGCGTGTGCGTGTGCGTGTGCGTGTGCGTGTGTGAGAGTGAGAGTGAGAGTGTGTATATATGTGTGAGTGTGAGTGTGTGTGTGTGGTTGTGTGTGAGTGTGAATGTGAGTGTGTATATGAGTGAGAGTGAGAGTGTGTATATATGTGTGAGTGTGTGTGTGTGGTTGTGTGTGAGTGTGAGTGTGAATGTGAGTGTGTATATGTGAGAGAGTGAGAGAGTGAGAGTGAGAGAGTGTCGCGCTACGTAGCCCCACCCCTTTCACCTCCATACCCACCTCCCGCCGTAGTGCCATCTCCAGGCAAACCGACCAACCGAGAGAGCAGACAGGTAACCAGCATATCAGGTAACCAGCATATCAGCCCCTTCGCTAATTAGCATCATTATCTTGTTATGGCGCCATGTGTACCATTTAGCTGGGGCTGTGGGGAATCCACGAGCGAGGCGGAACAGCCCAGGTTCACCTGCAGGTCTGCCATCTTATTCTGTGCGCCTCTGTCTGAAAACGTTGCTGGCTGCTTGGTGTACCACCGTTCCTGTTCTGGGCTCCCGTAGAGAAGGCTCCATGCTGGTCACTGTTTAGTCAGTCGGGCGTTGTGTTTACTGCACCGTGGGTAGCCTGTTTATCTGGAGCAAGGAAGACTGCATCACATAAAGATAAGACAATCAGGAAGAGAGAAAACATAAAATAAGACAATTGCCATAATCAAAAAAAGACATATTGGGTAAATCAAGAGAAGAAATTTCAACATTTCATTCTTAGTCACACAGTAAAAGTTTGCAGTGATCTTGGATGCTTCTCTGTAATGTTGGTTGGTCATTATGTTGTGAGCTTGCTCATTCAGTAGTGTATTTTGTCATTGAGTATTGTATTTGGACATTGCGTAGCGATTTTGGTCATTTAGTACTGTTATTGGTCATTGAGTAGTGCACTTGGTCACTGAGTAGAGTGTTTGTTCCCTGAGTTGTGTCATTGGTCATTGATTAGTGTGTTTACTAGCTGATTAGTGTGTTTGCTAGCTGATTAGTGTGTTTGCTAGCTGAGTAGTGTGATTGGTAGCTGATTAGTGTGTTTGGTCGCTGTGTAGTGTGTTTGGTCGTGTTCTTGCAGGTTCTCTTCCTAACGCTGCTCAGCTGGAAGGGGGCGTGCGGCAGGGTCTCACACCTCCCTTGTTTGTGGAGTAAAGTGTGAAAAAAAAGAAAAGAAGAGAACACAGCTGGCGGGGTTATTACTGCCCTGATGTGGAATTAATCATTCTGAGCCCAACCTGGGGGAAAGGAGTCAGCAGTGGGAGTCATTAGTGGGCCTCTGTGCCACGTCCCTCCCAGACATGCACTGTGTCTCTGTTAACTCCTACTGCATAGATGGATGGTTTAATTAAAATTAAAACAATCTGGAATACCGGCATTAAACCGTTTAATAACACATGTGCCCTGGATTTATAATGAATTTATTTAGGCTTTTGCACACTCTCTCTCTCCAGCACGCGCGCGTGTACGCACACACGCACACACGCACGCACGCACGCACGCACGCACACACACACACACACACACACATGTACGTACGTCAGCTCGCGCACACACATGCACACACATACATCTGCTCACATGCAGAATATGCACATGCACACGCGTGTACAGTACACGCATGCATGTAAACACATTCACACCCACACACACACACAAGCGTGTACTGGTCTCAGGTAGTAGCGTTTTCACAGATAAGTGTGCATCCTCCAGCATCTTGCTCATCAGGACTCTGTTTGCTGGAATTATCGCCAAACAAGCCCATATGATTCACAGTCTTCTCCAGCCCCAGGCCCCAGGCACTCAATGGTGCGGCGTAAACTTCTCGCCCAGCTGGCAGGCATCGGGCTGATGGAAGCCGATAACGGAAGACCAGATGGATCCATGTGCAATGCAGTCAGATGATACCTGTTGTACAGGCTGGGTTGAGACCAGGGTTGTAACAAGTGCAGTTGTCTCAACAGTTGATCCGGGACATGGCTGAAGGCATGAAATGTGAATTGCCCTCATTTAAAATTGTACCCCTGAGTATGGAGTCTGAACACAACAGAACTTTATTGCCCGCAGAACTGTAAATTTGCCTTCTGCTTCACAAAGTTGCTTAAAAGAAAAAACTACCTATTACAGTCGGACCTGGGTCAGTTATGTCATTTTGGATTAAAATACTACACTTTACTGAGCTTTTCTGGTGTATTGGAACCTCTGACATACCCCTCCCACCTTCTGGTCCTCATTGTTGGCTCATTGGCACCAGGCAAGAGCAATCAAGCACAGAAAAGTATTTGAATCCAAAGCAATAGCGCAATTGACCCACGTCTGGTGATTTAACAGTAACTACATACAGTATGTGTAGTTGAACAATGAGCGAGTGGAATTAGGAGTTTATTTCGGTTATGGTGTTTGGTATGAAGGACCTTCTGTCTTGGTCACTGCTCTATAGCTCCTCCCTGATCTGGTCTGTTCATAATGCATGTTGGACAGTTGTTGTGATCAGCCAGCTAACCACTGTGAAAAAAAACAATAACAATTTGAGCATCTACTGTATGACTGCTTCATACTCTGTTGCATGTGTATTTTCTTATGGTAGAAAAGTGGCGTTTGGTATTTTGACAATTGGAGCTGAATCAAGGTAGTGTGTGTACTAATGCTGCTAACAATGTCTTTGTTGATATTCTCATGGTCTGCTTTCATCATTAGACTTCACTGCATGTTCTTATGTTGGTACTGATATAATGGCAGGCTTGTGTTATCTGGAGCTATTCTGCTGTACTGTAGATGCACTTAATGAGGAGCTGTAGCCAGAAGAGTTGTCATCCTTCCAGAAGAACTTAGCCGCAGTGCTACCCTGGGATGACTCCCTTTGCATTATAGTCAGGTTAGCTCAAAGCGCTTACCTTGGTCTTCTGTTTGAAAACTTCAGCGCTGGTATCGTAAATCCCTCTGTGTGGGAGTAGAATTCTCTCCCACGTCCTCTCCCTCTCTCAATTCAGAGTGGCATGACATATGCATGGTACATATTGTCAAAGCAAACGAGAAACATACTTCTAATGGTAGAAGTACCACATGAACAATAGTTAATACTGATGCTAATTAGTTCTGTCTCCCTCCCTCACTGTCATAATCTCTCCCATAGCACCCCCAAACTATATGGGTTTCTGTATGGTGACAATATATAGCCCGGAAACTTATTTGGATACTTTCTTTAGTACTAATATTTTAGTTACCTTTTCCTCAAGAAAAGCAAAACGTCTTAAGCCTTTTTCCCAAGCTGTTTTAGAAATGAAAAATCTGCTGTAAAAATGGAAATCCCTCTCCCTTGCTTCTGGGTTCCACGCAATAATAAACTGATACTGATAAAGTCAGACATAGATCCGTTGTCCCTGTCGCTGTGCTGCCCTCTGAAACACGCGGGATTGTGGCTTTCCTGTCTGCAGTCGGAGGGAATTACGCGGCGTGGGCTGTGGGGCCCTGGCAGCGGCAGACGCAGGTCATGAAGAAAGCTCTAAAGCCGGAAACGGTCCTCTGAGCAGAGCCTCGTAATACACCTGGCTGGGGCACTGCTCTGCCTGCCTGCCATCAGGGTTTGAGTGACAGATGAGGAAGCAGGCCCTGTCAGTGTGCTTATTCTTGCATGTGAGAGAATGAAGGTGTGAATGAGGGATGCGTGTGTGAATGAGAGAGGAATGCAGGTGAGAATGGGGAATGCAGGTGAGAATGAGAGAGGAATGCAGGTGAGAATGGGGAATGCAAGTGACAATTAGAGAGGAATGCAGATGAGAATGAGAGAGGGAAGCAGATGTGATTCAGGAATGATGGTCTGAATGGGGAATGCAGGTGAGAGAGAAATGCAGGTGAGAATGAGAGAGGAAAGCTGGTGAGAATGGGGAATGCAAGTGACAATTAGAGAGGAATGCAGGTCAGAATGGGGAATTCAGGTGTGAATAAGGAATGCAGGTGTGAATGGGGACTGAAGGTGTGCAGGTGTGAATGGGGACTGAAGATGTGCAGGTGTGAATGGGGACTGAAGATGTGCAGGTGTGAATGGGGACTGAAGATGTGCAGGTGTGAATGGGGACTGAAGGTGTGCAGGTGTGAATGGGGACTGAAGATGTGCAGGTGTGAATGGGGACTGAAGGTGTGCAGGTGTGAATGAGGAATGCAGGTGTATGTGGAATGAAGGTGTGCAGGTGTGAATGAGGAATGCAGGTGTATGTGGAATGAAGGTGTGCAGGTGTGAATGAGGAATGCAGGTGTGAATGGGGACTGAAGGTGTGCAGGTGTGAATGGGTAATACAGGGGAAAGTTGGCATGGACAAACCTCTGTTCTGTGGTCAGAACTAGGGGACGGTACAGGAGACCAGCTGGGGACCATTTATCAGAACAACTGGTTGGGTCCGGCCCTTGTTAACCAATTACTGGTGGGGTCTATAATTCAACAGGTTGAGACATTGATCCGTTGGTTGTTTTTTTCATATTCAACAATAACGTATTTGACACCTTCTCACAATGGTTTTTTTTGTAGCATTATCAATTCAATGTGTTTGCATTCTTGAAATGCTCAAATGCAGTATATCCTCAGAGATGCACGTATCACAATCTCAATTCAGTTAATGACTCTACTTAACTTTTTAAACTTAATTTAAGGGTTAGTTCAGTGCAAAGGCTTTTGACCACATTTTCCAAATGTACTTTTTAGATTTGAAAAATGACAAGGCTCTGAAATCCTATGTCACTGTATATGAAAGTCAAAGGTTAGGATTGATTGAAACTAAACATATGCTATCTGAATTAAAGCTAAGACCCAGTCTAATTTTCTCCTTGCTGATAAGTATAAATCAAATTCTTTGACTATGCTGTTAATCAGACTTATACCACAAAAGGCTTATCTTCTTACAGAACATTATTTCAACTCTTCCAGAAAAATGCATATATAATGCAAATTTAGAACTGAAATACCAAGGGATGTCAAGAGGTCACATTTTTTAAAATGAGCAGTCAGTCATAGTTTTCTGGTTCAGTGAATCGATTGAATACATAATTTTCTCACTGTAGTTTATTTCTTTTTTTATATTCGACTTGAGACTCACTATAGATCCATACATGTTCACAGGGAACAGGTTTTGTTATTTTTGTGTAAAACTGGATATTTTACTTGAGTGTGCCTACTTTATTTGAAAAAGCACTGATATTCCTCAGGATATGCAGTGCATTACATTAATGACATTACATTTGACAGTAGGCATGTGTGCATGCAATCATCAATGTGTGTGCCATATGCGTATGTGTGTACGCACACACATGCACACATGGGCATGCGTGGGTGTATGCATGTGCCTTTCTCTGCAGTTATATTTTCTCAGCTAAGAATACTTATCCATGTACATATGTACATTGTAACGCAGTTGTTTGTATCAGCTGCCTTAACCTTTACCACTTGTTCCTGGTTTGTAGTTTGGTTCTGAATTGAAATGGCTTGTTAATTCACTCTGTTTACACTGGTAAATCCCCCACTCCCCCTCATTCCCTTGTTTGAACAGGGTCACATGGAAAGCTCCTTCACATTCTCTCTCCCTCTCCCTCTCTCTCTCTCTCTCTCCCTCCCCCTCTCTCCCACTCCTTCTCCTCCTCCTCCTGCAGCTACACTCGTCAGGTGGTTGGGAACGGGGTTCGAGCTCAGCTGGCCAACCCAGAGGTGAAAGTGAAGGAGGCCGACCCCGTGATCAATCAGGTCATCGATAAGCTCCGGCACATCAATCAGGTGAGGCGCTGGAATTGGGCCGCGATGAGGGCGGCCTCCAGGCAGACCGTGCGTGGGGTCACATCACTCTCCGGAGGAAAACCCTCTGTGATTAACCGCTGAAGCAGCACGCTCTCCTCTCACACCATTCTCTGGCTGACTGAAACCCTTCCATCTCTGAGTGATGCTGGGGGCGATTACCCCGGAGGGGTGGGGGGTTATTCCTGACAAGATACGGATTGGACACCAAACTGTGGGACCCCCTCCATGCACGAGAACAGTGTCCTAACTCAAGCAGCCCTCATGTACTGCTCTTTAAAGATGCGTTGAGATGTTACAGGACACAGAAAGCAGTGTTTTTTTTCTTGGTTTATTTTCGGTACTGTGGTAGATATGTACGTCTTCCTCCTGCAGTTCACAGCTGGGGTGCAGGGGCGCTTGCCTATGTTAATTGCTCCAGTGCTGACACCAGGGTCACGAGAGAACGCAAGAGAAGGTCCCTATGAGGAAGCGGTCTATGGTTAACATGATGGGGGAGGGGGAGGGAGAGGGAGGGAGGGAGGGAGAGGGAGGGAGGGAGGGAGGGAGAGGGAGGGAGGGAGGGAGGGAGGGGGAGAGGGAGGGAGAGGGAGAGGAAGTACGCTCATCCAGATGGCAGCGAAGTTAGGCAAAGCAGGCGTGGCTCCATCTTTCGGTGAAGGGACAGACAGACAGACAGACAGCTTCCTCTGCCACCTGCTCTGTCACGGTGCCCATATTAGCACTGGCTTAAAACAATCATTAAAGGCTCGCCGTTTGACAGGAGCGATTAGTTTAATCACTCATACACCCTTGGGAAAATGGTAATGCCTCTCTTGCCCGTAAACCTCTGTTTCTCTCTTCCTCTTTCTCACTCTTTCTCTTGTTCTTGCTCTCTCTCTCTCTCACTCTTGCTATCCCTCCATTTTTCTCCTTCTCTCTTGCTCTCTCATAACTCACTCTTGCTCTTGTGCTCGTACATTCTCTTGCTCTCAGTCACTCCCGCTATCACTCTCTTGCTCATTCTCTCTTGCTCTTTTGCTCTCACTCTTGTTCGCTCACTCTCTCTTTGTTTCTTTTTCCCAAGCTCTTCCTGGCTTCTTAGTCTCAGGTGTGCTTTTTCAAGGTTAAATAAAGATGAGTGAAATGGGGAAGTGGCAGATTCTCACACGCCTCAGTGTAGTAATTAAAGCAGCAGAGAGCTTCAGTGTTTAACCTTCTCACTGGCAGTGCACTGTAACGTTCACCACAGTGCTGCAATCACTACAGGGGAGAGAGAGAAGCATACCCGGTCTCTCGGGGCCTGGAACACTGTCCTGTCCTTTAGTCCTGTGAGCTCTGAAGCTCAGATCTCCTGCAGTCCATTCCTCTGTGTGAGCATGTGGATGCAGTTTACCTTCTGTCCTCTACCATAGCACTAAAATGCCCTTCTGTCCTTTACCAGAGTACTGAAATACCCTTCTGTCCTCTATCAGAGTACTGAAATGCCCTTCTGTCCTCTACCAGAGTACTGAAATACCCTTCTGTTCTCTATCAGAGTACTGAAATGCCCTTCTGTTCTCTACCAGAGTACTGAAATGCCCTTCTGTTCTCTACCAGAGTACTGAAATACCCTTCTGTTCTCTACCAGAGTACTGAAATACCCTTCTGTCCTCTACCAGAGTACTGAAACACAGGTCTCCATCTGTCCCTTTTAGAGTGATGATACGCACAACCCCTGTACTCTTTTCAGAGCATCTCCTTTCTCGTCCTTCCTTCCTTTGCTCTGGGGAGGATCTGGCCGAGATTTTCCAATTCATCAAAAGGATTAATAAATGAGCAAAAAATATTTTTCTGGTTGAGTGGATATCGACAAGTACATATTTTTGCAAGAATAGATTGTCAGGCTGTATAGCAGCCGTAGAGACCCTTCGTTACCTTCTGGCTACTGTCTGATATTGCTGGGTTGAACAGATTGGTTGTCCTCTTAATTATGTATGCTTATGTTGTTATGATTTGTTAAAAAAGGCCTCCCTTCCTTCAGTCTTCACACACAATCGTGGAGAGACTGAGACCCTTCACAAATCCCCAAATAAGCACAGCTGGCACACTTCCAATCACTGACTCATACTAGCCAATCAAGGACTATAATTGGTCTGAATTTGTAGTTTGTACAGTTGCATTCATTAGCAGGATTTGGTAGACTGGATGATGATGACGGTGACAATGATGCTGATGGTGCATATTTGAATTCACTGTTGTAGGGGCATCCTGAAAAAGAGGAATGGGTTTGTTAACTTTCTATGTCATGGTAGGGGATTCTTGATACATGTTGCACGCCTGTCAAAGACTTGTTAGTTGACTGACTGGGTACATTGCACCAGCTGTAATCTCTGGAGTTGATGCAGCTGTTTTGGTGTTTTCTCTTGTCCTGTTTGTGCAGATAGGCAGTTATATTTTTCCAGAAGAAAGTGATTTGTATCCTCCTTGCTGTTTCTCCTCTTTACTGGAGCACTGGGCCATTGGACGTAATGTCATCACATATCTCTTTCTCTCGCGTTCCAAATAACAAGCTTTTATTGCAGATATGATAATCACAAGTCATTCATGCTTCATGAATAATACAAAGAACACATTAGCCAGCCATTAATGTCACTGGCTTTGGGCAATCAACATGTCTATCCAAATCTGCCTTTGTGTAAATGAGCTAAAAAGCTTAAAACGCATGCCACCTCAAAACGGGTTGTGTGAGTGTGCGTGTGGATATGTTTCTGTGTGTGTGTGTGTGTGTGTGTGTGAGAGAGAGAGAGAGAGAGAGATAATTCAGACGTCTCTGAAGGAGACGCTCTCCCTCAAGGGTAGCTGTTCATAACCTGCATGGTTAAAGCTGTTCATATGAAAGTGAAGGTCATAGGTCATAGAGTGGAAGACTGTCTTTAGTGCAGCTGTCATGGGTTTGCGGATGAAACCTGTGGGGTTTTTTTCAGTGTGTAGGTGAGCCATAAGATAATCCATATTCCTGGTATTTACTAGCCAAGCATCCATATCTTATCCCTGGTGTTTGATATTCTGTAGCTTACATTTTTACAGCCATTACATATGCATTTACACACATGTTTAAATACAGCACCAAAATACCACACCAGCATGCAAGGGTACACACTAGCCTAAATTAAAACTCACAAGCAATGATTAATGTGTAGTGACTATTTCTACTGTAAAAAAAGAAAAGGGCAGGCAAAGGGAGAGAGAGAATGAGAGCGCGGGAAAGAGGAGGAGTGAGTGAAAGTTAGTTTAAAGGAGTGCGCTGTCGGGTTTGTCGTCAGAAACGTCCTTGCCGGAATCTCCAGGCGTGTGGTCAAGCGGAGAAAGGCCTTCAGTTACATGCAAATGTCAACGCAAATAAAATAAAAATAATCAATTCCTCTCATTACGATACGGACTTCCTGCCCTCCGCTGACGACTGTTCGATTCCTGCCATCTGGGATTCCAGTCACACGGCCTCTCTCCCGCCTCAGCCCAGCCCACCACAGGCTGGAGTCAGATGACTGCTCATCAACACCTCCGCCAAACAGGAGAGCAAGGGACAGGGAAATCTGTATTCGTATAATCTATAACAAAGGTCTCCACCTTGGCTCCTCCCAATAAATGTTCACCCTCTACCCCGAAAATCAGAACGAAATGGCCAAGGAATCCATTACCCTTTCCTGCACGCTCAGTCTAATTGAAATCAATGGCGATCAGCCTTTTGTTTATAGATGAATTATTTACCACTTTCAACCCCCCCCCCAATCCCTCATTCTCATGCATCTGCGACCGTTTTATTCGTAAATTATTCAAGGCCTCCTCCTGGCTTGGTGTTTACATTCGAATGCTAACGTCCAAAGTATCGGAGCGGTCATTTTGTTGATGGCAGTGTCAATATATTTGGCTGGAAGGAAGGTCGGCGTTCACATGTACTCATTTTAATTGTCCAAAATCTCAGTAATCCGAGATTCTGAAATTCATGTTTTGATGTGCTGTGGCCTGACGCGTTTTGAGGGCTCGCGAAGAGTCGTTCATCTCCGTCAGGTTTGTGTGTTCGCATCAGAGGTTGCGATTTTAATTTTTTATTTCTGTTGCAACCTCTAGCAAAACACATAACCTGATTTGCTCGGGGAATCACTTCACAGTGTATTATAAATGGGTGAATACTTTAAATCCAAGTACATCCAGCGTAGTACATGTTTAATCTACTGTATACTGTGTATGTCAGCAGTGTAAGCTGCGTGTGTATGAGAGTCCGCCCAGGCAAGATAGGTTATGTGAGGTAATGTCTGTGATCCTTTGAGCTTTGCTGCCACAACCTACTGCTGCTTTCAGGGGAAGAGCAGGAGGAGTGGAGGTGGGAGAATAATGGAGAGAAGAGGAGGAGGAGATCTGACTGTCTTCAATCATCTTTTCCCTCCTCGTTCTTGATAAGTGTTGGACCAGAGGAGAGCCGTCAGAAAGTCTGTGGGATATTGATAAAGATCAGACAGATGTCACCATAGTGGTACTGATGATTGACAGGTCCCTAGACAGGGCAACGTGCTGTTTGGTAGGCGGAGGACCCCCGGTGATTAATAACTCATTTTATTAATGTATACTGAGCTCACACATTAATGAATTGAGTGTTCTTCAGAACTGATTTTTTTGTGCAGACAGCTCTTTGATCTCTTAATAGGGGAATTATGCTGAAAAGCGACATCTTGTGTGATTTGTGACTTTTCAATTCGTTTAGAAATTCAGTAAAAAGCTGTGCAACTGGAAAGAAAAATAAAAACAAATGCAGCATTTGTACTGTAACTGAAGTAATTAATGGAAGATTGGGTTACATAAGCATGCGAATCAGACAGTCTGGTTCAGAATAGGCAGGACTGAGAAATGCAAAAAGTCCATATTGTTTTTCCTGATTGTGCCTCTATTTTGACTAAATGAAAAAATATATTTTAAAAACAGTGGTTTGGTTCTGTTCTAACAAATGGCACTGGTCGTTGGATCGGCCTGAAAAAGGTTTTTTTGGGTGAATTGTGCGATTGGTGATTTTTTAGAACAATATAATTTGATTAAAGTACTCTTCGTTCTCCATGACTGGGTTCGGGAAATATAGCATACATAATCACCCATTATTAAGGAATGAAGCACACAGTATGTTATTATTCTACTCTAACTGCTCTGGAGTGAGTGGTGAGGAGTGGTGTCAGTTCAACATAAGCCAAGGAATGACACAAGACCAGATCAACTCTGACATCGTGTGACAACATCAAATAAAGTCCCTGGAATTCTCGTTCCTGACCATGCAGATATGAACACTAAATGAGCCGTCGTAAAATGTAATCTTAAACCATCTCTAAATGAAGTGCATTGTGAAACAGTTCGAGTGCAAGCCCAGCAAAAAAGGAGAGAATCAGAGAGAATCCAAAACTGTAGTAAAACGTTGGGAACCCACCAATGCCTCGACAACAACCACACCCTGCACTGGCCTCAAAACATTATGCACAGGCATGCATAATAATAAAGGGAAATAGCAATCACATGGCATATGGCTGCTTGCTGAAATTAATTCCTGAAGCTAACTTGTATAACAATAAAGCCAAATCTTACCTTACGATGCTCTTGAGGGAATTTAACCAGAGGCAAGCAATTCATCTATTAAGGGGGGGTGTTTGTACTGCCAGGGCTGTTCTCGTATTGGGGCTGGGACTTGATTATTTGGATTAGGCCGCCACCTGCTTCTCAGCTAGCAGTAGTAGCCGTTCTGGCTTTAGCCTTGTCACTGCAGTCACTTCCTGTACATCAGCTGCAGACAACCCTAGTCCTGGAGGCGCAGAGATGTCCCTGGTTTTTGCTCCATCCAAACCCGTAACTCTATGATTGTCCTAATTATGAGGTTTAATGAACACAGGGGACTGTGTGCTCAGTTCAGTGTTTCACCATTCAGGCTCTGAATATTCAGACCCAGGCTCTTAATAATCCATCAGACTAATGCGATTGAGCTCAGGTGGGGGGGAGAACCAGAGGCACCATTGGCACTCCAGAGCTATGGTGTCCCACGCCTGCTCTACATCCACGTCAGACCCTGAAACTCAATTCTTTTCACAACCAGAGCCAGCATTGATGCTCATTGTATATAATCCATGTGCAAATGAAACCGATATTACGTTATTTTTGTTTTGTGTTTTCTTATTGATGGTGCCCGTTTTCCTTTTGATTTTTAAAAATAGTTGAACAAACTGTTATTGCTTGCAATATTAGACAAGATCGAAGCTCACATAATATGGTCATGGGACTTGGACACCAAGAATTGGAGATCTTGTTTTGATATTCTTTGGAGGAAACTCATTGAGGCTCTTCCTTTGGTACTGACATACAGTATATATTCTTTGTCTTGCCCTTGAAACTGGAGTAGTCTTTTAAAGGTAATTGCCCTCGATCAGCAGTTATTGAATTTGGCTCAGTGCATCTGTCTGTCTCACTGTCTGTGGACTTCGAGGAGGAGGAGGGGGGGGGGGGTACCTTAACTGCTGTTCACCACTGGGGGGCACCACTTCAAATAGATGGAGGAGTGCATTCACTGTGCTTTTTGTGTACGGCGCAGTATTTACAATCAGATCCAATATTACTTTTAAATCATAAAAGCTATACTGTATCTTGCACTGTGTATTGAAGGAAAGGGAAGAATTACCTGCCATCGTTTTTTATTTTTCCAAAATGACCAAATTCCCCTAGAAAATAAAAAGTTCCGTTTTTCAGTTTTAACCACAGATCGTTGCAGTTTTAAATATGGTTTGTGTAATTAAGTTCTCGGTAACAGAATGACCAAGCCAGCATATTGGTTTTATATGCTCACCCTGCCCCTCCCACCACACAGCTGGTGTTTGTTCACCATGGTGATCCTCAGCACCTGTTTCCCTCATAAATAAAATGGCAGAATTACAGAATAGGGGAGTGGGAGTGGAGGGGGTTGGGCCTCCCTGGTCCTCCTGATGCATCGTTGAGATTTTTTAAAATGCTTTTTAAAAGAATATATTTTTTTATGCTTACTATTAAAAATTGAAATGTTAATTTAATTTCGCTCACCTCAAACAGTTGTGTTGTATTTTGCAGTGCAATTTGCAAGTGAAAATAAACAAAGACATCGCTGTAATCATTGCTGAAATCTGCTCCACGCTGTAAAATCTCACAGCTAGGCCTCACGGATCGGTGTGGCTCATCAGCGCTGTTTAATGTGTGAGTAATGTGCGCGGTTTATTACAAGCTTCGCAAGCAGCAATCCAATGGCATTAAAGGTTATAAAACGCAGGTGCTCCAGATGTAATGTTCAGCTCATCATTGCTGACATGTGTCGGTGAGAGCTTGTTGTCTTGTCTGAAGTGGTTAGGGTCGGTCTGGCTGATTAGGTGGTTCTCTCTGCTGTGGTATTATATAGGCAATCCCACACAGGTATTTAAAACAAATGTCGTTATTCATTCCATTGCCGTGAGTTGATGTATTGTATATCAATGTTGTATTCATGTGTAACTCCTTGAAACGGACCCAATTGGCAACATAAAGCACTCCCTTTAATCTCTGTCACATTGCTATCTTTTTTCTGAACCTTGGATTGTTTTATCTTTTGTTATGCACAGGAGACTTGCCACTCTCAAATATGTTGAGAAGGCTGACAATAAGATAAGGGAAATCCACCTATGCATTTTTGCGAAATGTTGGCTGTTTTGTCACCAGCAGTGGTACTGTACCAGCTGAAAAGCATAAAGAGCACTGAGAACACGCCCCACTGGAGTGTAATACTCCAGAAATTCGCCTCGAAGAAATTCTCTCAGGTTATCATTAGGAAAGGCACTTCAAGACATATTTCATTCCATTAATGAAGGTGATGTTTCAAGAAGTGGAAGTCAAAGCACTCTTTCTGTGGATGAGGATTTCTGTTTCCATGTACTGGATGCAAATGCAGGATGACGTGAATGCCACAAGACTGCTTCAGATGCTCTTCTGCATACCACTGTTGTAATGTGTGGTTATTTGAGTTACTGTCACCTTCCTGTCAGCTTTGACCAGTCTGGTCCTTCTTCACTGACCTCTCTCATTAACAAGGCGTTTTTTCCAACAGACCTGCTGAATGTTTTTTTGTTTTTCGCACCATTCTCTGCAAACTCTAGAGACTTTAGTGAGTGAAAATCCCTGGAGATCAGTTTCTGAGATATTCACCACCCTGTCTGGCACCAACAATCATTCCGTGGTCAAAGTCACTTTGATGACTTTATTTCTCCATTCTGTCATTTGGTCTGAAAAACATCTAAACCTCTTGACCATGTCTGCATGATTTTATGCATTTAGTTGCTGCATAGTTTGATTGGCTGATAAAATATTTGCATTAACAAGCTGGTGCACAGGTTTACCTAATAAAGTGCTCAGTGAGTGTATAAACCTTAAACATTTTTTTTTTTTAAAGGATAGTGGAAAAAAAACATCTAAATCCCCTATTGAAGTCTAGATTGAATGTAAATATTCAAAGAAAATTTTTAAAAAAAATTAAACTACAATTTAAAACAAAAATTGGCAAGTTTGCAACTCCAAGAAGTGAAGGCTACTTGTGATCTCAGCAGTTCTCTTTAAGATATAGGTAGTCCACGTTTCCCCGTGCTCAGTAATCCTTTGATACCAAAGGACTGGTATGATTTAGGATTTGTCAGAAGAAGTAAAGTTCAAAGTAACTTCAGTTAAACGCTGGCATTAGCTTTGCTCATGATGCTCCTCATCGTTGCGTAGGCATTGATGACACAGAGACGGGCGTAGTCTCTTTTCCCTTTTCCCTCTCTTTCCATCTCGCGAAAACCTGACGTTAACCGCAAAGACCCTGAAATATATCAGGGATGTGTGAAAGCAGTGGGTGCTCTGATGCTCCTGTACAAAGCTGCCTCATTAAGTCAGACGTCAGGGAGAACATCAAAGAGCAAACGGAGGGATGCAACCTGTTCCGTACTGGAGGGGAGGAAACAGTCACAGACGACACTGCTCCCGGTCGCTCATTCTCACAGCAATCAAAAAGGCCCCGGAAATAACCGCTCACCTGTTACAAGGGGGGGTATCGAACACGAGGTGGAGATATGGAGGGAGTTTGTGGGGAGAACACATTCAGTTTTTTTCTTTTCTTCTTTCGCTTCCCCCCTCAAAATCATTTCACTCCATTGCTGGTGCGCGTTCACGCTTTGAATTAATTAACACTTTCTTTTCTTTAATTTTTTTCCCGTTGGAAACTTGGCCCAGATGTCTTCCTGGTTTGATGATTGGGCCACTGATTTAGCTTAGCATACTGATGCAGATTACAGCAGGTGCCCTCTATATTTATTCATAATCAACTGTAAACAGCTTTAAATATGAAACACAGCTGGTGATTCTCCGGGGACATTAACTACAAAGAATTTGGGGGGTGCGCATTTCATTTGTGTGCTCATGAGCCGTTGAGCTGTGCTGCTCTACATATTCTGAAGCTAATGTCTCTTGTTTACTAATTTTAATTGTAGATCTCTTTGGGGTTGAGGTAGGTTAGGGGGGAGGGGGCGGGGGTGGTTCGTGTTACAGGTATGTAGGACCTGTCCTACTGGGAAGATATGAGCTGTTGATGCTAAAGACCTTCTGGTCAGGGAAATTGTTTCGTAACCATCAAGAAACTATTTTTAAATGTTGGTGTCTCCATTGGAGAACCGTGTCATGCATGTGCAACCGTAGTGTGTGTCCATCGACTATCCTTCCCCACCCAAACTGAGAAGCAGTTGATTAAGATTAAGACACTTGGTGTTGGCACTCTCAGTAAAGGCACCAAACCCAGCATAGGTTTCAATCCCGTTGGATCATCTCCCAGCTGGGGATGAGGCACCCTTGGAAGAGACGTCACACTCGGTTGTTATCTCTCGTCACGTTTCATCGAAACCTACAAGCAGTGTGGCACCTGTCCTCTCTGGTACTAGAAAAATAGTGCTCGTTGACCATGTTACATTGTAATAACTAGTCACAACAAACAATGTGGAAGGAAATCCATAACTGATTTTGCTAGCATTGGAGGCGGCGGGTGCTAGTCTTATAATGATTGGTATTTGATAACAATAAAAAAAGAAATTGGGGAGAGAACTGGGAAAATTCCGCCTAACCGAAAATAAATAAATAAATGTAAATCCTGGAAAAGGGAACTGAGGCAGAATTCCGGAAGGTTCCCCTTCCCTCATGGATTTAGAGATAAGCCCAGGATGTCTTCCATTTATCGGGTGGATTTAGCCATTTCCATGACCATCTGAGCCGTTTCCTGCATGCCTCACAACAACTGTAAGACGTGATAAACACAGCATTTGGAAATATAAGCATTAATTAAATACCCCCCCCCCCCCCCAACTATTACTATGCAGCTCAACTGGAAGTCATTCTACAGTGCATTCAGCCCATTATAGTGTTAGTCAGTGACCTTAATTAATATTAAACACTGGCATTAATAAATATGGAAGATTGTCACTGGAATAATAAAACAATGTTTTTGACTGTAGTGTCTACTAATAAGCAAGCTTTCTATTTTCCCTTTTCATATAGCAGAGTTTAAATGGAAAAGCATTAGTGATGAAAGGCATTCATAAATGTCATATATACGGTACTGAAGCAGGGCTGGAGGCTGGGTGGAATAATAGGAAAGGGACCAGGGTGTGTATGCTTGTCAGAGTCCCCTCCTCGACTGATTGAAAACGGCTTACCACCAGTTGCTGGTCAGGGCCTGCAGTTGCACTCAGTCCCAGTGTGATACAGTAGATTACCAACAATCATGATTTAGGCCAGAATTACTGCCAGAATCCTACAGTCTGGGGAGACACCCCCTGCAATGTGAACGCCCCAACCTCCCTCATCCGCTAAAAACAAACCCTTCAGTGTCCTGCTGACAGACTGAACGCATTAAGAGTTTTCTAACTGCGATACCCCGGCCGCTTCCGTCCAAAGCCCCTGCTGCTCCTCCATAAATCAGCGTAATCTCCCAGGCCATTTTCCTCTTCCTCCTCTTGTCTGCGGATTACCAGGGGGACGGACCCTCAAGCCTGCCGGGCTCCCGTAATTACCGGGAACCAGCTGATTTCCCCACAGCTTCCTGAAGGGGGCACCAGTGGGGCCCGTTACAGTTTCAGGTCCTCACAGCTGTGTTAGTGAGTCAAACACACCAGCTCCAGGGACTAAACTGTCACAGGAAATCAAGTCAGAATCAGAAAAGGAAAATTATGTTTTTTTGCAATGTAGATGTTCTTTCTACATTTTATTTTCCCGCTGTGTTTGTTTGTGTTAGAGCCATTTAAAAATTATTCAAGATTTAAAAAGGCCATTTAAGTCACCAGATTGGGCCAATAGCCATAGTTATTTCACTAAATGGTATGAATGTTCATAAGGATCATCTTCCCTTTGATATACATTTTTTTTGTCTCGAGTGTGCAGCCTAGCAAATACGCATTGCAACTTAGTTTTATAAAAATGTGGTATATATATTATATATTATAAGTGTTTACTGATGTGTTATTGCTCTCATTACATTTAATTGTGGTCTCAGAGACAGACTTTGCAATGAACCATGGCGTTTGAGGGCGAGGACACTTGAAAGGTGGTTTACGATGGTGTTGAAAGATGTGGGGATATGAAATTGATATGTCAGGTTGCTTAGTTAACGTGAAGAAGTGCCCACACCCTTGAATCAGAGAGAGTGGAATTCTTCTAGAACTGAAGTTTGTCCACAGGACTAATTTTCTTATCTTCATGAAGGAATACTGTTTTGTGAAACCAGGCATTTTAGTTGTTGTCCAGTGAATGTTTGAGTTATTTTAAGCTTACAGTAAAAATACCACTGCTTCTGTGTGCATTTTTCCATAGAGGCAGTGATATTCTAGGGCCCACGCTGAAAGTGGTCGCTGCATAATTTCACTGAAAACAAATCTTTATTTCTGCATTATTTCAAGCAATCAGGCATGTTTTTAAGAGGGGTTTGGCCAACCGCCCCCCTTCACTGACAAACTGACATCTCCTTAAATGTACCTGTGTGTCACACGGCATCTAATCCTCCAGGCGTCCGGCACCAAAATCCCAGTCGCTGTTTTTTTTGTGTTGTCTTTTTTCCTGTGTGTTTCATTAATGGGGTTGTTGATCATTCTGACATGGTGAAACGTTATTGCAGAGGAAAAAAGGCAGAGAGCGTTGAGCCGGGCTGAGCGGACCAGTGCGGAGCTGAAACGCATTTAGATGACTTCATTCCTGGAGCGTTCCATCGCCCCGCCAAACGCAGCCATCTCAAACGCGCACATTTCCTTTAAAGGTCGCGTGCAGATGTTAGTTAGAGACGCCCAAAGATTAAACCCACACAACAAATAAATTTACATTTTCTCTCCGCCGCCTAATCCCGGGTTAATGCAAAATGAATGTGAATATGTATGAATATGTATTGTACATGCGGCGCAGTGAATAGCAGGGACCCCGTTGTGCAGAATCTCTCCGCTTCAACTCCTATAATGAATGAGAACCCCTACCCCCCTATCCACCCCTACCCCCCTACCCCTACCCCCCTATCCACCATTTATTTTGTAGAAAACGTGCTTGCGTTTCACATTAAATCCGAAAGAGATCCCCTCTCCATTTTTTCATGTTATCTGTGCTTAATATCATGAGGCATCTCATGATGCGAGTCCTGCTTAATATGTTTGTGCAACTCAGGGTGTTTCTGACAGAGGCTCACCCCAGCTATATTCATTCATTCATTCATTCATTCCTGAATATATTTATCAAAAGCAGAATTTTGCTGGCATGTTTCTTGGCATTGCCCGCAGAGCTGCGATGTCGGCGGTTGAAATCTGGCCGTTTTGTTGCGTGTCTGCCTCTCTCCCCGTGTCTCTACACCGTCCTGTTGAATAAAGCTGAAAAAGCCCTAAAAACATAAATGTAAAAAAGCAACGATTTGCTGCCCTGTGAGAGGAGTTGTGGAGAGCGGCTCGCATCAATAAGCGGTGCGGTTATGCGTCCGGCCGTCTGTCTGCCCTCGAGCGCGCGCTGCGGAGGACTGGGCCTCCGTATCGAACGCGCGGTCCGGAGGTGTGAGAGCGACCCTGCTGCTCGGCTCGGCGGAATCGAGCCCAAACTCTCTCAAGCTGCGTGTTATTGACTGTCACTGCAGTCTGCTTTTCTTTTCTTCAGGTGGAAAGCGTGCTTTGTCTGAGGCCTTTCAAAATCGTGAATGTTTGTAACATTTAAGCACAATCGCGGATAACAATGTAACCGCATGGCTTCTTAATGTTATACACTTAGTGTCTGCTTGCTGCTTTTATAAACGAAAGGCATTTTGCTCACATTTGTTGCTGAAGCGAACCTGTTTTTAAAATAACGATTTCATTCAAAATTAGATAGATGGATAGATATTGAGTGTGTTTTTAGCATCGTGGAATGAGAAGGCTTTGGCTATGTTCTCATTGTTGCAATGCACAACGCGTGCTATTTTCTACGATGACTGTGTTATCGTGTACCTATTAATTTCCATTGGGTGAATTGCCTCTTATAATGTTATTATGCTGTCAGCACTGCTGTCAGATAAAAGTGTTATTGTATCCCATATAGCGCAATGGAAATCTAGTCTAAAGTTCACTGGCCTAGCTAATAACCATAAATACACACTTTGTGCAAGGCCAGGGAAAATATTCCCATTTCTAAGTGCTGATGGCATTTGAGTGCGAGTGTTGATGGAAGGGGCTGGTTTTAGAGCCTCATAACTCTGATGAATGAACAAGCCGATGTCGGCGACCTCCCGGACTCCCCCGCCGTCCGCCTCCACTGACCGGATCAATTATTTTGGTTTTCCCGTAAGCGGGAGCAGCTGAGACCGCGTCCCATGGCCGGCAGCTTTCCAGAGTGATGAGTCATAATCTGACACGGGGCAGGTGCCCGTGGGGTTGACGTTGCCACTGATGCTGTTCCCCAGAAGCCATTGCAGCAACCACATTCCAGAGTCTGCTTTGAATTTGGAGAAGTCCTTTTTGTTTGGACCTGGGGGGTAGGGTATGCCGAGTTGTCCTGGACATTCTTCACGCTCACCAGATAATCGCTTTAACATTGAAACTCCTGTTTCCCTGCCACTGAAGTCAAAACATTTGATGCTTTTTCAGAAAGAAAATTCTTTAAGGGACATGACCAAGTACAGTGATGTGACGATAAACTTTCTGGACTGTAATGTGTAACGTCGCAGCAGAAACTCCGGGAAACTGGAAGCCTCCTGCAGTTAAGAAAACGGAGAAGACGAGCACCCGGCGACTGTACGGAATCTATCCGTTTAATTTAAACGGAACAGAAGTGTGTCAAGCGCCCGGGGGCCCGCGGAGTTGTAGATTAAGACCGAGACGGACACGGAGGCGGATGCGGAGATGAAGATGTTCGATCTGGTACTCCCACACAACGTCGTTATCGCGTCGCGGTCTGCCAACAGCCACTGCTGCACAAACATAACCCGCGTCTGCCCTCTCTCCCGCGCCTGCTCTGCTCCAAACACCTGACAGTGGGACTGCAGTTGCATTTCATTTCTTTTTTAGTTTTTTTTTTTATCATTTCATTATTATTCCTTAATAGTTAAAGAACTTTCCGGGGGTGGAGTAGCAATGTTCCAACCTGCGGCCCTCGGCTGCCTCGTCTCCCGAAACAGGACTGTTGCTTCTCCCCTGCTTTAGGCCGCCAAACCGTTTCATCTCGGGGTCTGGAGTCTAGACTTCTTATGAGGCAGGAGAGCATTATGTGTGTTCATGCTGTTGATAAAGTTATTAAGCCCTAAGGAGAAGTGTCTTATTCAGTGCCTCTTAACCTGCAGCCCAGTCTACATGAATTTGACTGATGTTCCATGCAAAAATTGTTACAAAAAGATATTGTTATTATTGCTATGTATTATAGTTATGTATTTTCCATATCTCAAAGTGGACCCAGCCACCCTTCGTCTCCCCCCTCAGTGTATTTTGACTGAGACCTGCGGCCTGCTCATTCCAGCTGTCGGTCTGAAGTGTACTGTACAGTCACTGGGTTTTTCAAGGGCTCCCCCTCGCTTATTGTGAGGGTGTTTCACTTCGTTTGCCATGCCAGTGACGTCACGTTGGCCAGAGGTTAGCAGCTTTAGGCCTTCGATGTTTTAAAGACTTGCCACGCTGCCGAAACCAGCGTTGCACAACATGTAGAACAATGGTACAGACTAATGATGGTCAGTTTGACAAAGTCTTATTTCGTTCGTAGAACTGCAGCTAATAATCCTGTCAGCACGTAAAATAAATCACCTTTTGAGCACGTCAGGCATAGCCGGGAGCTTCAGGCTACTCAATACAGTCCGCTCCGGTTTTTCCTCCATCCTCCCACCTCTCAAAGACAGAAAAGATAAGGCACTAGATTGACACACTTAAGGTCAAACAATGCTTGTTCCTTCAGCTTAAAAAACAATCATTTCTGATCTTTCACTAGCGTTGTAGAGCTGCCTTGTTTGGAATACATTAACGTCACTCACCGTTGATGGATCTGCTTGTTGCTACCCACACACTGAGGCTGAGCTGAAACAGACCATTTAGCAAGGCAATAGATGCTACACACGCAGAATGCAGAGAGCAGTACACTCTATGCCAGGGGATTTTGTTTTATTTGTTCTTCTTTTGAAAACTACATCTGCTTTGAAAGTCTATGCTCACATAAAACTTTTGTCAACAATGTACTAACCAATTCAGTGACAGAGGATTTAGCAAGAAATAACTCAAAGAAGAGCCTATTTTCATCTGTAAGCTTAACTATTTGCATAATGTTTATGCCAGTCTTGGTGTTTCTCCACTTTGATTTTGTGAAAAACTGGTGAGCTTTGTAGAAATTCTACCTACACCTCACATACACAGCTGAGCCAATTTGATAAGAAATGTAAAATAAAATGTGTCAATCGACTGGTATAACTCAAATCACAAAGATGTGTGTGTGTGTGTTTGTTTCTGTGTGTGTGTCTTTGTGTGTGTGTGTGTGTGTGTGTGTGTGTTTGTGCGTGCATGTGAGTACAGTAAGTATTTATAAAATACTGTATAACAGCTTCTAATACTATAATACCATTCATAGTCGGTTGCGTTTCAGAATGATGTGGGCTTGTCTTTCCCAGCACATTTCCTGGCCAGTCACGACTGTGTGCCATTGAGTATCGTCATGGCAGCACTGATCTCACAAGGGTGGGTAAATTACAGCTTCACTGAGCGTGTGGCGTACAGAAGTCCCGCTCTTTATCCTGGCTGGGCACCCACGGCATGCTGAAATGACTCTGAAAGTGTCTCCGGAGCGGTAACCAGCCTCACGCTCGTTCTGTGTGTTAGCTGGCAGCTCGGGCAGATTGGACTATCGATTCCAGATGCGTTTTGGAGACGCGCAGAAGGTCAATTGTCTTCATGCCTCTGCGCGTGTTTGTGCTCTTTGAAATTTTCGAAAGCGTCGGGGCTTTGTACGAATTCTGCATCCTCTGCAGAAGGCGAGCCCATGTCCCTTGAGAAATTAGATGTCATTCAACTGGTTTAGCTAAAATTTTTCATCTGAAATGACATAAGATGCCTCATTCTGTCAGATGACACCTGGCAATTCACATTTAAACAGAACGGTTAGCTTTCGGCTAAATGATTGTGCCTCTGAGAGACCTTTGTTCTGTTCATCTCTGCATAAATGGTAAATGGTAAATGACATAAGAAAAGGCACAAGAAATACATGTTTGTACTGACAGAACATACGGATTTAATGAACATATACTTGAAAGGATAATACAACTTTTCTGCCTATTCTTTTTACTGAAGAAAATGAAACATCGCAAGTGTATTTGCGCTGGATAATTTATTCATTTGGTTGTCAGTGTGTCTGTGAGAGTTCCCTCCGCTTACAAAAGCAAGGCGTTTGGAATCCTGTTTGGGGGAATGGAATTGTAGTAATTTAAGAACAATTTGTTCACAAAGCCTGTCTCTAAATTATATGTTAAATAAAGCTCTTCTAAATCAGTGTCCATGCCAATCAAAGTAGTTTTAACTGAATGAGAAACTTTTAACTGAATGAGCTTTAGAGATGCAGGGACTTAAATATTGTGATCAAAATACATTAACATTTACCTTGTATGTATAGCATTTAAAAAGTTCAATTTCGGTTTAAACAATGGCCAAAAAGAAACCACTTTCTCCCCGTGAATTGTTGGAGGCTATTGCATACATTACATTATAAAGAAAGTGAAGATTTCATACAAAGGTGTGCACTACTGTCTTCAGAGAAGATGGCAGTCTGGATCTAACCAGGACAGACCGAGAAGTGGAAGGCTCTGATGCACAACTGCACGGGAGGACGAGTACTTTGAGAGAAAAAAAGTACTTCGAGAAACGGACACCTCGCAAGTCCTCAACTGGCAGCTTCGTTGAGCAGTGACCAAACATCAGCTTCATCTGCTACTGTGAACAGACAACTCAGAAATGCTGGTCTTGAAGAGTTTCAAATAAAAAGCCACTGCTGAAACTGTCACACAAGAATAAAATGGGCAAAATAACACAGTGATTGGACTATAAAAGACCAATAAGTCTCACTCTCTCACACTCCCCTCATTGTGTTCTCACAGAATATCCAGCCTTGTAGAAGATTTTCTCTGAAGGGATTAAGATTCCTGGGATGCCTGTGCTTCCTTGCTCTGGAAGTTCTTGAGGCCAAAACAGTACTGCAGATACATTTATTGTGTGTCATTTATGGTTCTTACAGATATTTCCTGAATAGTTTTTTATGATTGTTCTACAAGTCTTTGTATCCTGTGAGTGCCTTGCAGAGTGACCTCTGCAGGGTATTAAAGTGTTTGACCGTGATGCATACGGTCTGTATTACCTGTGGGGGCTAAACATTCATTTTGTTTTAAGTGCCCTTAGGCTCTAGATCCCTTGGGGAATAAGATCACGGCTGACAGAGCAGACATTATTTTCATATTTATCAAAGGAATATGATGTGCACATAAGATCATTTCAACTGGAGATTGATTTGGTAGAATTTGTGGGAAAATGTTACTGAAATTATCTTTTGAGTTGTGTCTATTATGTTGTCTTTCTTCAACATCTCGTCCCAGGGGGGTGTTGAGGTGGGATGTAGGCGGCTGAACATGTTCATTGGGGAACAATAAGACTTTTTTAAATATACTGTAAATATACCCCAATGTGTTTCTCACTCACCTGTCCCTATACATTCTGCTCTGAGAGTATGGCCATTATTCAGTCAATCAAACTTTATTTGTATAGCATTTTTCATGTGAATGCCGTTCAAAGTGCTTTCCATGCAATGTGATTGAACACAATGACAACTAAGACAGCAAAATGGAGATTAAAACTTAAAGATATTAATATAGCGAATGCTAAAATTAATAAAGATGGGGTAAATTAATGAAGAAATTGATTCATAAATAAAGTAGAACTTCACAATTAAAATTAAGGAATTAAACCCAAAATAGTAAAACAATTTAAAAAACAAAAAACCAACTGATAATTAAACGGACAACTTTTTAGTCTGCTTTTTATTTAGGCTAAGTTTTGAGCTTACATTTAAAAGTGTCATGATTTTTGGTTGCCCTCAGAAACTCAGGGAGGTTGTTCCAATGACAAGGCGCATAGCAAAGTTTTTGTTCTTCTCATTTTCATTTGTTGCACTAAGACATTGAGTCATCAAGTTTCTGGTCAAAATTGAAAAATAAAATTACCACTGATGAACTTGGAACAGTCTAAGAATAATTAGACATTTGTGATGACAATATGTATTTTCTGTGAATCTTTGAGGTTTTTATTGATTTGTTTTTGGCTTGCGATTTCCCCACCGGTACATTTGCACGATCCTGACTGAACTTAAATGCGGGTTACACAGAAAGCCGCGTCATAGTCGGTTCGATGGTTATCGACACGGCGCAGATAGAGAAAGCTTTTCTCGCGTGGCCCTCACGTCTTCGCAGTCCTCTGTGATTTGTCACGCGATGGCAGAGAGACGTTTGATGGGTCTGCCCCACCGCCGCTCCTATCACGCTGTTACACATGTCCACTTGGCTCCGAAAGGTCACGGAACAGAATAACACCGATTACCATCTGGAACACAACCCGACCGCGCTTGGCCGCTACCTCATCGGCCAGCATCGCCGCGACCGGCCCGTGACTCAATTTATCGCCTTTCACTGACCACAAATCACATTTATATCAGCAGTTACTAGATGAACTTTGCACACTGTGGCGGTCTCGGGCCAGTGGCCAGGAACCTAAAGGAATCTCTTATCGCTTGGTTGTCAGAAAAGCACAAACATTATTCCAAAAACATTTTTCTACAGAAAGTGAAAAAATATTTGCCTCTGCCAAGCCTGTTGAACAGAAACGCACCGTACCAAATTGGTTGTTCTTTAACAAAGGGATTTCATTAAAATGATGCTGCTTACCACTCTCGAGTTGTAACGTGTGTCCCAATATTGGGGTTTATTTTTCTCTTTGCAGAAAAGTGCAAAGAGTTAAACATTTTTGCTTGAAAGCTTTGACAAAAAGTTTTAATTAAGGATGTGATTCTTAGAACAGAAATGTAGATATCACTGTGGTAGGCCATTTCTTTTATTTCTTTTGCTGTTTTTGGAAATGTGTTGCTTTTTAAACACTGATCTTTCATTCCTTTTGTTGGTTCTGACTGTATTTTACTTTAGTGTATTTTCCCCTTAAAATAAATGAAAGTTCTCAAAGCTATAATAGCTTGCTCTTACCATCCAGGTCGATTAATGTTTTTCATAAATTGTGTCCCAGGAGTAACTCAAGTTGTCCCTTGGCTTTAGGTCGAGTTAACCTGAAACTATGGTGCCTTGAAAAATAAACCGTCAACAATTTACTGAAAATGGAAATGATAAGCCTTTCAGGAAGATATTCAAAATGAAGCCCAAAGAGCACTCTTAGCATGTTACTGGGATATAATTTTCGAGTAACACAAGTATGGGGAAGAGTATAACAAAAATCTCACAGGCATTGACCATTGCTTGGACATCAATGCAATTTATTGGACATGGAAGTGGAAAAGTACCACCAGGTTCCTAGATCAGGCCTTTCCTCTAAACTTAGAACAGAAAAGCAGATTTCTTAGACAAGCTTTTATGAGGCCAACTGTATGCAGATATGTGTGGCTGTTAAGGGATTTGACGTTCATGGTTCAACTATCTCCCAAGTCATCCTGCAAAAAGGGCCTTTATGGGAGAATGGCAAGCAAGAAGCCCTGGCTGAAAATAAAATCACATACTTGCCTGCAAAAAGTTTGCAAAGATTGCAGATACTGCAGGGATAGTGCAGAAAGTCTTGTGGTCTGAGGAGGCTAAGCCAGGTTATGTTCTCACCGCCATAAAGTATGGTGGTGGTCGCATTGTTATGGCGATGCTTATCATCAGCCAGGGACTCGCAATCTTGTCAGGCTTCATGGAACAAAGAATGGTGCACAATACGGAGAAGTTCTGGATGAAAAACCTCCACCCCTCTGCCAAAAATTCAAACTGCGGTGGACGTTTGTCTTTCAACAGGACATTGTTGAAAGAACAATGCCAGAACTCCACTGCAGTTAATGAAAAAGATGTCCTTGAGTGGCCCTGTCTGAGTCCTGGCCTTATTCCTGAAATCTGTGGCAAAACCTGAAAATTGCTCTCTATCGCTCTTTCTCAACCAACTTGAGGAATCTTGCAAGGTGGAATGGGCAAATATGCTCCATCAGTGTATAAAATTAATTGATTCTTCTTGAGGTAAGGACTACTTGCATTAATAGCTTTTAGAGGCTGCCAAGTATTGGCTCAAGGGCCTGAATACTTATACAATGATGGCAGTTTCTTTAATTTAATTTTCAATATTTAACATTTTACCGTTTATTAAATTTTCTGTGGGTCTCCATGAAGAATGTGTGAACTACAAATAAAACTACTCAATTTAATGAATTAAAATCCAAGGTATTTAAGACACTTGAATGTATATCATAATTTATACTCAGCACTTCTACTGCTGTAGCCTACCCACTTAGAGTTTGATTTGTTGTGTATTCAGAGATGCTTTTCTGCATACCACTGTTGTAATGTTATTCGCGTTACTGTCATCTTCCTGTCAGCTTTGACCAGTCTGGCTGTCTCCTCCAATGTCTCTCATTAACAAGGCGTTTCTGTCAGCAGAACTGGATTTTTGTTTTGTTTTTTTGCACCATTCTTTGCAAACATTAGAGACTAAGTGTGCGTGAAAATCCCAGGAGATCAGCCCTTTCTGAGATACTCAAACCACCCTGTCTGCCACCAACAATCATTCCACAGTCAAAGTCTCTTGGATCACATTTTTTCCCCATTCTGATGGATGATGTGAATATTATCTGAAGCTCCTGACCCGTATCTACATGCTTGTATGCATTGCACTGCTGCCACAATTGACTAAATAGATCACATGAATAAGTAGGTGTAATAAATTAATAATGTTCCTAATAAAGTGCTCTGTGAGTGTATATCATAAGTTAATTTTTCCTAATCTAAACTATTGTTACATCTTGCTGCATGTTTTTGCTTTTCCAAAATAGGGCCTGTAATCCCTTATACCCTGTAAGACAAGACAATTTTTTTGGTTGATTCACACTGCTGTCTAACAGTAAATGTCAAAGCAAATATGTGCGTATACAGTTGTAGGACCATCTGCAACCAATTAACATTTATATTAAATCTTCCTAATGCAAGTCATGTGCATTGAGCATACGTTCTCACAAAGGAGGCGACCAGAGTTTATTTAAGGATGGCGTTTTGTGAGAACGACATGTTTTAACAAACTTGAACGATGGCTTTAAGCACTCGTCCCTTCAGTGTCCGATGAGCTTGGCGTCTCTGCTGTGGGTGAAACCCTGAGACTGACCAGACGGAAAATGAGTTAGACAACTCCTAAAAATACGAGACTCCAGTCCAGCACTCAGCCGTCAGTCAGAAAGATCAGGACTTCGAGGACAGTGCGGTCATTACGATGATAAGAGAGAAGACCATCACTGGTGGTGGATGGGAGATTAAAGCACGGGTGCTCTGGATATGTCGCTCGGTCTAATCTAGAGAGAAAAGCTGCTTTTCTAGCAGGGCTTGGAGGCCGGGAGGAAATATTTATTTGGCACAGAGACCCTGTCGCAAGTCATATGTGAGATCACTTGTCCTAGTAAATAATTAGCAATATGTGCAGCATGATGATTTATTATGTGCGAGAAGTTCAGTGTCAATGGGGGAGCTTGCAGAAACATAAAATAATAATATGTGTGTTTCTTCGTTTCATGTTTGTGTTCCTTTGATTTTTACGTAGTTTTTTTGCCTTTCGTTATTTTATTACACTTTTTATTAGTGGAAAATAAACGGGCACAAATGGCAGTTAAAGAAATTAGCCACAGTTCTTGTCTTTGGTTTTGTTTTCCAGTTTTACTCAGTTGGTTATTTGATGTGTGCTTGTTCTGAAAAAGACATTAAGCAACGTGTTCTTTGCCAAGTTACTTTCCCTCGTGCTGTTGGTTCTTTGACTCTTACATTTTATCTGGTGATTTTATTTTCACAGTGTATTTGTTAGAATTACAGTTTTAGAGCCAGTAAAGAGGGTCACACAGGAAACAGCCCTTTTGTAATTAAATGGACGGTGGTTTGTTTTGGTTGGCAGGCCATACATGACAAACTTTAATCTGTACCTTCCAGATTTAACATAAGCTCATTGTTACACATTTCATTTCATTGGGCAAAAATAGTGTTAAATTCATGATCCAATCCAGGCCTGTTGCTAACCTTATTTGATTGCCAACAAGGCAGTTGCATTACCCTGCTGAGATAAACGTCTTTCCGGGTGGATGAGCTCTGCATCCTTTTTATAATTTATCAGTAAAATAAAAGAAGAGCGTCTTTATGGCATTAACATTTAACCTTCACCATTCAGAATGACCCCTCTAAGCCTGTCAGAGCTAAATCCACGCGGAGTAGCCACACATCCATCATGGCTGGGATAATCCATTAGCCATGCTGCTTCATCCGCTAATATTGAACCGCTGTGCTAGCTAATTACAATGGGCAATTACAGTAGCCTTTAGAGCTTTACCTGTGAGATAAATACAAATAGCTTTCAGTGTTTCACTGGACTTGCATTTAAATTAGCCAATTAAAAAAAAAAAAAAAGATTCTCCTTTGAGTTCACAGATGATCTGTTTAAAGGGTAAGAATAAACATGCTTATTAAACCCAACAGCATCCCCCCGCCTCTCCACTTTAAAAACAAAAGCATGGGGAAGTTTTTGGTTAAATGGGAAATATAACTGGAAAACCAGACATTTTGTTTTGTAAATGATTTTGTTAAAAAATAGTGCGTTTTAAAAAGGTACTTGAATGAATGAATGAAATAGATTGCTAGTAATAAAGATTTGTTGTTGGTACTGTCTGTCTGTCTGTCTCAGCTGCTGCAGGGGTAGATTATCCTGCAGTGTGGACCTCTGTGATGGTGATTAATCTGTCTGTCTGTCTGTCTGTCTGTCTGTCTCACCTTCTTTGGGGGTAGTTTGTCCTGCGGTGTCGATCTCTGTGATGGTGATTAATCTGTCTGTCTGTCTGTCTGTCTGTCTGTCTGTCTCACCTTCTTTGGGGGTAGTTTGTCCTGCGGTGTCGATCTCTGTGATGGTGATTAATCTGTCTGTCTGTCTGTCTCACCTGCTGCAGGGGTAGTTTATCCTTCAGTATAGACCTCTGTGATGGTCATTAATCTGTCTGTCTGTCTGTCTGTCTGTCTGTCTGAGCTGCTGTGGGGGTAGTTTATCCTGCAGTGTAGACCTCTGTGATGGTGACGTGTGTCTGTCTGTGTGTCTATCTCAGCTGCTACAGGAGTAGTTTATCCTGCAGTGTAGACCTCTGTGATTGTGATGAATGTGTCTGTGTATCTGTCTGTCTCAGCTGCTGCAGGGGAAGTCGATCCCTCAGTATGGGACGCTGGACCGGATCGAGGCGGGGAGCGGGGGTTCTGACGGGCGCTTCAGCGGGGACTGTGATGACGAAGACGAGGACGGCTGTGCGGGGTCGGGCGGCGGGGAGGTGAAGAAGGTCCAGAGAGTCTCCAAATGTGAGTGCCAGCTCTGCTCCTCTTCCTCCTCTTCGTCTTTCTCTTCTTCAAACACGCTGAGCCTCTTTGAAGAGACTGTCCTCAAAGGCTCCAAATGGAAGTGTAGGCCATGCCTCTCTATCTTCATCTTCTTCATCTTCCCCTTTGAAGACTAAGAAGGTTTTCAAATGTGAGTCTCCAAGGCCATTCGTAATGGCAAACTCATTACCGGGTCCGCTCAGCACTCAGACGATTCTGTAGGTCATGGTGACACATTCGTGTTGCACCTCGACGCTCTTCCAGGTGCTGTACCTGTGTTGGACATGGCCGTGTGCGTCGTTTCTGCCGGTCTAATTCGGAATCGATTCCGCGGGTCAGGACAAACGGGGCGGCCGGACGCCTGCCGAACCTGACCGAGCAGATTGACCCGGGCATACAAAGCAGCTAATTACTGTAAGTACTGCCTGCCCGCCCGCCCGTGGGTGAGCCTGGGGTCACGGGGGCAGATGATGTGGATACAGCGGCAGGTCAGGAGGGGGCTGGAGGAGCAGAGAGCCGTGACCCCCAAACGCTCTCCTGCCAAAAAGGCCTCCTGGCCTTTAAAGAGCAGTTATATCGAGCCAGATCAGGCAGCGATGAAGTAAAACGCTCAACGATTTCTTATGGTTTGTTGAAATTTGGACAGGCTTCTAATTGGTCCTGTGTGTTTTTATTGAACCGAATTGGCTACAAACAAAAGTTTATATTCTTCTAGTAATACGGCTGATAAAATTATCACAAGTGTAACATTGGCTGCTCATCAACTTTCTGTTCAGGTTTCTAAACTTCAGAGAATTAAAAGTTGCACATAGGTATGATATGAGACATAGGCTATGCAACATGGTGTTTGATTTTAACAAATGGATTCAATCTGCAGGAAGGTACGCTTTAAAATGGGTTTTGTTACATCCTCCTTGGATGAATCCAGCGAAACAATCAATTTCAGATCTCCATTTCACACTCCCTTTAGTAATGTCTGTAGTATGACAACCACCATTAATAAGTAATTAGTCTGAAAAGCAGCGATTCATAAATCCTCATACGCCCTCGAGAAGCGCAATCTGTCATCACTTCTTTGCCGAAACGGGTGCTGACCTTGGGCGGAGGGTGATGCCATTTTGTGTCTGTGATTGTTTAACAGCCAAAGTTGTGACTGCTGTGGTGTTCTGGGCTGCTGCCCCCTATGTCTTCTCCCTCAGTTCTCTCTCTTTCCCATTCAGGTTTCTTGCTTTTAAGGTCTTTGTGAAGCAAAGAAAAGAGAGGCACTTTATTTAAAATGCATAAACAGGACAATAAAACCATTTCCTTTTTATTGACACAGGAGTGGGAGATGTGCCACAGCATGCCCACTCTGTGTGGGTATTCACACTCATTTGACCTCCGCTAAACCATCACACCACAGTTGAAAACAGTTAGGTTCAATGCTGTGTTAGGCCAGTAACATCATCTCCAGATCCCTAATACCAAATCTTCCTTTAGTAAAAGCTTCTTCTAGTTGAAGTACTTTTGCTTCTAGTCTAGAAAATGTAGATAAAATAGGTTTAGTATCATATAATTTGCTATCTCTGCTGCTTGTTTGATTTTTGTGAATACTTTGGGAATCAGGAGCCATTTTCTGACGTTAAGAAGGGCGTCGCACACATTCTCAGGTTTTTTATTTTTATATCTGCAGTTTGTGAAAAAGCATTTTTCAGATGCATTCTTCTGTAATCATCCGATTCCTGCATCTCTGATTGTCAGCGTATTCTGCCTTTCATATTTTCACATTCAACCCACAGCCTTTGAGCACTTTTTTACTGGAAGAGTCTAAACTGAGCAGACTTTAAGGCTCCTGATGGAACTATTCAGAAGTGAAATTTAAATGTATTTATGAAATATTGGGAGTTGGGGGAGGGGGGCTGTATTTTCCTGCCTGCCTATAATTCCTTTATGCTGGATGATTAAATATTAACTGCAGGAAGAAAATAGGATGTTTCCTAAGACTGTAATCTATCACAAAACCCTTGTGTATTGTACAACTGAAACCATATGCATACGCTTGTAAGGATGAATGAGCCATGTAGGAGCATTTATGCTGCTCTTCTCAATAGCGTGCAGTTGAAGCTTTGGTGATGGGATAGAAAATGGATTGTATGTAGAAAAAAAAAAGGTATTACTGGAATTAACTGGTATTGTCCACAATTGGGGATATGTTGCTCATGATAGGAAAAACATATTTCATAGATATTTTTCTGAATAATATAAATGAATAATGGCCAGGCCAAGCTTATTTAACACCGAATCTAACTTGTATTCTAGATGACAAGCATATTGTCTGCTGTCTGCAAAAATGCGGCTGTAATGGGGAAATAAAATGATTCAGAGTGAATCTAGTATTGCCTTGTGTGTTGCACTGCATCCTTTTTTTAATGTTTAATTCATGAAAAAAATGCTAAACTAGGCTGGTAAATACAGTATACTATACTTGATTGGATTGAGATGGCTACAATTTGTGTGGCAATTTCTATGTGAATTATTTGTGCAGAAAGATGGTGCTATGATATTAAAATTCATCTGGAAACCTTGTAAGCTAGGACAGGGCCACGTGAATGGGGTGTCCACACGGATATTGAAAATGAAGTGTCTCTATCAAGTCGTTCACCACTGCTTCCTTAGCTTTGATGTTTTATCCACAGATTGTTTTGTGGCTGGAAGTTTATAAGTGCATATGAGGCAAAATGCACTTGTAAAATCATCACTCTGTGTGTGTGTGTTTGTGTGCGTGCGTGCGTGCGTGCGTGCGTGTGTGTGTGTGTGAGAGAGAGAGTGAGTGCATGTTGTGCTTGCATGCATCAATGTGTGGTGATGGTGTATATATGCATGTGTATGTGTGTGTGCGCTGCTAGTGTGCATGTCTTTATGTGCATGGGCTGGTGTGTGTATGTGTGTATGCATGCGCCTACATGTGTGCTGATTGTGTGTATATGTGAGCATGCGTGCGTGTGTGCATGTATTCATGTGTGCATATACATATGTGATGTATATACTGCGGGCGTGCGTGTGTGTGTGCGCGCATCTGTCTGTCTGTCTGTCTGTCTGTCTGTCTGTCTGTCTGTCTGTCTGCGCACGCACATGTACGAGAGAGCCTGTTTGACATGTGAAGTGCAGATGAAAGGAGACTGTCCCTTGGCCCATGAGAAAGCTCTTCTGTTGGGCAGCTTATTTACTGGGTGAAGGGTGAAGGTGAGAAAAGGATGAAGGTTAGAAATGAGAGGGCATTAAAGGAGGGATGAGAAAGATGTACCAGAGCAGACTGGCCCCACACAGAGCTGGCGTAACGAGGAGCTAGTCAGCGCGGTCTTTTGATTCCCGATACCGTCCCTGTCTGTCATGAAAGAAGTGTGTTTTCACCGACAAAACACTTCAGCATTCAGCTGCTTCAGTTCTGTATAAGCAGTGGCCCTCCAGCATGTTTGTTTAGATAATACAATTTGTTTCTGTAATTCAGACTATTGGCTGATTATTGGTTCACGCAGAGTAATTGCAGAGATTTGTGTTCTCTGCTTGTCTAATATCTCCCTGTGGATTTACAATATTCTGTTGCAATATGACTTATGAAATGTAGAAGACTATCCTTTATTAAAGCACAAAGGGAAAAAAACGATCTGAAAATCCGTTCCAGTCGGATATCTAGGACTTTGAGCTGTGTCAAAAGCTTCTTTCCTTTCTTCTCCTCTTTTATTCTTATGATGTAGAAATGGCCAACTGGCTCCCATGGCCGAGAACGACCTATGTCCTTGATACTGCCTTTATGAAGGCAATGTGGGACTGTGATCCTACACTGCCTTTCTCTGCAGAAAGGCATCAGAAGGAGCGTGGACGCCCTCAGTTTTGAAGTAGAAATGAAACGTTGGTGGCTGAGCTGAATTTTGCGGGATTGGGAGTGGTGCAGTGCAGCGCTCAGTGTGGTCTGAGCAGTGTCTGTGGCTCCCTGTGCTCACACACCCTTTGTACGAATCCATTAACGCTAAACTTTCCCAGAAGGCCCTGTATATCCTCGGCAGCAATCTCGGGCATAAATCATTTTTTCATGTGCGGAGGTTTACGCCCCTCTTGAGGTGAGCTTTTCATTTCTCTTCCTCCACTGGACTCCCTCCGCTGCAGGATGCTATCAGCCAGCTGCACCGAGGAGAAGGGCCTGCAAACTGCAGTGCACCGAGAAGCAGGACACTTAGAGACATACATACAGGCACGCACGCACGCACGCACATACACACACACATACACGCATGCTTACACACACATACACTCACGCACGCATACACACAAATGCACACACACATACGCATGCGCACACACATACACACATAGACATGCACATACACACACACACACAGACATGCACACACACGCACATGTACTCACTCATGCGTACACACATACACACACGCAAACACACGTATGCACACACACACCCGCAGATACACACACACACGCACACACACTCATGCTTACACACGCACACGCATACACACACGCACGCGCACACACAGACACACACTCACACATACACATGCACACACACACACGCAAGCACACACACGCATACACATACACATACACACACACACCAACACACTCACACGTGCACACCCAAAAACTGTATTTTATGAATAGCATATCATTGTTGTTTCTCTAATCCTTATTCTCTAACTGTTTCATGTGATCTATCCAGGAGACAACCACAACAAAGTGTTTCAGTTTCGATTGTGGAAATAAAAGGTGTCGGAGAGACACTGTCTCTCGGCATATGAAAACAGGAGTGAAAAGCGAATTAATGGATTTCCTGCAGGCTGACACAGTAGAGCACGACGAAGCCTCTTATAGTGAACTCTTATTATTTGACAAGCTTTCCGTGAAGAGATGAAACGTGCGATTCCACACAGTAACACACCGTTCATGCGCAAAGTAACGGTGGCTTATGGAGTGGCCTGGCGGTGGGGCGTGGTCAGGCAGATTGCCAATCAATGAATAAATTGGAAAAAAAAAATTTGTGTAGTTCCAATTACAAGCAAGTTTCCACAATCTGACTACGGTAGCTTTCAGGCCGTAGTTTAAAAACAAACGACACAAGAGCCTGAGGTAATTTCTTAGTCCCTATTTCGAGACTACCCTGTAGACCTGCATCACACATACAACTACCCACAGGGCTCTGTCTCACAAATCAAACTGCTTACGGTTCGGGGAGTGATCCCCTTTTGGCGAGTAGCAGGAATTTTCTAGAAGGATGAATGGTCAGGGCTGAGAGTGACTGGGAATGAGACGTAGGGGAGTCTGATAGGGGGTGGGGAATGGCGATGAATCATCTTTTTCTAATTGATTCTCACATGCATCAATGTGCTTCCTGAAAAGGAAATAGTGGTGGAGGGGTTCAGCCCCCGTGGTGCCTCGCCGCCCTCGGGCGCAGTGCGGTTTAATCAAGCCGCCGATCCTGCAGTGAGACGCCCGTCAGCTCTGCTGATCAGGGAGCTGGGCGCTGAGGCAGCAGCTCCGCCTGACGAAGCTACAAGTGGGACTTTTGTCAGGAGCTGAAAGAAGTTGATTTTTGATTGGCTGCGCCAAACGGCTCGTAATGCCGTGCCAGCTGTTCAGGAAGTGGGGTCTTTCCTGGGAATGGATGGGAGCGTCGCTCATATGCAGAACGGACCTGCTGAAGGGAAACATCGGAGAGAGAGAGCAGAGAGAGAAGAGAAGAGAGAGGAATTGAGATGTTGAGGAACTTTCTGAGTAACCCTGTTTTGTTATAATTTCTCTGTGGAGGTAGTGGGGAGGGGCTTCACTGGACAAGCCTTGTGTGAATGTGGAGAATTTCCAGCCATTTAAATTCAGAACTAATCTGCAAAAGTGTGAACACAAGGGTCAAGGCACCAGGTGCAAAGAATTGAGCTGCAAAGTACAAGGAAAAGTATTGTTAGTGGTGAAAGTGTGACAAGAGAAAAGGCCCACCGATTCATATGCATGTGCATTCACACCCACGCATTCCCATTGTCAATAATCATTCACGAAGCACTTTATTTGGTACACCTACTTATTCATGCAATTATCTAATCAGCCAATCGTGTGGCAGCAGTGCAATGCATAAAACCATGCAGATATGGGCCAGGAGCTTCAGTTGATGTTCAACTAAGA
This sequence comes from Conger conger, assembly GCF_963514075.1. Lineage (NCBI taxonomy): Eukaryota > Metazoa > Chordata > Actinopteri > Anguilliformes > Congridae > Conger > Conger conger. Next base: position 27,917,570 of record NC_083776.1, on the reverse strand, counting down.
AAATGTGAGCAAAATTTGACCATGGCATTATTTTTGGTGCCTGGCGGTTTTAATATTTCTGTAACTGCTGGGATTCAGAATTCTGTAATGTCCTGGGATTTTCACGCAGTCTCTAGAGTCCACTCTAGAACGGTGTGAAAAACTAAAAACATCCAGTGAGCGGCACTTGTTAATGCCAATCAATCATCGCTTGAATGCCACAGCTTATTTGAGTATCCCTTCATGGTCACAATGTAATGGCTTCTTCCAGCATGATAATGCACCCTGTCACAAAACAGAATTAATCTCAAACTGGTTTCATGAACATGACAATGAGTTCAGTGTTCTTCAGTGGCCTTCCCAGGCACCGGATCTGAATCCGTTCGAACACATTTTGGATGTGGTGGAACGGGAAATAAATGTGCAGCTGACAAATCTGCAGAAATTGCATGATGCAATCATGTCAGCATGGAACAGAATGTTTCATATCTTGTGGAATCCATGCCACAAAGAACTGAGGCTGTTTTATGAGCAAAGGGAGACCTTACCCGGTATTAGTAAGTGTTAGTCATTCACATGAGCTCAAACATACATATAAACATTCATACAACATACAAAGAACATACAGTAAGGGAATACAACATTACATTGTCTCATACACCTAGACATACGCACACACACACATACACGCACTCACACTGGCACACACACACACACACACACACACACACACACACAAAATAAATCTCACAATAGTACAATACACAGACACATACTGACTCATTTTCACGCATAGTGAGTCTGACACATGCTGCACTTATGCACACAAACGCACACTCACAAAACCACATATTAAAATAGTCCATTAACCGCAGAAATGAATTCTACTCAAACACGTCCAACTGTGCTATCAAAATGCATCACTTTAAGAGCCGTTTGATGTCCTTGTAATGCTCCATGTAATATCTGCCTGTGATAATCAACCCCATCCCTGTTCTCATTACTTTGTCTCAAGTGTACCACATTATTCCTCCTTCACTAAGTGATTTACCTCAGAGCTAGTAACGGCAAGATTTCAATCAGGGGGTACACCATGTCTCCAATTAAGTGCAATTAATTACAATATCAAAGTTACGTCTGGCGTTTGAAAGTTTAAAATGTCAGGCTGCGAGCGAAGTTGCCGCCAGCTCATGACACAGGAGTGTTGAATTAACGGCTTAACCCCATTAACAGGGGGAGCGCGGTAAGGCTTGTATTCCTGAAGGCAATGTCACACTGTACATGACAGCTGTTACAAAAGCCAATTAAACCTACAGCACAGCCCAGGGGAAGGTGGCCTTCAGAGCTACATCCCCCTGTACAGCGCGGTTAGCATTAGCAAGGTGCTCCTGTGTGGCGTTAACCTGCCATTCATTCTCCCTCCCTCTACAGCATGGTTAGCATTAGCAAGGTGCTCCTGTGTGGCGTTAACCTGCCATTCATTCTCCCTCCCTCTACAGCATGGTTAGCATTAGCAAGGTGCTCCTGTGTGGCGTTAACCTGCCATTCATTCTCCCTCCCTGTACAGCGCGGTTAGCATTAGCAAGGTGCTCCTGTGTGGCGTTAACCTGCCATTCATTCTCCCTCCCTCTACAGCATGGCTAGCATTAGCAAGGTGCTCCTGTGTGGTCTGTGGTGCAGATTGCTCATGTTTTGTGGGAGAATTCTGCCTACTTGCGGGTATCAGGAAGCAGGTGACAAACTCCGGGAGACTCCTGGACCTTCCGGGGAGGTGGAATACCTGGCATTAGCAAGGTGCTCCTCTGCTGCGTTCACCAGGCATTCATTCTCGCTCGCTCTGTTACAGTTTGAATAGGTAGGGTGTTCATGCCCTTCTGTACGCCATTCTCCAGAATTCTCATGACTTAATTTCACCAAACATCTAATTTCAACATCTCAAGGAAAATAAATAGGCTTCAATGTTTTGGACTCTTTTTCACAGCCTAGTAATACATGGCAGAACATCTTCAATCAGCAAGAGTGGATGGTTAATTTAGCATTTTATCATTTTGATCCTGAAAGAATATTTGAAGTTTAACTTTTAAACTTTCTCTGTATCTACAAAGAGACAGACTAGTTCTCAAAATATATATATGCTTTTTATCAAAGTAACATCAGTTCCTGTCACAATTTCAGTTCCACCATCAAGAAGTTCAAGTGACAGAACATTCAGTTGGGCAAAGGCAGGGATTCCAAAGCAGGGAACGCATGATCCCAAACCTTACTACCTACTGTGTGTATGTGTGTGTGTGTGTGTGTGTGTGTGTGTGTGTACGTGTGTACGTGTGTACGTGTGTGTACGTGTGTGTGTGAAAGTGTGTGTGTGTGTGTGCGTGCGTGTGTGTGTGTGTGCTGCTCAATATAATCTGTGTGTAGATGTACACAGCACTTGTGTACACTCTGTGCACTGGGCTGTAAAGTACTCATCTGTTTATGCTGGTCAGGACGCACTGCCTACGTACAGTACTGTTTGTATGTACGTATGTGCTGGTCTGCACACGCTGTTGTCCTGTGTGGTGCTGTGCACTCATACCATGTTGTTAGATAAAGTCTCCGTGGGCTTGGAAGAAGCCCTGAATACGTGGGAATAAGCCGGTGCAGTGATATCCGTCACTGCCAGTTAAACTTGCCCAAAGGAGCCATCGCTCTTTCAATCCCAGACCGTTAAAGACCTTAAGGCCTGTCGTCTGTTTTCAGGTAAACATCGCCCCAACCTCTGCCTCCGCTTGACAAATCGAAGTGTGAGGCGGGAGTTTTCCTCTTAATGATACTCTGAAATAAAATTGCAGTGGGATCCCCGCCCTTATTAGTCAGAGAGTGGAAATTAAATTGCTCTAATCCCCATGACAATGTCACCTACAGCTCTGCATAGGATTAGAAATTATTTTTGGCACAAGGTTAATTTACCAATTACAGAAAAACAGTGCCCATGATTGATGTCCTGTGGAATGGAGGTAAGTAAAGTGCTGGAATAATCAGTTATGTGTTTTTAGTATTAATGTACTGTTCGTGCAGGTGGTCTGTAATCTTGCCCACAGCTGAATTGATAATAAACACAACTAAGCACTTGGATCTTTCTAGAATGTCTGTTAACACAACCTGGCCGACCTCATGTGTTATCACGGTTCACCCTTCCTCAGACAGACTGTATTGCTCAATTCCTACTCCTCAAACTGTTTTACTATTCACACCTCATTGCTCTCATTGTCCTCCTACTACACACATCACTATTGCACAAAGCTACCACTCTGACTTCACTACACACAGCTTACTGCACCTCTTCACCTCTTCTCCACATCAGTAATACACCCCTCTACTCAGACAGCGCTACTCACAACTTATTTTTTTACTCTATGCTTAGCCGCCACTACTCCCATATTCCCTCTCCTCCTTAAACCTGCTTCTCAGACAGCCTACTGCCCACACTTCCCCACTCCAATTTGGACTTACTGCATACTACATACTTGTCCCCATGTTTTCAGGCCTACTACTAATTTATTGGATGACTAAGCATACTTTTGTTAATTTTGGTATGCTAGACAACACATTTAGCCATATCACAGTGTTCTGTGGGAGAGTCATTGCTGAAATCATACCATGCACCTTACACAGAGAGGTAATCTCTGCGGTTTTTGCAGTGTGCTTGCACACCTGATTGGAGATACCACTTCATACGCATTGGTTTCTCCTCCACCAATTGATTATTGAGGCCTGTTTTACTGCCAGCCAGTGCATTTCATTTGAGAAAATTGAGAAACACAGTCCCCATATCAACAATAAAAACTATTTGTCTTTTCAGCAAATGGCTCTCTGGTAAAAAACCAGGGTAATTATATCGGAGAACTTCCTGTAGCGAGCCAATCTGTATGCGCATTGAGAATTCTGCAAATCAAAATTAAACACAATGATACTTTCAATGAAGGATGACTCGCTGGAAGAAATGGGTGCTTTGCAGTCACATCATTTCTTTCTTAGTTGTTGCTAAGCGACACTCGACCACATGAAAAAAAAAAAATGATGCCTTTATTTTTCATTTCAGCTAACTTTGTAAGAGCAATTGGCTATTTAATTACATTTTTATTAGTATTTGATGTTCGAAAGGCTTGATAGCTAAGGATTCAGCATTACATTATACATTTCTCCATTGTGAGGAAGTCAATTTTGTCTGTTTTCCCTGATTGGATGCGGATGGCTGCCATGACAACCTGTTGTAGCATAACTGAGGACTGCTGCTTTAGGGTCTGATGTCTGATTCCCCTTAGGGTCAAGTCCATTTTGGTTCAGTCAGCTAATTAAATGAATTTAACATACAGTATTTTAAATTCAATTATGTTTATGCTCAGGCATGTCACCGATGCTCTTATCCAACGTAACTTCTATTTACCATAAAAAGCACAATATATGCTCCGTAGCCATTATCCTTCGTTATACATGATACTGTTCACTCAGGATTTTTCAGTGGGTGTTTTCTTGATTATCATTGCCCGAAGACAAACCTGTTGTATTTGTGTGTCGGTGGTGATTTTCTGTTGGAAAGCTGATTAATTGTTATCGCGTATGTATTTCTGAAGACTCTTCGTGCGAGATCGACGGCCGAACCGCCACGTTCTCCGTGACTTTGCAGAACTTTGCGTCCTTGCTTCCGCGTCCTGGGGGAGGGCCACGGGGTTGTCCTTGAGCTTGTATCAGCGAGACGGGTGAACCCAGACTACAATCGCCCCTCTCGGCCTGCTCACCTGAATTCACCAGGCATTTAATCCCCCCCACCCCCTGCAAAAAAAGCACTCAGCTCTGTAATGGCCCACAATCCTCTCCTTAAGTGAGCCGGGGAGAGTTTGAGAGAGAAGCGGTTTGAGAAGAGCGCCGGGCATTAAAAAACAGGCCGCGCACTCGCCACTGCCAAGACAAACGGGTACATTAACCACAACAGCCCGGGTCGACCGGCTAAACAAATCACCACCTGCTCCGCTGAATACATTCGTTTGATCCTGGGCTGACCCCGCCCGCTGCACCCCCCCTCGTTTCGCGCTAACGAAGAGGGGCCGCTTGCGTTGCCGGGTCGTCGGCGTGTGTGTTTTCACCGCGGTGTCCCCGGGAGCCGGAGCGGTTTTTAATTGTTTCGCGAGGGCAGGACGAGAGATTGCACTCTCCCTCTGTTTACTTAATCAGCCGTGGAGGACTCACCAATGGCAAGTCCAATTACCTCTTCTCCCCCATTTCTATTTTTCTGCTGATATTGGGTGCCCCACCACCCCACGGGAGTTTTTGTTTGTCTTTCCTCTGTTATGCGTTTGATGTGCAGCTGTGTGCGCGTGTGCGTGTACGTGATATATGCTGGCGTGCATTAGAGATACTGATGGATCAGTGTGTTGGGATTACAGGAACAGTAATTTGAAGGTTCATTAGTGTGACTTTAACCAATCTCAGTGCATTTTCTAAAAACACCCCTCGCCAAATTTTGCTCTGGCTCAAAGAAATACTGCAGTCAGAATATGCGCTGCTCTGCACTTGGCCAGGAGCCAACAACTATTTTACACCCCACTGCCCACACAGTGCTACAGGAGAGTCAGTGACTGTTCTATACCCCACACAGTGCTACAGGAGAGTCGGTGACTGTTCTATACCCCACACAGTGCTACAGGAGAGTCGGTGACTGTTCTATACCCCACACAGTGCTACAGGAGAGTCGGTGACTGTTCTACACCCCACACAGTGTTACCGGAGAGTCAGTGACTGTTCTACACCCCACACAGTGCTACAGGAGAGTCGGTGACTGTTCTACACCCCACACAGGGCGACAGGAGAGTCAGTGACTGTTGTAGGCTCCTCGAATGGACGGCCAAATACCGTAGGGAATTAAAAATTAAAATAACCAATATTCATGATTTGACATCCCGATAACCTGAAGGTTGGAAGTTCTTTGAAAGAATGCTTTAACTCGGCTCTCATGTCTATGTGCCAAAACAGACACCAGGTTGAATAAAATATATTTATTAAACAGACGTACAAACACAGAACATACAGTCAGGTCCATAAGTATTGGGACATCGACACAATTCTCATCTTTTTGGCTCTATACACCACCACAATGGATTTGAAATTAAACAAACTTTAACTGCAGACTTTCAGCTTTAATTTGAGGGTATTTACATCCAAATCAGGTGAACAGTGTAGGAATTACAACAGTTTCTATATGTGCCTCCCACTTTTTAAGGGACCAAAAGTAATGGGACAAACTAACAATCATAAATCAAACTTTCACTTTTTAATACTTGGTTGCAAATCCTTTGCAGTCAATTACAGCCTGAAGTCTGGAACGCATAGACATCACCAGACGCTGGGTTTCATCCCTGGTGATGCTCTGCCAGGCCTCTACTGCAACTGTCTTCAGTTCCTGCTTGTTCTTGGGGCATTTTCCCTTCAGTTTTGTCTTCAGCAAGTGAAATGCATGTTCAATCGGATTCAGGTCAGGTGATTGACTTGGCCATTGCATAACATTCCACTTCTTTGCCTTACAAAAACTCTTTGGTTGCTTTCGCAGTATGCTTCGGGTCATTGTCCATCTGCACTGTGAAGGGCCGTCCAATGAGTTCTGAAGCATTTGGCTGAATATGAGCAGATAATATTGCCCAAAACACTTCAGAAATCATCCTGCTGCTTTTGTCAGCAGTCACATCATCAATAAATACAAGGGAACCAGTTCCATTGGCAGCCATACATGCCCACGCCATGACACTACCATCACCGTGCTTCACTGATGAGGTGGTATGTTTTGGATCATGAGCAGTTCCTTTCTTGAGTTGATCTTTGTCTCATCTGTCCATAGGGTGTTGTTCCAGAACTGTAAAGGCTTTTTAGATGTTGTTTGGCAAACTCTAATCTGGTCTTCCTGTTTTTGCTCCTTGTAAATGAGATAATGAGGGAATAACACACACCTGGCCATGGAACAGCTGAGCAGCCAATTGTCCCATTACTTTTGGTCCCTTAAAAAGTGGGAGGCACATATAGAAACTGTTGTAATTCCTACACCGTTCACCTGATTTGGATATAAATACCCTCAAATTAAAGCTGAAAGTCTTCAGTTAAAGCATATCTTGTTCGTTTCATTTCAAATCCATTGTGGTGGTGTATAGAGCCAAAGAGATGAGAATTGTGTCGATGTCCCAATATTTATGGACCTGACTGTATATGGGGTTGCGCGCGCGCAAGCACGTGTGTGTCCCTTGAACAAAGGAAAGGTAAAATTGTTAGAGTGTTAGCTGTGGAAAGAGAGACTACTTGCGTAGTTTTACTCTATATATGCGCGAAAGACAGCAAATCTATCCACGTACATATACAGCTAACAGAATTAATTCAACGGTAATACAAAGACAAACAGAAAAATACAGATTCACAATATCAGTTGAGAATAAGCTAACACTGGCTATGACTGCAAATGCTTGTTTAGTCTCACTGAGTCCATACGCATTGCTGGATCCTGGATTGCTGAAGACGTGCTGTCCTTGTAGAAGCGGCGATGGTAATGTGAACCGGTGTCCAGATGCGCAGAGCTGGGCTGTTACCGTGGGCTGCGCGTGGTCATCTGGTCTGTTCAGTTCTGGAAAAAATGTCCGCTGGTTCTTTTTCCGTGTGTAAACATTTGTTGCTGTTGTTCGTTGGTGAGCTGATGTAGCCGTCCTAGTACACCAGTTTCCACTCGCTATAGGCCACTAAGTTACCGTAAGGTTACTAGGTGTTTCCGTAGGCCTGGTAGTACGCTGTGCTGCATTCAGCCTCTGTCCGAGTCTCGGAGCGGATGAGGTGGAGAGAAGAGCATCGGAAGAGGTGTGAGAAGGAATTTCCTAAGAGCTGCCATGCTCCTATACGGGGAAAGTTTATTGCTCCCGCCATTACGGGATTGGCTGAACCGAGCTAGAAGTCATGTGGGGTGGACGTCGCGGAAATGTCCTGTGGGATTGTGGGTAATGTGGTCCCTACACTGTTCTACACCCTACAGCCCACACAGTGCTACAGGAGAGTCAGTAACTGTTCTACACCCTTCAGCCCACACAGTGTTACAGGAGCGCCCTGTCATTGTTCATTGATGTTGATAACGTACCCAAGGCTAAAACATATGATACTCTACCAGTAAGCACATTTATTCACTGAGCCAGTGCAATGGTCTTGGATGTATTTTATTCTACAATTAAATGTTTTTGGAGATTCTGTCAGTCATAATTTTAGATATACTTGTAATGCCATGCAAGTATGATAAAACCCCTAGGATATTTCATACATATTACATACATTTCAGTTATTTGGCAGCCGCTCATATCCAGAGTGACCTACAATAAAGTGCAAATCATAACCAGGGACAAGTGCACTGAAACCCCTGCAGTGAAATACGGTGAAGTGCTCGAGTGAACGCATAGATAAGAACTTGAACCCGTATAGAATAGTCAGATAAACTGACCAAGAAGTAGCAAAGCGGCAAAAGACCTTTTCAGTTTCTTCTTTCTGTGCTGAAAGTGAAATGGATATTGTGGGTATTCCTCCGAAGGCCGATTCTGAGGCAGCATTTTTATTTTATTTTATTTTATTTCAGGACGTTTTGTTTTTCTTCTTCTCTGTGAGATATTTTGTATATCCGGTAAAAGCCCACATAATCTATGCAATATTTCTGAGGTGTGATTATTCACATCTTTCGACATGCCCTGATGCGCCATTATGAATGCAATAATGCCTGGAGTCCCATGATGGGGCCTCTGTGTGTGGGTTTAGCATACTGCACTAATTGGGCTTAAATCTCAGTTATTGTCTGCCTGTAACTGAGGCTCGTATAATGGATAATGGTAGCAGCGAAAAGACGTCCCAACGTGTTACTTTGCCTGTGAACTGTGCATAAGAATGTTTCCTCAAAGATTTCGGCATTCATTAAATTCATCTGAATTTGTTCTTTGGAACGATTAAAATATACCTATGTAAGTACACAGAACTGGTTTCTATTTGGATTACTTACATTGACTCTGTTTCACTTCACTTTTATTTCAGTTTGCAATCTTTTGCCACATCTAAATTTCATCTTAGTTTTATTTTGTATTTTGTAATAATAACATTGTTGGGAACACGTGAAATGTATTATGTTGATTCGGTGACTGATGATGGTTGATCAGCATTTGTTATCTCATACAGTACACCGAAGAACCTTTTTTTAAGGACGAAAGTAAGACTAATTTAAATTTTGAGACTGAGGCCCGCTCTGACAGTAGTAGACTGTTCTCCCAAATGCCTCATAACTTAATCCTCCATGCTCCATCCTGATTTCTAATCAACAGAGCTCTTTCACTTTCTAATCACCACCGGCATTGTTCAGTCCCATCGGGGGTGCACACACCTGCAGCTATAATTTCTGAAGTGGTCTGTTCCTGATTCCTGAAATATTCACAGGTGAGGTACTTGCAGATGCATGAATTCATAGAAGTCTTGCCGCATTCTTATAAAGGATCTTTTATCATGTGTGAGGGGAAGTAAGAGCACTGTCCAGTCATGCAGCTCTCAAATTTAACAGTGGAACAAATAGAGATCTGGATAATCTGGTCAAGGAGATCCGGTATAATGCCTAATTTAACCCCTTACGTCTTGCCCCCTTACAAAATTACATACATAAAATGGTTTCTACTCTTCAACAATTCTGACTCCGGGCATAATCCTGGTCTCTTCTGAAAAGTAACCCTTTGGGGTTTGTTTTCCAAGTGACAAGAGCCAAATATTACTAAAACAAAGTCACAGGAGCTCAAACAAACAGTGAAAGTGGAAGCTTTTTTTCTTGCTGAAAATATTTTCTGTTTTTGAGTGGATACAGATTATTGTGGCAGCTACAACACTGGACAAATCCTTTCAAATTTGATGACAATTTCATCAGAAATTTGCATTCTGCATTGTTTTTTCTAAGCTTTTTTCAAAAAGGACATTTGGAGGCTCCAAAAGGACACATGGAACTAATTGATATTATTGGTCTTATGTGTAAAGTACTGCATTTTTCTTACTAGATCATACAACGCTTTCAAAAAAGGTGTCTCGCATCCCCCCGCCGGTCACGACCCCCTACCTCTCTGTCCCAAACTCCCTCTCACTGCTGCTATGCTCAGAGAGCAACAGGTCAAGAAGATCATACAATAAATAAATACAATAATCACAATAATAACATCTTGTATATACTAATATATTCATTGAGGTCCATTGGTTGAAGTTTTGTCAAATCCTCAACCCCCATCAATAAGTCAAACGCATTCCACAATTTCACATGCTATTTATTATTAAAAAACAGGTTGGTTCCTTATTTATAAACATACAAAATACAAATATTTTGAGAATGTACTTAGATGCTCACTGACATAAAATGGGGTCAGGTCACTGCAATGTCCTCTATTATCGAGGTGTTATGGACCCTTGCCGTATGTGGAGTTCCAAAACCTTCAGAAGCAAGGTCCCCCCACACTAGCAATGACGTCTTAAAATAGGTTATACAGTTTTCAAACAGTATATCTTGTTACCATTGTGATTTGAAAATGACACTGAAAAGGGGAATGAATACAAAGAAACCCTCACCGGCCTGGCCCTGATACCAAATAAGTTTTAACATGGTGAGATTTATCGTACAGTGAATATTAATTTTACAGTGTGCTGCTTGAGCACACGATTCATTATATATTTGCATCATAATTTTAACAATGACTAACAAGAAGCAGCATGTGATATGGAATAATACATGAATAAATGTGTCCCAAACAGATTGTTTTAGGTGATCTTTGAATTAAATGGACTTCACTGTACAAGGGTAGACTATCGCCAAGAAAATACAAATGACCAATTGATGCAATCATGAAATTGTTTTATAAATAAATTGGCACAACTTGCTCTATTTGCTGTCAAGGAAATGGCATGTTTTGAAAAACTAATTCAGTTTGTTTACCTGGACAGTCTTCTTAATTTCTCTGCTTACCTTTCCATCTCATCACCAGTCATGCAAACACGCTGCTTTAATGTAAGTATTAAGTAATCAGCTGTCAAAGGGACCTTTTTACCCAGGGTTGGTCTCCTATTCTGCCCGAGGCATCGTCTTTTTTCTGGTCCTAATTAACTGCCGTGTAATAACATATAATAAAACTCATAATAAAATGCAGTAATGCATGCAAAGTGTTGATTGCGGCAATTTGTAAATGCAAACAGGTTTCGGCTCGTCGGCACGTTTAATTACGGAACAGCGTTTGGCCTCGGACTTTAATATCCAGCCTCCGATATGCGAACCCGTCCAATTTATAAGTGGGACGTGCAACCCTGTAGCACAACCCTGACAGCTCTTCAGAGCATGTCGAATTCAAAGCTTTCTTTTTTCTTTCTTTCTTCTGTTCTTTTTATTCTCGTTTGTATAGCAGTCAGATGTCTGAGATGTATGGCCATTCTCCCGATGAAGGAAACTGGGAATTGCTTCGCTGTTAGGCCTGCTTCATCTTTTTCTTTCGCTGAAGCAAATTAGACCTCAGGTCTTGCATGTCTTGGTGTTACAGCTTTCCGTCTCTTGGCTTAATTTGCCATCAGGTTTTATTTGGTTGTTTTTTTTCTCCACTCTAAAATGTACGCATCGTCTCTCCATGCCGTGAAGCATGTTGTGAACATAATTGTGATGTTTTTGAAGTCTCCTGAGTGCGTGCCCTTAGTTTTGTTGCTGTTGTATTGGGGGCACTTTTAGACAGCGCACTGACTGTACTGTAAGTTGCAAGTGGTTAACCCAACCACACTAGTAAAACAACAGCCTGTAAAAACCTACCTTTTGTCTTTTGTTTCCCCTCCTCACAAGCCACTACAGGACTTTTCAATAACAATACCACCCCCCATATCATAAAACTGTGACAATTTAACCTTGTACTTTTGAAATTTTTTCCACGATGGTCTGTCAACTTGTGAAATGTGTCATGTGCTATAGGCCAATGCAGTCAACTTTTGTGTTTGTTTATAAACAGAGCCCTATTGCATATTTTTGTGCTCCTTATTTATTATTATTTATTTTGTGGAAAAGACGTACATACAGGACTGTCTCTTGGTAATGACTCTCAAACCACAGGATACACACTATTCTTTTTAGTGTAAGCACTTTTGCAGCAGCATTTTCTTCGGCAGAATATGAACGAACAAAAACTGAAGGTTGTTTCTTCCACAGTGGTCTCAGCTGTGGTTCCATGGAAAGGTTTTCACTTCCTGCTGCAACAGAAACTCAATGCTCAACCAATGCTCTGGTCCCCCGAACGCAGGCCTGCTGGTCTCCCTGCAGCACTGGACCCGTTTGGGCTGGGCTGGATCGGTGCTGGAGCTGTTGCACAAACTGGGGAGACCCAATCCAGAAACAGCCTGATTTAATTTCTGGTACTGGCACTATTGTCAGTGAGCTGGATGCTAGCAGACGCATTAAAAACGGTCACAGAATTTTGCCACAAGGACCTGCCAGTAAACAACAGAACAGAAGAAAACAGGCAGTGCGTGTGTCGCCTAATATTTGCTTTTATTTTTCGATTAAATCACGAAATACAAAAACAAAACACAAGCATCAGAAGAAGAAGAAAAAAAATCAGCTTCTCTAAATCTGTCGTGTGCATCCATCCCGAAAGCCAGTGGCGGAAGGCATTGCGATGTTGATGACACCATTTGGTTTGCCCTGGTTTGCTCGGGGCCGGCAGGAAAATGCGAATTGCAGTATGATGCGCCCGCCGGCTCGGAACTATGTGGGTCGAGCGTGGCTGGGCAGAAAGGGAAGATGAGAGACGCTGTGTGTTTACAGCATGAGAGACTCGTCCCGGGAGAGGAGAGCTGTTCTCATACCGGCTATGAAAGCACTCGGGCTGCCTTGATTTCTCTGTGGTGCCGTCGTGAGGTGGATTTCGAGAGAGCGCTCAGCTGCGACTCAATCACCCCCCCCCCCCGCCTCCCGCCTCCCGCCTCTTCTTTCAGAGTGGCCTTTGATTACCTGTGTGGGTGATCCAGGTGAACTGCAGGTGGTATAATAAAGACAAAGGCATTGTTTGCTTTTTCTTTCTGTCAGAGAGGCTTTGATTCCTGGATTTCATTGTGCTTTTTTCATATGAAAACAAACCATGAATATGCGTGAGTGCTTGGAGCAGAATCAACAAAACGCAGGGGGGGTTATTAATTATTGGTTTTCCTTACTGTCATAACCGTCCATCTTATGATAGCAATTCCATGACCCTGTTTTCTGCAAAAGTGAGCATTTCTACATTTTTATCACCATTATTAACCTTGAACAGTTTCTTTGCTCTGTGCAATTAGTCTTTGCGTATGGTATTATTATTATTATTATTATTATTATTATTATTATTATTAGTATAAACAAGCCAGGGAAATTTAGTCCAATCAAAAGTTCTAAGGTGCATGTTATCCATCTGATATAAATGTGTTCTGTGTCTCCAGTGCAGATATTCAACCATATCAGGGTGGGTGTTGGAGGAAAAAAAGGCTTGCTTTACTGGCACTGGTCATAAAGTCACATTTTAATCATGCATTTTAACATCTCCCACATGACGGCAGTTCTGAGCTGAAATTCCTACAGCTCCAAACATGAACTAGTTTGATTTCTGTGTTGCGTTTGTTCTCTCTCTTGCTAAGTACGAGGTGCTGAGGGCTCTTCTGGAATGTTCCTGAAGCTGTTATTCTAAGCCTAGTGAGAGAGAGACTTAAAGCCGATCCTGATAGAAAATGTCAGTGTTCCCGAGGAGCTGTAAGAGAAATTTTATAACGTGTTTTCTCCTCTTGCAAAGGAACTCAGCCCTGACAGACAGTGGAATGTGATAAAATAAATCCCCGGTTATTTTTATAAACGAGGGAAAACCCACTTATAGCATTACTTTTAATGAGGCATTTAACTGTTTTGGACAAGTGCTGCAAAAAGGACGGCGTAATAAAAATATATGGTTTTTGTCCATGCGTGTGCGTGCATAATTGTGTCATTAAACCGCTACCTGATTTGCTGTGATTAATAATGTTTGTGGAGGTGAGGTGGATTCGAAACAGAAGGTTTTTTCCTCAGAGATATACTGGCTGTATGAATTGAGAGCTTTGTGGTTGTGGTGGGATTGTGAAATGATTCATTTTGAGTTATTTGAGTATTCGCTCTTCTGCTCAAATTCAATAAATGCCTAATTGAGCAGGTGTAGTTGAGGGACTTCACTGCTATCCAAGTACTGATGTGTTTCATTAAGTGGGGATGTTCTGTGCAAGCAGTCTTTCCCATAAAGTACCGGTTTCTCTTGATGCAGAGGAGATTTCCTTAAAATAGTTGGATTTATATACAAAAGGTTTAAATGAGGAGCATATTTCTAGCAGTATGTCAATTTTTCTGTTCTGGAATTTAGATTTTGGAATATGTAATGTACAATCAATTATGATTACCTGAGATTATAGTTTACTTGTGCATTTACATGATAATGATTATGATATGATAATTGGGTTACAATGGTTAGTCAAATCTTACAAAGCACACAAGATGGATTGTGAGCCTGTCTTCACAGTGCTGCCCATGTTAGGCGATTGTCTTTCCTTCGTGTTTGACAACCAACAGCAGGCAACATTCAGTCCTACCATAATCCAGTGAATGTTTAAGTGCAATACAGTCCTGTAATTAATCCTTTACTAATGCCAATTCTTACAAATACTGCCTGTAAGACAATGTGCCCATAGGACACAGCTGGGGCTGAGTAACTGTTCAAGTTAAAGGGCAAAAGCTGTTCCTAAACCTGGGCTTACTCAGTCACAGTGCCCTGCAATCTTTAGCATCACGCTAAGCTAATCGTACTGATCAAGTCCAGCAGCCCACCCCAGCTCCAAGAGCCTTGGTAGTTGAAAGAAACCTGCTTGTTTATGGCCCATGGATGCACGTTTACAGTTCCTTACCTTTATGAATAGCTTCTGTATGCTGTGTTGTTTATTCTGTCCTCCCTGCTGAAACCTACCCCCCAGTGATGTCACATCGTCTACTCAAACTGATTGGTTAATATGACATACTTTTTGTCATCGTCCCCTTTTCTCATTCAGAAGTGAAAAAGTGTTTTCTCACGGTCCAAACACAAGATTATTTTCATTGGTGGTCCATGTACTTTCTCACATGTCCTGGGACCTTATTGTTTTTGTTTTGGAAGACTTAGCAGTAGTAGTTTTATTCATTTTGTACTCAAATAATATTTAGTTGGTAAATCCCAGGCTTAGAAAACTTGGTAGACTTGTTTGAACAGATTGGCGCTTGGTGGCACTATAGTGCATACGGTATATGAAATTACGATGTTTTTTCATTTACAAGCCCAGCCTTTGCTGCCTATTTAACTTCTGGGACATACAATCGGTCTCTCCAAATGACTCATTCTTATGAAACTGACAGAAGGTATGTTTGAATGGCAACTTTACAATTTTGGAACCAATTGGCCATTTGGTGTTGCTTTAACCATTTTCAGTGTTGAAACAATCAAAATTTGTTAATGACCACCAGATTAGATTTTCCACCATTCAGGATTTTTTGAAAAGGAGGTTGTTGAAAGGTGAAATGACAAGCCAATGAACTCACATGCTAATAGATCTGTATCTGTTTGACCTAAACTGATGAACATTTGGGAGATGCGTTCAAGCTTCCTACTTCCTACGGTGTTGGCCCAATCAGAACACATGCTGGTCCATGCTGATGGGATGGAAGTATAGCACTATATCCATTCCATCAGCAGGAAATGTGAGTAGCATAACTAGTGCTTGTGTCCTGGGAATTGCAGCTTTTTCATTTCGTTTTAAGAATTGCCTCAATTTACCGTTACTTTTAAAGTGGCTCTGCTATTGTACAATGTGGAGTAAACAATATGTCATGCAAACTGCGGTTTGGCAAAAGTGTGGATGTTTATTAAATGTTCAGGAAAGACCGCATGTACAACATAGTTGTTTGGCGCATGTATGGGTGAGCCATGCACAATCGCCCTAACCCTGTTGTCACACTCTTTTATGTAAGCAGCAAACACATGGCCTCATCATTCAGTCACAAATGCTTGCTTCAATTTGCATTGTGAGGGTTTCAAAGGACGTTTTATGTTGAAACTGGTTATGGCTTGTCAATGCACTAAGAAGTATTTGAATTTGTCAGACACAGTCTTTGCTCACAATAATATCAGATGTTGGAAGTGGGCACATTATGGCTGTTATTCGTCAGACAGAGCCTCTCGTTGTTTTGTCATCTTTTCCCCCCATTGTGCTGATTGAGAGCGCACTTGCACATATTGAAGAAGTGCCACAGCTGCTGACATGCGGTGTTTATAACTGCCTTACAATAAGCTGACGGTTTATAGATTTAGGCCGCACTGGGCTCATCTAAAGAAAAAAATGACATAAAACAGTCGAAAAAAGTATTTGTTTGTAACTAAAGCAAAACTCTTGCAGGTATGGAAGGATGCCAAATTCTGCAGTGTCTGTGGTTCATTTACTAAGTTCATCAGGGCTTAGTCTGTTTCAGGTTATAGTCGTACTCCCCTCCCTTTCATAGAGAAATGAACTGCAGTAAGAATATTTTGTGGGAAATTAAAATACTGTGGTTGCTGCATTGCTATGTAGTGCAACCAAATAACCTGAAACAAGCCGTTTACACAGTATCTCACCAGCCCATTAGCTGGTACTGCCGTCCTGTATTTACTGTAGCGAATATGATTAACCCATTTGCTACTAAACTACTGTAGTTGGAGTGCTGTGATTGGTTCAGGTTTCCAATAAGTTTTGGGAATATCTGAATGTTATCCTAGTCTCCAGCATGCCTGCAAATTAAATGAAATGTCCCAGAAATGTCTCCTTGTGGAAGATATTGTTTTAAATATCAGTTTCTGTTTTTAACAGTAGTTTAGTCAGGAAACTAGTTTGTCTCTTTAGTTAGCATATTGTCCACTGTAGTTAGCCCGATATGTATTTGGAGCAGAAATGATCTGTTCATATCCAGAGCCTGATTCATTTTCTCTAAGAAAGAGAGAAAACAGGGAACCAACATGTTCTCACTTCTGAGCTTTTCATTACTTAAACGCTTAAATGAAAGCACAAGTGCTTCTTTTTTGGTTTGTGCACCTTGGTCTCTTTAGGGTTTTTTTGTTTTTTTGGTTTTTATTATTAGTTTTTTAATTTGCAAAATTATTCAAACGAGGTGAAACACAAACACACTCTCTCACACTCACAAGCACAGACACTGACTCTCTCACACATGCGCATGCACACACACGCGCATGCGCACACATACACGCACACACACACATACATACATACATACATACACACACACACACACACACACACACACACACATACATACATACATACATACATACACACACACACCCACTCTCACACACACACACACACACTTGGACGCACCACACACACATACAGATGACAGCCTCCTATTTCTCAAAATCCATTACTTTAGCTTCCTGTTGCTGGTGGCATTTTCTGGCAGATGTTTGCTTTTGTCTATTTCAATCTACTAGGGCGAAAAAGTTGTGTGCGTGGTGCTTTGAAAACATAGCTAGACAAAAGGAGAATTTTGAAGCTAGCATACCAAACCAAGCACACAAACGGATCTGTGGGTGGCAAACAGACGTTTTTTTTTTTTTTACATGAATCGTTGCAGCCTTTCCATTTACCTCTTAGAAAGTCATCAGTGTTGTTCACAATCGGAGCCTCAGCTGGATATCACTGGGGAGGGGGTCCATTACTGTCTGAGGACCTGGATTTCTCATTATCCCATTATGTATTCTGTCACTTAATTGGGGGTGGTAATTATCTGACTCACCAATCTAAAGCATCCCATGTGAGGACATGCGGAGCCCAAAAATGAAGAGCTATTGATCAGCAGCTCTCCGGCCTGCCATGCAACAGCCCCCCCCCCCCCCCAGCAGCCCACCCCCCGCACCACCCTGCTCTCTCCTCCCTAAACGAGGCCGGCATTGATCCCTGGTAGCGCGTGAAAGGCTGTGGTGCGGATCGACTTGGCGGTGTGTGACTCGGGTCTGTTTAGGTTAGGCCGGTTCCATCGATCGCGACTTCGGCCCAGGGCCTGGGCGGTGGGTGTTCACACAGCCATGGATGTCCTTCCTCCTCCTCCTCTTCATCAGGCTGCCCGCAAACGCCCTCCGAATCGTGTCTGATGAGTAAATGTGGACGTACAGTCAAGCCTATATCCGGTGCCTTGGAGCAGTTTTTCGTACTACGTGCCACATTAAGAACCATCGATTTGCTTTTAAAGTGTGCAGTGGTTGGCTATTTATTTATTTAATGTGACTGGAATTTTTGATGAAGTACATGCTTTGCATGCTGGACCTTGCAGCCTAGACCTCTGTTGCCAAATCAAGAACACATCAACATTTACACGCCAACGAGGAGTTCTCAGATCGAAGGGTTCAATTAATACAGCTGTGCTACCAGGCGTTTTTTTTACAGTGTCCCGCTGCCTGCTCTCACTCTCAATCCTTTTCATATCTCAGATCCTCCCATAAACTCTCAGCATTGTAACCCTGTCTTCCCCACACCTGAATTATGCCATTCGGCGGGGAAGGGGGGGGGGGTGCCGGAGGGCCCTTGGGGAACGATACGGGATTGGTTCTGCCCCTTCGCCATGCGGCACTGTAAATGACAGACCAAAATGAAAAGGTTATTGGGGTGAAGGAGGCCAAGGAGATATTCCGCCGTTGCTAACGGCAACAATAGAGGCAGGAGCCGGGAGGCCGGAGCAGGCGTTTGATTTGGCCTGATTTACTGAGGCTCCGCGGGAGGATCGCTGCGCTAGGAGGGGCCCTGAGCGCCGGCTCCTCGTTCGGGCCCCCGCCCTGCTTCACCCAGGGCCCCGGGCCCCAGGAACGACGTGGAACCTCCACGTCGCATCCTCCGCACTGACACTGAAACGCGGGAAAACGAATCACTCGCAATTACCCAAACGAGCAGCTTGGCCCCATCGGAGAGCCTAAAGGTGATTGATTCCTGCTCGCCGCCAAACCTGCGGGCCTCTCGAAGGGTTCCGTCTAGCATATTGTCTTTTAATACAAATGTTCTGCTCTGCCGGCAGAAGAAGAATGGACCAGCTTGTCCTAATTACAGATAAAGCAAAAAAGAGGAAAGGTTATTGAGGGATTAGCTTGAAGTTAATTGGACGTTTGAATGCAATCAGCTTCTTAACTGTTTTAATGGAAGCGACTCAGCAAAGCATTAAAGGATGTCGTATGGATGTAAACAGTTTAGATTCTACTGTCAAATGCACCCTACTGTTGCCCGATGAGCAGGGTTTGATTTTGAGGCACCTGCTTGTGGTAAACCCCTGCGTTGCCTTCAATTACAAATGTGAGATTTATGGTCTCCCACAGTTTAGTCAATTGAAAATGGGACTCCAATCTCTGAGTGGTTACATTGGCTTTCAAAAGCAGTAGAAATAGATGAAATCCATTGTGATTTTCTCAGCTGATGACAAGTAGTTGGTTCTGTGGAGCGTTTTGTTCAAGTGGCACTCAATAGTTCTGCTACTTGGAAAAGCAAACTACTTGAACTACCATTCACTGTCTATGAAATAGTCTGGTGCTAGCAAATGGTGAAATTATGTAGCATGGTATTTTTGGTCAATTTAGCTACATTTTGGAGGAAATGAAATGTACAGACATTATACAAGTACTTTACAATTAGGACCCAATTTAATTTGCTAGTTTTTTTTACATGCGTTTTGAAGAGTTTGAATACACGAGTGAACAATTTTAGATTCTAGATGTTTAATATATATAGTCTCCTGCAAATGTTTCATGTGAGTGCTGGTTGAGGAATTTTCTTTAACTTTGTCCTTGGAAGAATTTCAAGAAGCGAATAGAATTTTCAGATCTCAACCCTTCTCCACCCACACCTTTTTCCCTAAGGAAGCAGAAAATCAGTCCACGCTTCAAAAACAAAGAGAGATACACTAAGGAATGAAATGGCAGCATGAAAGTGGCTTCAGGCTATGCCCGTCATATTGGTCGTCACACACGCGGTTGAGCGATGATGAGCCCTTATTTATCTGATTTGGCAGGTGGCCGCTCCCTTGACGATAGTCTGGATTAACCAGAGTCGTGCCCGCCTCCGTCATGGCCAGGGCTCAAATGGGTCTTAACCACACAGCGCTGATCCTGTGCGGATCCTGTGGTTTCTTAAAGCCTCTCAGTAGCTTCCCTGGTTCCTGGAGTACTGCAGGAGAAGAGGCCCGAACCCCGCCACATAAATCATGTCTTATGTCTTATGTCTTTTAAAAAAATCTCCTCGCTCTGAGAGAAAACCTGCCGGTGCCGGAGTTGTCCGGTAACGGAGGTCTCTGCTAACACACAAGGTCTCCGGGCCTCGACTGCCCAACGCAGTCTCCTCAGGACACTGCCCTCCTCTCAGTATTCTGTTTCATGTGAGAATACCACTTTGTTCAAAAGATGTTCCTCATAAAATTTGCATAATCTTTTTTTAGCTCTTTTTCATATTTAATGTTGGCTGCACTCCATTCTGTTTCCTACTGTAAAGATGTTCTCTCTTCGGCTCCTTATCTCTCCGGGAAAAAAGGCCAATTCGACTTTAGAAGTAAAATGGAATTAGTGGGTCCCCCCCCTACCCCCCCCCCCCCCCCCGGACCCCCCCGACCCCATAATTCCTTACAGCAAAAGATTACAATTACACCAAAATGAAGTGGTACGCATTGTTGACACATCAAGCTAATGCTGTTGTTATTAATATTATTATTATTATCATCATCTGGTTCTAGCACTATGTACATTAAACTTGATGAGGTGTAATTATGTGTGTGATCTCTCCTTCATGAGAAATTATCTTAAATAACTGGAGTGAACAGTTAACATGAAGCTGCAGTCTACAGTATGTCTTGAAATAGCTTGGAATGTTTCCGTGAGAACTGCATTCATAACTGTTCACTGAAAAAACATTCTTCCTATCACTACTCAAAGAGAGGTCAAGTTCCCGAAAGTATGTAGACAAAGCTGCATTAGTTTCTAGAAATTCCCACAGAACGAAAGGTCTTCATCACAACCTTCAAAGGGATACTTTACTTCCTGGAGGTTTTTTATTACAATTTTAATGTATATTTTTTAGTGGCCAGGCGGTTTTTGCGTGCAATGAAGGAGACTTGTCGAAGTAGACGACCTGCTGACTTTACAATCGCTAGTAAGTGGGCATTTACTGGTGTGTGGCTTAAAGCACAGAGATGTACTTCAAGTAGCTCCAAACCAGCTTATACAGCATGTCTGGGTCCTGCGAAAATGTACACTAAAACTGAAAATATATGCAGAAAACTCCCCCTTTAGCATTATTTTGGCAGATATTACTGGTCGCATTGGGTGCGAGCCATGTGTTTATTTATTCTTTCATTTATACATCTATCCACTTCTGGGTTTGACTGTCAAATGTTTCTGTGCAAGCTGTTGCTGAATTTGTATTTAATTCTTTATTTATTTTCTTGGAGACATATTACTGGCAATGGATCAAGTAATTTAATCCTGTTTTGCTCAAGTGAGGAAAAAATGGAAGGGGGTGAAATTGGTCGGAAGGAGAGAATTAAAAAATGTTTTTTTTAGCATTTCATATGTTTTAATACATTTTGTATTTTATTTGACAGATTGTTCACTTGTACAACTTGATGTGTTCACCAGTGCAATTCAGGTTACGTGATTTGCTTTTAAGGCTGCCGTGACCCACATTGGCATCTGAAACAATAACAAATATCAATAAAGTGTTGGTCACGACATGAATGTTGCCTTCAAAAGATATATTTTCCGAAAAGGGACTCTCATATCCTTCAGTGGCTTGATGTACAATGCAACCAAACACAGTATCATTTCAAATAATGTCATATTACAGTCAAACAAAAGCTGTTTAAGTTCTGTGCTTTCATCCAGGGTAAAAGAGGGTGATAACCTGCAGTGTTTGGTGCAGTATGTGGGCCCAGGGGTGTAGGGGGTGGATATAGCTGTTTGCTGACGCTCCTCTCATCTCCAGGGGCACCTCTAGGCACCTCTGTTTCTCCCCATCCGCCCTGCTGCACTGCACCTGCCCACAGAGCCAACAGCTGCTCAACAGAATCACACGCGTGTGCGCTCACATGCGCACATGCCGCAAATGTGCTAAACATTTTATACGCCTACGACAAACGCCCACACATGCATGTACACACACAGATGCACATGTAGTACATATGTATGCATGTAGTCCAGTAGGCAGATGCCTGGAGCTTGAACCAGGAGAAGGAGGGTCTGATTCGGCAGATGTATGTTGTAAAGCCCAGACGTGCTGAATTGCATTAGGCAGAAGTGTGGGCCGTGTAAGACAGTTGGCTGTCGAGAGTCGCGCTGAGATGCCTGGCGGTCTAGGCGGGGGTCACTGTGGTCTCATGGATGGAGATGTGAGGTCCAGCAGCTGGCAGAATTTGCCTGGGAAAAGCAGCAGCTCTCTTGGTGAAGTGGGTTGAGCTGTGTGTCATCAGCATAGCAATGTTAGGAGAAGTTGCAGGAAGTGATGACTGACCCAGGTGGTCTGGTGTAGAGGGAGAAGGGGAGAGGGCTCCGCACTGAACTCGAGGGAACTCCAGTTGAGAGGGTCCATGACAGACATCCCACCACACACACGCACATGCACATCACACGCACATCACACACACACCACACACACACCACACGCACATACACACACACACATACCCACAGGCACAGATGCACACGCACATGCGCACAGGCACAGGCACACGCACACACATATACATACACTCATTCCAAACACCCACATGTGTAAACTCACACACAAACTCCCACACACACACTCAAACACTCACTCACCTCCACCCTTCGAAGACATGCTCTGACAGCCATTCATTTGCAGTTATTTGAGGGACATTTCAAGGGTCCATGTAAAGAAATCTACATGGACGGAAGTTTGCACGCTGCCCTCAGTTAAGGTTGATATCAATCATGTTAATGATGCCGCGGACTAGTACTGTATACTGCTCTATCTAGTCCATGATATTATCCTAATCACATTCTGGGCTAGGATCTGAAGCTGTGTTTTACAGATAAGCAGACATCAAAGCAATCACACATAATGTCATTATGGTGCGGAGGTTTCGGATCCCTTTTGTAGAGGATTCTTTATTTATATGTTTGCACCGCACGCTCTGAGTGTTTTCGTACTGTTGTGCAAATGGGATTAAGAGGAGGCTATAAAACATGAAGTGTGTTTGACGTCCTACTTGATGGACATTAATTGTTATTGCAGAGACATGTTTTATCACTCAGGAGTTACCCCTTGCCAAATCAGTCCAATTTCATTGAGTAACACTGACAAGCTGAGAAAAGATGGTGATACATCTATTATTTTTGGAACGGTGAAATCTAATGTACAGCGCTGTATAGCTGTAGCTTAAACTGTTCAAAGTTTGGCTTTGGCTTCTGTTTTCACAGGCCTTTTCTGCAAAGTCGCTAGTGTGGGAATTGAGCTGCTACCCTTGGTAATACAAAATGAGGGTGTCCTGCTCCCAAGTGATCAAAAATGGCAAAGTGAATAGAAGCATTTAGCCGTCACACTGGTCACTTAGCTGGACAAAGCTGTCATCTCTGTCGGCCGAAGGCAAACGCAATTTTTCTTTTCCTTTTTTTGGCTTGAGGTGTACTCTCAATGTCACCCTTGAGTTTTCTCTTGATGCAGATGTGGAAGCTCACATTGAGATTTAAGATGCACGGCAACGAGTCTTAACTTTTCTCGGGTACATTTGGTGAGGTTTTTTTTCCTCACGAAACCATATCTGGTGATTCAGAACAGTCCTTTTCTTCCTTTGTTCCAGATGGGGAGAAAGTTTAGCATAAAGTTTTGCTTTTACTTTAAAAAATAAAATAAAAATACAACTGCACCTTACTGAAGTTCAACTGAGAAAATTAGCTTTCTGCTATCTGGGGAGCAAATCTTCTGAATGACACTGTAATGGTAGCAATTAGCGATACAGACAGGCTAAAAAGCTCTGTACTACGTGCCCTGCAAGGAGCTCTAACCTGCGTGTTCCTCTCTAATGTGCATGCCAAACGTTCAGTCGCTCCTGAATTCCAGGTGTATTAAACATTGGCAGTGTGCATTGTAACAACCGCTCATCCGAAGACATCTCTACATTTCATACAGATGATTCTCCAGCCATTGTCATAGTGCTTTGCAATGGCTTAACCACCCTGCTTATAATTACCAGGTCTTTGTTAAAAGGCACAGCCTGTGATAAGGCTGAGTGCAGTGCAGCTGAAGAGTTATTGAACGCAGGTGAATTGTGATACGTTATCAGGTCGGATTTTGATGTTCTTTCCGTACAGTAAGCAGCTCATGGAGTCTGTTTTAATTCAACTCCAGGCGTGCAGTTTCATACTGAAAACATCAGTTTTGATTCCCTGAAGTGCCCATCCCTCGCTCAGGAAATGACTTACTGTTGCCAAAGCAAAGCGAAAACTGTCCGCTGGACAGGCTGTGTATCGGCAACCTGCAGAGTAGTCGTGTTTGAGAGAGAGAGAGAGAGGGAAGAAGAACAAACTTTCAGAGTTTATTTTAATTTAGTCTGTTTACCGAGCAATAGCTCAAATACAGCTTGTTTAATTTATTTATTTTTGAACATCAAGCATGTGGCCAACACTGGGGTAGTCTGACAAATGTATGGATGGTAATGGTCACATTTTCTTGTCACGTTTGATGTTGTATGGTTCACAATAGAATTGTGTCATCGTTATCCAGAATTCTGTATATGAAACATTCATAATCAGAGAATGGGGAAATAAGCTGTGCGTTCTCTGGTGTTTCTGTGTTGTAAAATACTGGAATGTCTGCCCTATGATTGTTGCAGGTTTTTTGATCCTAGCAGGCACACTAGTTAGTCATGTCTTCCTTAAAGATCTAATTTAGTAATACCGAGGAATATATCAAATGATGAGGTAAATTCCATTGAACCAGGTTATGATTTTGTCATCATTTTCTCAGCCCGACACATACGTAATGGTTTTGGATTTTACTTTGCATAGCTGTTGCTAGCCTTGATGTGCTAACTTAAGGATACGTGGGCTCCTGGCATGGGCTGAAGGCTCTAACGCCCCAACACGCGTGTAGGCTGTATGTGCGCATTAGTGGGAGTGCTTATCTTGCATCTCAGCCGCCAGGCCTGCTGTGCACTCATCTGTGTATAAAGAGACTGTTCTCCCCTCCACACTTGCTAGATTTCATTCTGCAGTTATTTACTTTTTATCTGTCTGTCATCTTTTCACTAAGTCCCAATAGTCATCTTGTAATATGTATATATTTTATATGGTATATGTCCTTATTTTTTCCTGTTTCATACAAGAATTACAGTTTCAGGGGTGCTTGTATGCCATTTGGGGATTTGTTTCCCTCCACGTCGCATATTTGTTTTGAAAATTATGTTCCTCTTAGTTTTCCTTTATTTATTTATTTTGTTTTGTAGAAACTTAATTGATACCTACAAATCAGAACGGCACAATCTCCGTTTTAACCAGATGCTTGCAGGTCTCTGACTCGGTTTTCCTCCCACTGGTGTAATGGAGAAGTAGTTATTAGCTGATTTTGTGTATTTAATGGTCCAGAACCCCCCGCCACCCCCACCCCCCTTTGATTACAATGCACTTCCAGGCAAGTGATGGAGGACAATAACCAGAGATATTCCACAACATCATTGTCTCCCCACTCCCCCTCTCTCCCTATATTTTAATATTTTAACAGCTGCCTTAACATTACCCATGTAGTTTGCCCTTATTAAATGCATTCTTTAAGGTTTTTTTTGTGATATAGTTGCTTGGGCGTGTCACACGGGAAAATCTGATGTTATTGCACTTTAACAATGATGGATCTCCTCAGGCAGCAGCTTCGCATTAAGGGGAAAGAGAGCAGAAAAGCCTGCTGTTCGCCAACCCAGGAGTTACAACCACCTTTTCCACCTCAAGGTCCCCTAAAGAACATCCCGTGACTGAGGAGACAACGGTTCAACTTTGCATTTGTTCTCTGTGATGCATGCACATGGCGGTCGTCTGAATTATGATATCATTAACCTCAAAATGGGTGCAGTCACCATATGCCTTATCTCAACCAAATGCAGTCTTTTCATTGGCCAGCGTGTTTGTGACTCATAGTTGCTGATGTAAGAAACAAAATGTTTATCATTGGGCTTGCTGTGACCTATCTTCTCCGATCTTCACAAAGGGTATAGGCCACGTTTGGGCGTCTCTAATGAGTAATATGAGGCAGTGAGCATCGTTATCATCATAGCTGTGTAGAACCTTTCCTTGAACACTCAATATGGTGGTGATGCAATGTAATGGAGTGTAACTTTGAAAATAAGTATCACATCCACCCAGCCACTGCAATAATATTATTCATACCGCCCAATCCCATCCGGAATTTTACACACCCAGTTCCAGGAGGTGGTGCAAGGCTTTTGGAGAATATGGGTGAACCAAAGCTAAAACAATGCAAAAAAAGACAAGTTATTTGGATTGTACTGGAATCGAGAGCTAATGCAGGCAAGCTCTTTGCTCAGACAGTAACATAAACCTTTACAATGACCATATATTTTTCTGTGGATATTTAATTTATGTGAAACAATTGAGAGTAATTGAATTGCTTTCATGTAATTGCTTTAATCAAATTTTGTTTATAAAAGTTGTATAAGATTATGTTACATGGCCATTTTATTTCATTCCCTATAATTATGTTTTTTAGTCATTATTCAAGATCTCTTTGCATCTTGTTGATTGCATATTCTTTCATCTATTTAAATGTAAATAGCATTTAAATGTAAACATTGTGTAATGTACTTGTGTAATTTGTGTAATCTGAAGTAATTTTCAGTGAATGTACATGACTAGGACCCGGAAGGTTTGTGGTTCAAAATCTGGAGTAGTCACGATAGCTTTTGGGCCCTTGAACAGGGCCCTTAAGCCTACAATGCCCAGGGGGGATTGTCCCCTGCTTAGTCTCATCAAATGTAAGTCACCATTGATTGATTGATTGATTATTTATTTATTTATTTATTTATTTGAACAGGTGAAAATTTTAAAACCAACATTTACTTCTGAGATCTATGCATTTCCTAATCTCCTTTAATGTACTTTCAAATATTTCTAAGTTAGGGCCAGTGTTATATCTCACAATGAAATACAGTGTTTTATTTATATTTGACCTACAACATGATAAGAATGAACTAAAATTTTCTTAAAGATATTCGGGAACTACCAATGCTATCAGGTTGAGGTCCAGGTAAGGTATGCTTGCAGAGACACAAAACATTTACCTATGATAAGGCATGGTATTTCTAAAAACAAACAAACAAAAGAAAAACAAGCACGCACCCCAAACATTAATCATCTGTTGATGTCTGCTGAACACTTTGGAGATAAAATGCAAATTCTTGCCTCTTCAGTGTCAAAATGCAAAGGGAAACAACCAACAAAAGTGAAACAAAATACTTTTCCTCTCCAAAAGTAACTTGATTTAAAACATGACAGAAAATAAACAGAAAACAAGAGGACTCACTTGGACGACATCCAAGAGCTTCTAAATTCAGAAATTGAATGTAATGCCAAAACTGGAGACAGGTTAATCATGCAGCTCTCTTGTACTTACTAGCTTATCTTGCTATGACAGTGAACAGGTGCAGAGCAGGACTTGTTCAAAATTAATAACTGAGAAAAATTAAGCCCTTAGTGCTCTGCTCTTATGAAAAAAAAAAATATATATATATATAAAAGAAATGTGTTAACAAGTTGTAAATTCCATTTCTGTTCACAGGATGCACACTCTTTTTCGCTCCTGCTGGGCATCCACGAACCTCGTACGCATGTGCCTGTAGATGCTTCTCCAACGAGCAGTTCACTGCTCAGAGGTGGGGAGGGCTTATTGGCTGTCTAGGCTATGGTCTCAGTGGAAGGAATTATTAGTTCTCCGGGCCATGGTCTCACTGGTAGAAATGTGGGTCATTGTCTGATCTGTCCTCACACATTTTGTTGATGTGGGATCTTCCTTCTTGAGGTTTAGAGAGGGTTGCCACTTTGTTTTTATTTTTATTTTTTTCTCTCATATTCAAAATGTATCGCTACTTGCCAAAAATTTTGGAAATAACGAACTGCTGTCTGCTATAACACGCGTCTGGAAAAGGCTTGCTCTGTCTTTGTACATTTGCTTCATGTGGAATATTAGGGGCATGCTAGGAGCAGTCTTGTCAAGGATCGGTCTGTGTTAACATTTAGGCCTGTTCTTCTTGCCTTTTCTTTACACATTTTCTCATATTCAAAATACATAACTAAATTCTCTCTGCCATCCCCTGGGGTACTATGCGAGCCAGCAGCCAACTTCTTCCAGGACCAGTCTGACCATGTTCACATTTAGATTGGCCTGTGTTTTTTTTTCTTCTTTGTATTTTCTCTCATACTCAGAATCCATCTCTCCTTAAAGAAATAGTGGTTTGTTATGCATTTGGAAATAATGAAGAACTGTCCTGCATAACACGCGTATGGAAATTTTAAATCCGTGAACTAGCTGTTTCGAAGCCAACAGAGGACAGCTGTTGCCTCTCCAGCTCTCAAAGAAAATATCCATAAAAAATTCTGAGAAAGTGTATTTGTGAGACATTTTTGCTGTTGGCATTTTTTTGTTATGCACATTGGCACAAGTGTTGCATTGAATTGGGTTTCAAGGGGTTTATGAAGTGTTTGCTTTTAGAAATCTTTTTTTTTTTTTTTTTTTTTTAAGAAAGTTTGCTGGCTGCTTATCTCACCGTGTGCAACCTTTCTTCTTTTAAAGTAGTTTTACCACCCTCTCCGCCTATCCCATAGTGCAGCGAAGTTCGTCTGAGGTGCAAAGACTGCTTCTTCAAATTGGTTTGGCCATCATGTTCCATTTGCACGCATTGCTGGCTGATCTTCAGTCTCTCTGCTACGGCTCACAATGTCAGATTTTTCCAATAAGGTGAAGCAATCTCCAGCCCTCGTTTACCGAGGCATTCTCCCCCCCTGGGCTGTGTTCTGGATGAGACCCCTCGGCCTTATTCTCATCGTCTCCTCTCTGGGTAATGTTATTTTTCGGGAGGGAGGGAAAGGTGACTCGCGGGAAGAAATGACTGTGAGTTTGTCTCAGTCAGTGAGAGATCCAATAAGCTAGCATAGGGCACTGAAAAAACAGCTGTATTCACTGTACTTCAGACCTCCCGAGTTTCCACTGATTTCGCACAGAAGATTGTGCAGACCCCCTGACCTCTTGGAGCATGGCCATATAAAATGGAGTATAAAGGCCAGTTTAAAGGTAGACCATGTGTAATAGGCCAATAGATATTAGGGATGGGCATTTTCAGTATTTTCATGTTTTGGTCGACTGTCTGATTAAAAATCTATTTTTGGAACTTAATAGGCTGTACAATCATGCTGCACTAGGCTGGACCACAGCCAAAACAAAAAAGTCAGTATGAGCACATTCATTAGATATATTACTGCACAACAGGGGCATTATTTCAGGAAAAAAGTTGGGCAAAAATGATCTGATTCTAATCAGATCTAAGATGAGCAAGTAAGGTTACAGACACCAGGAAGGTTGGATTTTATCTTCCCAACTTTATAATGCAGGATTACATTTTTAAGTGGCTAAGACGTTGGCCATTTTTGTCCATTTTGTTTAACCGGTTCATGGATAAACCAGCCCATCCCGAATAGATATCTCAACATTGTCAGAAATATTCCATTGTCGATTGACTTTATTGAAAATTGAAGCTGTCTCTCATAAAATGTATAAACACATAACCCATAAGAATGCATCGCCAAAGTGCAGTCATTAATTGCATCATTATTTGTAGTCAACCCAGTTGGCAGCATACAAGCATGGACACATTATCATTGTCTTCATCAAGCTCTGCACAAATCTTCCATTTTATCTAATTTAAGGTTAAGCTAGTTGAGGCCAGTTTACAGTTATTACACTTCGCTAAAGAGTATTGCAGGAGATGAGAACATTCTACAATAATAATGTAATGACAACTGAGCCAGCGATGAGGTTAAAGTTCAACACAATTTAATGCTCACTGATGGGCGCAATGATGATTGCGATGACATCAAATCGTTGTCTGTGTAGTATAAACTTAAAAATCATTGTGACTGACTGTCATACATCATACATCTCCAAACAATAAACTGGCCTTAAGTGATGTGTATCCACAGCCAGTCTGGGGTTTTTAAAGCTATTCTCTCTATCTTTCCTAACTCTGCAAGCCATCACATGCAGAACAAGGTTCTTTTTCCACTCTGATTTTGATCATTGGTACCTGTATGTAGATATTGTGCAGATTCACAGATCTTCATATGACCTGGACCCTGTTTAGCCCTTCCTTATGTCATGAAGATCAGTGAAACTGAAGCATCGCCTACATGTGTGAACCATCTCCACCCCTGAAAGGTCACACAGCAGTCTATACATTTCAGGCCCTCTGATATTCTGGATTAGGCCATAAATTCCCCAGTCTGGTAGTGGTAGTTCCTTATTCTGTGGATCAGAGATTTCCCTGAGGCACTTGGAAAAATTCCTTAATGAGAAACATCTCACCAGGCCCAAATGCAGTTGCCTCTTACTAATTAAAAGTGTTTTTGACCCTCTGTTGAACCAGCACTCAAAACAGCTCAAACCTGTTCCTTCTCTCTGTACTAACAGGAAGCTATATCTCTGCTTAGATTAGTACAGGATCGTTGTGTTTGCTTTAATAATATTATCCGATATTATAAGTCAGTTGCAGTGGAATGTTATTTTGGAGCCCCTTGTAAGCCTGAAGCCTAGCTTGTATTTATTTGACTGGAATTCAATCGTGGTACAGACCCTCAGCGTGTTTTCACAGTGTGGACTTAAGTCCGTACCCTTCTCTGTTTTACGTAAGCACATGAAGGCAGAGTACTTGAGTGCCCTATCCACCTTTTGCCATGTAGGTGCCTGATGCCCCCAAGTTAAGTTAAAAAATATTTTAAGATTTATTAACTAATATTCAAATGTGTTATTTGCAGTGCAGTCTTCAAATGCTCCGTACATGTCTATTTCTTTCTTTTTTTTCATATACAGATAATCTTTTTTTTCTTTTCTCCCCCTGACACGGCCATGATTTGCTCCCAGCCATGGGCTGTATCACTGTGTGAGAGCTTTTGCTGAAGGTAGGACCCAGGAGATGGCTTCTCATAGTTGCGTGTTATATATGTGTTATATCTCATACATCTTCATATATCTTGAGAAAATTGCCTGTATGGCGATGATTGCGAACCCCCTATCAATACCAGTGAGGATTACCGCGGCAGGAACCTATGCAATATATCCCATCATCACAGTGGCCTTCTGAAGCCCTTACTGTTTGTGTTCTCTTCATCCTTAACTCCGTCTCTGACCCAACTTCCGACCTTTCGGGAAGAAAGAAAACATTCCCAAAATTTTGAGCTATAGCTCTTCGTGATGAGAAATTTTCTTTTCTTTCTTTCATCAAAAATGAAATGCCATTACAAACAGAAAATACATCCCTGTGGCTTCAGTGAAATCTTCTCCTATAGTACTAAAGCTGCCTGAAATTCTGCTGCTTAATTCTGAGAGAGTTCATCACATTTTAAAGGAACATCGGGTTAGGCAATAAATTTGTCATGGCAAATTTTTACACTCTGGTCCACTTGAGAATATGCACTCTAATTTGTTTAATATTGGGTTTTTTTTCGTTTATTATTGCAGCTATTTAAAAACATAATAATTATAATGTTTAATGTGCGTACTGACATTCGTGTGAGTGTGATGGAGTATGTGTCAGGCGAATTGTTACTGTGCCTTCTAACTCAGCCACAATAACAGTCAGCTTCTGTGTGTGCGTGTGTGCTTGCATGTGTGTGTGCGCATGTGTGTGTGTGTGTGTGTGGAGGGGGGGGGAGCCAGTGGGTCGTGGATATTCAAATGAAATGCTGTTCTCCGCCCCTTTGCCCACGCTCACTCTTGAGGTAAGGTTTTCTGGACGTGGGCCCAGAAATCTCTCCTGAGGGGTGAGAGTAAGAGCGAGAGAGAGGCTCTGGAGGAGGCACTTAGGGGTCATTACTCCTGATGAGTCTGATATCTGACTAATGTTCCTGTGGATTGTCCCTGCCCCCTATTATCCATCTCTTTCCTAGAGACAGGTCATGCTGTTGACGGGCTCGTGGTTCAGTCCGTGTTCTGTTGTGCTGGGTGTTTTTTCTCTCCCCCTATTTCATATCATGGCAATCCGCTGGGTATGCCAGCGAGCTGCTGAGCTCCTCCAAAGCATGTGATGACAAACAGCGTTCCTTACCAAGCCGCAGTTTGCAAACGACAGTTGTACAGACTGTTGTCAGAGGACGACACATCACGTGAAAAGGCTGAACCTGATTGGCCAGTAAGGGTTGCTGGTGCATGATGAGATTCTGCCATCCTGGTTAAATGATGCGAGAGCCAATGCCCTGTCTGCCTGCTGGCCACATAAGCACTTCATGGTCCAGAGTCCATAGCAGTCTGTGGGGCCCATCTATGCACTAGAACAGTGCCTTTACGTGATGAGGCATTGGCAGCCCAGCTGTTGATAGGGTTGTGGTTCTGTTCACTGCCTGTTGTGCTGTTGTCAGTCCTACTCTGTCTAGTCTTTGTTGTGTTTGTTGTCTGTTGTGCTGTTGTCATGGTTTTAGGGCTGTTCGTTATTTGTTGTGTTGGTGACGGGTTTGTGCCTCATTTGCTGTTCGCCTCTTGGTTCGACCGACATGAGCTGTTCCACAGCTGTAGCTCTGTTTGCGGGAAACTGTGATGCAATAATTAATTTATTAAAATGTGACCAGCGCCATTTGCAGAAGCATACACACAAACACACACATCAGCACAAACGCATTTGTCTGCACATGTATCTACACATGCACACAGCCCCCTACATGCACACGCACGCACACACCCCTACACACAGCCAATCGCGTACACGCACACGCACACGCACGCACACACACACACACACACACACACAGCCCCCCCACACACACACACACACACACAAACCCCCCCCACACCATTCACACAGCCCCCCGCACACACACACACACACGCACACACACACACCTGTACACACACCTGTACACACGCACACACACACACACACACAGCCCCCCCCACACACACACACACACGCACGCGCATCTACACACAGCCCCCCCCCCACACACACACACACACACACACACACACACACACACACACACACACACACACACTACTCAGTGGAGCTTCACTCCTGCCAGCTCCTGTGGTGGGGAAATGGGTCTCCAGTGAGAGAGGGGCTCAGAGAGCTGTTCTGACAATGTGTGCCGTCCGATAGATTATCCCTGCTGCTCTCTCCACAAAGGCCGGGCCGCAGAGGGCTGCCCCCAGACTACGCTCAGGGCTGGCTAATGGATCACAGAGTTAATCAACCAGCGGGAACAGCACTGCAGTGGATAGAAGTAATGACCCATTAGGGCCCAGGCCCGGAGCAGATTACCGGGAGCACACACCATTACTGGAACCTGGAAGAGTGCTTATTACCCCCTGCACAGGTGAAGTCAGAGAATTCCTTTGTAAACTAGTTTTGCCAGTTTCTCTCTTTGAAGCCTTGGCTTTTTTTCCCCCGACATCATTTTTCTTTCCATCAATGGACAGTGGCTTCAGAAAGTTTTCCAAACCCCTTCACTTTTTGCACTCTTTATTGTGTTTTAGATTTAATTTTAAATGGATAAAATTGCCATTTTTGCCCATCAATTAGCTACAACACAAAATTTGCCAAAAGTGAGGGGGTCCGAATACTTTCTGAAGCCACTGTATATAATGCCATTTGATTGATTGTTTCAATGATTGATTGATGCCTCTTAGCCTCATCTTAACTGAAAAACAATGAACACTGATGGTTTCTGAAGGCAGTCTTCTGTGCCTCCACCCACATTGTGGGCTGTCTGTATCCGTTTGACAGGGGTTTATGTGAACCTGGTTTCTTGCGAGGCTCCGTTTGATATGGATCGTTCTGAGCTCACAAAAGCTCTTTGAGATAATGTGTACCTCTAATACAAAGTGGCTTAAGTTGTCAAACGCTTGCGAAAGAGTAACGGCTAAAGACGCGGAGGATTGTTTCCGGAGCGTTGGCTGCTTGCTGCATCTGTAGTAACTCGACGGCAAAGGTTGACACGCTATTATATACACAGCGCAACATAAGACAGGCTACCTAACTGCTGTGAACTGCAGATATGCTTGAAGTACTGTATAGTCCGCAGCAGGGAAACTCTTTCTTTGTGTAAGTGTATCATGATCCCACATCTGCTCAACAGAATTTTGTCCCCACAAAATCACCACGGAGCATGCGAGAGTGTTCTGGAAACAAGACGCATGTGTTTTTAGCATCGTTTACAAATGGCTTTCTGCTCAGTCTGCCGCACGTGTTCATGCATATGACACTTAGGCTGCGAAATATGCAAGTTGATTAATGCAGATGATAATCTGATGAGACGACTTGTATAACCTGCTTGAATCGTGATTGTGCATCTTAAGAGCAGGTGTAACTTTTTGCCTCGCTGAAAGTGGTCAAACTGTTGCCATGGTAATTTCAGGGCACGACAAGATGTACTTGTGACCAGATATTATATTCCAGAATCCCTTTGTTCGGTGTCACACAATAATTAATTGCTGTTATGCCTCGCAGTTTTACTTAGTTATTGCTTTGTACATTTTTTGGTTGTTTTCACTGTATGACCATCTTTTAAAAAACGTGTTGTATACAAATCAATTTAATGTGGTTTTGTGCCCTGATATTCATTATAGTTCCTGCGTTGCATTCAGAACCGAACCGCAGTGCATGGGCCTTCGCAGAAAGCCAGTTCACCTCCACCTCAGGTGACCTGCGTAGACAATTCTGGTACAAAATGACCAGGTGTTCAGTACCAAGATGAGCGCCACACGCTGGTGTTAATGAAAATAATAATAGACCTTTATTTTTCCTGGAGGGTCAATTGAGAACAAATTCTCATTTGCAATGATGTCCTGCGTAGTCCCTAAGCTACGTATCTTTTGGACTGATAGTACAATCTCGTTGGCCAAGATTGCTCAGTTGCGTGCGTAGCATCGCTAAGAGCAGAGGGATCCTTGGGTCAGGATGAAAGCTGCTGTATGAATAATGGCAATAAGAGAGTGCAATCTCTCTGCACTCACTCTCGCAAACACGGATCTCTCATCAAGGGCTTAAGAAGCAAGGACGGGTTTTGAAAGGCGTAGAGATGCTTGAAAGCAGGCGGTTATTGTTTCAAATGGATTCGGTTTTGGAGCATATTCTCACTTCAAAGAGAGCCGGGCTTTTTCCGTTTCTCTCTTCCTCCGCCCCCCTTGTCCTCTGCTCGTCTCAAACAATATGCCGCGGAGGAAGCCCGAGACCCGCCAAAATCTTCTCCGGCGAAATCTACAGAAGGTAAAACCTGCTGAGTGACTGAAGCAGTTTATGAGAGTGACCCTATTGCCAGTGACCCCTTAAAGATTAGCCTGGTGAAATGAAAAACTTATGGGCTTCTCTTTTTTTTTCTTTTTTTGAGGGGGGAACCAGGGGCCTTCTGGAATCATGGCAAAAGAAAGCTTGTGTAGATAAAAAATGGCAATTGTTTCTGTTTAACAGGCCTGCACTTGTTGTTGGAGGCAATGTGAAAGGTGGCCCCATGACTGAGTGGTCCTGTCCGTGTCACTGTGTTCTGTGCTCTGGGAGTGCATCTTTTCATCCGGCCTGTCTGCCCTTCCTCGTCCTCATCATCGTTTAGCCGAGGGACGTACCAGGAACCCACAACCCCCCCCACCCCCTCACCCCCCCCCCCTCAAACAACAGGACAGGGATCGCCCCAGTGCCCCCCAAAATGTCCTGTCTTAGCATGTAATGGTAACTGATGCTTATTCAGGCAATTCCTCATTTATGTTAGATGCACCACAGGGGCTAGCTTATGTGTGTACCAGTGGGCCTCAGTATGCTTACACACAAACACACACACACACACACACACACCTACAAACCTGTTTGATGTGCGTCTCCTGTGTTTGTAGTCGTGCTTCACCTGTGCACTTGAGTTGACCCTCACCATTACGCAGCCTTCATCTCTTACCTAAACCTCCGTGGAGTCCACTCCTGATCAATAAAGCCTGCTCAGGGCATGTTTTCCCGTTGAATATTCATCCATTCATCCACACACATTCATCAAATATTCATCCAGTCCACCAACCACTTTCATTTCATAGAAAGCATGTTTCCAACGCATGCTGTTTCATATCATGGTTGTCAAAGTGCATATCAGGCATCACCTTCATTCTTCATTGTACTGGTATATTTGCATTGCCTGTATGCTACTGTAGCTATCTGGCACGGATTACATTTATTTTCATTTTTAATGCATTCGCAACGAATTGAACGTATCTATTCAAGCTGCTTGTGCTAAGGCTTGTTGAAGAACGCAATTATTTTCTTTGTCCTGGAAATCAAACCGACAACCTTGCAAGCCATAGCAAATAGCCATTCATAGCATCTGGCCATTCATGTTTCTAGGTTAATTGTTTAGATACAAAGCCACTGTTATTTCATGCTGCACACAAGTGAAATACAGTATAACAAGTAAAAAAAAGTATTTGACTGTTCATATCACCGGCATACACAGCTACAGTAAAGGTCCTGCATGTACTTTAAACTTGCCTCATTTGCCTCCACAATAACTATTCTTCTGGACATTACATTATTACATTACATTACGTGGCATTTAGCAGACGCTCTTATCCAG
Organism: Conger conger; assembly: GCF_963514075.1. Classification (NCBI taxonomy): domain Eukaryota; kingdom Metazoa; phylum Chordata; class Actinopteri; order Anguilliformes; family Congridae; genus Conger; species Conger conger. Next base: position 27,880,647 of record NC_083776.1, on the reverse strand, counting down.
AGCGACGTACAACAAAGTGCAAATCAATCACAAGAACAAGTGCAAAAGTAGACCTGAGAGCACAGTACAGTTCCGAGTCCTAGTGTAAACATACAGAAATTCAGAACCCTTGAAGAGTACAATCAACATTCAAACTAGCATACCACTGTTGGCAGCTAGAATGGACAGGTCTTATGGGTCTTACACTGGCAATACATTAGATTGTGTCAGCATTCAGTGTGCACATTGAAAAAGAGCACTACTGAAGTCTGTGTGCATTCAGTCTTCTTACTTCATTGGTTACAGGGGACGGATTCTACAGTACAAGCAACAATCACGATTAAAAATAAAATTGAGTTATAACAAGATGGATAACATATTGAGAGTAAAAATCTGCATAATAGGAGCTTTTGTTCAGAAGCTAATCAGGACTGGCCTTTAACACGATGTTGCACTGTCTCCTCTTAAAACTGTTGATCTAAATATCTCACCTTTTACCTTATGCTATGTCACCAGTCACATTAACACTTTACCTGCTGTTGTCTCACCCACCACATTAACACTTTACCTGCTGTTCTATCACCCACCACATTAACACTTTACCTGCTGTTGTCTCACCCACCACATTAACACTTTACCTGCTGTTGTATCACCCATCACATTAGCACTTTACCTGCTGTTGTATCACCCAACACATTAACACTTTAGCTGCTGTTGTATCACCCAACACATTAACACTTTAGCTGCTGTTGTATCACCCAACACATTAACACTTTACCTGCTGTTGTCTCACCCACCACATTAACATTTTTCCTGCTGTTGTCTCACCCACCACATTAACACTTTACCTGCTGTTGTATCACCCAACACATTAACACTTTACCTGCTGTTGTATCACCCAACACATTAACACTTTAGCTGCTGTTGTCTCACCCACCACATTAACATTTTTCCTGCTGTTGTCTCAACACATATGTGGATTGTTTAATAAAATAGTGTCTGGATTAAATAATCTTCTGAAAACCTATATTGTACAATATGTTAAATAATCTCAAAAAAGGTTCTGCCATACACACAGTTGTCAGCAACTGCATTACCAGGGAAATGGCAACACAGTGCCCCCTCTGGTTAATTTTTATTGAAATTGTGTTATCTACATACAGAATAAAGGTTTTTTTATGCAAATGAGACTCAATGCAGGACATTATTGATGAGCCTGGAGCTCCTCAAACCTGGAGGTACTGGCACAGTATTTTGCCACATGATTTTGGAATCATCATATATCCATGATTCATAAAAATACACTGGACAAAAATGCTACATATTAGCTCTCTGAATTATTTTAAAGTCAACTAGACCTGGGTGTTTCTCTGTTTCAGGGTTGTTTATATTATCGCTAGCTCAGGGCGGTATCACACCATTGCACCCAACTGAGGTGATTTTAATCGAGCTTTAAAAAGACGCAGCGCATTCCATTCTCACAGCTGGATAATGAATGAATGAATGAATGAATGAATGTACAGTGAAACAGGTAAATTGAAGGGTACCTTTTTTTTCTTTCTTACATTACATGACATTATTGGCATTTTGGCAGATGCTCTTATCCAGAGCAACATACAGTTGATTAGGCTAAGCAGGAGACAATCCTCCCCTGGAGCAATGCAGGGTTAAGGGCCTTGCTCAAGAGCCCAACGGCTGTGTGGATCTTATTGTGGCTACACCGGGAATAGAACCACCGACCTTGCGTGTCCCAGTCATTTACCTTAACCACTACACTACAGGCCGCCCATTACACACATGGAGTGTACTTGAAAGTGTATCATGAATAATCCCTCACATATTTCATACGTTTTATTTAAGAGCAGTGCAAACAGGGGAAAATGTGCCTTTATTTGCATTGGATTTAACCGTGGTACTGATGGCTGTCATAGTCGCAAGGGGACGACATTGGTGTGCACAGACAACATTTAATTTCTTTTTAATTTGTTTTCTGCTTTAATTTTACTGTGCTCTTTCATTGTACAAATATTTAAACTCCAATCAACATATTACTTAAAAATAATTTCTTTTAATAGTCTAGTTCTATGAATTGAGAGAATTTCTCATTTGTTCCAAGAAGTATTGAGGAGGTTCATTTGCTGGTTATTCAACCAGTATTTTCTGTGGCTCAATGGTTCCTTGAAGTCATTGCCATTCCTGCACAATTATCAGTGTGCCAAATTAAAATTAATCCTGTGTAAAATGATAGGCATGTTTCCAAATAATTAAATTAAATTAGTGCTTATTCACCTTTAAAAAATCAGCATGAGTAAAACCAGGCTTCTGCTTTATATGTACATTCAACAATAACTTGACACCAAGGCCAAATTTTGCATTTTATGCAATCATTAAGCAAATTATGCTTAGGCAAGAGAGACGAGGCATAGCTTCAAGATAAACCTTGGTGGAGCCCTCATTTTAAAAACTTGCTTGGGCACGGCTGTGGGAATTTCATTTTCATCAATGCAATTGTGAAAATCAGTCGTTAATATGGTGGGGAGAGCAGCCACAGCTGTTTCATAAGGAGGACCAACTGAGCTCACTATTTTTCATAATGGATCTACCCTCAGTGTAATTTAAGAGTATTTATATGTTTCAAAGAGGAATCAAGTTTTGAATGTGAAGGTAAAATGTACTCCGAGCTTGATTGAACATTGAACATTTTACCGTTTAAATGTAACGTATTGAGACTTGCACTGCCTACAGCTCTGCCTACAGAGATGTATGCAATTCAAACATGCTAATTGGCTGCTCTAGTGTGGCTAATGAAGGCAGTAGGCCATATTTTTTGGAACTCTGTATGATTAAAACATGGAGCAAGAGCAAAGCCACTGTTGGATAAGGACATTTTTTGATCCTTTACCTTGCACATGATGACACTGACGTTACGGAGAGTGAAATAGGGAATGTTGCAGAAACGTTCAAGCAAATAACAAAGTGCCGAAGAGGTTGTTCTTACGCCCTCAACATTCTATAATGAAATTCAGAGGTATTCACAAAATGCTAATCAGAGCATTATTCAAGGTGCACATTCAAAACGTTCAATCTTTATGTATGCAGCACATGTGTTCAACAGCTACCTGTGCTATTCAGTAATCATCGCTAATTCTCCATTTTTAATGTTAATGCACATTCTTAACGCTTACTTTAATAGACTTTCAAAGTGACATCATTCCAGAGAAAGTCATGTCAAATTTGGTTCCTGGAGGATCCGCAATGCTAGGCAGCTTTTTCATTTTATTTATTCAAGCTAATTGGTCTAATTATGATAATAACCGTATACGGTACCGTTACACCTATGCTACAGTGCCGCTCAAATCACAGCACTAAGTACAGCACTTTTCATTTTAACTAGTCAAAAAGTTTGGGGCTGGAGTTTTGTATGCAAGCTGTGATTTATTAGTTTATTCAAAAAAATAAAAAAGAAGCAAGCAGCACAAAGCCTGGGTACTGTAAATGATTGGGGTCATTAAGCTGTAAATATCAGCGTCAGGAAGGAAAAACAGGAAGTGCATTGGCCCACAGGAGCGTCACACCCCTGAATCAGAGGTTCTGGATCTGAGTCAAATTTTGGATTTGTATTAGTTGCTATGTGCTTGGAAGCAGACCGAGATACAGAAGACAGCTAGGCATTTTAAGAAGCTTGTCTCCATAGCGACATCTCTCTCATTTCCCGGCTCTCTGCGGGACTTTCTCATGACCTAGACAGCTGTGGATCTGTGATCCCTAAATAGACATTTAGATCTGTATCAGAAGCAAGCATTATAGTGTCCCTGGTAGCCCAGTGCGACCCATTTAGGGAATCATTATAGCACAGAGCCCTTTGCCTCCCCTGGCCTCCCCTTTCTCTGCACTTGTATTCTCACTTATTGTGTGTGTGTGTGTGCACGTGCGTATTCTCAATTTGGCAGAAAATAATTCAATGTGTACCCCAAACATACAGTCCTTTGTGTTTTGCCGTGTGAAAAAACAGCACAGGTTGAGTTTAGAGTTTTTCCCTCTCAGTTCTGATTTGATCCCCCAGATAAGTTGGTAAAATACACTCTTCAGAGCAGTTCGGAGGCAGGGCTTTAATCTAATGTGCATTTTTTGTTTCTTCGTTTGCCTTTGCACAGTGGATCTGTTTCCTCCACCTACGCCCTGCTGGCAGTGAACATGGGGAGGTTAATGAGAGAGTAACGAGAGACAATTCAATAACTTTAAAATTCTTTTCCGAAACAGGCTAGAAAGATTTTCCACTTTGTGTCTGGTTATGCATTTCTGCTACATTCACAAGAGAATCATGCATTTAGTTTGTTAGGTAAAGATCTCCGCCCTGGTAAAATGTATTTTCCGATTCCCTATATACATTTTTTTTTGCCTGTCTACAAGTTATCTAATTATACGTTTTCATTACTTTTTGACCAAATATGTAGGTGCAAGTTTTTTAAAAATACATTATATATATTTTACAGGTACAAATTGTACAGGTACTCAAATGATTTCTTCCCAATATATTTGTTTTATTTATTCCGATAGGCCTGAGAGCAAAGTGATATTGAATTCAAATGTGTGTCTCTCACTCTGTCTTCATGCCAATATATAAAATATATTGCAGCTTTGCCACTATTTAGAATTTAACATGTGGTGTTATTTTTGTCAGTTGTCTGCCCATTGCTAGATCATTTTCATATCGTCCTGTATTATTCATCCCGAGTCTGTGCATGCTTGCGTGTGTGTGTCCTTGCATGCCTGTGTGTGCCTGCGTGATTGTGTGTGTCCTCGCATGCCTGTGTGTGCCTGCGTGATTGTGTGTGTCCTTGCATGCCTGTGTGTGCCTGCGTGATTGTATGTGTCCTTGCATGCCTGTGTGTGCCTGCGTGATTGTGTGTGTCCTCGCATGCCTGTGTGTGCCTGCGTGATTGTGTGTGTCCTTGCATGCCTGTGTGTGCCTGCGTGATTGTGTGTGTCCTTGCATGCCTGTGTGTGCCTGCGTGATTGTGTGTGTCCTCGCATGCCTGTGTGTGCCTGCGTGATTGTGTGTGTCCTTGCATGCCTGTGTGTGCCTGCGTGATTGTGTGTGTCCTTGCATGCCTGTGTGTGCCTGCGTGATTGTGTGTGTCCTTGCATGCCTGTGTGTGCCTGCGTGATTGTGTGTGTCCTCGCATGCCTGTGTGAGTGCCTGCCTGATTGTATGTGTGCCTGTATGATTGTGTGACTGCCTATGTGCGCAGTTGTGTGCTTCAGCCTGTTAAGATGTGAGATGTGATTGTTCCTATTTTTCCTCTTTGAATTTTATGCTACCAACTCATTTTGACTCTGCTGGGAGATACTCAGTTTAAATCTTACAGGTTTTAGTTTAATGTTGACATGCTCATCGAGTTAATTTGTCAAAGGATTTTTTGAAAATGCATAGATTATGTATGGTACCAGACTGGTCTGGTGGTAACTTCTTGCTTGTAATACACATCTTTTTGTGTGATGTTCCTTCTCCCTCCATGGCGCATTCTGACTCATCCCGTCAATCTGTGTCTGTGCATAATTATGATTGGCTGATGTCCATGAATACTGTATAAATTATGATACCCACATACTTTTTTTTTCTTTTTTTTTATACCTCAAAATGAAGTTTCCTATTAAAATGCATTGAAGAAATAAACAAAATAAAAAATAAGTTCTGTTAAAAGTTTAAAGGATGTTTTGCTAGCTAGCTACATTTTATCATAGTATGGAAATAGGCAGTGCTTTACCTTGCTCAATAATTTATCCATCCCCATGAGTCTTAGCTTGGAGTTTTAGCAGGATAACGCATACAGAGAATCAAAACACTGACGACCACAGGAGAGATGCACTGTTTCTGTCTCTGTGAAACCTGTTTCTCTGTCTGTGTGACCAATGGGACCAGACATCACCCTTAGCTAGCAGCAGTGCACGCAAGTCCGTCACTTTTTTAAATGTAATTTGATCTGATCTTGAATCAGACTGTCAGGAAGGATGCATTAGCATATAAAATGCATGAGCAGAGTGTCTCTGCTGCTCAGATGTCACTGCTAACTTTAATGGAAAATAATTTGTAAAAAAGTTGGAAAATTGGAAAACAGCAGTGATTACGTGGAGTGGAGTGGATTGTGAGTCACGGAACCATACGTTATCAGCACAGTTCCTTTGTCTCCCTGTGTTCATATTGTTTAAATGCAGTTGTAGTTAAGTGTAGTTAAATCTGTTTGCTTTTTGTTGACATTTCCTCTCTACCTTCAATAACTTGCAGTTAAATTTTTTATTATAGACATTATATATTTAGGCATCTGGAGTATGTGTGTTAACTAAACAAGTTTGTGAGAGTCAAGCAGAAGAATTTATTGAATGTGGTTCAAGGTCACGCCTATTTTATACATTTTGGTTTCAAAATGTAAGAAATAAGAAAACAATCAGATACATACAGTAGGACAAGCAATATGTTTATCAAAATAAACAGATTGGAACACCATAAAGTAGAGATAAATACCGCTGTGGCCCAACAGCACGCAACAAAAAAGCCACCCTGCCCACTGGCCACCGACCAACGTCTGCTTCAAAAGCATTGTCAAACAAAATGGCACCTCTTCTTTCTGGCTCGAGAGTTCACCTTAAAAGAAGAGCTCTGGGAAGAGACTGCCTCCATCTGCACTCGGATATGTAGCATGCCAAGATAAAAGAAAGTGTTTGTGTGATCTTCCTAACCAGTTCCTAACACTGGAGATGCATGTGAATATTCATGTATCACTTCTTTTCATTGGAATTTAGCCTACTCTTTTCTCTGTCAGCCATTACTTCCTCTTACCCTTCCAAATATAGTTGTCCTACAAATAATATCCTATTTTTGTATCCTTGTGAATGTACCAACAGTGCACTGCATCCAGAATAGAGCCCATGTCGACATGGAAGAAGGGACTAATACCATAAGAATTCCTGGTGAGGTTTCAGAATACATCTAGTCTAGTCTCAGACAGGACATTGAACATTTTTGAGCAATACAAGAAAGCCATTCGGAAAGCACGACTGAGCCCATTTCCAGTGCAGTTTGACCACCAACAGAGAGGGTCTGTGGAGATATGTTGTCTTTCAGATGTGATACTGAGTGCAATTTGTTTGATATTATATCTTCATCGAAATGACGGAGACTGATCACTGAGTCATGAGGCACTGATAAAGGAGAAAAATCATGATGCTTGTGTGTGACAGTAACCAATCATTATTTTATGACTCACCCCTGAGAGTCTAATAATACATTAGATCTTATCACAGCCCTGAAGACACAAAGTAAAGTAATTTAAATAATAAATATGAAGACCTGTTGTCTCTGTACTGTGATTGGACAGACCAGTAACATGATTGAAAGATGTTCCACACAGTAAGTCCACTGTATAAGTCCCCCTGATCCCAACGTGAACATGTTCATGGCCACAATCTGTAAGAGAACATTTCTTTGACAGTCTGTCACCTCCATGCTTGGTATTTCAAATCAGGTTGATGTATCCCCCCCTGCCTGAGACAGTCTAGCATTTCTTATGCCATGGTGCTTATATTTCACATTTCTGCACCTGCTTTGCGTGATGGTTGCAGTAGTCTCTGTGACAACAGGTGGTCTGATGGTCAGTGACACAGGGTGTGGCAGACACGGGGAGTTCATCAAGAGTTCATTCAGACCATTGTTGATGGTTGGGAAATACCTTCATCAAATAATTATTGTAAACACTGGGGCCCTTTTAGTAAAAATCCTGCAGTACGAACAAATCTCTTACAGGAAGGTATATGAAAGGTGTCCTGAGCACGCACATGTAGCATGTAGCATGTAGTATGTTTTTTGGATCTCACTCCAAAGGACAGTGTTGTGCATGCTGTGAGTTTCAAGCACACATGTGAAGTGTGTAACGTGTTTCCCCATCCATTGTGACAGGGGTGAGCAACCCCAGTCTCTCAACATTAGACATAGTGTTGCTTTTTGCTTTTTGCTCCATCAGAACCGCTACCTATATCACTTGATTGATTATTTGGTTTAATAACCATCGGAGACCATGTTCTGGAGGTGTGCAGTTTCACCATTCAGACCCAAACTCAATAATTAATTTACTTGGGACAAAAACCAAGAATGGTGGACCTCAAACCCAAATTCATGCAGTGGTTCTGTATAGGTTTGGTGTGAATGCCCTGAGAGTGGGCTATCCTTCTGGGAATTACAGTTATTATGCCTGTTTGTGCCCATTGCCGTGACAACCACCGTGTTTCATATGTATCTGCACATCAACACATGGCAAACTTGTGTCATACGCCTGTCTGTTCGGCTGGTCACATACTCTCTGACCTGTCCCATTGTGGAAAGTCTGTGAAGGTCAGTGTTATTTACTCTCTCAGTCCTCCTTCCTGCCAAGCTCTTTACTTATTTATTTATTTATTTATTTTCTGTCAAGCTCACTCACACAGATTTTAAGCATATTGCTGTCAGCAGCCGATTTGCTAATTAAGAAACAATTGTATTGTTCATAATGTATTCTCCCAGACTGTATATTAGATACTGACTGTGGATAGACTAGGATTGCAAATGGTCAGTGTCCTTGGGTGTTTAATTGAAGAATGTATCTACGCAGCTGGAGACTAGCTTCAGGGTTATGGATAATCTGTGAAGGGGACACAGTAGCTGCTTTCACACCTGGAACATGGAACATTGCCATATTAACTTTCTTGTCAATCCAGCAGCTTCTGTTGTTTACACAAGCAAGGCAATTTTGGTCTTTAACTGGGTCAGTAGCTTTTGTACATGAGGACGTCTTGTTAGTAAGGTAGGCTATCTTGTATTTGTACATGCTCAGTTGACTTTCTCTCTTTTTCATACTATTAAGGAACAGAATAGCTTGATGGATGTCTTGGCGAAAGAATTTGAGCATTTCATATGGTAATGTTATGGCTTGGTTCACAGTCATATTGTCGAAACCAAAAATGAAATGCCAAATGTTACTATGTCTTCAGCTGGCACATAACATGAGCATGCTCTTAATACTTTAACCTGCCTAATGTTGCTATGAATTGCTGCATGCCTATTCAGAGCCAGATAGGTGCCAATACACGGCACTGTGTGTCAGATGCGGACCCCGAATAGCGTGGTCATTGTTAACACAGTGAAAACCCTTTTACCCTGTGCAGTGAATGGGCCTAATTTCCGCTCATCGAGGAGACTAATTATGAGAGGAAAGCAGGCACAAGGTTATTTTTCAATTTCTATATTTTTTTTATTACTACATGAAAAGGTATGTGTAATTTTCCGTGAAATGATCAATCACTAATGTTCAGTTCTGACAGTTTGCAAATTGCTACTTTTAAACCTCTCTGTGTGAAATTAGCTGGAGACCTATGACATTCTCAGGCTTGCAGAATGGAAAAGCCATTTTTAACTGGAGCTAATGGAATAAAATAATGGGAATACCGAAGTTAAAGACCCTATCCAGGGGAAGCTTTATGTTCTTCGTTGCAGAATGGGAACAGGTGTTTGGGCGCGCAGACTCTGAGTACTCTGGTTGATAAAGTTGTTAAGTTGGTGTGATTTTCTCTGAATGTAGTGTACTTAAGCAGTAAATGAAGTCAGGCAGTGCAAGTGATTGACGTGCATCCGCTAGCTTCTAACAGTTTTTCCATTTTGACTCGAATGGCTGCTTAGCCGTGGAGTGATACTTGAAATAGATCTGTAAACAAGCATTACAACTCACAGCAGTGGTATATAGAAATTGTATCGCTGTTATGGACCAGTCAGGTTGTGAGATTTGTCCTTCCTGTTTTATCATTTTATATACATATTTCTGGGGTTTTGCTCAGTTTATTTGCACGCAGACTTTTGAGGAAGTAAACCATATGTTTTCAGAGGCCCCACAGAGAGGAAGAGGTAGAGTCATCTTTGGGTACAATCACAGTCCAATAGTTCATAGAGAAGAGGTACAGTCATATTTGGGTCCAATCACAGTCCAATAGTTCATAGAGAAGAGGTACAGTCATATTTGGGTCCAATCACAGTCCGGTAGTTCATAGAGAAGAGGTAGAGTCATATTTGGGTCCAATCACAGTCCTGTAGTTCATAGAGGAAGAGGTAGAGTCACCATTAGGGTTGCAGGATATATCATATATTTATTGTCATCGAGATATGAACATCACAAAAGACCGCTTGAACTGCAATGAATAGCATTTAGTTAAATTAATGTTCTGTTAAATTGATTGACTGTTCTTGTGCAATTTGTTAAATAAAAGCATGCGGGAAATATATTTTTTATTCTAGGCTATTCATTGGCTGGGGTCTATGTTAGCAGAAAGACATTAGAACTGGACCAATGAGTTGCAATCCTATTTGGTCCACTTCAATATTTGTTTATTTATCGCAAGTCATATCATCATTGCAATATTCAACAATGTTATCACGTATTGCATATTTTACTCATATCGTGCAAACCCTAGCAGTCGTCTAACAGCACTGGGGATATGTTGTGCAGTCTGCTGTATGTTCTGGAAACATATTTTCAGGACACAGTAGTTTCGGCCATATCCACACTCAGAAAAACCCTATAAATATGTATATAATCAATTCTACATTTTGAGAAACATTTTGCCTACTTAACGACTTTCTCATGCAGTGTACTCAATTTACATATGCAATAGTAGGCAAGTAAGCGGTTTCAGACATGACCTGGGTGTATAGTGCAAAGTATGTGCTTAAAACCTCAGGCCACATTACTAGGGACCATTTATTCATTTATTAATTAGTACAGAGTAGAATTCACAACTACTGTAAATGGATGTAACGGTACAAAGAGCATCTTTTACAATCACTTGAAGTCAAAAGGAACTGCGATGACAGGATATTACCATCTTGCCATTTCAGATACCAATATATAGAATATCATTTTAGGACTAAGACATTTAAGAATAATGTTACTTGTGGCTCTTTTTGAATGTGAAACTGCTGTTTACTCTAGTGAAGTAGGTTCAATAAGTGTCAAGTTTGAAAAGCAGTTCTACGCAGGTGTTCTTTTACAGTGAGAGAGCTCTGTAAGTATAAAGCTTTCAAGGAATGTTTTTCCCTTTTGTCAAGAGATGAAAGGACTTGAGCAATGTTTGATCACTGCTTTTGTTTTGTTGTCTTTTATTATTCTGGAACTTATTTGAAAAGTCTATGGTGTTGTAGGAGTGGGGATCAGAGAGTAATATTTTAAGATTTGATTTAGCAGCTTTGATAATCAGGCTTCATGAAGGCTAAGTATTGTTTACTTTTTAACTTTTTTATTTTTTTCATAACAAAAGGCCCTGGATAATTAGGAGCTTTGTTTCCTTGTAGCAGTGTTCAATCATGCTCTTATCTCACGCTGCCCCTCTGATCTGAACTGGCACCAGTGTTCGCACTTATACAGTTTTCACACCAAATTGATTGAAATTAATGCCCGCAAGCAGGTATTTTTATGGTTTGGAGACAGGGCAGCCTGTAGCGTAGTGGTTAAGGTAAATGACTGGGACATGCAAGGTCGGTGGCTCTAATCCCGGTGTAGGCGCATGCCAATAATGTAATGCAATGGTGACTGAAACCAGAAAAAGCCTGAGACACACATACACGCACACACACACTCACACACACACACACAGGTTCAGTGTGAAGTGACCTAAAATGTTTTGAGGCTGCTCAGAATTTCCGTCTGGAGCGTGTTGAGAAAGGAGTTTACTTTGGCACCCGATTACCCTGAATGGAATATTTTAGCCAGGTACTTCCTCATTTTGTGTATTATATTGACTCGTCCGAGTGAACAGTACTGTTGTGGACTGCAGGCCTGGTGCTACCTTCCCCTCAAACTGCCATCCTGGCATGACATATCCTGAAGAAGATGATTCAGCTGAATCAATAAAGCCTGGCCATAGCCTTCTAATTGCAGTATGTTTTAAACCATACTAACTTTGTCTTATTTTCCTGTACAAAAGCTGGCCAGATGAATGGCTTTGCCTGCAGTCTAATGCTAATGAGGAAAGGTAATTGAGGAGAGTGGCCGAGGTCAGTTGGGTTTATTGTTCTGCGAGCTGGTGCAGGACAGAGCAGGACGTGGTCATAATCACAGACTCTCCCACACGGGGCTCCCTTCTGCAGCTCCTTGTCGAGCCACTCAGAAACGCACCACATCCCAGGGATGAAAAGAATTTGCAGCTGAAATCTTTCGGTTCTTTGATTAATCTAGCACTCTCTTCATCACATTATTCATATTAGACCCCGGTTAACGAGACATGTCCACGGAGACCCTGGCCAGATCCATTTTGGCTCCATGTGGGAAGTCTGGAAATGAAGACGCAATTAACAACTTAGCTCCCTGCATATTTGTCTCCCTGCTAAACGGGCATTGCCCTACTTCCACCTTAATCTGTCTTTTTGCTGTTATTCTTTTTTTCCTCCAAGTTTAAAAAAATAATAATAAATCATTAAATAGGATTAAATCTTGGAATATTTAACCTCTCTCAAAAAAGGCAGGCTGGCTGACTGACTGATGTTATTTGCTAATCTTAATCTTAAATCTCAATTTAATCCATTTTCAATTCTTAACCCTTTTGTGCCGATACCAAATGTACCCTAGTGTCCCTACTGGCTAAATTGTGCATCGATGCAAATCCTAAAATATTCTGATATTTTACTCCCAATCAACTGTTTTGACTCATGGAACTCACTTTAGCATCATTGATAATTCATACTAATAATTAATAATTACAATATTTTCATCAGTATAGGGTTTGAGGGGGCCAGAATCCTAGCCAAAACCTTTTCCGAAAAAGTATGAAATGCTTTTTGTCCAATATAAAGCATATAACATTGCTCCTTATGATGGTTTAATATTGGCTTTATTTTTGGTCGTGAAAGAATATTTTCATTAACTCCCAGATAGACGCAATTGTCCAATGTGTCATGCTAGCTGCAGATGAGCTTTGGCAGAGGATGCTTGTTTAATAGACTAACTACAGGTAAATGACAATGGTGACACTTAACATGGGCACATAATCATCCTTGTGAGATTTAGATGTCCCTAGACTTTACTGTTCAGTTGGACCCTAACTACCAATGTTTGATAAGGTGACCCTGACCCTGACTTAATACAGAGACAAGCTTCCTGTGCCACAGCTAGCGCTTACAATGGGCTTTGAAGAGAAGGTAAAAATCATCTGGCTCCCACAAAAATGATGAATTCTTGTTTAATGCTTTAGGGTAGGGCACTGACTCGCACAATTTAGCTTCAAGCTGTATTATTCCTTTATCATTGAACATCCAATATTCCAATATTATGAAGCAGGCCTTCCTCAGAGATAGTGTACCTAATACTTTATCATAAACTAGTTATGTCGTGATGAATTGGTATATTATGCACATAAATGTCAGTCCCTCTTCATAATAAGTGGCCATAAAGAAACCCAGTGTGTTCCAGCCGTATGTCCTTACAGGAGCATTTTTATGGATATTCTTTGTGCAGCCTTAATAAAGTGCTTTCTACAGTTTTAACGAAAACAATTTTAAAAGGAAATTAAGCATTTTCATTTCCCAGTTCACAGTTAAATCTTCCTCAGCCTACAGTTTTAACCAAATGTGTTGTTGCACAGTTTGGATGCACTAAAATAATTTTACCTGCTTCTGTGTCCAAAGACGTGGGGTGACGTAGTGGTTCCTGTGACGTTAAAAAAATGTTTTAAAATTGCTCTCAGAGATTGGAGCGAGTACAACTGGCGCACTTCACCGGAGAAATGGAAAAGGGAAAGGGATTGGGATTAATCTTGTCAACCCTAAGCCTCTTTCTCTTCTGAATAACATTATGCTTCATGTTCATTGTCGTGCCATTTGATTGGAAGCATTATGATTCTCAATCTGTTGAGGAATATATTTTATGGCTTGCTCCCATCCTGGGAATAAGCTGGTAATTCGGAGCCAGGTATTCAGCCCGGCACTCTGCATGTTTTTTTATTTGTATCTGTTCTAATGACCTTCTGTGTGTGTTGCTACAGCATACAGATTACCTGATTGTGCATGAGTGTGTGTGGGCATGCCATTGTGTGTGTGTGTGTGTGTGTGTGTGTGTGTGTGTGTGTGTGTGTGTGTGTGTGTGTGTGTGTGTGTGTGTGTGTGTGTGTGTGTGTGTGTGTGTGTGTGTGTGTGTGTGTGTGTGCGTGCGTGCGTGCGCACATCTGTGTGTGCATGTGTGCTTTTTTTGTGTAGCTTTTTTTATCATGTGTTATTTTTTGGGTTTTGAGAAAATGTGGGTTTCATGTTCATTATTTTTTCTGCAATTGTAGACTTTAGTTTTTTCAGCCTGTCTTTTTGTGTTCTGTACATTTTTTTTTATGTACTGGATGTGTCCTGTCACATTAGCCATGGTGAAGCCCAAAGCCAGCCAAGCGTTCATTTATTTATTTATTAAATTATTTCACTCTTTTTTTTCCTTTTAAAAAAAAAAATGAAACTCATTTAAATGCATGCTCATTTTCTGCTTAACTTAACAAACACTAAGGCCCAAATCCTTAACTGGGTCCGAAAGCTGAAGTACATTCGACTGGCCTGGAGGTCATTAAGAGTGGAGGCGTGTGTCACAGCAGCACTTAAAGCTGGGAACATTCCAGAAGCTTCCTGGAGGAGGAGCCATGCGGGAGCTGTCTGTCACTGACATGAATAATCAGATATTACAGCACTGCAATGTGCGGATGACATTTACAATCCAGTGTTTTATATACAGTTGAAGCTCTGAGATGCACATCACTGATTGGTAAATCGAAATGGGCTATAAAAGCAGAAGCAGCAGACACAGTAATATCTTGGCACTGTTGGCACAGGGGCATATCTTGGCACTATTGCTAAGCAATCCAGCAATAAATCATCATTTTATTGTGCAAGATAAGAGGATAGCACACAAGCCATGTATCTTCCTAGGGAATACAGCGATTGTATAAAAGGACCTGTAGTTGCTTCAAGCTTTTTGCAAATTATTGGCTCGCTAGCCCTTTGCTCCAAATTGGCATTTTTTTTGTCCTTAGAAGTCTCATGTGGTTTTTGAGATCAGCATCTGTGTCGATATACTCTATTTTTTATCTTTTGTTTACTCAGGTGAATCCTGTTTGAATGTAATTTCCAAGGGAGCCTCAGCAAATATAAACTGTGTAAACCATAAATATAAACAATAAACCGACTGAACTCTGTAGTAAGTTGTAAAGTGGTTCAACGCAGTACTGTACACTCACATATACAGTATGAAATGTATTCCTGGTTCTGCCGTTCTGAATGTCACACATAGCTCAGAAGCTGTCCCCATGCTGTAGGCTCAGTGGGTGGCTTCCTCCCTGGGAGCTGGTGGTGTGCAGATCGCCCATGTTGCTCCTGTGTAGCTGCTTGTTTGTTATATTTTCAGGGGTTGCATTTTATCGACCCCCCTCCCTCTGAGGTCCGGAGGATTTAGTCTCCATCGATTTTGCATCAGGCGTGTATTTTATCCTCAGACGCACCAAACCTCTCACATCGTGTGTGCGCTCCTTCTGTTTTCACAGGCTATATTGCTTCTGAAAGGGAGACACTTTATTCCATTTGTGAAAGCACCCTCCTCAGCCCTTGTTCCTGTTCCAGCTGAACGAGGTCCCGTTTCTATTTAAACAACTGTGCGTAGAGCTACAGGGCCATCTCCAGTCTCTGAAAAGGTAGAACAAACAAAATCCCCATGGAACCTACAGTAAGCGTCTTTGGTGTACAATTTTCATGTTTATTTTCATGTGCTTACTGTAATATGTCATTGAGGAAATTGCTCAAAGTGGCTCTCCAGAATTCCCCACTTAAAACACATAATGCACATGGCATTCAATTTTCATAAACCACAGTAAATTGACATCCTGTTCGAACACTGATTTAATGGATTTGCTTGTGGTAATTGCATTGAGTAAAACTTCATTCTCTCATAGCCCTTGACAGAAATGTACTGCCCTACATTGACCTAAGGAGTTCTTGCTGTGGTGTGGTGGGTTCAACAATGCAGAAAGATTTTCAATACAGAATGTAATAGCAACACAACATATCATTTAGTTCAGAATTCTATCACAGACAACTGTTGGGGGCGGCTTGGATTTCTAAAGAGTCTTTGAAAATGAAGCCACGAAACATTAATTTGCCAGAAAATGCCAGCCAAATGAATCTGACACAGTCGTGAAGCGCATAATCGATTTCTTCAAGTCCTGATCATGAACCTGTTCAATAGTGTGAATTAATTTTCACTGGATTTGTACAAACATGCCTTTATCATTCACTGAAGGCCAGCAACCAGAATATCCTCTCCACGGAAGAGAAAATGAAATGTTGTCAGGAGAAAACACTGATGGAACTGATAGAAGGAAAAAATAAATAAATCCCGTGAAATTGGTGGGCCCTTACGGGAACGTCTGGGATAGAGGCATTTTCCGACAGGGCGTGGCCAAAGGAGGGTGGATGGGAAAGATTGTGGTGCCGCGCTGTCTCTGTGTAATGTATTCGGGAGACTGTGGAGAGGCAATCAGCTGCCCCTTACACATTCATACCTGTCAATCTTTCCTGGTCCTTAACGGCTCTGAGCTTGAACACAGGGACACGGGAGGGAATTGTGCCAGGAAAGCTTTGCGGATGTTGATGTGCCGAATGTTTCTTTTTGGCCTCCATCGTTCTCCTCTCTAATGGGTTCTGAAACTGCTCCCAGAGGGCTTTGAGACCAGGCTGGTACACATAGACCCTAACAACCACAAAGATAATCTCTATCACCATTGTCCTGTCCACACCCAGGATAGGTGTACTGTACCACTCGCATGAAAAATGACAGCCTCGTACCAGGGCTGCAGTCAAGAACGCCTTAGACAAGTGCAAGACCAGGAGCGGTCCAGATGAAGTCAAGACCGAGTCTAAAGCAGGGTTAAGACCGAGACAGAATGGCAATGACATTATGAGAGCACAAAGGGCATGCTCGTCTGTGAATGCTGTTTATAGATAGTAAAACTAAGAAATGCTATTACAATGATAATATTAAAAAACTCAACTGGCCTTGGCCAAGACCAACTGCTGAGACCAAGAAAAGTCTTGGCTCATACTGCCTGCACCAGACCTCTGTCTCACTGTTGACTCTTACCCCTGTGAGGCCGGAGGCGGGCCAGTGATGAACTGTTGTTGGCGTCTCAGCAGCGATTAATCCCTTTACACGGTCCTCAAAGGGGGCAGTGGGTCGCAAGGGGGTTTGCGAAGAAGACTCAAAACTGTTTTTGTGAGCAGATGCTGATGCATTTCGAAGGCCTAATGCCAAATAGTAAAAATGGAGTACAATATTTTATTTATTCTATTTATTTATGGATTTGTTTTTTCTGAAGCAAGTGATATCTGACTTGTGTGGTCATCATTTGAACAGTACCTCTACCATGGTGGAGTTCATGAAGCTGAACACTTAGGTCCCCACAAGTGATTAAGGTTTGTGTGTGATCGTGTTGAGTGGTGTGGGTACATGAGTCTCTCATGGGAGCCCATCGGTGTTTGTGTGTGAAGGAACTCGTTACGCTGGTCTCATCACTGGCTTGTATTTCACTCCAGAAAATGGATGTGTGTGTGTGTGTGTGTGTGTGTGTGTGTGTGTGTGTGTGTGTGGAGAAGGCTCTAAATCACTGCCAGGAGACCCCAGTGCTCTGAATCAATACACAGTTAGTTCATTCCACAGAGTAATCCACAAGACATTCTCTCAGTGGAGAGACAGATGCACTGGTGGCCTTGATCTGAACAGTGTTATCAACAGTGTGGCAACTTCACTTGAGTGTACTTAAAGCACCATGAATTGCCCTTTTTTTCTTCTTGTGTGTTGTTATTTATTGTGCTGCGCTGTGAATGTGGAAATTAATTCTCAATTTTCCAGCAAAACTCTTTTCATACAATGTTCTTAAATTACTACAGTGCCAGATAAAAAATGATTTAATTGGCTGTCATAAAATGTTCTGTTTGATGGTCAAAGATATCTGTTCAATGTTCAGACGTGCCCCAAATGGGAGAGCTGAATGAAAGTGTCGGAGATGTTTCAGTCCAAGACGGTGCTAAACTCTTGCTGCTTTGTCACCATTTGATTTTGATTTTTTATCTATATATATATATATATATATATATATATATATATTTAATTAGTAATTTCATTACGTTGAGATTTGGGCACTTGCACTTTGCCAGAGAAAAGATTTATTTGCACTTTAATAATTTGATATTTGAAAGGAATTGAAGAGTGCGACAGTGCTGGTGGAGGTGTTGTCAGTTCCCTCCCCTGGTTCCAGCAGCGAGCAGAGCGTGTGCCTCGCTTCATTTCCTGTTTTCTGCTTGATCCGCAGGGAATCCGGACAAGGAGAACGATCACCGGAGGTCTCGCACACAGACGGAAATGGTCGACACGTCTGCCACCAGAAGCTCAGCTGATGAGAGCCCCATGACCTTGACTGTGCTCTGCGTGTTCGCAGTAGTGTGGTGGTAACTGCGTTCTGGATGCTTCTGTACACCGCAGAATGCACGGAAGGTGCCAGAAGCATGGCTGCCAAGGCACGGGAGCCCTTGGCGCAAAGTGCCTAATCTGAACCATCTCCTCCGCATGAAAGCAGAGGAAAATCGGAAATCTCACTCTCACTCTCAAACTTCTGCTACCTTGGTTTTTGGGTTAAATTTCAAATGCGTTATTGGCGAGAAATGCAAACCATTATAAACTGCCAAAGCATAAAAATGTGTTTATTTCATAAGCAAGATAGAGATAATATAAAATATACTTCTCTCTCTTTCTCTCTCCATTTAGGCATGCATTTCCCCTCAGATTTTTTTCTGTGCTGTTGACAATACAAGTGTTAAAACAATCTAATCTCACTGCCATGGAATGCTCATTTTCCTGAAAAAATGTAAACCATTTAAATATATAATTAATTTAATTCTCTTACATTATATATCTGTGTAAGATAAAAACGTAGGAGAGAAATACAATAAATATAATATACTGTCTGCCAGCTTTACTGCTTACAGGAGAGCTATATAGGTTATGGCATTTATTTTCCATTACTCGGGGATCCCATAGACATCAATGCCAATTTTAAAATATCTTATTATTTCTGTTCTGTTTGCATTTGTGTTGATGCTCAGTGTGAATTGTAAATTGAATGGCAGGATGTGTTTATTTTCAGTGTTAATGTTTTCTGTTGATGGGAGAGAAGGTCAAAGAGGCACGTCGCTCTGTTTATGGAGCCGCCTCCTCTGTTGCCATGGAGACGCGCCCATCCCTGGACATCAGGCTGCTGTCTAAAGCTAACTTCAGTGTGTCCTTCACCTGAAACTTTCCTCATGTTTTGGGTCAGTGAATAAATGTTCCCTTTCCCTGGCTCCAGAGACATACCAGCTTGTTTCCGGGGGTCTGTTTGCTGTCCTCCATTGCTGTGTTTTGCAAATACTGGGAATATTTTCGTACCTGGATACTGGTCTGTGATTGGTCCTTTCTTCTATTCTTCTTTAAGGAACCATTTTGTTTATTGGCACACCAGCTAGCTGACCCAAAAGAACAAACCGTTACAATACTAAAATTAAGTGTAGCTACAAGGCAGCATTCGTTTTAAATGAGTGCGCCCTATTCAGCCAGTCTCATTGCTTATGTTCATACTGTATACATTATTGGCATTTAGTATAGTATGCTTTGTCCAATACTGTACAATAGCTGATCAATGTGAGTACCTTGACCAACAACTTGGAGACCTGTTTCTTTTGGAGAGAAGGCTGCCAGAGTCATTGTTCTGGCTCTTTTATGACCATGTGTCCATGGAGGCCCAGAGGAAACAATGGCTTGACCATTTTTTGAGAGCCCCCCCCCCCCCCCAGCATATACCCCATGGATGCACAATTGCAGCAGTATTTTTTGAGGGCCCATGTCCCATGTCCCCACACCCCTGATGGGTATAGTATTGTGCAGGCTGCCTTAAGTATACCCACTTTAGCTCAATGCTGGGATTCTGTTTTTCTGGCAAAGTGTTGTTGTAGAATGTAACACAGGGTAAACACAACTGACCAACAGTATCTTTTTATTCTGATGTGCTCAGCATAAGTACTGTTCTGTCTCAACTGTCAATATTTTAGGGTGGATTGATTTTCTGGCTACAGTAACATCAAAAGATTTTGTCCAGTTACCATGAAGTTAGTATTCTGATTTGTGTGCAGTGACACAAATTCTCAGTTCAGAGTTGACAAGGTTGTTGACGTTTTTCTTTTTGATGTCGATTGAATTCGAATAAACAGATGGGTTGTACTCTAAAATTGTTCCTAGTGAATTGCAAATCTTACTATACAGTTGCAGAAACTGAATAATTAACAGCAGTGTTGGGCTCTGTTGGATTTTTTGGAGTACTAAGATTTAGTTGGGGCAGCCTGTAGCGTAGTGGTTAAGGTACATGACTGGGACCCACAAGGTCGGTGGTTGGATCACCAGTGTAGCCACAAAAAGATCTGCACAGCCGTTGGGCCCTTAACCCTGCATTGCTTCAGGGCAGGATTGTCTCCTGCTTAGTCTAATCAACTGTACGTGGCTCTGGATAAGTGCGTCTGCCAAATGCATTAATGTAATGTAATGTAGCTTTTTACACTCATCACTGGTGTTCTTTAGTGGCATAGTGAACACAAATGCACATCACAAGATGACTTCCACATGATGTTTATTTTTTCTGAAATAATTTTCGCTAACATACAGTGAAAATTCGAAGCCATTCCGCCGACTGTAGCAGTAAGAGTTGAGATTAATTTAATTAATGCTAATGGAGGTTTGATTGTCTCTTAATCAGGCGCTTATCTTGCAGACACGGCTGTCATTTTTAGTTACATTTTTCGCCGCCGTAATATGAATTCACTGTTCTACTGGAAACGGATGTTTCCCGCTCTGCGGTCTTTGACTGGAACATCACAGGGAACGGTGTCATTGTTTGAATAGTTAAGTTCATGCCCTCGTATGCGGTTCTACTTTTTGAAGAACTAATGGGACAGATACAGCATGTACATAAAAGATGGAGTGGTTTAAAATGCCTCTTCAAGCGTTTTTCAGAGAGAAGGCCCAAGAGAACAGGAATCCCTTAGCAGTGGCAGCACAGAACAGCATTTTCGTAATCATTTATGTATTTTTACATGACTCCTGTAAAAAAAAAAAAAAAAAAAACATAAATTGTCCTTGCAATTTGTACGTTCGTATCATGCTTAACTAGCCTATGTTAAGATAATCGCAGAGTCAGTGCAATGATATCATGTTGGATGATGATAATAATAATAATAAAGATAGGGAATCATTAATAATACTGCTTTTCACGTATCACAAAGCCTTTTACAGTAAAGTGCATGGGAGTAAAGATAGGATGACACTCTGGATTAGGCCGTATTTGGTGTGGATTATACAAATGCACAAACTAGTGAATATCGTGTATGGATAGGTTTCATTTGGCACAGCAAGTAGCTAGTAATTCCACTCCTGCTGTAATTTAGCTGTAGCTGTTGAATTTCCTGTGGTGCTGAAAGGCATAATGAGGCTTCTTCAATGTGAAGTGCTGGTAGATTAACTAAGGAAAGTGCCCAGCACCCAGACACACACAAATGCAGTATATAGTGTTAGGTGTGTATTTTATATTTATTTGGGTTAAGTCTCTGGTGTTAGATGACTGTGTCTCTCC
Source organism: Conger conger (assembly GCF_963514075.1). Classification (NCBI taxonomy): domain Eukaryota; kingdom Metazoa; phylum Chordata; class Actinopteri; order Anguilliformes; family Congridae; genus Conger; species Conger conger. The sequence goes on along the minus strand of NC_083776.1, from coordinate 27,858,924 downwards.
CTTTTTCTCATTTTCTCTCACTCATTCTTTCACTCTCACTTCTCTTTTGCTGGTGCCTCTCTCTCTCTACTGTCTCAGGTACACATCATTGCCCATGCATCTTATTTCTTCCAGAAACCATCCAAAGAGGGGGTCAGCTCTCTACACACCGACAGATCATATAGGGGATCATCATGGAGTGAGATACATTGAAAAGTAATACATAACAACAAGCTGTTAGCTGTCTGCTTCCCTGTAGCAACTTGGTGTGGACCTTGTCCAGGTGGTTGAGGTTAGCTCTTTGTGCTGGTGTGTAGCAGAGCTGAGTTTTCTCTATTTGACCCAGAAGCCTTTCCAGGACCAATCCCAGAACAGTTCTATTTTCACACCAAAGTGTGCTGAACTGTGAAAAACAAGGCACAGTTTAATCAGATGTTTTCACATTGGATACAAGTGACCATTTACAAGTGGTAATTCTTTAACTGTTAAAATTGGTGGGGATTTGGATCTGTTTTTTAGACATTCAAGTCAGCTGCTAGTAAATGTTATTTGCATCCATGTGGTCAGATTACATGGTTCCAGGTATCATTCTGGAACCATCTTTGAAAAATGCTTTGTGGTTTTCCTGCCCTACAGCAACATTTTTTTATTTTTTTATTTTTATATACTGTCATTTTTATTTCTATTATTTAAAAAAGTGGTAATATATGTGTATCAACGGCATTATAAAAGCTGAAGGTGAACAACAATTTTTGTGGGTTTCATGTTTATGTTCAGTGCATTCTTCAGGAGGATAACGCAGTGACAAAAGTTCCAAAACATCATTTTCCCATTCTTTTTTTAGACTGCATATATTTGCACATGTTGTTTAATTTACCTGTATGGTACCTAATTTTTTTCAATTTGAAAAAAGTGTATATGAAACTAATATAATTTCTTTTTCATTCATAATTTATTCACTGGTTATGGTATTTGTTCATTTTTCACTTCTGTTAACTTGTTTATTCTAAAAGCAATTTTAATAAACAGTTATTACATAGCTACAATGTCTTGATTGCTTTTCCCTGTGCTTTTTTTTAATGAGAATTTTTACACAACCAGGTGCTGTACAGTATATAGTGGCATTAGGCTTCTAGACTGTTATAATAACAGTGTTACTTTTATAGTGTCATAGTTTTTTCTTGTGCTCATCCTATTGGCTCAGTTAAACATGCCTTTTCAGATGCAGCGGGAACATAGTGTGGAACAGCTGTCATATTGCAGTTGTTCTTGGATGTGACATACCTCATCCTTGTGAGATGCTTGATCAGGCTGCAAGACTACTACCAGTGCTTACTGCTGTACTTAGTGCAAGACTTCTACTAGTGACAGGCTCTACAGGTATGATGACCTTGCTAGGATATCACCCTCGTGTTGGATAGAAACAGTCTGTTGGGGTTCAAATGAGATGATATTTAAAATGTGTCGGCACAGGTGTTTATTTTTACAGTCTGTGTTTCCACCTGATTAACACGGCAGCCTGACAGCCATGGTTGGCAAACAATTTATTATGTAGTGACATTGGAAAGTGACGCAAAGCCAAGCTCACATTTCCGTTGCGGCTGATATTGCTTTAGGCCTGGTTTTACGTAGGTGTCATTAAATGCAGTGGTAACTTTTGCTCATTTTCTACTCATCCGCATTAGACTGCTCAAGATGTGACAAAGGGATGATTATATATACACGGCATATATATATATACAGTAAGTAATGAGTCAGACAGTATAACGACAATGTTACAGCAGTAGGGCCCAGTGCCCCTGCTCCATGGCACGCCTGCGCCTTTTACGGTCCTGCTCTGTTCTTCATTAGTCTGGGTGTGAGCGATGCTGAGGGATGGGGCAGAGTGACCTTTCACAGCAAGTAGGTGTCCTGGCTGTTCCCCTTCACACTGGCTGTCAGAATCACACCTCTCTGCACCCCCCCTTCACGCTGTCTTGTTTTCTTCTTCTCATTAGCTTCTAGTAACTAATTCAGGCGCACATCTCTTTGTCGTATCTCGTACAGCATAAGGAGATTGAGCATTGCAGATGTTAATGAGAAATGTGGGTGGGGTGGAGGGTTTACTCTTGACTCAACTCGCTGTGCGGAATGGATGGCTGGTTGCGTTGAACAGATGCTTCGGTAATTAAATCCTGTTTACAGATAGGATGTCCACACTGAGGATGTTTTTGACGGTCGGATTTATTCTGGGAGGTAAATACAGAGCGGCCATTTCTTGACGCTGATCACCTGGCCTGTCCAGGCCATCGATTCTCCCCCCGTCACACTCCGGTGCTTCCGGAACCGTCTCCGGCAAAAACAATTTAGTTAATGACTAAAGTCATGGAGAGCAAATGACCAACTCTGCCTCGCCTTAGTGATGGACTGGAGCAGCATGCATGGCAACGCAAGCGCTCTGATTTATTCATCGTTCCATTTATTTTTCAGTATTGGTTTATTCATTATTAAACCTTTTACAGCCTGAGCCTGCTGCAGTCAGTTGACAAGAAGCGATGAATTAATAAGAGGCAAACCTTGTGTCAACACGTGGACATTGCATGTTTCTGTGTGGAAAAACAAATCATTACATGCAATGGATTTGCTGTTGGTATTGTGTGTGTATACATGCTAAATTCTGCTCACCCATAGACTTGGCTTCCTTTCTTAGTTGAGTGTATTGCCGTATTATAGTATCAAAACTAGATTAATAGAGGGCTGCTGGTGTGGAACTATTCGGCCTGTATTATTTACTGAAGTGCCCTCGCCAAAAGAAAACTGCATTTCCCTGGATCATTCGAAATTCCAGCATGTTAGAAAAGCAATATCAAATATTGCCCTCGCAGTACATTGACCATACTTGACAAATCATTTATTTTTTTACAGCACTAACTCGATTGCTGACCATTGCTCTCAGTTTAGAATTCAGCCTCGAGGTAGCCTGAATCTGTGACTACTAGCAAGACCCCATGTCAGACAGAGAGAACAGAGAGAGAGCAATTAAGAGGTCGTTTTGAGCTTGACACGGCGCCTTAAGTCATATTTCTGCAACTGACTGATGCATTTTCATTAATGTTCCCCTGCTTGAATTGGCCTCAGTCAATTATCTAATTCGGTTTGGGCTGAAACACTGTCTGGGAAAATTACAGCCAGGTAGTGGTGTCTGTAGAACCTTCTAGAAACAAGATATTGGTGGCTTTGGGCTGGTTTGGGTCCATCTTGGTGATCGTTGTAAAGCAAAAAGCTGATGTTTCTGGCATCTTCATTGTTGTATGATGGATGGACACATATAGAACAGACCTTGGTTAAATACCGAATTGTTTTGAATGTAAATACTTTTCTATACGTTACTGAGCTTGCCTGGTGTATTGGAACCAATGAAATACTCTCAAAAATAGCAACCCTGCCTTCTGGTCCTCCTGGTTGGCTCAATTGAACCAGGCAAGATGAATCGAGCATAGGAAAGTATTTGAATCCAAAACAATTATGCATATGACCCTAGATGTACAGTGCTGTGCAAAAGTCTTAGGCGCTCAAGATTTTATTTTATTTTGATATAAATTTGGTCTAGGATATTTTTAGTGTGTCAGTAGAAAAGATTAAATTTGAGATCTGTCTGGGATTACCTAGATAGCAAGTGAGACAGCCAAAGTCTCCAATATGTTTGCTTCAACCTAGTTGTTAGAAGTTTCTTATAAAACTGCATGATGGTGTACCTAAGAGAATTGATGCAGTTGGAAAGGCAAAAGGTGGTCACAAAAAATAGTTAGTTTATAACTGTTCACTCTGTATAGTACATTTTCCAATATATAAAACAGCTAATGTAATTATTGTTGCAATTTTTCTTCATGTGCCTAAGACTTTTGCACAGTACTATATATTGTATATGGTTTGGGGCAGCAGTGGTTATTACAAATCATAAATATATATTTATATGCTGTATGTATATATGTATATATGTATGCTGCCTTGATGGGCTGATGGGCTGCACTCTCTCAGAAATAAAGGTACGGAAAGTATGTACCCTATGGGTACACAAATTTGTACCAGCAATATATAATTAATTAGTACCTTTTTTGGGAGAATATTTCTCTATTTCATGGTACATCGGGTAAAGTGATCTTTGAAATGTACCCTCTGTTCGCTCCACTGTTGTATCTGTGAGCTGAATGACTGGATACTGCTCTTATTTCCCCTCACAAGCCTGATTAAAGATTGTTTTTACTTGCATGCAGCTGTGCTCTGCAAGTACCTCAGCTGAGACAATTACAGGAATCAGGAACAAACCACTACAGAAATGAGCTCTGGAGTTCCAGGTGTGTGCGAGACCCCGGAGAGATTGAACAGTATTAAAATAATTGGAAAACAAATTATTTTCTGTGCGAAAAACGTGATGGTGTGTATTAAAACTACCAATGTGAGGTTTAGGTTGCCATGTGTAAAACTGTCATATGGTAAAACATTAACAATAAAATAGAGATTGTGCTGCTGTCCAATTTTCCTGTTACTTAACAAAGGCAAGGAGCCCTTCAGGACCATGGACAATGGCAGCCTCGCATGTATGCTGTAATGTCTCTGTTCTTCAAATCACGGTCCTCAAGGGCCAAAACCTGCTGGTGTTCCATCCTCCCTTTACCTGTGAGTCAGGTGTGAAGACAGTCCGACCAATCAGTAGCACTAATGTTTCAGTCAATTGCCTGGGAGGAATGAAAACCAGGGCTGGATTTGGATTCATTGCAAACATTTTTTGGTTCAAAACCCTGGGGACTACACATACTGGAACAATGTCTTCATTCGTAATCCTTTTTTGGGTTAAAGGTCCTAACAAGAAGCATTGCTTATCTGGATACCCTATCTGGGTGTTCAGGCTTGTTGGAAACCCGCCATTCTGTTAGCAGGCCTGCTGGAAGTGCATCCTCCCAGGCTCTGTGGAAGCCCTTTCTATCTAAAAACCTCCACTGAGGAGCCGTCGCATTAATTCATTTTATTCCTTTTCCATCTGTGAAACATTCTCATACATTCCTCCCTGTGGGAGTGAGGAAACCAGCAGTTGGCCCTATCGCTCTTCCGTTCTGACCCCCTCTCTCTCTCTCTCTCTCTCCCTCAGAGTGTTGTCACCACTGCCGTGCTGAGACCGAGGAGGATATGCATCTGAACAAGCGCCGCGGCGAGCTGCCCTCTAACCTTTAACATGCAGATCATCATCGATCGAGATGCGCTGCGATAGCTGCCAGGAAATCGCCCTGTCCGCAGGACAGCGAGACTCCCCCACCCCAGCAGTGTGAGAACTATGATGCACCTGAAAGAATCAGATTTCTATCTTCACAATATTTCTGACAATAAGGGACCGATATACAATAGGAAAAAGGGCCGATGTGCTATTGCGTTTGAATCAACGCCGGCTTTAACTCTGGGATTCGCTTGCAGCTTTAATCATGACGTTTGAGGAGTACATGCAAGGCAGCTTGAAGTGCTCTGAGAGTGGTGGCTTATGTCACTCAGTGAATGTGACATCCATGATGTTTTACATGTGTAGGAATAGATTACTGTAGATCATGATCATGGTGTCTGAGTTGTGTCAGGCTGTCACAGTGAATAGTTTTGGTCCAAATTCAGAAGTCTCAGGCAAAAAACACAACAGCAAGAGTAGTGAAAATATGAAAAATATAGAATTCTGCAATTTCGACTGATCAAAATATCTCACATTAAGTTTGAATAAGATTAATGAAATATAAATATTTGGGTGGCCTACTTTCAATATGTGAGGGATTCTTTTCAATTGAATGTGTCTTTCTCTTGTAAGTTTCCATTAAAACATGTAAAAAAAACTTCTAGATATTGTAATTGTAGGTAGTGTAGACTAGTATTATGTGTACACACATTGTATTTGCAATATAGCCCTCTATTCTTATTATATTGTACTTGCCATTTTACAGATGTGAGTCAATTGCTCAAATGGGAAATTTTACGCAATATTTTTCTCTTAGTCTACCTCCCTGTGGAAATCAATATCTAGTCTAATTATAAATGCAATAAAGATATTAAACATAGCTGACAACAGCAGTTGGGCATTGATTGGTGTGCGCTGGCTTTCTAGTTCAGTGGCACGCTGTGGGCACTAAATGAGCTGGATCGCCCCTTCTGAGTGAAACCCGCTAACCGACTGCGCAGCGAAGCATGCCAAGTGGAGCCATGACGCAGCAATAATGAGGATTCAGCCCTGCGCTTCTAATTAACTCCATCAATATCCCAGCACGCTCGCATGCGACACGCTGGCCCAAGAAACCTGGAATCTGTTATCCCATCAGATATCCCATTTTTATTTATTTATCTATTTAATAGCTCGCATTTCACATGGAATCGAGGATTCGTATGCAAAGGATCTCCAGCTCACGGGGGGAAAGGCCCCCGTTGTGTCACGGTATCCTTGGTGTGGTGATATGCAAGAAGACATTCAACTCGTGTACAGCATGTTCCTCCCTTTTACATCTTTACTTCATTGCACATTCACTACAGAAGATAATATTCATAAGCTGGCTGAGCATTTGCAGTATGACCTTTTATGGGATCTACTAAACAGTCTGAAATCTGAACAAAAAAGAATGTTTGATCTTCATAATTAATACTGATTCCTTGCTTAGTAAAAAAGATATTTTGCGCTTGGCTTTAGTATATTAAATTATTATGGATACGGATATTATTTTCCAAATATCCACTCAAAGACACTTGTTTGACATTTAGCTTTTCTGTGTAATATTGGACTGAAATCTCAGTTAGCAATACTCTGTGTCTCTGTGACTCATATTCAATCATTCTCTTGCAAACTACAAAAATATTGGCTTGAGCAAGGATTTTTTTCTGCTGTTCTTTGCCAAAATCTGTATGTCAGTATAAACTCACACCCCCGTCACTTTCATGTGGTCTGTACAGAGTGTGAGTCTGTATCAGAGAAATAGGGTAAAAGATGGATCCAATATGAAAGCAACCCAACCCGTATTCAATACAAAATACGTTTTAAATGTGCAAAATAATTACCGCAGAAAAATGCTGCTGGTCCTCCATGTTTTAGCAATAATACAACCAAATATTCTGAATATATCTAATGTTCTAAATTATCACAAACGATACCGTGAATTCATAAGCAGATACATACAGGGCTAAGCAATTGTTTGATTGCAGTTGGAGCCCAGAATGAAAACAAGGGAAAGTTCTTCTCTGTTGTAATTGCTTCAGTTACAGGCCCTCATTTAACTGGATCTTCCATTAGAAAAAAATAAAAGAATGTAAAAGCTCTGCGTTCTGACAGCTACTCTCAAGATTCTCATAGTTTAATTGCTCCTCGGTGCCTGCTTAAACAGCCCTTGTGATAGATCACTGGACTGGTCAAGTGCGCTCAGGAAAGGCCTTCTATATTTAGAGTGCAAAGAGCCTCTCTGTGACGCTTGTTTACGTGGATTGATCGTCTCCGAGCTTAATGTAGTTTTTCCTGACAGTTTGTGTTTGCGCTGAGAATTGTAGTCACTGCAGGTGGGCCAGATGTTACGCATCGCTGCTTTCGGTTTTCTGTGCTCTTCGGAGGGAGTTGACAATCTGAAATATCATAATCTGTTTTTTCTTAAGTGTTCGGCTGGCAAACATTTCTGCCTCCAGCTTTAGGTCTCTGGTTTTAGAGATATTGTGAACGGTACTCGTGCTGCAATCCAGAACAGATCTGCAGTGGACTCTTTTTCTGACTGAATAAAAGCTGTCGCCAGAGAGCAGCAGCTTTTTTCTGTTCTCTCCTTTTTTTTTTGTGCGTTTGAGTCAGTTTCGTCTCCACGTGCGTTTCCGTCAAAGATGGAGCGGATCCAAAGAGGACGGGAGGGAATTCCTAATGTTTTGTGGGACAACAGAGTGTAGTTTTTGTTCTTCCTCCTCGAGACTCACACTTTTGAATAAACATGCAGGTCAAAGCTATTTATCCAAAGTAAAAATAGAGGGCACTCTTAAAGCACTTCACCGAACATGAATTTAGAGACACTTATTTGAGGAAAGAGTGTCCTGGAATATAATTTGATTGATACCAGCCCAGGTGAATTGTTCAGTACAACGTGAAAAATGTGTACATTTTATTTTCTCCTCATTAAAAGGCCTTTGTATCATGGCTGAAGAATGTGAAGGTGTTAAATCAGTGGCAGGACCATGAGGCCTGTCCTAAACACCTATCTGTTAATGTCGTAGGAATCGAACAGACACATTATACACTGCCTACTGCGGTGCCAGAAATTTCTCCTGTTTTTATCTGATTTTACAGCTAAGTATTAATATCACAATGTACAATGTCAAAGGCTATCTAAAATGCATCTCCTATTTATAAAGGCTATTTATAGATGGCAGTGTACTATAATTGGTATTTCTTCACAGAATTATATATTTTTTATTACAGTCTGCTCAATTACAACCAGCACAGAATTTACATTATACTAATACACAAATTACATTATGTTAAAAAATAAACATATGTAAACCGAAACCTTTTCAGTCAACCAAATATTTCTTTTTTCTAGAAACATAAAGGGGAGAAACTGTAAATATTGCTCAGTCTTGGCCTCTCAGATAGCCGGCTTTTTTCATCCCGGAAAAGCAGAAACATACAAAGGCTGGTGAAGCAGCTCTCCACTCCCACACGCTCCCCTTCGCTTCAGAGAGTGCACCCGCGAGCTGACTGGCCCTCTGAAATGTGAGCCAGTTCGGGAATGTCCATCTCTGTTGTGACAGATAGCATTTACATATGGAGATCATCATATAGATCCATCTACGCATGTTCTGTCCCAGAGGTAAACCTGAGCCCACCATTTCCCCCGCTGTCCGTTTCCCAGAATTCTGACCAGATACATTTAACAAATTCCACTGGGAAAGAAAATTGAAAACAGGATTTAGTTCTATTTTTTATGAGAATTTTTGTGCTCACTTTTTCTGCTTCTACCCGATGCCCAGTGGAGCATTCAGTCACCGCTGTGTCCCCTGGCTGGGCAGGGCGTGCCATGCTGCAGCCAGTTCTTATCTCCACTCCACAGTCCACCTCTTGAGCTGTGTGGCCATCACACTGGCAAGAGTCTGACTGAACAGAAGAGGAGCCATTTTGTGATAAGGTGGTTAATACCCTGATGACCGAAACCCGCCCTGTTTTTATGCCCCCACTCATCCTTTTTTTATATTTTAAAACCTTTGTTGTAAATACAATTGAGACATTTTCTCAGTCATGCGGCACCCTCAAAGAATATATGCATCTTGGTTGTCTTATATTCAGCTGACAAAAGCTTTAAACTTCTTTAAAAAAAACAGCAACGATCAACACAACACAGAAATCCAATTGAAGAGAAAGATATTAAAACTGAGTGGTGTGTGTCCCAGGCTCCTCAGGTGCTCATTCTGATCCTCACATTTCGTGACTTGTTCTTGAGATTTGCCGCTAAAAGCTATTTTCTGGATTGTGCCGTCTTTCCTTGGAAAGAAACAAGAGACTGTAGAAGAATTGGCACTACTGTCTGATCTAAATATGCACGTGTGGGAAGCAACTGTAGGTCCTGTTTTGTTTTGAGGCCTTATCTACCTTGGCATTTTCATTGTCTATGGCTCTCTGGGCATTTTCACTGACACTGTATTCTGCATGCTGATGTTTGTTGTTCACCTGATGTGTGCCCCTCCGTGCCTTCCTCTGCAGAGGTGTTATTGTCCAACATTGCTTTCTGATGCGAGTTTTAAAGTAGCGCTGCATGAAAACCGAGCCAAACCATGCCTCCTGTGACCACTAATGCCAATGTGAAAGAGTCCAAAGCGTGTGACGTCATAATGCAGCCCACAAGCAAAGCTAGCTCAGACAAGAGTCAAAGGAAGACACTTTGAGTTTAACAGCATGCACACCAGATCCTAAGATAATTACAGTAAGTAGCAAACCCCACCCCACTCAGTTGCAAAAAATCCATAAATCTGTATAAAAATAACAGGCTTCACCAATTCTGCTGTTCTGTTGAAGATGGATCATGGTCTGCAATATTTACAATTAATTTGTAATAGAGTGTCAAATGTGGTGACATTTAATTATGTTTCACATCTTAATTTTTCTGTCCAACAGCTAAATTACATTCAGTTAAATCAAATTCAAAGTACCACATGCAAAACCATTGTTGTGGTGGGAAAAAAAACCTTCATATGTAGTTCTGTATGCTGACCATATGGTTTGCCATATTTATTCCACTATTTTGTGACCAAAGGCTCCATTAAGAATAAGAAAAAGGAGATCACTCTTCAGCTATTATTGATCTTACTCCAAATCTCACTCATTGAAAATACACCTTGTTTTCGATGAGACTCCACCGGAAGTTGTTCATGATTTCCCTAATTAAGTCAGCAAGCCAGGTGTAACTGCAGGGGGAAAGCAGTAACTGTACGGAAATTCCTGTTAAGCGCACCAGCCTAAGCCAGGATCAGCCTTTAAGTCTCTACCCGCCTGCCTAGATCCAGGCTAGATGAGCTGCATTTGAATCTTCAAATTTCTTTCACACAATCTTTTGCACAATTGCATTATTAGATTGGACTACTTTGTTTTGCCTGTTTGTTTATGCATGCATGAGAGTGTGAATGTGTGTGTGTTAAGTCAGGTTATACAGTGGGCTCCAGAATTATTGGCACCCTAAATAAAAATGGAGAAAAAAGGCTGCAAAAATACACAATATGGATACTGATGGATATATTCAATTTTTAAACATACAGGAAAAATATACTTTTATATAAATATTTATTCTCATGTTTCTCTCATGTTTCAATGTTTTGTATATGTATACACACATGTACACACACACACACACACACACACACACACACACAGACACCGACACCCCACAGCAAGCTACATGCAGGCCGTGCTGTTGAACAGAAATCCGAAAGTAAACACGCTCTGTGTCAATGCAGCTTCTTTCTGTCTGGAAGGAGGGGGTCATGTGATTCCAGCTAACAGGAGTTTTCCTGTCTTGTCATCGGGCCAGAAAGGGGAACAAATGATGTGTTTCTACACTCTACATAGATGGAGTAATCATGCAGTCATGCTGTTATTACTGCCAAGGACAGCTGCCTGCCTTGAGCCATTACGGTACTAATTCAAAATTGACAATTGGTCCAAGAAACATTGGAAACTCTTCTAAATAAACAACATGTGGTTTTCATAAACCAAGTTATTAATAAGGAAATCAGTCTGTGCCAAAAGCATTTATTGGGAAGAAATAAAAAAAGGAAAGAGAAAGGAGGAAAAAGGATTTTGAATAATTTTCATGCCAACATTTCATACTGCACTGCAAAAAGAAAGAAATTAATGTTTGGAATGTTTTTTTGTTTTGTTTTGTTTTATCTGAAAATCAGTCATTTTAATGTAAAGAGCTGTAATGTACAGATTTATTTTAGCTGTTCATGCTAAACCATGGCATGACTACGGGCTGCTTGGGCCACTCAGAATTGATCATTACTTGTACCTAAAAATAAAATGTGTAAAATACTAAATACGTTCAACTTTTTGTATTCAAAGTAACTTATTTCAGCGGCCAAAAACATGTTGTATTGGCTCTCTTTTTTCTTAGTTTTTAATAAATAGCATAAGACAAAATCTGACATCCCAGGCATTTGTGACAGACCAGCCCAATTTTCAAACACACCCATTGCTAAGATCCCCACACCCCCAGCTTTCTGTGTGCAACAAAGCAGGCATTCTCCATCATGAAAGCATGTGAACTACCGAAGGAAACATTTAGTAATTTTTAGAAACATGGTTTTCCCGAAAGGTCTACAGTATGCCTTTGAAGGCTAACATTACATACATAATGTCATTCTGGCACCTAAATAATATGCTGTGGCCTAAATAGACTAGGCTAAATAACGTAGTCGCAGCTGGCTAGGTAGCTCACACAACAGAACCAACTGCGGCACTAGCTACCTAGCCAGCCGCTGCTATATTGTTCAGTCCATAATTCCATTATGTAAATGTTTCCTACAGTAGTTTCCCTGTTTTCATGATTGCGATAATTAATTATTATAACGAATAATTAATTTTACAGTAATAATCTTTGCCATTCCCTGCTGCTTAGACATCTCCACTCTTGCTCCTCCTCGTGTCCTCACATTACCCCATAAGGCAGTTTGATTGGTCGTAGATTAACATGCTCTTCTTCAGTCAAAAAACTAAATAAATGAGTCACAAACTTCAGTCTGTATACCAGATTTAAGAGGGTTCCAGGTTTTGTATTTCTATTAAAACCCAAAGAGAATAGCCAGACAGATAACTTCACTGCAGTGGAGTAACATGTAACATGTGTCACACCTGTGACTTTCACACTCTTTTTTCATCCCAGTCAGTCACTGATGGTAGCCAAGCATTGGTCGATCTTTCCTTGGGTTTCTGTTTCTGTTCCTATAACCTTCATGTAGTTTGAACCAGCAGTGCAGTCTGCCATCCATTGATGTAGACCCAAGCCTGGTCCTGAAGGCTGAGCCCTCAGGCCTATGTTTAAAAAGCTGGTCAAAAGCCAGGTGAGAGCAGGTGCAAGATGAGCCAGGTCTCCACTGCAGCGTTGATGTAGGCTGGTGAACTCTGTTTTTTGTTTTTCTTTGCCATTTTGTTGTTATGTGTGGTGAACAGATTGGAAACCAGGGAGGCCATGCATGATTAAATGGATGCCTTTATCTTGGACACAATAGTTTTCATTGGGAGCTGACATGATCAGCCAAATTAGTGTCGCTTTGTACAGTATACACGACACGCATATAATAAGCACATACACATTATCTTAGGGCATCAGGGACAGGATAAATAAGCAAGCTTTGGTCCAACCAACAGTCGTTAATTAACACCGTTCAACATCTCTTCAGTGAGTTTCCATGAGAAAATGATGAATAGGTTTTAGAATAAAAAGGTAAGAACACCTTTCTCTTTGGTTAGGCGGTGTCCATAAGCAGTTCTCTCGTGCCTTCCGCGTGGCGCTTGTTCTCTGAATCATTCCCCGGCAGGGTTTTCGACAGCCGTTGATGTATTCCGCATCCGTGATGCTTCATTCTGAGCCCTCGTGTTTCTTAATTAAGAACGTGTCTTGGGCGAGCTCTTTGAGATCATATGAGCCTGACTGAGCCTTTTTTGGTAACAGCTTTTTATAATGTACACTGAGGGACGTGGCGGTGTGCAGCTATTCCAAAGCAGCACAGATGCGAGCATTTGATGTGCTCGGCGATTCATTCCTTTATTTATTTAGACCCCCCTCATGTGTACGCTCCCTATATACTGTTCATTTTGTTTGCATTGTTCAGAAGATAAACATCTCTCACACTCTTGGCAAAGACCCCATATTTGTTTGTTTGAATTCAGGATGCGCTCTGAGCACACCTTCTGAATTATTTACGAACCGGTGCCATTTGAGGATTTTGTTGAATTGCGTTTATGCAGTATTACTTTCCCCCTATTTTTCTGCCTAATTTCGAACAGCCAATCACAGCGGTAGGCCCGTCACTACGGTGAGTATGAGATGGTGGCTGCCAAAGTTCATGTCCACCAAAACGCATTGCTGCTTTTTCCACTTCTGCAGTCCTCCAGCTCAGCTGCACAGCGACTGCTCTGTACATCCGTGCAGGTGGGCAAGTGACTGGACCAGAGTCACTACAATGCAGTTGATGAGACTGGCTATAAACTGACAATCAAAAGCCCTCCCTCCTTCCCAGACTGCCAGTACATGGTCTTTTTGTTTCATGTAGACATTACATTAACAGCACAGCATTCAGTTTGCCGAAAACATCAGATGCAGTTTATGAAGTGTTTTTAGGTTGATGCCAGTTCACAACCGTCTTCTGCAGTAGGGTTTCCAAAAGTCTAAAATATTTTAAGAGAAAATGAACCCAATTAGGGAGAAGGCAGTACAAAGATAATGCAGGAAGTGATAAAGTGAACAATGACCAATTATGCGGCGCATGCCAGGCCTTCATTTGTGTTTGGCAGGATTGGCCACGGTTCAGGAGCCACATCGCAGCACGAAGAAAGGGTGCATCGTGGGACATGTCCCCTCGGAAACTGCCTTTCAGTCCTGGGAAAGATCTGGAAATGCTTTTAACTGAAGTTCAGGTGAATGGCCTCGTCCTCCACCCAGGTGAGTCACTGCAGCCAAATGATCTGATGCATGCTGGCGACTGGCATCACTCCAGTCCTGGCTGTCAGGAGCCATCAGCGTCAGCGAGTGGTGGCAAAGCACTGGCTCAACGAGAACTTACAGGTTTTCCCCCAATTTCACCTTTTCTGCGGCTGCTTGAACAGTTCATTTTTTCCATTTATAATTGAGTTGGCTTGGCTATTTCCAAGGCGGTAGTTTCTCTCTGAAAGAAAGGCAGATGTAGTGCACTTGAACTAAAGATCCGAGTGGGCTTTGGGCATCCTGCACTTCAGGCCACAGCAATTGTGTTGGATTGAAGAAGACTTCACATCCTGCTGCTACAATGCTGGAGGGCCAGTGCTTCTGATGAGGTGGAGGGAGAGAGATGGAAAGGGTGAGAGAAGGAGAGAGGCAGAAAAGCTATAATCCTCATCTGCATTTTGTAAATTGTGTGTGCGCGCATGCGTGCGTGTGTGTGTGCAGGCATGAGAGTATGGGCCTGTGTGTACATGTGTGTGTACTGTCTGTGTGTGTATACTGTGTGTGTGAGTATATGTGAGTATGAGACAGTGTGTGCCTGTATGTACAGTGGGGTCCAAATGTCTGAGATCACATTGAAAATAAACTGAAAGTTTTAGGATTTTGAAAAAAGTTACTTCAAAGCTCTGTAAGAACTACTCAAAGACCAAAGAAGAGCAAGGAGTGCTAGACAATCCACAATCACCTGACCTCAACCCCATTGAACATTTATGGGGGCACTTGAAGACTGAAAAAAGGCAAGCATTCAGTAACATCACAAGATGCTCTTTGGAACATTGTCAAATAATGCTGGGATAACATGAGTCATCAGGTTTTGAATTAGAAAAGAATGCAAAATAGAATAATTTTCTCTAGTGGTCTCAGAGCTTTGGACCCCACTGTATATGTGTGTGTGTATACTGTGAGTGTAAGTGTGTGTGTGTGTGAGTCTATGTGAGTGTGTGTGTGTGTGTGTGTGTGTGTGTGTGCACACATGCTGGTGTTCCCATGAGGCACACACTGAGAATTCAGAGAGGCACAGCACTGCCCGATCAGCCCTCATCACCATCTCTCATTTCTGTCTGATTGCAGGAGAGTGGACCCCATCAGAGATGTTAAAATCCACTGTGAGAACACTCCTAACAGCCTTCCTTTCAGCTTTCAAAAAGGAAAAAGGGAAAGAATACCATATCTTTGATGCTGGAATATCATTATCATAAGTCCCAAAAATTCACATAAAAAAAAAATGAATATCTCAGAAAAAAAAAATTGTATATCAACTTTGGTAACGTGCAAACATACAAAAGTACTTGCGTAGAGCATGATGGTTGGGGTCAGTCCCTTTTATTTCAGTCAACTGAAGAACAGAATGCCCATAACATTCTTCAAGTATTTTGCAGAGAATTCCTCACTGAATTGAAACTGAATCGACCCCCTACACAGTACAGCGAAAGGACAGCATTTCTTCACAGTTGGCTTGAATTAGAGCTTAGCAAAGCCTTGTACTGACTCGGCCACCGACTCAAAGACCCCAGTAGCCACAGTTACATGCAGTGTTAAACTACCAGTTCTTACTATCTCTGAGCCTGTTCGATGGAGCCTCAGGATGAGTGTACAGACCTCTAAAACCCCAAAAGATATGCAGTATGTCCCGGCAGCCATTTTAACCAAGGCGACTTTTATCCTTTACTTATTTAAACACATGAATTATTGTACAGTGAGAGAAGCAGATGTATGATAAATAATTTGAGTTTAACAGTTGGCTAGTTTATAATATTCATGTGCGTTGGGAGGATGGATCAGGGTAAAGTGTCAGTCTCACCACTGAAGTTGTCATCACGGATTGAATAAATTAATCTTTAGCAGCCTAATTATGGGAATAATATAACATATTCCCCTTCCAGGCAAGGACTGCGATGTCAGCCAACAGGCTACATTACCTGGCGTAAGTGTTTATCAGGCGCTTCCGCGGTGACTTATGATTCAGGTGGCACTTATGGAAGTGTACATCGCTGAATGGAGTGTAGTGCTCTCCATTCAGTGGGAGTGCACTACACCTATCTGGGCTTATATCTGACAGGCGGTACCTTCGAGGAAAGCTTCAGTAGAATATGCAGCAGTATAAAATGATTGCATGGAAATCTTAAATCTGTGTAAAGCTGTCTTAAGTTTCTCTGGAAAATCAGATCGATTTCCTCCTCTCCCTCGTGTTCGCCAAACACACCCATGGTAATGTTATCCATCCTGAGCCCAGCTATTGGCCTGGTTCACTACACTTCCTTTCCTGCCAAATATTGTGATAGGTGGTTGCCAGCAGAAATGTCTCCCTGTTGCCTTCTTGTGTCAAACTGCTGACGCTAAACAGGTGTTGGCTTGGTTAGAAGTTGGATGAGAGTCTCGGAAAGGAGTGTTAACTCTGGTTTCCTGGTCAAAGTCCCACAAAAACTGTCTCTTTACACCTAACCACTTAGTCCTACCCACTGGTTGGCAGCAGCATCCCTTTCATCGTAGGCCCAACTTCATTCTTCAAGTTACCGTTGTACAGGAGGTAAAAAATAAACTATATGGGTGGTTTCTTCAAAAACATGGCTGTTTTTAGAGTGTAGTTTACAGGTCTTAAAGCATAGTGTGATTTAGTACAGGGTGTGAAGCTTCCTGTATCTTCCCTTGCTGGAAGCCTGCCTGCTTTGGGCTTTCTTTTACACCTGAAATTCCCCAAGAGGTCGAAAATAAAATTCCACATAACTGTACCCTCTAGGTGCAAGCTCCACAATACCCTCTGTATTGTTGATGCGTGTACCAAAACTAAACAAAGTCCAGCTCCTCTTCCTGACTGTAGCATGCAGGTTTGAGAATAATTTTGCAATACATAGAACAAGCCTTTCGCTGTTTTGAAGTGAATGCACTTTGTGACTAAGACTTGGTTGATGGCAGAATTGACTGTTCTGTGGCCCCATTATGGTCCACCCTTTTTATGTAGTTTTTTTTATTTTATTTAAACCTTCTCTTGTTTTCAATGTCTTAAAAACACAAATACAATGTGAAGTGTTGTGAGGCTGCTGCATATCATTCTGTAATCTTGCAACTGAACTGCATTGCTAAAACTGCCCCTCTCATCTAGCTCAGGAAGGCAGACTGCTGACATGGCGAGGGGCACTGTTGCCTCATGAGGGAATACCTTTCTGAATTCCTCCCTCATCTGTCACAGATCTAGCATGCAATAGTAAGCCATTCATATCATATCCCAGGTTTGGGTCTGGGAATGTTGTTAGAAGGCTATTGTATTGCTCATATTTCATTACATTAATGGCATTTTAGCAGACACCCTTATCCAGAGCAATGTACAGTTGATTAGACTAAGCAGGAGCAATGCAGGGTTAAGGGCCTTGCTCAAGGGCTCAACGGCTGTGCGGATCTTATTGTGGCTACACCAGGGATCAAACCACCGACCTTGCGGGTCCCAGTCATGTACCTTAACCACTATGCTACAGGCCGTCATATGAATCAGGCTAAATTGGTGACTGCATTAGATGCCCAAAGTGACATACATTGTACATTGCTATGTTGTGAGTCCGGATACGACCATCTGCTAAATAAAACTAACACCAGTTGTGAAGTAAACTATGAGTCCATTTAGGCAGAAGAGCTGTTTCTTTTTTAGCGATTGGATTGTATATGCTGCGAGATGAATTTTCTAGGTTCTGTGATCTCCTACTTGGCATTTGTCCACTTTATCGGAACAGTGCCATGCAATTTTAGCTAATGCTAGTCTCCCGTTTGTACATTAAAAGATTAGCTTCATAAATTGTCCCCCACACAATGAAATTTACCGAACAACATGTCCCCCACCCCCTGGTCCACACCAGTTGCATGTTTTACATACCCAGGAATTGAATGTCACATCTGCGGTTTCTACATTTTTTGGGGGGCGTTTCAAATATGTTAACGGTCTGCATAAATAAAACTGAGCACCTAAGTCAAGGCAGCATTAGACTATTTGTCAAGTAGATTAAACTGTTTTGAAAATATGTTGGAGCAGCTCAGTGATACTGTTACCTGGTATACCCTCTGGCCTTATAATTAGCAGATTCATATTCCAGTGCAAGAGACCTCAGAGGCAGGTACAGTCTAAAACACAAGGGACTGAACCTTAATCTTTAAGATAATAGACATGTGTAAAAATCCGGCTCTCAGGAAAGCAATGTTCAATTGTAATATGAGTCTTCGGCAGGGCTGTCTGGATAGTAACAGCAAATTACAGACAAACTATCACTGAACAAACAAAGTAAACTCACATCAATGTTACCGGTGAAAGAAGAAGAGCTTGTTCCTGAAAGAAGCCGTAAGAAACATGGAGGAGATGTGTGCGTATTACTGTTGCCTTTACACTTACCTTCATTTCTGTCCCGTAGCAGGCAGCCCCCAGGTCAAATCGTGACTCTGAAAGGGGGTAAGTATGCTTGTGTTCTGCTCATCGTCACCACTGGGAGACAGCATGCTGTTGTGGGTCAGGCAACTGCGCTTTTCGTCAGGGGATTGCTCGTTTGAATCCCAAAAAGGCTGCACTGCTGCTGTGCCTCTGAGCAGGGATTTTCTGAATTTCCACAGTAATTGGCAAGCTCTATGAACACACTTGTGCAATGTGCGAATGATATAACACAAAGGTTGCATGCTAGGAAAATTGATTATTTCAGACAGAGAATACAAAATTCTGCTTTACTTTGACTTTTTATTACTTTTAATAAAAGATGAGAATCTGAACTTTAACCACACATGAATTGTATACAGGCTATACACCTATGTATTTGTTTGGGAAATCTCCTTTCACTGAGCAGATTCAAGCAGTCAGAAAGTAGAAAGTATAATAAGAATTTTGAATTGCCCAGATGCACATTTCTATCAAATCCTCCTTAGATGTGCTTTAGATGACTTTAGATTTCTAAGATGAGTTTCTATTTTTACACGACAGGCACTATAGGTTAACTGGTTTTCCCTCTTATCACATAATGCTACTGATTCTTTTTATTTGTGTCAAAAATGATAAAGGAAAAGACAAACAGAAATTTAAATTAACATTTTTGTTGCATTACATTAGGATGTTCAGAGCCACAGAACATGTATAATGAATTTCTATTCTTGTTTTCAATTTTGTTGCCTGCTGTGATATTGCTTTTTTTTCTCTTTGTTCTTTTATTCCGTTTTGTCTCTGGGGGTGTTCAAAATAAGTGAAAGCCAAGAAGTATACATTCATAAATTGTCGAGGGAAATACATTTGTTTCCACAAATTTCCTAAATGAATAGCAAATTAATTGGGAAAATTGAGATTACAAATTAACATGGTATACTAATCTTGGTTACCTGGATATTTGCCACAAACAAGTGTCGATATCCCGACACTAACCTGTGTATTCCCGAAGCCCTGCAAACCATCTACTAATTGCAGCTGTTACAATGCAGAAAGAAAATAGTTAATTGGCTGTGGAGGGATAGAGTGTCTATCTATGCCCATGTTCTCTAGATACTCTGGTATGCAGAAGATGAAAACATTGTGTCAGCGGTCAGGATAAGATAAAAATACTCTCCTCTTTATCTGGCTCTGTTGGTTAAATGGCTTTCTGCCTCTCCATGTGTGACATTGATCACAATATCTCCAATGTCCACATATCCCTGCTTCAGAACAGTTTCTGGATATGACTCTGGCCCAATGATTTCCTGTATATCATTTCCTGAAAAATGGAGCCACTCTACGTGAATGTGTACAGGCGCAGAGTCTAAACAAATATTCTAGACATTGTGCTGTTACAGTAAGTGTTGAACCCCAAGGAAATTGGAGAGTGGAAAGATGAAAGCAGGAGTTTCAAAGGTTGAGCCCCGAAGAGAGTTGGATTACTAGGACACATAAAGTAATGACATCACTGGATCATTTTCAAAGGATTCTGAAATTGCCCAAATTTCCTAGGGCTGCAAAAGATTGCAAAGATGGCAATTTATAAAAAGCACTGTAACGGAAACAAATGAAACAACTGATAAAATCAACTCCTCGTCCTTGGAGAAAGTCACTTCCTTTCTTGATTAGACAAAGCAGAGGCTTTTTGCCCCGACAGCAGCAGCTTCTCGCTCTGGATCCCTGAGGAATGTGCACCACTTCTGGCATCGAGCGCTGATGGCGGCCAGCAGCCCCAGGGCATTGTATTATTGGATGTAATGTTCTACAGGGAGGGAGGGTTTTGGTCATTGGGATCGTACGTTCATCACTCGACGGTCATTCCTTTTAATGTGAGTCTGCACCTGCAGTCTGCTTGTGTATGCTGCAGAGCAGAGTGCTCCTCTGACACATTGACTGTATATCTGAGCTGTGGCAGGAGAGAAGCAAGATGGTGGCACCTGCTCCAGGGGAAAGTGCATTGTCCCCGCACACTGAAGCAAGGGTACAAACGCACCTGGACATTCTACTGTAAATGAAGGCAAAAAGGTCCGAAATATCTTTAGAAAAAATTATTGTTGCGATCTGCTCATGAGGCTACCTAACTGCTCTGTTAACATTGGATTCATCTTTAGCACAGTGGTTAGCGTAGCCACCTCTCCCTGGAAATCTGAAAACCAATGGGTTGTTGGCTCTCTCCAGTATATGAGTTTTAAGCCTAGGCTATAGCTAGTTGTCTAGTAGCAGACATTACCCTGCTACTTTCTATATCTTGTTTACATTGCTGTTGAGGTCAAACACTCCTGGCAGTAACAAGGTCTTAAGGGTGTCTTAAGGTAGATAACCGCATAGAAGTTAGTTTTGCTCTCTTCTGTTCACAAAATAATTTCCTTAGTCCAAGACCCTTCCCTCCTTATCCAGTCATATCAGTTAACATAGGTTTGATAGGTTTGTATTGAATGGATAAAATTCTGCATCTAAATATAAATATTTCTATTATGTTTGTTATTCCTCCCTGTATCAAAATCCTGGAATGTATTAGTAGAAACTGTCTCACTTTTGATGCCCCCAGCTTTTACAAGAATACCCTTCACACCCTGGTGGAACCCACGAGAATAATTTAGCAGAGCTGGCAGATCTTGCTGAACAATCCACTATACAAGGGATAGGACGGCTATCCTCCATCCCATGGTGCCCTCAGGCATATGACCACACGCGCTGTACCATAAATAGCATAGAGTAAAGACATGCTTTGATGTTTTCCAATGAAAAACCGTAATAGAAAAATAACATATAACACTTGGCTTAACTGTGTTTCCTTCACCATAATAACTATATGTTTCAGGTTTTCATAAAATAAAACACTGGACTCTATCATAAAAAAAATATATATAAATATATTAAGTATATCGTTAAATTGAAAAAATAGCTACTTTTAGCCACCACCGAATGTTTTGAGGAATGACTACAAGTTACTAATCTAAGGAAGGTAGTGTTGCAGTATAGCATTCTTACATATCCATGCAATTCTGTGGGCTACAGACAAGACATTTAAGGAGGAAAATTAGCCAGCTTAACTAAATCTATGTTAGACATGCAATTGATGGAATCTTCAATACTTGACATTAACATAACTTGGCAGTAAACTGTGAGGAAGTGCTATGGGACCATCAGACCATGTGACACACCCCTGGGAGGGACAGAACAGCTGGTGACAGGGAGATGTGATAAAACAGGACTTCTTAGGCATACTTATGTTCTTATCATGAGAGGGAGCGCGAGAGGGCAAACAAACAAAGATAACCACTCACCCTCACAGCATTCTTCCAAAAAGAATGAGCTAAAACGGCAAAGTACGTTTTTCAGCTGGGTGTCTCTTTTTCTACTGGTCTCTCAATCTCTCTCCTCTTAGAGTGGAGAGAAACAATCCACAGTCTCTTACACCTATTGTGAAAATAATCATACTTTAACACCTTTGAGCTGATTATGTAACACAGCTCAGATGTGTGAGCCAATTAACCAGTAGGTGTGGCCCTGCCCAGACCGAGCCCTGCCACAGAGATTTTGTGAACCAGGTACTCGGCTCCTGCATTGATTCGTTGACGGCTACCTTTGTTGTTTTCACCAAAATGTATCTGCTCAAAGACGGCCCAATTGCAGCCAACAGCCGACGGTTGGCTCGGTGTATCTGGGCCTTTAGTGCTGGTATAAGAATGTATCTAGTATCTAGTCTTAATTGTTGAGTTTCAATTATCTTTTGACTCTGTTATTGGCATTTGTCAACATGAGGACCACATAAAAAAACTGTCACACAGAAACAAACAAAAGGCCTATCAAAAAAATACTTTTTGGAACATTATAAAGAAGAAAGGCGGCACTGGTGAGCTCAGTAATTGCAAAGGGGCTACTTGGCCGCGGAAGACCTCGACAGTTGATAACTGAAGAATTGTTGCCATTTTGAAGAAAAAACCCAAACACCTGTTGTGTCAGTGACAACTCTCTGCAGAAGACTTCACAAATTCTGTTCTGGACAAATGTCTTATGGACAGATGAGATTTGATCAAGACAGATGGATGACAAGAGCTATAGTGTTATAGTTTGGGCATCTACATATGGCTGTCACAGATGCTGGCTCACGTGCCTTCATTGATAATGTAACTGCTGATAGCAGCAGCAGAATGAATTCTGATGTGTACAGAAGCATAATATCTGCTCAGGTTCAATCAAATGCCTCCAAACTCATTGGATGGTGCTTCATCTCACGGCAAGGTAATGATTCCAAACATACACCAGTGCTCTCCTTCTTAATGATGTTCCAATTCATTTATTTTGTTAAGCCTATTGTTTGGCCTATGTTTTATATTTTCTCAGTCTCATAATGGCTTCCTTGACCATCATTGGCAGGACTCCAAATACACTCAAAAGCCTATACCAATACAATACTATACAATAGATACTGAAAGCTTTCTTATACCTGCACTAAGGAAGTTATTAAATACACCTGACCAACCAGAAACAGTTGGGAAGCCAACTGTCCAATTGCTTTGGTCCCCTAAAATGGGGGTACTGTGTATACAAGGGTATGTGATTCCCACATGGATCACTCAATATGGATGCAAATACCGTCAAATTAAAAGTGACAGTCTGCATATATATATATATATATATATATATATATATACACACAGTGGTGTGTAAAAGTGTTTGCCCCCTTCCTGATTTCTTATTTTTTTGCATGTTTGTCACATTTTTGTTCAGCCGGCCACTCCTGGGAAGGTTCACCACTGTTCCGTGTTTTCGCCATTTGTGGATAATGGCTCTCACTGTGGTTCGCTGGAGTCCCAAAGCTTTAGAAATGGCTTTATCACCTTTTCCAGACTGATAGATCTCAATTACTTTCTTTCTCATTTGTTCCTGAATTTCTTTAGATTTCAGCATGATGTCTAGCTTTTGAGGATCATTTGGTCTACTTCACTTTGTCAGGCAGGTCCTATTTAAGTGATTTCTTGATTGAGAACAGGTGTGGCAGTAATCAGGTAATTGAGGCCAGGTGTGGCTAGAGAAATTGAACTCAGGTTTGATAAACCACAGTTAAGTTATGTTTTAACAGGGGGGGGCAATCACTTTTTCACACAGGGCCATGTAGGTTTGGATTTTTTTTCTCCCTTAATAATAAAAACCTTCATTTAAAAACTGCATTTTGTGTTTACTTGTGTTGTCTTTGACTAATATTTAAATTTGTTTGATGATCTGAAACATTTAAGTGTGACAAACATGCAAAAAAATAAGAAATCAGGAAGGGGGCAAACACTTTTTCACACCACTGTATATATATATATATATATATATATATATATATATTCATATTCATTGTTTTGTTTCAAACCCAATATGCTAAAGAACAGACAGAAATTGCACTTAGAAACTGCCCCAGCTCTTGTTTCTAATTAGCATTTGAATTGTTATAATTGTCATTCGTTTCACAATTAAATTATTTTGAGAAACGGTTGCACTTTTTAGCATGAGATGTTACATAAGTTTTGAAGCTTCATTCAGTGGTCATGTGCAGACTACAACTTTTTTATAAACACTAGACTGTGACCTTTAAGGACAGACTGGTTCATTCTTTGATCCCAAGCCTGTATTTTTAGTTTCACCACCTCCCAGTGGAATTTAAGTATAGAAGTGGGAGTTTTATTGCTAAAAAAAGAAAAATTCTCATCCTGTTTTTCCCAAGGCCAAAATATTTAAATCAAGGGTTTCATCACTTATGTGACGTGACTAGAACGTTGCCATTGTGGCATGTAAACAAAAGTTCTGATTATTGGTGCAAGATCTTCAGGGTTTATGAAATGCTAAAAATATGTTTTAACTTCTGGTAGTTGAGTTCATGAAGGGTCTACACACAAGGGCAATTTGAGAATCGATTGACAGGGCTGGCATTTTGAAATATCAGTTGGGCTTCCTTTTCAAAAATAATGAGCATGCATCAATTTCAACATTGTTGTGAGCAGATAAGGAAACAAATCGAGGAACTGACAAACCACTTTAAGAGGTTGTAACTTTAACATGCAGAAACATAAGCCTAAAATTTTACCTCAAACACATTTTCAATTTATGCTAACGGAATCAACAATATCCCTAGAATAGCTGAGAAAAAATACTCGGGACAGGTTGGGGAGTGGCACCGATCACAGTGGTGGGAAGGGAACCATTATTTACAGTAAACACTGTTGGGTTGCACATTTGGGAACGTAGTATGTCCTGGTATACAGATGGTCACCAAAACAAACAACATTCCAACTGGCAAGGCGTAGAAATGGCCAAGACCGACACAACAGATTAGACCAAAAAGCCCAGAAAAGACCCATGATTTGGCACCACTGTGGCTCACATAGGTCTGGTAGTATTATGCTAGGAGGCTCACAATGTGAAGGCTAACTTACAGAAACCAATGTGTAGTCAGTATCAAAAACAAAGACACACAGTGGCCCAAATCTACCAAAGAATGTCTCTGCATTCATTTGAGGGGCATCTGACCAGTCATTGTCCAAGTCCAGCTCCCAGAATCTGATGCTCATGCTAGAATAGCTAGTCCATTCAGTCCGTTTCTTCTCAGGTAATTCTTGATTCATTTTTAAATCATGACTCCTTTCAAGGTCAGACATTTAGCCACTTTTTTAAGCCATTAATTCATCCATTTTCTCTTTTCTGAGATCCACCTTTGTATTTAAAGGCATTTTGACTTGCTTCATTGTAACAAGGACTCATCTTGGCTTTGCATTCACATTGCCAAGTACTTACCTGACCTTACAATCTTGACAGCAAAACTTACTCCCAGTAACATCATTCTGCATTGCCACATGATAAAAAATACACTTCATATTGGACAAGAACATACACAGGCATGGTTCCCAGCATCCCGTCTCTGCATATCAGAAAAGAAGACAATGCTAGGCTCACTGCCAAAGACAGTACCACAAATAATTTGATTAAAGATGTTTGCAATGCATTTTCTGCATAAGTTTGACATGCCCAGAAGCTATTATAAATTTTAAAAAGTGAGTAACCATGAAGCTGATATGTTTTTTGAATGGATGGTTTATATAAAGCACATGCCATACACAAACTGTGTATTGTGTTGTTGGCATGTCTTATGCAATATGCATTTGGCTGAGGAGGACCCACTTTACACAGGACTTCTTGCTAGTGCCTACCTTTTGTCATTTCCACCCACTGATTGGTTGGGCTAGATTGAGGCAACACCCTGTCACCGTCCCTGTCTAACATCTGCATGTGTGTGTGTGCGTGTGTCTACGCAGACACACGTGCATGTCTATATAATGGCTTATGCACATAAATAAGCTTGTCATGTTTTATTATCTTGAGGATAATGCCTTTGTTTTATAATGCATGTATAAATTTTAAATATTTTTTTATTTTTCATGTACAGCCCCAGAGCATTTAATTCATCCAGTCCAAAGAGGCTTCTGCTGCTCAAGCAACATATGGCTGCTCATTAGGTAAGATTAATCAGCTCCATTTATCCAAACCCATAATGACATTTAATTTGCTTGAAAAGAAAAATGTTATTGGATAATATCAATTCCACAATTAATTCCAATTTACTATTCCTTCTGTGTATGATTATTCAAAATCATTTGGGATCGTTTGACAAACCCCTCACCCGACCCTTCAAAAATCGCCATCACAAACCTTATTCCGATGCAGTCACAAACCACCGGCAGCCCACAGTATATATTTTACATAAAAAGGTAATGCATTTTCATTTAAGGTAACGCAGAACGTCATCCTTACTGCAATCTACTGTTAGCTTCTAAATAATTATCATAGGTAAATATTTGTTCATACGTTCCATAATTTTCTCATGTTCGCCCAATAAAGACATGGTTGAATTTACTTGACATGGACACCGCACACCGCACACATGGACACTGACATGGACACTGTCATTTCCTTTCAAAAAGGAAGTGACATCATAACCCTTCTGCCCTCACAGTCACAAAGCTCCTCAAACTAGTTTAGAATCCTGATAGCATCATGTAATGCTGATCATGCTTATTCATGCTTATTCATGAATATAATAATTGCAATGGATTTATTTTCACAGCCATTTTCGTTCAAGGAAACAAGCTCCTCAGAGTGCTTCAGAGTTGGATACCGCAACACTGTACATAAAAGTGGTAAAGTTCTTACAAAATCTAATAAGTGGATGGGAAAAATAATCAAATAATGATAAATCAGCAGTAATTATATGAATACCATCTTGTTTTGAGCTGGGACCTAAAATAGTAACAGATAAAGTTTCTTCTATTTTGTACCGCTGCATAATTAATCCTGTGCAGTGGTACAAAATAATCGGAGATGTGCTGAAACAAAGACAAAATAGCTTTGTTTCAGCACATCTCAGATTTCTCATTTGCTGATAATAAATCTGAAGTTCAGAAATGTACTCGGATGCCACTTGAAACAGCAGTCAAATAAAAATCTAATCAATATCCAATGGAGTGCTTAAGCGCTGTAGAACTGTGCTTACCTAGAACGGCAAGTACATCAGGTACAGTGCTTCACTTTTAACCAGTCACACCAGCTGGTATTCAAAACCTGAATCCCAATTATGAAATCCATTACTGAAGACAGTTGCATTGTAACAGAGTGTAAAGGAATAATAACCGTCATGTTATGTCGATGATTGCACTTCCATGGCATAATTTAGAGCTATTTGAGTGGGATGATTTGACTCGTAGAATGATCAGATCTGGCTTTGAGAATGTTAAATCTAAAATCTAGATGATGATCTGATCTTCAAGTGGTGCATTTATTGCTGGCACGTAGGCTCTTTTTGGTCAAGGCAGCTAGTGGACAGTCAGTTTTTCATAATGACAGTAAAAATGTATGTGTGT
Organism: Conger conger; assembly: GCF_963514075.1. Classification (NCBI taxonomy): domain Eukaryota; kingdom Metazoa; phylum Chordata; class Actinopteri; order Anguilliformes; family Congridae; genus Conger; species Conger conger. The sequence goes on along the minus strand of NC_083776.1, from coordinate 27,831,406 downwards.
GATGTGATTCCAAATTTCATATTATTTGAATTAATAAAAATCCCTCAGTGGCGCAGAGCCCAACATGGTTTTATTAAGCGCGATGTCACAGTTCACCATGCAGGTAGGAATGTGCATGCACACACTGTGTCACAGTGGAGCCTGTACATATACCGACATGATTCACATGCATATAACCCACATTCTTTCCAGTGCGGGTAATGTCCAAGGACAGACAGTCACTTTTAAAATTTGTCGAACGTTTTCAAACTGTGCAGCCACCCCTGACGGCTTGTGTATAGGAACTGCACAGTGGCTACAGAAAACAACTGCAATGTGATTAGCACAGCTAACATTAATGTTTAGACTAACATTGTATGTGTCGGTTAGTTAGATAGATTAGCTAGTCTAGCTGGTGTTGACTTGATTTATGAAGCTACATTCTGATACACTGCTACGATACTGATTGTTTTTGAAAGTCTTGCACACCGAGGGTCGGGGTTTGATTCCCGGTCCTGCCAAAAAGCCGAGTTAGGCCGGCTCTCGTGGAGCGGCACAATTGGCTCGCGGCTCCAGGGGAGGGTTAGCGGGATCACCCTCGAAGTAACGGTCTAATTGAGACGAGACGGCTTGGAGAAGGAGTGTTGCTCTCAGGGTCGTTAGATCCTACAGGGCCACCAAGGGACAGGGTCGTAAGGCGGTGTATCCCCAGCTAGCACTAATTGGATTAGATAGGGTATAATTGGCTCCCAAATTGGGAGAAAAAGGGAAAAATTTGAAAAAAGAATTAAAATAAAAATAAAAAATTGGAAAGTATCCGGACAATAATACATGTGTGTATGGAATTAACAGTGTGTGTCATATGGTGTGAATCATCCCTGCCATTCCACATTGACTTGAATGTGTAAATGCTATATCAACGCCCCAATCTAATTATATTTCACCATATAATTTTAGTCTGGCTACAGTGATTCCTAGTAGAGTTTTTGATGAACTCTGTTACTTTCTGCCTTTTTATTTGAAAAGGCACATGTCACCTTTAGAAGGAAACCTACTTGAATTTGGTTGAAATTGAAGTGGTAAGAATCATAGGGTGGCAAAGTTGCACAACGAATCCATTCTGTTTATGCTTTCTGGATAATTATGGAAAACAGAGCAGGGAGTTTGCTGGCCTTTTCTACAGAGAGGTGATTCAGTGTTATCACAAATGCATGCAAAGGCTAAAATAAATAAAACCTGAGCTGAATATGTTACTTCGTTACCTATTTCTCTGTCAAACTTGTCTCCTTTACAAATTAAGCTGTTAGTTTATCTCGATTTATTTCCCTTGAAAAAATGCAAATCACTTCTAATCTTCTAGGCTCCATCTGTCATACCAGTGAATATCTGGGCTAATCTGATTTCATGGATCATTCTGTGAGTTTTGCTGTGGAATAATGGTGAGACAACACAAAGTATTGTTTGTACACAAATAAATACCTCACTATTATCAATAATGGAAAGAGGGGAAAATACGGTATTGGAAAGGTAATTTCGATGATATGGTTATTTTCGATAATTGGTAATCCGTTTTGCTGTGTGTTGCCTTTCAGGTTTCATGCTCAAATGAACTTATGGCTCTCTCACGCAAGCGGAAGTGTGAAAGTGTTGAAATATTTCAGAAGCAACAGTTTAGTGTCACTAACACAAAGAAATTCTATTTTATCTGTCAACAACCCCAATGCTGAATACAAGCTTTTTCCTTTTTCCTCCATGACTAAATCTGGACCATGCCTGTGGTCACCAGCCACTCATCACCTGCAGAGTGATGAACAATTGTTGCTAGCTTTGCCCAGGGATGGGGGAGTTTCAGGTGGTTGGCATGACAGTAGGTTTATAACACACCAGTGACACAACCTGCAAGCTCATCTGGAGGAAAAATATTCATAAGAAAATAAAATGAAATGTTCTAGCTAGAATATTTACTCTACATCTAACTAAAACCAACCATCAATATATCATAGTTTGGATAGTTGGCCCTTTGGATAAGTGTATTATGCAACTTCTTAACCTTGCTTGTAAAGCTCTGGGAAAAGGTATTGATTGACTTATTGGCCCCTGATGGTTACCATTGGCAACTGCATCAACAGGCATTGGGACAACGGAGTGAAATGTAGCTATCAGGTAAAGTCCTTGGGGGCGAAGACCTCTTACTGAAGGTGAGTCAAACATCACATACAATGTTGTTATTGTTTCTCTCTCCTCGCTCTCACTTTTAGTTCCTCCACAAAGAATATTGAAGCGAAGATTGTTCTCAATTTGCCCATCGGCACAACCCATGCTATTCTTGAGCTATGCAGATCAGCAGCACTTTCAAACAGGGAATCACAAAACTATGCTCCGGGAGTGAGAGAGAGCGAGACGGAGAGATATGAGGAAAGGGAAAAGTTCGAAAGATGAAAATATTCCCTGCGGTTTCTGCACAATTTGGTTGATGAACACAATAATAAACTTGAGGTTATGATGACTCCCGAGAGCTTCTCCTCACACTTAACTCCAGACTTAAATTGTTTAATCAATACAATGACCCTGTTTGAAATTATGAAGGGTGTGAGGCCAATTAGTCTCTAGGGTGTACAGTCATGTGCATACTGTGTATCAACTTCCTCAGAGTGGATTTGATGCATTGTATTGTGACTGAAATGTGACTGCTGTGTTCACATTACTTTTTATAACACTTGCTTGTTGTTTACTCAGTACAATTAAAGGTATATATAAGGATAATATGAGCCTCTTGAGGTTTGTACTTTTTGTGCTAAAAGCTGGCCGTGTCACAGGTTCCTTGGAAATGATTAACTTTAAACATATCTTAGTTTTTTTGTTGATTCAGCCCACTGATGTTTCTTAGCTGTATTGTCTCTGCTTGTATGGAGACTTGAATTGCGTGTTTTATCTCGTATCTTGGTTATTGAAGCACTGTATGAACTTGGATCCCATGCAGCACTAGAGAGAGGCCTGAATGTGAAGCCTGTTTTCATACCAGTGTCTTGTCTGATGTCATGATACTAATACGCTCTTTCTAGCATGAATTCCAATTTGCTCCAAAAACATCAGTGTGTTGCAATAATACTCCACATTCTATTTTGTCCTTTGCATGGTTGCAGGGTGTGAACGCTTCTAGAGAGCTCCATTCTGTAAATATAGATATAAATATTAACTATATCATCTCACTGGTAGTTTTGGAAGCTTGCTGAAATTCCTCTTCAATTTCTTCAGTAGTAATTACTTTTATAATTTTGTTCAGTGTTTTGTTTCTTGTCTCATGAAAACAATCACCTGAAGCAATGTTGAATTATTTATCACACAAAATAAAATTATTAGTGTGAATTCAAGTAAATGTTGTGTGCTGAGTAAATGCAGCACAATAAGTTCATATTAATTATAGACCCTTGGCCTAGCTCAAACATATCTTTCTCACTCAAGTCAGCCAAACATATTAACTAACCACAATTACCTTTATTTAAACATATTTCCTGTATTATTTATCCACATTAACTGCAAAATAAATATTCAGCGGCAATATGAAACCATAACTGCAATTTGGAAGTTTGTTTTTCACGAGTCATTCAATCCATCTGTGTGCAGTGTACTAACTCGACAAATACTGCCATACTAGTTGCTTTTTTTGTTTGATGTTCCATCCATGTCATTTATGACATTTACTTTCCTTCCACTCCATGTGAAAAACAGTTTTGGCACAATAAACCCCAAATTGTATGGTCAGGTGATTGTGCTAATCCAGTGCCTACATTGGCCCCCCAAGTGTATCAGGTGTGCAAGTTAAAATCTATGTGTGTGTGTGTGTGTGTGAGTGTGTGTGTTGGCACTAAATAATGCACTGGACCAAACATTTTAGCATACTTTTTCCAGAAAAGTATGCTGTAAACACACTGCTGTAAAATATTGTAAAGACATAACATTTAAAGGAAGTTTAGAAAATAAAACAAAACTTGATGCTAGCAAATAATTTGGCTCAATGAAGTTATGTTGGAGTCTATGTGGCACAGGGAATAAAGCCTGTCAGTTCTAGCTCAGTAAAGCTTATGTGTTCTAGGATACGATTCCACTGGAGGTAGCATTCCCATTTGTTTCAACTATCCTGTGAGCTAACCACAGAAGATGCAGCTTGCAGCGTTGCCTGACTTCAGTAGAAAGTGTATTTACCCAACACACCCCCCACCCAAATAAATAAAAGAGGAAGAGACTGATATTAATGTGAGTCTAGCATCTGATATCAAAACAATTGCTGAAACACACAGATGGCACATGATTGAAGATTCTGGAATATCACATTAGTTCCTTCCTGTCCACCAAAGCATAACTGCCATCTATTTATTTTGTCCAAAAATTCAATTTTCACAGCCTACTTCTCAAAGGTCATTTGTCCCCTCCTCTCCCTTATTGCTTTCCTTGAGGTCTTGTACTCACCGACCGTGAAACTAAATGTTTTCCTTTTATGTCTACAGCAAGACAAATTCACACTGATGAAGAAACAAAGAATTATTATTTTTTTATTTTTTTTTCTGATGTCCACCTTCAGCTTTCTGATGGCTATATAGTGAGGTGCGTCATTGTCCCTGGAAACATTTTATACTGTTGAGCGTCTAGTTACTCGTCTGACAGAGAGATGCCATTACTTTGTGCAAAGTGAAGATAACAGAGGATTACAGTAAATGTTTTCATAAGTTTACTGTGCCATGCCCAATGTGACGATCCTGTGGCTCAGTGTTCCCATCTCTGTACTGCATTGTCGGCTTCATAGTCTTGGTGATGCTCAATTTCTGGCAGAGGAGGAGATTCATTTGTGCATGTCACCGATCTCAGAAATCCAGTTAAAAGAGTAACACGGTGGTTGAATGTGACACTTGCCAATTGAAACAAATAGGAAATTGGAAATTGGAAAAATAGGAGATAGGAAACAAATTATTCAGTCATTTAAATGTATTTTCTAAGCCTAAATTTCCCACTATAAAAGTTCACCCAAACTTTCTGGGCGTGGTCAGTTAGCTATGATTGACAGATCGTGCTCCCACTTTCCACACATTGATGTTTTTTTACCATAGCTACCTCCATGATACACACTCATTCTGGAAGACTAACGTATATCAATTATTGATAGCCAAGGTAAAGACGCTGAGTTATCCAATGATCATTTTTGCTAGCTAGCTAACCAAGTTAAGATAAAAGCACAAAAGTAACATCCTTATGAAAGCAAACTAGCTAGCTAAGGTTATTGATGACATCACCTTATGAAAGCAAGCCAACTAGCTAGCTAGCTAACGTTAGCTAGCTAGCTAATTAATATAACCAGAAATAGTCTAATAGTCCTTAAAAGGCACTCTAATTTAAGTGAATTTAACCTTGGTCAAATATTTGCATTGTCTTGCCTGGAGGCCAGAGGTGCAAACTATGGGTCACAAGTTATAGTGGAGGGATAAGGAAAACTAAAGAATGGACATATTTAATACTTTCATTGTGTTTGTTCAATGCCCTCTCATGCAAATTGCATAAAAAAAACCTAGAAAGTGTGACAAACCACCATGTTACTCCTTCAAAACATTGTTTTGATATACTTTGAGGCCATTTCCATACTTTGTTTTTGGTGAATGCCCCCACCCACTTCCTGCTGGCTTACTGGAAACTGTAACAACCATTTTCATAGTCATTCAAGGGGATTGAGCTCTGGGCCAAATTGAATGTGTGAAACATGCAGTAAACGGTAAACATTCATTACAGAATGCACTCTGACTGAAGTTGGACAATAATTGTTTTAATATATTTGTATTATTTATGTGTATCATTGTAAATCTCTATACTATTATCTTTTCTAAATTATATTTAAAATGTTGAAAGGTTGGATTGCTGGGAGTATCACCTTGGCCTCCATGGTCAAGATGGGCAATGCACAAATTTGGAGGAAGAGATTCAGTCAGCCAGGGATGCATTTCTTGAACAAGTCACCACTTACTGTAACCACCATAATATGATGGATCGTTAGAGAACCTACCAGCCTTGTCATGACTGTTCCCCAAAACTGTAGTGACTAGGTCGCAAATCACCACTGCAGTTCATACCACAATAGCTGGAACAATGTTGTTAATGATGCTATGCAGAGTGTGAACTTCTCCCAAAACTAACTTGTGTGTAGGTCAAGCGTTCCTAAACTTGTGCCATGAAAGAACATGGAATTTTTAATGGGATGTGTGAATAGTTTCATATCCTACCCAAATTCTGTATGTTAATTTTGGATTAAACAATGTTTCCACATTAACACATAGAGGTTCTGGTGGTTCAGTATGCTGAAGTGCATGTTTCCAGATGATTGTGCTACTTGTTCCAGATGAGAGCATATGCTTGTCTGTTCCTTCCCAAACCGATAGCGGGGGTTGTAGCGATAAGAATATGAATATGGAATATGACTAGCCAATCTGAACTAGGAAGTAAAAATTGTTTAAAGAAATGAATAGCAAAACTAATATAAAGCCACACCTGGATGTCAGGGTACATACCCTTTTCAGCACATCTACAGCTGTATTCAAGAGTGAGGTAATGAAGCTGTGAAAATCAGTCTGGGCAAGAGCATCTGCTAGGCAAGTCACCAATTTAACAAAAGACGTAAACACTTCATTAGTCATAAAAAGATGACTATTTATCTACCTGCGGATGCATTTGAAACATCTGGACGTGTAAATGTTATGCTCTCTGCCTGTAACCAGATTGCTCCACTGGATCCATGCCACCACTGAACCGCACATTTTTAATGTCTGGATGGTAGATCTGAAACACAAAGCCATGGTACAGGAACATGTGTGGTATTCGCCTCACGTTCACCTGGGTCCACCTGTCCATGAGGATAAAGTCTGCAGCAGCATTTCTGCAAAAACCCTTGCCATCTGGGCAAGCAAACCCAACACGCATTTTTCTAACAGAATCCATCATGCTCTTTCCTTTTGGCTCATGACCAGCGAATGCCTTTAAAATCCCATTAAGCATGAGCCAGTCAGTGCCAAGAAGCTTTGACATGGTGAATGACACTTGCATTTTGTTAAAGTAAAGAAATAAATCTGGCAGAAGTGTTCTTGTAATTTCCTTTGACCCCTTGGGAAAGGTGGTCAAAGCTGCATTTTTCCAGAGAATCGCAGGATGATAGTTTTGTATTTAAACTCCCATTTAGAAAAAGGTGGCTGATGGAATATGCAGTCACAGACTGGCAATGACTACACCATGGTCAAGAGAGGAATTTTGGGGTCCCCTGAATTGCCTGAGTAATTGTTTACTTATAGAAGCTGGAAATAAATGTCTCTATTTCATCTGGGGTGACCAAAGTCCTGTCACACATGCATTCTTTCTTTCTCTGCTGACAGCCAGGATGTTTAGAGAGAGGTGTGCTGTTCAGTAGGTGTAAAACATGTAACACACACAAGCAAACACACACACACACAAAGCTAGAACCAGGAAAACTGTCTGCATGGAATCTGGTTCCATACACAACCACATACTGCTTATTTCAGTAAACAGACCTAATCTTATATTGACTTACTGCTGACAGGTGACCTTTTCACAGGTGATATTAAAATCATTACAAGGTGGACTTGAAATGGCTCAACATTTAGACTGCTTGCTATTTATTGATTGGAGAACTCTGAGCTGTACCCATAGCCAATGGCATTTTGTTTGTGATGCATATCTATTTGCCCTATTTTGTTCATTCAAATCGACCTCAAATGCTCAAAGGCATCATCAGGTCCCCGCAGTAATTACAGTGTAATGAGAAAGATACTAAATTCAACAGGCTTATTAATTTCAAATGAATGAGTGTTTGTGATATAAGGCTTAAGATGCCTGATAATGCAAATCTTCAGATGTTTTTATGCAGTCTGTCTGTTGACAAATGCTGATTGTTTTTTAATGTTGCTGTGAAGCTGAAAGCTAATATCCCTGGTTTTCGTTTTGTTTATTCTATATTCAGATCTCCCACAAACCAATAACAGGGTTAATTCCATAGGTTGTATCATGCTTGATATTTAATTGGATGCATGTCTATTCTATAAATATCAATGTACATCAGTGATTTGACTTGACACATTTGATTGGCTGCTTAGTAAACCCATTCAGTTACACAAGCTATTATACATGTCAGATATAAACATGCTCTGACAGGAGCTCTGTGCCTTCTGTGCATGGCTCTCAGTGGGTGGTTCATCATAGACTGCAATGAATAGTCCATTAATTTGCCCAGAGCATCTGAAAAAACCACATGGTCCCTGTACCAGACCCATTTATTTGGGCTAAAGGACAGGTTTGCTGTATCCTGGTCAATGAAATGACCAAATGAAAAGTTAGCTCATAAAAAGGAAATGTGTTTGTATATTAAGCAGAAACTAATTTTAAAAGCTGACTTAACATTTAGCAAATTGGATTTTGTTGCAGCTAAGAAATATTTGTAACCCTTTTGCAATATAATAACGCCACACATTTGAATATGTTCCTTTCAGACACAACCGTGGTGCGTTTAGTAAACAGCAGCTGTCGAAGGTGGAGGAAAGCTGAGTGTGTAGAGCAAGAGGTGAATGTAAAGATGGGGGAAAACGTGACCGTATGATTAAAGATTGGGAGGATCGTGACCGTATTGTTGAAGATGGGGAGGAACATGAACATATGATTATAGATGGGGAAGAACAGGCCCTTATAATGAACAGGGGGAGAAACAGGATTGCAGAGTTGAGATGGGGTAAGAACAGGACTCCATGGTTGAGATGGGGTAAGAACAGGACTCCATGGTTGAGTTGAGGTAAGAACAGGACTCCATGGTTGAGTTGAGGTAAGAACAGGACTCCATGGTTGAGTTGAGGTAAGAACAGGAGGTGGAGGGACATCATCACGTGGGTGAGGAGTTGGTGTGGGAGAGGACATGATCTCATTGGTAAAGAGTTGGAGGAGACACGACTGCACGGCTGAATAATGACAGAAATATGACACCGGGAAGGAGTAAGACCTCCAACAGCAGTGTGATGAATTCTATTTGCTCAGTGAAGCTTCCTGCGGCATGGTGTGCTGCATTGTTCAGATAATCACGTTTTCTTAATTAAACCTCCTACTCGCTTACGTGAGGGAGGGAAGGAGGGAGCTTGTTAAAACCTCTCTCTCTCTCTCTCTAAATGATGCAGTACCAGTCAGCGCCCCCACCTCTTCTTTCAGCTCAGGTACATGGTGCATTGTTCCACTGAGGAAAAATACCAAACAGTTTATGTTGCTTATTTGGAAACACCGGTGAAACTGTCTGTGCGATATTAACAACTGATTCACTGGAATTGCATTTTGGTGCTAATGAAGAAGCTGTGCAATTGTACCCTAATAGTTGGTAAGTGCTATTAACAAGGAAGGGAATGTCAAGAGCCTTGCTGAGATTTGCCCATTTGTTTAAAATTTGAGACAGTCTTGTCTCAGTTGGTGCGTTAGTTTCTCTAAATGCACAAATAAATAAGGTGGGTAATGATCTCTGGCTGATTCTGCTCTATTTTTGATGTTGATCAAGCACAGATTCAATAATATTTATTGGAATCTTGCCTGTCATTCTACTAGGGAGTCATTTTAATTTGGTGCGCAAATAATGGCACCTGAATAATAATGACTAAAGAAAGGAACCATTGAGCCGTAGACAAGATTGATTAAATCTCCAGCACATAGACCTCTTCACTATTTCTGAGAACACCTTCATTTTTATAGTTGGACCACTTTGATGAATAACTTTTATTAAAGTGACTGGGCTATTGAAGCTGTCAAAATGTTTGTCTCCATACAATTAAGCAGCCCACTAAAATTCTAGCAAATTATAGTGGGCAGGCTCAATCTTATCTTTGTGATGAAGCAGTTTGAGAAAACCTGTTATGACTGATAATTAAGGAAGATCTGCTCTCTTGCACAACTAACATGTTCGGGGTGCCCTTGTCTTGCACCTACCACAGCTGTCGTGATCATTGGCAGCACGTCCGATGGCTTTTAACATGCCACATTACTGCCAGATTTCAGGTCGTTTGTAATCATCTTGGTACATCGGACGTGCCCTGTATTGAGTCACATTTGCATGAAAGGATTGTCATTCTGGCACTGAAATGACAGAGATAACACGATATGCATGAACCAGAGGGTGGTGTTTGGGTATTTGCCTGATCGTGCAGTTGCATACACTTTCCTCCCCCACTGCTGGTGCTTTGTGGGTTGTACGTAATTTTTAATGGTTTAATGGGTGCAAATCCTTTCGTGGATTCCCTTCTCCTGTGAGAGTTCTATTGCTATTATTTCGTAATTATTTATTGAACGATATCCTGATTGTGCAACACGCCTCACAGAAGGGGAATTCAGTGTGCTGCACCAAGAGACCGGGGGCAGTTAAGCCATCTGTTTTGTGCGGAAATGAGGAGAAACGCACCAAAGTTCCTCTGCTGAAGGTGTCCCACTGCTCGTGGCAGAGGGAGCATACGCAGTAGTCCTCCTGGCTTACTCGTGTGCAGAGAACAGGGAAACAGACGGCAGGCCTTTATTACCTGCTACGATGATTAAGCATGTTAGCGTTTCGCACGCACAACAAGCAGCTGTAAAGCTGCTCATACACTGGCCTGCTAAGAGTGGGGTTTCAGGTACTTCTCCACTTACTAAGAGACCCCTTACTAAGGGGTACAAGATGAAGGAGCTGTGTGTCCATGCTGACTGGTGAGCACAGACGCTACTTCTGATCAGGTAAACATCACAGGGCTCCCAGCGACACAGTGAAGGTATTGAGATCCAACACTGAACATTTGATCATGTCGATTACTCCTGCTGATGGTAATTATTCTGTAGCACTAAGACTCATTTCTGAGGGGCCAACAGGTGATACAAAAATTCTGGTTTGTTTTGAATGGGTCAATATTTTTCCCCAAAGACTGAATGATCTATTGATATGATGGTAAATGCCAAACCGTTTTTCCTTTACATTTCAGATTACTGAACACAAATAACGGAACAATGTAAAGTAATGAATGCAACTGTCAACAAGGAGTTGATTCCACCCAGAATTACATCACTCACTCATCTAACATCTTACATGGTATTTCAACAAGGGTCTTTTGACATCACTCTGGAGCAGTGCAACATTAATGCAAGGGGTCTATTTTCAAAAACAGAATGACTTAAATCTAGAAGATTGGCAAGGATTGGATCAATGTTGTGTTATTAGCTAATCCCTCATGTTGACCTGGAGTTCAGCTCTCACTGAAGAAATTATTTTTTAATAAAGTTCTATACCTCAGATTATTTCATATCTTTGTAATTATGATTAATACCATAATACAGTCAATTGAGACTGAGATCTTTGTCACAAAATGTCTATTTGTGTTTGCAGTCTTCCAACAGATCTGTTCTTTCAGAAGAGTTAAGGCTATCTTTAATTTGTGATATATTTAGTACCATTGGCATCAGAGCTACAGTACTATTGTTATAATTTTCAGCCCTTCAAAGATGGAGATGGCAAAGTGACAAGAATGATCTCGTATAACAGCTTTTATTCTCCCTCTGAATACTTCCAAGAAAAATTTTACATCTTTCTAGAAAACAGACACTTGTGTGTGTGTGTGAGAGAGAGAGAGAGAGAGAGAGAGAGAGAGAGAGAGAGAGAGAGAGAGAGAGAGAGAGAGCACTTTATTAGGTATTTATTAGATGTATTGTTTGGACTTATTGGTCTTCTACAGCCTATCCATTCAGAGTTATGATGTTTTGTGTGTTCAGAGATGCTCCCATGCATACCACTGTTGTAATCTGTGGTTATTTGCATTACTGTCACCAGTTATTTCCATTACATCAGCTTTGACCAGTCTGGCCCTTCTGTGACTGTGCGCATGTGTGTTTATGCATTTTAATGCATTTTAAGACATTTTAATGTTTTTGACAAGTGCATTGTGTTCAGCTGCAAAAGATGCTCCATTTTAACGATGCACTTAAGTTAACTATTAATCCAGTGGGGAACTGGCCAGCAGCAATGCCCCCGCTCATTTCAGTATTAATAATTATTGTTTATTTAACAGATGTGGTCTTCTTCAATATTATTTTCACCAAGAGATGCCAGTGGAAAATAATCATTATGTTCTCTCAAAAGTACGCTGCAGGGTCCTGCTATGTGCGGCTATGTTAGATACTGGCTGCTAATATGATAATTAGGCTAGTGATTGTTGATTAAGTATTTTTCAAAGATGGTTCATCGTTGTTGCATCATACTCAAGCCTATTAAAAATCATTTTAACAGAATGCAGCCAGAGCCCATTTCTCTTTTTTTCCCTTAACATTAGGGAAGGTGCTGAATAATTTAGAATAATGTACTGGGGGAAAACCCTATAACATAGTCTTGCTTCACTATTTGTGAAAGTAATACTATACTTATTATTTTATATTAAGTAGTATTAAGTAGTAGAACGCATAATATAACTGTATAGAAAGTCATAATCTAATGTAATAACTATTTTTAATGAATAGTAATAAGTAATATAGAACTTACAAGCCTACATTTTGAAATGAACTTCTCCAACACTGCCAAGTGGTCATATCAAGTGGTCCTTGCTATGCCACAAACACACAAATTCATGTGAGCTCATTCAGTTCTGATGGCTGTTAACACAATAAGTAAAACAGTTAAACATCACAATTCAGTCACAAGGAAACTGTCCTTATCCTGACTCCTTATATTCGTATTTTTGACAGAATATCGATCAACATGAATACTAAAACGATCTATTCTGTAGGCTATATAGCACCATGTGAATTGGTTATATCCACGTTCAGTCTACCAGTTTCCATTGCTTGCCATTTTAGACGGCCAGGCCTGCCCCTTCATCATTCCTCCGCAGATCAGTTTAATCTCACTCAACATTACCTTTCGCTATACCCACAAGACTTTTGTCCTTATGACACAATGAGCAATGACCTAAAATAAAGGAGCGGAGTGTAAATGTATTCATCTGTTCTTCTGTTCCCCCAGGCAATCTCAGACTGAATAAAGCCACCAGGACCACACTCACATTCACGAGAGAGAGAGGGAGAGGGAGCGGGAGAGAGAGTAATAGCGAGAAAGAGAGTGTGAGAGAGAGAGCTAGAGAGAGAGAGAGAGTGAGAGGGAGGAAGGAAAGGGAGAGAAAGAGTGAGAGAGGGAAAGGGAGAGAGTGAGAGAGAGAAAGAGCAAGAGAGAGAGGGTGAGAGAAAGAGAGAACGAGAGGGAGGAAGGAAAGGGAGAGAAAGAGTGAGAGAGGGAAAGGGAGAGAGTGAGACAGCAAGAGAGAATGCATGAGAGAGGGATTCTTAGGTAAGACAGGAAAAGTATCTCCGAGCAGACATGTTGCTTTCTTTGACAAAAAAAAGCAACATGAGAAAAATAGGATTAGCCCTTTAATGAATTCTTTATCTTTGATTTAAGTTCTTCTGCACCGCCAGGCAGACTATAGCTATTGGGGATCATCCAGTTCAGCTAATTACTGAGCAGGTAAGATCCAGCACTTCTTCCTGGGTTATCAATTTTTTCACCTGGTTTGTTGGGACTGTAATGAGGCAGCATCACAAGTTTGGACAACAGAACACTATTTTGCGTGTTGCAGGCGCAACTCAAACAGGTGGCGCATTGCCAGGAGAAGTCGCTGGAGAACAATTAGCGGGAGAGAGCAACCCCAGTCGGCCACCCCTCCTGAGGGGGGCACGGCCGATGGCATCCCAGGGGTGTTCCATCATTAGCCCACAAATGATCCAGTGAGATTCAATCACCCACTGGAGCGGTTAGCTCTGCGCTAACGCTCGCTGCCTTTACTGACTGGGCTACCAGTTCTCCCCTGTGCCAGCGCTGTTTCAAACCGTGTGCACGTAGCTCTCCCTATGAGTGCAGTACACAGTCTTTAATCTCACCTAGGCCAACTCTCTCCAGCACTGAATCAGGCTATTTAATGCTCCTGATTAAGTCTGGGATTGCACTGGGTGGGGGTTTAAATCTGCATCCCGGGGAGGACAAAATCAGTCAACATGCAACATAAATGGGTAAACAAATACACTTTCTTTTGCAAGCTGATGTACAGTAATCATTGACTCGAGTTGTCCTTTTTTTAAATCCATTTATTACAACATTTGCTTGTATTGAGCCCCTGTTAATGCACAAATTATATTTGCCTTCATTTTGGAAAAGCAAGGAGGTTGATCAACGTGAGCATGATTATTTCTGCATTGTCCCACACTTCACACAAGCATCAGATAATATTCTGGTTAAGTAGTACAGAACTCATCAGTGTGTGTCACTGAAGTGAACTGTAGCTAAAAAAACGAACAAAATCAAAACATTTCATTTTGTTAATGTATGCAGCTTGTTGTGGCTCTTATAGATTGATCAGACATCGTTTTAATCATGCCTATATATCCTTGCTGCAGAAAGGTTAAGAGTAAAAATGATATGTTCAGACAATGTATTTGTTAGGACAGACATTTATAAAATATCAATATACTATAAAGTGTGTGCTTCACCTCCTAGTGCTTTATAACTTAACTTGGTTATTATTGATCTGGGTCAGACTTATTTGTTTCCATTCAGGACCGTGTATTTGCTTTTCAGAAGAATGGAAGTACTGACCAGGCTTCACAGAATTTTCCTTGTTGGAAGTTATCTGTTCTGTGGAAGTGCAGTAACAGAAGATGGATAGATGTAAATGTCAGCATTTATATCACGCCTTTATCCAAAGCGCTGCACAATTGATGCTTCTCATTCACCCATTCACACACACATACTCACACACCAACGGCGATTGGCTGACATGCAAAGCACCAACCAGCTCGTCAGGAGCAGTTGGGGGTTAGGTGTCTTGCTCAGGGACACTTCGGCACACCCAGGGCGGGATGGAACCAGCACCCATCTGACCGCTCTTACCTCCTGAGCCAGTGTGGCCACGGGTGGGTGACTGAGCTGTGCTGAAATATTGCTGACAGGGACAGCAATGCTAAAGGAGAGACGTGGGAAGATAAACATCAGGACAATGCAGATTCAGGAAAACATTTAGCATATTAATAACGCTGCAGTATAGGAACTCGGGCCTCAGCCGTTTAAATTATATGTTATGAAATCTTACGTTTTGTTCTATTTTCACTATAAATGCCATTATGATGAATGTCAGCGTCATCACAAACTGTATAACACTTGATTTACTTATCATACTGTATATGTGTGTGTTCCATTGTTGGTTGTGATTCAAATGTTACAGTCTAGACGGTGGAATTAACTCATGGGATAATTGAACATGTAGAGGAGCACCCTGCCTGGTAAATTCCAGTTTGTATTTCATTCAGTCCTCGGGATTCTGTTTTCTGCCAGAGCACGATTTGCTGGAATAATTGGATTAGGTTGAGATGTATGATCATTTATGCGGGCTCGATTTTATCAAAGCGCTCACTCGAGGCCAACAAACGGCTATGCTGTAGAGAGAGCCGTCTATCACTGGAGCCCCACCAACCTCCCTGCAAACAAAATCTGGCCACAAACTGAGACCCAACATTTAAACATCAGCTTTTCCTCAGAGCCCCCGTGCTGTGCTATGGACTAAACAGAGAGAGGTATGACAGTGAGACAGCAGAGCTGAATACTGGCCTCCCACCACACAGCCTCACCTGCCATGCTCAAAGGCTGAAGGTAATATGAGCCTGAAAGGTTTACATTGCTGTACTACAAGCCAAGTGTCTTTGTAAGTGCCTTAGTCAGTTAGATTTTCTTTTTTGTACATCCACACCCACCCCTCCCCACCTTTTAGTCCCAATTACTAATACTTGTTCATTTTATCTGCACTCATTGCTGTAATCTCTGCTGTCAATTCAGGGGAGTGCAGACAAGTACTTTGTGTCTTTATCGCATTGCCGTTCTCACACCGGACTCGCTCAGGCGTGAGTTGGCGGACGAACCTGCGTGTGCAGCACGTCACCTGATCAACCTGTGGGGATCGCTGATGCGCAGTGTGATGTTATCGTCCCAGAGAACTGAAGCCCTACCGTCCCTGGGTGATGCAAGAGCCAATTGTGTGTCACCTCATGGGACTACCAGCCACAGTTGGCGCAAGCACGGTCCAGATGTGATACCAGATTCAAAAGTGCTGCGTCTGAAAAATACAAGCCACCTGGAAATGACTCTTCAAATCATGATATTGTGTAGGTGGGGCTCCTATGTTTTATAACTTGCTAAAACCGGTTTGAAGTTAGACTTGGTAAAGCCAATGACAGAAAACAAATGCTGTCTTCCCTGTCCAGACACTCAATGTGAGTGTATAGTGTTCAGGGATTGAGACTCTCTACTCCACAGTGAAGAGGTCAAGCCCCCTTGTAAGGTGGGATGTCCAGCTATCATCAATCAGTGTAACCCAGTCTGGCTGGCATCTTCACGGCAGCATATTCAATTTTGTTACAAACAAGCAATTGCAACTTTTTTTTCAACTTGTTAGTGTTTTACAATGTGTTTTCTCCCAAGGTCTGACATTGGATTCTAATGACTCCATACTACTGTTTCTACCTAATTACCACCCACTCATGACATTTTATTATAATGGCCACTTCCTAGTTACAAAAGAATGGCACACATATTTCTGCTTAAGCAACCCTATTGTATAAATGGCCAAACATGACTGATGATTTCAGTTGGAATATACTATTAAAATTGATGATCTGGTTTTATCCCTCATTACACTTTGTCAATGGTGTTGCCAGAGCTACAGCTAGAAAGATTTTCAAGTTTTTCAACTGAGGCATTTCTCACTGCGATTTGCTATTGTGAAGTAGCTATTGAAATAATTTTCACTCAAACCAAAAAGTTGCAGTTTTCTTCTGGATTTGTAAGGAGGAGAGACTGCAGAAACAGTCTGTGGAGTGCTTTGGCCCACTTTGTTGACTTTCTGAGAGCTATTCCTTCACATTTTTCAAGTTCACGATGAGCTTTTATTCAAGCTGTTGTGTAGGTCATAGATTTCTGCCAAGGTCAGGAGCAATCCCTTAAAGAAACAGTGAAAGTCCTTCAAAGCTGGCCCATGAAAGTAAATGTGGTTTTGTGACTACAGTGGGCTTTCACAATGAAAACAAAGAATTGTGCTGGACCAGCCAGAGTCCATGACACTGCTTTCTCCTTGGGGGCCAGATTATTTTCAAATATGGTGCACAGAAGCCAAACAATGTCTCTATACTCTGAATGAGCTGTACTGTATGTGTATAAACAAAGTAGAGGCCTTCTAAAATCATACAGAAGCTATTACTTAGTTTTCTGTCACTAATGGGAATAGGCTAGCACTCTGCAGATGTGGATCTGGGCATAGTTCAACATTTTCATGCACCTGAATAATATATTAATAGCCCTGGTGTGCAGAGGTGAAGCAGTGGATGGTGTTTGTGTGCAGGTGTATATCTGAGCTGTCAGAACACCATGATGAATCAAAGATTAAGCACTTGATACTGCAGTCAACATAAAAACAGGAGTGTCCTGTCTTCCATTTTAATAGCACAGTGACTGTGTGTGTCAAGAGATGGACAACCCTAACTCACTTTTTTCGCCCCACCTTTAATAATTTATTTTATTTGAAATTTGGGATAAGCAGTCGTGCCACTGGGGTTACAGCAAAGCCAGGCTGTGCTCAGGTTGAGAACCTTTTTCGAGTGAGTCACTGTTGGGCCCAGCCTGCAGTGACAGTGACCGGCCTGACTGAGTCATTTGGGAGCTCCACCTGTGTGTGGTTTGGCTGTGCCAGGTTTCGGGTCACTGTACAAACCTCTACTTGGCTCCCTTCCTGGCTGCTGTGGGTCTTCTGCAGGTGGTAACAATATTTAGCGCTCCGTGCCACTCGTGTGTGAACAAGCCTCTGGTGCACAGCTGTGCAGGGAGCCATTGGCTGCCACAGCGCCCCCCCCCAGCTGTGCAGGGAGCCATTGGCTGCCACAGCGCCCCCCCCCCCCCCAGCTGTGCAGGGAGCCATTGGCTGCCACAGCGCCCCCCCCCCCCAGCCTCTGAGGCTGCGCTTGGTCTTTGATTCACCCGAGCAGGCCACCAGAACCTCTGCTTTGTCTCATTCTTGGATTTTTTCAGACCCTAAATATTTAATCAAGGCTGAAAATGTAATGCAGGAGTAGATTAAATGACTACTCTGCATTTGCATATTCATGACACCCCTGCATGAATTATACAGAGGCTATACTGACTGAGACAGGATACTTTAAAACGGGCTTTAAAATGTATGAAATAAAATTAACCCTCAGTCTCCCCAAAGTCTTATTAGCAGTGCAAAGATAATCATAATGTGAGTGGTTGATGTGAATGAAAGCTTTTTTTCTTTTCTGCTGGGTTTTAACTGCGGTCCTGCTGTTGGTTAAATACATAATTTCACTATGCATTTCAGCTTTCCACTGTAGCTTGCAACTGAATCACAACTGTTGGCAGTGTCTTGGGGGGTATAGCTAGGATAGGACTGAAGTCAGTATTTCACTTGATTGCTAACATTATCATTTTCTTTTTTTCTGTACACAGGGGCACCATTTTTACAGTAACGTATGAGAGATTTCTATCTGTATCACAGACAACCTCAGCCCAACGTAGCCAACACCCCATAATTGCTCCTGAGACAGAACTTTCCTACCAGTGAGCCCTCTCAGAGCTATTAGAGTAAGCAGCCCTAAAGATCAGTGAAGTGGTATTGCTATATTCTCAGAAGTCCTACTGCTGCCAAATCCTTCCAAATAGCATCACCCTACCTGACAGGTGGCTTGATAGAAACACTACAATCCCCATGGTACATCGGTACATCCCAAACCGTGCTGTCCAAAAGACAAAATGTTGTTGTTCTTCTTCATCTTCTTTGTCTTCATCATCTTCATATTCTTCTTAATATTCTTTGTTCATCTTCTTTGTCATCTTCTTTGTATTCTTCTTCTTTGTCTTCTGATTTCTTATTCATATTCTTATTATTTTCCTTCTTCCTCCTCCTAGTCCTCTTCACATTGTGACATTTTGCAGCGTTATTTGTTATTAGTGGCTCATAAACCAGCCTTTACTGCTATACGCCTGTACTGGAGTATGGAAGGATAGAGGCTCAGGAGGGCCAGTTTCCTCCCAGAAACTCAATGTATGGCCTCACAATGTTAATGCAGGCAGAGTAGCATCACGTACACTTGGCATTGATGGAAGCAGCATCTCTCACAGCTTAGCAAACATATTTCCCAGGAGAAAACTCTAACAAAAAGATGTAAAGATGTAAAATTAACTAATGTATTACAGCTTGTATTTATATTGATTGTTAAATATTATGAGAAGTGGATTCAGGGACATGGTAAAGAGCGGGGGCAGAGCTTGTCACCTAAGATCATAAAAAGGTGTAATTCATAATGACTTTTAGTCCCGTTTTATGAGTAGGCATTTAATGAACACATCGCTTCAAAAGCCATTACACAGTCTACTACAAGAGACAAATTTCAGATGTCTCTTTTAACACATCATTGAGTGACTTGATATGAAACGATTGCTGACCTTGAGATTTATTTTCAGAGTAAATTAAAGAAATAATATTTCTTATGCAATCAGTGGCAAGGCCGAGAAAAATCCATGTACATTACATTGTACATTTCTTTTCTAAATCAAAGCTCAACCTTGATCTTTTCAGTCAAAGATCTATGAAATGCATGGCCTTTCTAAACCATTGAATCCATATTTGTGAATGTGTAACACATTTTATACAGTATATCACAGTGTTTAAATGTACTCTTAAACATAAATTACATGGAAATTAACATCTTTGCAAATTTGTATATGTTTAACATGTGTGTCAAGTCATTCAGATTTATAGCCATAACACAAACAGTAGTAATAGAAAAATATTTTGAATTATACACTCACTGAGCACTTTATTATTATTATTATTATTATTATTATTATTATTATTATTATTATTAAGTATACCTACTTATTCAAGCGATTATCTAATCAGCCAATCGTGTGGTAGCAGTGCAATGCATAAAATCACGCAGATATGGGTCAGGAGCTTCAGTTAATGGTCACATTAAGAAATGTGATCTCAGTGACTTTGACTGTGGAATGATTGTAAGAAGAAATGCCTTAATGAGAGAGGTTTGAGGACAATGGCCAGACTGGTGAAGGCTGACAGGAAGGTGACCGTAAAGCAAATAAACACACATCACAATAGTGATATACAGAAGAGCATTTCTGTACACACAACGTGTCAAACCCCAAAGTGCATAGGCTACAGCAGCAGAAGTCTAAGCAATAAATCTAATAAATACATAATAAAGTGCTCACTGAGTGTATAAGATAACAAACACCAAGTATAAAATGAAGCTAAACATACACTCAGTGGCCACTTTATGGTGGACATGTACACCAGCTCCTTAATGCAAATATTTAATCAGCCAATCATGTAGCAGCAACTCAGTGCATAAAAGCATGCAGATGTGGTTAAGAATTCCCTTCGTTATTCAGACCAAACACCAGAATGAGGAAGAAATGTGATCTAGGTGACTGATTGTTGGTGCCAGATGGGGCGGTTTTAGTATCCCAGAAACTGCTGATCTCCTGGGATTTTGAGGCACAGTAAAAATACGTTTTACAGAGAATGGTGCGAAAAGCAAAAAATAAATAAAAATTAAAAAAAACACAGTGAGCAGCAGTTCTGTGGATGAACACCTTGTTAATGAGAGAGGAGAATGGTCAAAGTGGTTTGAGCTGACAGGAAGGTGACAGTAACTGAAATAACCAGTGGTATGCAGAAGAGCATCTCAAAATACCCAAGATGTCAGAGCTTGAAGTGGATAGGCTGTGGCAGCAGAAGACCAATAAGTCCAAAAAATATGCCGAATAGAGTGCTCAATGATTGTATTTACACTGCATTTCTGCATTTACACTCACAATGCAACATTCATCTAATAGGTGTTCATTGGCTATAAAATAATATATTGAAATATGAAATATTACAACAAAAATATTAACCTGAATTATTGCGAACACCTTTTTGCCAGTCCATAAGTTCAATATATGGTACCTCCTTGTGCTTTAGGACACTGCAGTTTTGCTTTTGTTTATTCTGAAAGGAAATAAATCTTTTGGATGGAGTTAAATGAAGGACCTTACGAGCTGCCTACACTTATCAGAGGAAGAAGTTTCACAGCAACCTTAAAACATTCTTTAACTGGCTCAGTAAATCTGTCCACCTAATCACACTCTAGTATAATTGGTTAAATGAATCCCCTCTCAGTCTCTGGCCCTGAGAACTGATTTAGTGTGTGGGGTGTTGTTCTTATCAGCCATGTGGGGACTGCCCATTGTACTAACCCTGCAGTGTAACTCTATCAAGCCCTTCACTGGAATGTGTTTTCAGATTCATTATGTGCTCCGATACAATTTAAGCCAATGCAATAAACAGTCGCAGAGGAGCTGTTATGTAAGGGTATTCTAAAATAAATAAAAATTGAAATGGCTAAAAAAAGTCCAGTATGACAGACCCCTTAAGTGCTGTTTCTGTTATATTCAGAATGAGGAAGCCAGAACCAAACTTCACCCCACAAAGTCTACAGTATGTCTACGATATATATGTTTTTATCAGGGTTTAACAATGTCCCATTTGGTAATAGAACTGTTGAAACAGCTGTTGTAGCACCACCATGAGGCCAAATTGATGCCATTTTGGGCCTGTGGTCACATGCAACTTTCCCCTACAATCCTGCCAGGTTTGGTGAGTTTCCGATAATCTATAGATCGGCTGAAGGAAAAGATGTCCATGTGTGATAAAGTGTGTCCGTATCCCCCTCACACCTCAACTTCACTGTTATCCTGCTGTGCTGTGAGATGAGAACTCAGGTCAGGTGCACCCACTCACCTGTATTGGTTATGGTTGTTGCAGAAAGTGACAGCTCTCTGTTTAGCGTCTTTATTACATGCATGCATAGAGGGATCTCTACACTCAGAGTGCCAGAAATCTCTGGGAGGGAGGGTACAAATACACATGCTTTGTAGTGCTTCTGCTAATATACAAAATCCCCAAGTTCAGCAAGTGTACAGTATACTACATTTTGCTTATGAATAAGACAAATGCATGGTTTGCCTAGTAGTAAAAAAACACAATTTACAAACCTGTTTTTAGTCATGTACTGTACTCCATAGTTCATCTGGATGACAGGTCTTTCTCTTCATTCTGCTTTCACTAAGTTATATAATCAGCGAAAGCATCATTATCATTTTGTAGCTCAAGACCACAGCAAGTCAAGTCATCAGAGACATACATCTCTGTCTTCTCATTGGCAGCACTTATTTCCCCAACCTCCACTGTTAATTCTGGAGAGGAGAGCATGGAGGGGGCGTATTGTCAAGGGATTCTTATCGTAATTGTTTTCAGAAATCTGAAATCTCCAGGAACAATTCTAAAGGGTTAAATTATTTCACATAATTATCTGAAGGGACTGAGTGGGTGCTCAAACTTGAGTTTGAGAACCAGGCATTCTAACCAATAAACCTGCCGCACAAATATCTTAGACTCTCAGGCATTTAAAAAATGAAAATGTTGATATAAAAATGTGAAATAAATACACTTATTTGGAACTCTGTTTCACATGTCTTTGCTGGCCTCCAACAGCTTATATGGCCTTTTTCAGTTCCTCTTACATCAAGCGCCTTTGAACCACAGTGCAGTCCTTATCCTTCTGTAATCATAATGAGAATTACACCCCTTTTCAACAGTCCAGACAATAATATGTAATAATGGATTATACTCACCATGCAGGTATATGTTTAATGAAAAAGCATGTAGTACTGCACTCTGGTATTTACATTCAAAAGAACAGAGTGGATGCACGGATGTGCCCTTAGGGTAGGCTACTACAAAATGCGTGCCAACCATAAAATTTGGCATGACAGCAGGAAATGTTTTTTTTTATGTTAAAGGGCTAATATTGATCTTTGAATAGAGGAAATGTAATTGCTTGGGGGAAGACAAGACGTGGATTATTTCTGCTTTTACTCTTTAGGGAGTTCCTATATTATATATTATGACAAAGTGGTAATTTAAACCAGAGGTTTTCCATTATCTACATTAATAGATTTTATGGTGCATTATTGTGTATTTACTGAGTGTATAATCGTGATTTACTGAATGGTTGTCTTATATTGTTTTATCATCACGAGATTAGACGATGGTGAAATTCAGTCAGAACGAAAACTGGCACTCCAGAGATAGGCAGTTATGCGATTTCTAAAACTCCATTCCATGTTTTGCCAAGCGCTCTGACTCGATGCCTTGGTAATGTGCAGTGTTGAATATCTCTCTCACTGGGATTTCTGGTTGCCCCTCACAGATGTAGCTACTAAAACAGTGTCTCCGTTTGTATGAGAGAAGTTGACTGAACAGAACGAGACCGTTAGTTCCCAAACCGGATTTATGTGGCTGAATTTGGGCTCGGGACTATTCATACCCAAAGTAAAAGGGTGCATCGGCTGCATTGGTTGCGAAGTAAAGTGTGTGTTCTGATTGATCAAGATTGTCCAATCTCCAGTGGAAGAAAGTGGAAAAAGCATAGAGCTCTCTGTTGGTAATACACCGCGGATTGCTCTTGCTGTCTTGGTGGCTCAAATCGGAGAGGACCGTCCGTGGAGCAAATACGGATTAATCACAGATGTGTACGATGTTGAGAATACAAGCCGTGCTTTGCACTTTCTCAGTGCTCTTTCTTGCAGTTGGAGCAGATCTGAAAGCGCGAACCTGCAGTGAGGTCAGGCAGGTATACACCGCTAAAGGCTTCAGTCTCGTTAATATCCCCCTCCAGGAAATATCAGGTAAGGATTTAATGTCAATGTGTGTGTTAAAACAACCTGCCGATTGCACTTCATTGTATTGAGATTTGTGTCGCTTACCCATCACCCCACATTATAAGATAATTAGGGTTCCACACGCTGACATGGGTCAAATCAACGCACTCGGCGATTACCGCCGTGGGCAAATAATGTACCCGGTTAGTTCATCAAGTGCTGGACTTGACGTGAAACGGCCATAGCCTATGCCGAGTATATGTTTTAGGCTTAGCACATCTAGGCTAGTCTATTCAAACGCGTAGCTACCTAATGTTTACCCGACATGCTGGTCAAAATGCAACATGTAGCCAATAATTAAGGTTTGAGTTAATGTTAATGTATAGTTCGCTTGACCCTTTTAACTATGATGTGCAACATATAGTGTAATTAGTAGCCTATCTTTCCCCGCGTCCAGTCTGTCATTGCTGGAGCTATGGATCAATTTTGTTTGGTGACAGTTATTGTAACTTAGGGAATTTATAATGAATTAAATAATTTAATCGCGATCTGATCAAGTTCAACATTTCAACTCCTCGTTCACTATTGGTTTAATAAGGCTATGCCGTACAATGTTGGTAGACCTGAGTATTACCACTGTCGTTCCGGGTAGCCACAAACGTGTCTAACGCCTGCGGGAAGCTAAAAATGTTTATTTATGACTTACTATGTGCGAGCTTTTAACTACCGTGAGCGGAACAAACCAAATCAAAAGCACTGTGCATAAGAGCGGCTTTACTGGATCATAGGTGGAGGGAGCTGCATCAGTGCTAAAGCAGCATGTGCTTATTTTACAATGAGCTAAACGAGGGACTGCCTTTGCAATGCTTTATCTCATTGTACATAAATAAAATGGTTTAAAACTTCCAAGCTAGTCGTGTAATATATTCATATCTTAGTTGTGTAAGATATTAGGTGCATACTAGCAGTGCAGTTGAAAGCATGTTTGTAACAAATCGGAGATGTCAGTGTTTGAAATGGTAAAACATAACTGGAGAATTAGATATGTGAACAGAGAGTTTTGGAGGTGCATGTATAAACCACCTTTGTTAAAGAATAAACTGTAAGACATTAAATCACATTTCCGATTGAATCACTTGGAAAAGTTCACACAGATAGATTAATGCCATATTCGAACTGTTTGAATAAAATTGTTGGTGGTCATTTTAAAACTGATTTGCAATTGTACTTTACTTAACTTTAATCACTTTAAGATTAAGAAAGATCTTCGAAAGATCTGAACCATCTCACGTGAAATAAAGTAGCCTAAATAAACCCCCTTTCTCTGAGTTTAATTGGTTTCTTACTGTTATAACAGCTTGATTGTATTAGTTTTACACGTGCAATACACGGCTGTAATTAAAAAGCAATTTTCATATCAAATGGCTTATAAATTGTTTAAGCTTATTGCCGCTATTAGAAAGGAATGTTTTCCTGTGCTGCGTAGATCTCAAGGGGCTGTGTTTTCATTTCCGTGCTCTGAAATGTATATTTCTCGAAAGTGTTTATGCGTAATAAAGGCGATTATTTATGCAATACGTTACCTGCATTCAAAGACGAAGAACAGTTTTTGCTTGGCAAGGAATGGAATTTATTGGCCACGTGTTACTAGTGAGTTCCAGCTCAGCATTCATGACTCTCCTGTCCAGGCTTAAGAGAAGCAAATAGCAACTATAGAACTACTACTTGATTTATACATGCACATATATTCTTGAGAGATTTTACCAATTAAATCCACAGCAATTGGTTATTGGTTATTCATTTTACAAAATAAATTAATAAAAATTGTATATACATTCATATAGAACGATGGCTGCTTCAGTTCCTATCATAACTTGCACAACATTTTTAAAACATGAATTTTGAGGCTTCCAGGCTTCATATGGTTATAATGTTCAAGTTCATGATTTAAAAAAACGAACTAAAAGTATTGTTAGATGTATCAAATGTTCCATTTCTTGAAGGGAACAGTCTGTCCAGTAGGGGGCCCCGTTTCTACAGTTCGGAGGATTTCAACAGCGCTTGTATCATAGGCCATTAACTGCCTAGGATTAAAGCCTTGTCGTATTATATGCATTTCTGCATGCTGCATACACAGGGTTTATTGTTTAGCATGCATTCATCATGTTTATGGGTTACCTGGGAAAATTGATCATCTGCTGTGTTTCAAATATGGGGGAGCTGCATTGTAGACTCATTGTACTCTGCTTGGAATGGCAATTATAAAGGCTTTGAGTGAGATATTATCTGTAAGGCGTCTACACCTTAGCATCAGCAAACACAGGACTGCTATTAACTGCCAAGCTAATGATGGTGAAGTGTTGGTTTATTTTTTGGGTTGGGGGAGGGGAGGTAGTTGTCTCCAGAGACCATGACTGTGACTATTGGCAGTAGGCTTTAACTGGCAAAGTCATGACACCAGATAACAGCTCCATTTACAGCATTCACCTTCAGTGCAGGAGTGTCAGCTGCCAGGCACTGTGGGTGAGCACTAATGTGACTTTCCAGTTCATTAGTGGTGATTACAGTCGACTGCCCGTCCACCTTTACGCACTGCTCTTTCATTGCGTGAACATACCGAGTGATTCAAAAATAAATAAATAAATAAATGCAGCTAGTGTTACATTGAGATAGTGTTTTGTATTTTTTTTTTTTTTTACTGTCATTTCCAAAATACAGCAGCTGCTTGGCCTCAGTATATAAGGACTCCCAAGAAACCAAAAGATGGCATCTTTGAAATTACATGGCTGCGAATGCCATCATGTAACTGCATTTGAACAAATATTTGCTGTACTTGTAGGCGTACTCGACTGAAAATCCCGAAGTATTAATTAGTTTGCTCAAAGGAATGCGCTTTTAAAAAATTGCACCTTTGGTACCTGATATCTGTATTGTGAGTTAATGACCTTTCTGTGTAAAGAACCTTTAGACTGCATCCATAGCTGGACTCTCTGCACATGTTCTGCAGGTGCAGTGTGAGAATTGGCAGGAGTAAAAAGGCAGAACATCTAATAACTGGTCCACCTGTTTGTGGGCTCAGCGATTAACTGATTAAATCACCCAGAACACGGCCTCTCCTTTTGCCTCTAATCACAGCGAAGTAATGAAAAGATGAGGGGAAAAAAAACCGCAGCTCCAAATGTCAGTCATGTGAAAGCTCTTTGATCACGGCTAGGTGTATGCATTGCTGACTCAATTTGTCCACACCAAAGGTAATGAAGGACATTCATTTACATTTGATATGCCTCACTAAGGGCTCTGAAACCAGACCTTTTCAGCTCATCTCTTCTTTATGTATGTGCGTGTGCGTGTGCATGTGCGTCTGTATGTATGCATATGTGTATGCACTTGCACCTCTGTACAAACTATTGCTTGGGGTATCTTTGTGGATCTAATCTAAGTCTAAGTGTGTGGAGTGCCATGTTTTGGCATTAGATATTGTAGCATCAGTTAAATGTTGCATGGTGATTTGTAATGCTATTAAATTCGGGACAATTAAATGATGAATGTGTTTTGAAGAAACATGGCACATGGATTCAAGCTGTTTCATAAGCGTTTAACATATACACATTAACATAACACATTCTTCAGTTACAATTTATTTTTTTATTTTGTGGAAATTCTGATGCCCTTATTGTCTATTTTGAAGTGTTGTCAGGGATACTCAAATCTGGTCTTTCTATCAAAATCCAGGCCTGGTTTTTTTCCAACCAGGCACAATTAGTGGTACTGATTGGCCAGTCTTCACGCCTGACTCCCCGGTTAAAGGAGGGTGGAAAACCAGCAGTTCTTGGCTCTTGAGGACCACGATTTGAGGAACAGGGTGTTGTGATGGTGTCTGTCAATGGAGCTGTACAAAAAATGGACTGATTGATTGAACTCGCTGGTCTGCACTCGATCAAAATTTGATCTTGTCTTTGACTTGGGAGTAAATGCAAGCGTTGCACTTTTCCCTCTCAGTTTCTTGTGGCAAGTATTCTTTAGCGATCACTGACCTTGGCAAACTGTTTGTGAAGGAAAAAAATCTATTAATTACAAGTTAAATTTAAGGACAAATGTGGAATGAATACTAGCCACTAGCCACTAACTGCTAGTTGGACAGTGGTGCAGACCACCTACACGGATTAGCCTCTTTCCCGTTAGTTCTCAGGCTGTTGTATGGCCTCAGTACTCGGTGTCATAAGTGGAGTGCTTGGAGTGCCATAACACATCTGAGTCTCCATTTATGCCAGGGGTACCCACTCATGTGCCATGAGGGGCTGAGAGTATGCTGTGCAGGTTTTCATTACAACATACCACCACGTCAGCTGATTTCACTCATCAACACACCTTCAACCAGAGAGGAGGGAACTAAGTGATGAAATCAGCTGGTGTAGTAACAAGATGGAATGGAAACCTGCATACTCTCTGCCCTCCATGGACGTGATTGGGCACCCCTGATTTATACATTTTATTTCCCTTTCCCCCCCAAGTGCACAGGTCAAGATCTGGCTACGAACCATGACCATAAAACACTGCAGTTTATATAGAGGAGTGGACTACTTAGGGCTCGTTTTCTTTTCCTTCTGTAATCAGACATACTTCAGTGTTGCAGAGCCCCATTTATAAACGTTTTGATTTGGGATTGATTCGATTTTAAATTCATGAAATTGCGAGATTCTCAGGCTGAATTGCTCAATATTGTGCATCATGACCTTCATAAACAGTCTTTTGTTCTTCCATTAATTATGTCTCGATACATATTTCAGATTAATGTTCCACTGTGCCTGGGACTATTCTTCTCCTTCTCATTCCTCTTATTCTGTTAAATTAGTTTAGTCACACGCTTTGTTCTCAAGGAAGTGGTGCTGTTGAGCAATGGGGACGTAATATAGGGACATGCTGAAATTATAGCTCTGGACATACTGATGTTGGCATAGTTTTGTTGGTGATATAGCCAGGCGTTGGCTTGTGTTATCACTGGCTGCAGGGCTTCGTTCTCCCTGTGCCTATGGCTCTCCAAGCGGCTGTTGAAAGTCACTGTCCACTTCACTCTGTCTGTTCCCGGGGGGGAAACAAACTTTTAGCCGCATCGAGTGTTCATGCAGTCCATCCGAATGAGGCGACTGGCAAAGGTGCCTTTAAGTGTCACAGGTAGTTAGGCTGTACAACGTGCTTCACTGGATAGCTTCTCTATTTGGCTATTTAAAGCAGGGAGAGAGGGAGAAAGAGAGAGGGAGAGAGAGCAGGAGTGAGGCCGCAGGATGGTTTGTATGCGGAGATGCCCAGGTGCTTTGTGTCCAGACTAAGAATATGATTAATAGATATGAGCCGGGGTGTCATGACTCATCGAACGTGGGGTGCGTTTTGGCTCATGCTGCACTTCAGCGAATTAACATGACGTGCCACAGGCCAGAGATCTGTCTGGTCTCTGCATGCCATAATTTGTAGGATGCAAGCTGCTGTATTTTGCTCCATTTGTGACCAATATGAATCCTAGCATGCAGTGTTTTGATGTGTTTGCTTAAATTAAATATGTGTGAAGTTGTTATTTTTGAACTTGGCTTGCAACCACGGATCTGCAAAATGAGTGTCCAGTTTGGATTCTGCACTCCCCTGACGCAAGGTTGAGCCCACTCTACTTCAGTAATGTCCTACTCCAAGCCTTTACATGGACGAATCAAATATTTTAGGCAAATGCTAATGATAGTAGTAATGCACATAGGAATAAGATCCATCGAGTTTACTTTCCACATTGCGAATGCTCAGTGAATCAGTTAATATCAGATCCAACGGGATCAAAAGTATTTTGTCAGAATGCAAATGAAATCAGAGTTGATTCAATACTGAAAATATTGCAGTGCTGCGTTTGCCATGTTTTATGCATTGCCTTTTTAAAAATACACTTTTTACCCGGTGTGTGGCTAGACATGTTCAATTCCAACCCTAATTTGGAATGCCCAAATAGCTATTTGCTGCTGCGTTCTTGTGCGATATCCACTGCCTGTTCGGTAGTTGAAGACCTCTGCGGGCCTCTCCTTAAGGTGTCACCAGCCTGCTTCTTCTCACCCTGAGGCCCACAGCCAAGCTCACACAGAGTTGCTTTGGGCATGCAGTCGAGCAGCAGGGGTCGCTAATGAGCAATGCAATTATGCTGTCATCCTATGGGGTACTAGCCAAAGTGGCCGCTGGCATGGCCTGGACTGAGCAGCCACATCACTTTTAACTGTACATTTTAAAACTGTACTTGCGCAGTCCTCTGAAAATACAGAATTAAACGTCGGATTTGTAGAGGAGCCAAACTATTTCTTCTGGAAATTATATATTGACAAGAGCTGCCAGTAATCTGATGTAGCGGGCCTGAAATCTTTAATGTTAACTGAAAGGTTGCCGGTTCAACTCTCAGGTTGGTTAATCCTATTTGAAAGAAGCCAAATACTTCCTCCAACGCCAACTCTAAAATTGGAGATCATCCCTAAAAGGGTAATGTGCCACCACCATTTGCTGTTGTGCTGTTGTGTCCAGCCAAGCGTTGAGACCGACAAGAGGAGTCTGACGTTTTCTGCTCTCATTTTTCGGGGGAGCATCGACCTGTTTTCTCCATTACGCTGCCTAATGACTGTTGATTTAGAATATGTGCTGGAGTTTCTCAAAAGGCACTGATGGAGGGAAAATTTCTCTCTTTTTTTCTATCTGGGAGAGACCTTCATCCCAGCATAAATTACTATGCTCAGTGAAACTGATAAAATGAGCTTATAAAAGCACAGAATCGCACAGCTCTCTCCATGCCTGGTGGCTTGACTCTACTGAGTATTTACAGCGGAGATTTGTGGGGTCTAATCGCACTCGTGTGTCTCTGCGTACTCTGGGGACTGAACTGGCTAATGGCGCTGCACTTTTTTCTGTTGCTCTGTCTCTGAGGTCCTAAGACCAGCCCTGTGACAGAGCACGTGCTCCACAAAATGACTTTAAGCATGCGATAGGGGTTATCTTACTGTATTTTCGCATCTGGTGCATTTATAGCAATCCCCACCAATTTCACCAGTTAGTCTGATTTTATGAAAAGGTAGCCTCTTTATAGAGGAATGAAATGCCATGTATGACAGGAAATGATTCAGATGGTTTCATCATAGCGTGTATAGCTATTTCCGATATAAAACTGCTTTGAGGGTAAACCATCCCTCAAGCTTCTTATAATGCAGCGCTTGCAGTAGTGATGAGAATTAAAACTAGCACTGGCAGGGAGGAGCGGACAAGATAAGGACCAAGCTGGAGAATACTTTCAGTAGACTATAGGTGGCTTGTGTGGAGAGAATGTGTGCTTTGAATGAATTCAACTTTTCAACCCTGCATTCTGTGAGTCCCCAAGGCCTTTCAGCTTGCCCCCCCCCCCCCCCCCCCAAAAAAAAACCCGCATTGTTTGACGGATGAGCATAGAATTCAAGCAGTACAAAAACTTGATTTGAGCTCTGAGCAGAAATTCATACTAAAGCAACTTTTCAGGTGATATATTGATTCTTTTTTTCAGAAAACAGATTCATGGATTGGAGGATTGCCTTTGTTCAAATACTAGTCTTCAGGTTTTAAGTTTTTTTGTAGCATGACATTTTTATTTGAATGATGAAAAACCTAAAATGGTCCACAATTGTTGCTCGTCATTGTAGACACTGCAGCACTAAGAGTCTTTCTTCTTATATAATTTGTCTAAAAAATACAGTTTCAGTTCTTCGGAATGATTGAATAGCTTCCATGCTTTTTTGTCAGTGACATGGTAAGAAATACATGGTCTCAAAAATATCAGCTCAAGAAGTAGAGAATCATTTTGTTCCTGTTTCAGAATGTCAGACTTTTGTTTTAAATGGACATTTACCTACACAATGGTGCAGTGCACTATGGTACTCTTTGAATGGGACATTTTCTGTTTTCAGTATCATACACTTTCAAATGCAGCTTCCCTTCAATTTTTGTGTGACAGGCAATCAATTCATTGAGTTTCTGCCATACATGTTCTGCAAAGAATATCATTTCCACCACAATACCACCATACAGTGCTGTGAAGAGGTATTTGCTTGATTTTTTTTCTATTATTACATATGTGTCAAATTGGCTGGTTTCAGACCTTGTGGCAAAATATCATATACGACAAATAGAACCTAACTAAACCCAGTAAGCACATTTTTACAATCGTTTTTTCATTTATTTCTTTTAAAAAACCCAAACCCACCCATATCACCCCTGTGAAAAAGCAATTGCCCCCTTAATCTTAATAACTGGTTGTGCTACCTTGTAAGGAGTAATATTTTGTGGGGTCACCAACTCGAAGGAGTAATTTCATGTTAGGGGCACCAAAGCAATCAGACAGACACAGGGGAAATGTATCATCTCAGGATCATCAAACTATAAGGTTGTAGGAGGGAAAACATGTTTATCTGACTCCATTAACTGTAACCGCACTGTTCAGAATATATTATTAATACAAATGAGGAAAGGTGTTAAGGAGCTGAAAGGGAATGAAGAGATGAGACAGATGTGATGATTTATTACTACACATAATCATTCGTTTGGTCATTGACAGCAAATTAACACATTTAATGCCAATAGCTACACACAAGAAAGCATACTGGCTAAGGCTAATACACATGAACACGTTTACCAGCACAGTAGTTGACCAAGTGATACAGCCATACATCTTAGAATATGGTACCAGGGGAACTGTTGAACAGAATCTCCCTAGATGTCCCTTTGGATTTCCTTTTAATGCAATCCTGAGCAAACTTTCCACGCCACACAGTTCCTTGATGAGAAAAGGCCGTAACCACCAAGACACCCCCGAATCCACCAGGCAGTGAGAAAATGCATCGTAAGCTTCCCTAAAATCTTATGATAGTAATAAGATGCTTTGTTGTAATACGATGATTGTGCCCTATCAATTCTCTGGATATCTTATGGGAGTCCATGGTGGTGGTCCAGAGCTATTCCAAACATGTTTGTGGTGCAGGATATCCATATCATAACCCCCGAATGCCACCTCATAAACGCTCAGTATGCAAGTCCATGTATGCTACATACAGTATATCCTGCATTTCTAGATTATTTCCAGTCCTTCACATGTATCATATAATCCCCAGTAATTTACATGCACATACATATAATGTTTTCTTTCAGTCCAAGACTGAAATCCTCAACACTGATGGCTGCAGCAACTTTACTGACAACACAGGCTCTGATTGATGGAATGAAATCCAACACCTCATCCAGTGAATTCGCATTACCTGTCACTATTTCACTGACAAGAAGAGAGATTTGAGACGAAGTCAAGACTGAGCTTGTTGGCAAACCCAGACATCCCACCCTTGCAAAATGATTTCTCGGAGAGAAATTATTGCACTTTACGTGGGCCTACAGATTACGCAATAGGATTGTCCATTTTTCCAATTTCCGGGGGAGGTGGGATGTCTACAAACCCAACGTTACTTTGCTGATTTGGCCTATTTTGTATTTATACCCAATAAAGATGGAAACTGATCTGCTGTATTTGCAATAGAACAATAGGCTACCGGTAGCTGGCATGACCGATCTTAGAAATTACCACCCAAGAGTCTATGTTCAATTTGGACATCGCCAACATCAGGAGCTGAACAATGCTGATATTCATTCATTCATTCATTATCCTAACCAACTTATCCTGAACAGGGTCGCAGGTGGGCTGGAGCCTATCCCAGCATACATTGGGCGAAAGGCAGGAATACACCCTGGACAGGTCGCCAGTCCATCACAGAGCGCACACACCATTCACTCACACCTATGGGCAATTTAGACTCTCCAATCAGCCTAACCTGCATGTCTTTGGACTGTGGGAGGAAACCGGAGTACCCGGAGGAAACCCACGCAAACACGGGGAGAACATGCAAACTCTACACAGAGGCCCCAGCCGACGGGGATTTGAACCCAGGACCTCCTTGCTGTGAGGCGGCAGTGCTACCCACTGCACCATCCGTGCCGCCCACAATGCTGATATATTGAATTTAATTTTATATCAACAATCGCTCACTAAAATGCTGTTTCCTATTTAATATATGAATGTTTAGGAATATTTCATGAATTGACTAATTCATTACCAATTTAATGTTATTTATTGTCACATTGTAACATTTATATAAAACCAACATTTGTAACATTTATTCATTCTTGCTCAAAAACCTGCCAATTTGTTTGAATTGAAGCAGTTTTGTAGGCTAAAACAGTGATGTGAAAAACTAATATTAAATTATAGGATGTGGTGGTGCTACCAATTTTTAAGTTTCAGTGGGCAATTACCTTATCTTGTTCATATAAGTCTCTACGGCAAGCAGTATGTTTCACTGGTGAAATGCGTGCAAAGGATTTGGTCATCACAACATCCATTTAGAAGGCAGCTTGGACTTCTCTTGTAGGTTAAATTCGACCTCACACATTACTTAACATTACACTGATTAAACTGATTGACCAAAGTATGTAGAACATTATTCTGAAGACTGTGTGTAATTTAGCACTTTTGTCCCACATTTGTGCACTTCTGACGGCGTGACTTTTTCAAATTTCATTCTCTGCTTTGTGGAGAATTAATCTCACAGAATGCCATGGTTAGATTTTAATTCGATTTTTTTTTTTTACATCTTTAACATAACTTTTGCATAATTTCCTTGGAAAATGCTTGCCTTCCCCTGGAGAAGCTGATAAAAGAAAGCACTCAATTACAGGTAATTAACAATGGCAACACAAGCCAGTCAGGTGTTGCACTTCATGGTGTAGATTAGACAGTGACATGAATATTTATCCTTGGGTCCAATGCTGTGCTGTTCATCTACAGCCATTCAGATTTTATCATGGTCAAGATTAATAAAGCAGAAAGATATTAATTAAAGCCAGAATGTTCTAATTTGCATATGTTAATCATTGCAACAGCTGTGCCAGTAAGTGGATATTCGCAGACTAAAATAGAACTTACCAAGCAAGACTTTTTAGGAGTGCAGAAGTTGTTCTTTTTGGAGTGACAATCACAGTTTCATATGATGTGTGGATGCGTATTTTAAGAGTTGGGTATTTTGCCCATCGGCTTCACGGTTTATGTATTTGTCAGCCTACACTGAAAATCCTTGTTCATTAGCGTCACATTTTGAGGTGCAATCCAACAGCTATGATAGTTTGTCTTTAATTGTGAGGGAAAAAAAACATTACTAACAAGGGCAACAGGAAGAACAACAAAGGTATTTGTATAGCACCTTCCCATTAAATTCACAGTGCACAGTAATATGACTCTGGTTGATTTGCTTTTACCTTAGATAAGATATGCCTGCATTCAAATCGAAAATTGACTTGTGTTTTTCTGCTTCATGGGTATGCATGAATAACAGCGGCACAGCAGACAAGACCACAGCACAAAATACAACAACCAGCCTGATGTACGTGGTTACTGCTTAAAAGCTCATTGACTGTTTACAAATTCATTGTGCAAAATGCAGTGCTTTTATGAAACACTTGTGTCCACACTACAATTTCTAACATGGATTGGGTGTACTCACACTCTTTGACGGCAAGGTCAATGTCTATCAATCATGGCGGGCATGGCATAGTGGTACAGGGTGACCATTTTCACATCATGGTGAATAATTTATTAGTGCCATGTGGAGAGGCTTGCATTTTAAGACCGCAATACTGTTGTCCATAGAACATGAACAGTCACCCAGTGGTTTGATAGGCATGACACTGAGCTCAGCCATAGGCTTGACTCATAATGAATCAACCACCATATCTACCTAAATGAGCCTTTAAGGAATAATTATTACATATGTTATTATGAGACAGCCTTTCCCAATAACATCAATCAAATTTGAATAGATTGAGTTTCTCATCTGTACGACTGTATTCTCCTGTAGAATTCCACATGCTGGAAGGCGTGTTGGCCCAACACCTTATGCAGTGACTTTACATTGATATTTCTATGTTTCCAATTTGTATTTACTACTTTTAGCTTTTTGGTTCAATAATTTAATTTTAAGACCCCCTACTGAGGTATGTGCATTCAGCATGCCAAGATGAGCAAATGTATCTAATAAGAGAGAAAAACATGTGCATGTTATCATGGAGTACCAGAGCACTGCATGCCCGTGGGATCCTTCTTAACAAGAATTTGCAGCAGAAGCCTTGGATACTGGTTTCCAAATGAGTGAATTGATTCCTGTTGTCAAAGGTTTATTTTGTTTTCTTTGATCAGATATTTCTCTGGGACTGAAAGTACTGTGTTTCCCCTTTATAAGAGGCTCACTGAGGAGGTAAGCAGGCTGAAATAAACACAGGTGTGAAGTGTGAGACTAATTTATAGGCTTTAAAAAATTGGGCATGGGCATAGCTACTGACAAAATTCAGCGTAACTTCCTGAGTAAAGAAAGCACCTTTTTGCTAATTGGTTCTCTTGTGGTTGGAAGTATAAGGAAAGAAACAAAAGGTTATCTGTGACAAATGGAAAAAAAAAATGAATGAAAAAGTAATTTGCTGCAGAAAAAGTAAACTTCACTGTGCTCTCTGCTGTAATCTGTGCCTTTCCTGGTGAAGTTGGTGTCTTCTAATTGCTTAGATTTCTTGCATGCTAATGTTATGCTAAGACAGAGTGGCTCTGAAACCAAGCGCAAAAATACAAAAACAAACATTGCCTCGTATAGTGGCTGATGGGCATCACCTTCTAGTATTGTACGTCTTAGTTTTAGAGAAATATTATTAATGGAGATTAGCGTGGCATAGTAATATGTCTCACTGCGGCCCATTTGCTTTTACATTAGAATAAGATATGGACCTGCATTCAAATTAAATTGACATATATTTGCTAGAAAAAGAGTTCACTTTTTGTAACTATTAGCACTAGGGCTCAGCCATAGTGCTAATAATCACTAGATTGGTGTCACTAGGTTGGTTTCCATCAGCTGCTCAAGATATTCCTGTTGCCTGCTGACTTTCACTGCGCGTCCACGGAGGGTCATTTTTACACTGCCCCGGGATGCTCCGAAGTGTATTCCCGACAGGTTTGCAGAGACCACTTTATTATAAAGTCTGATGAATAATAAACTAGTCGCTGCAGACCCCTCGCCTCCTTCCCGCAGATGGGCTCGGCCGTTTCAGAGCAGCCGGCCAGCGGCGCAGTACTTATGGTCTCGTCAGACTGATCTGCAGTGACTGCTTTATTATTAAGTCAGATAAATAATAAAGTGGAACGATCGCCCCTGGACCCAGCCCACGGGCGGACTCTGCCATTTCAGTGCACCAAGGCAGTGGGGACAGTCTTTTCTGAGGCAGTATGATTGATCGGTTAAAAATGAGCTCTATCTTATTATGTTATCGTTAGCAACATGGCACCATAAGCACAATGTTAACGTGGGACTTTTATACTTCATGTCATGCATAGCTGTTTCTGACATAAAGTGGCTTAAGTGGGTAACTAATCCATCTGAACACGAAAAGCACCTAATTAAGAAAGATAAACAACTTGTTAAAAGTCTGAGAATGCAATTGTGGTTGGAACAAATACCAGTATACACAGTGGACCCCCAAATTCAGTTTGGGAAGCGAAGGCAGAACGTACAGTCCTCTTTTTTTTCCCCCTTGATGTGGATACTGTTATTTAGGCATCCAGGTTAAAGTTAGCACTGGTATTGCTGACAGGAGAGAGGCAGCCAGTGTGGCGCTAAGGGGCCAGGTGTTGCCCTGGCTGACGGGGCGAGACACTGTGGCCTGGTGTGCACTCTCTCCGTCTGCCACAGAACATTCTGTGGGCCCCCACTGGGCAGAAGGGAGGGGGGTGACCGTACCGTGGGGAGGCAGGTCTGCTGAAACCAGCAGGCTCCTGGAGTGACAGGCCTGCTTCGTTAAAGCGGCTGTCAGCCAGGTTATTAAGCTGCCGGAGCCTCACCCTGGCACTGCCGAGAGGCACCAGCTAGCCTAGCGCTAACTCGGCCACAGACTCTCATACCCGCTGCCAGGCAAAGCACCAACATCCTGTGGACAGTTATATAACTGACAAATGCACAGAATGTGTTGTCTTTGTATGCAAACACTACATATATTCATGTTTTAAAATTTTCGTTTTTTCAGTTATAGCATTTTGTATGATGAACATAGTCCAAATACTTTTTTATTTGCAGTGAAAGGCTATGGGGAATCTTGTCTCTCATTAACTGTTATGCATTTGGGAAGCAAGCAAAGGGATTATTTTGCTGACATACTGAGAGAGCCAATTTGGGAATTTGGTCTAGTTTCCCATGGTTGAAACCCCTTGCTCTTTAATGACCACAGGGAGTGTAGAGCCTGCTTTCGACACCTCTTCTGACAGTTTGCATCTCCAACAGTATAAAGTTGTGCTCTGCTTCGGGATCTTTGTTTTGAGCCTGGTCCATGGGGGAAGACAGCCTTCTACCCACTGCACAAGGAAAGGGATAGATGTTGGGCTGCCAGGCTTTCTGTGACATGCATCTGTACAGTGGAGCTTTGTGAGGTTTAGACTTGGCTTAAATGCATATCTGAAACACATCCAATCCTGTACACACGTGGCAATTTTTAACTAAATATATTTTAAAAACAATATATTTTGCAGCACAATTCAGAACGAGAATTTTCAAATAAACGTCTTTTCTCAAAATGTCTCTTTGAAAATCCTCAGTTATCTGCCAGACTGTTTTTGAATGTTTTGCACTCTTTGACGGGCTTAAGGTATTTAAAATACAGTAGGTATTTGGCCCAGGTCAGATGAGGTAACCCAGCTGCCACCACTTGATACTTTTCCCCTGCAGTCATTGCTATCCTTCAGGGCTGGAGTTAAACCTGGAGATATGCTGCTGTCCTCCGGTGACTAGGAATACGTTTCAAGGCTAGTTTTCATTTGCAATAATAACCTCGCTGCAGGCACTGTGGCCCTCCAGGATGGGGGTTTGAGATCGCTGCTTTGGTGTGTAATACAGAGGACTCTGGAGAAATGAAGTGAACCAGGGGGTCGTCGCATGCTCCACAGCTCCACCACGTACAGTGCAAACCTCGCCATGTCCACATTTCCCTCACATACAATACCCGCCTCTCGTGTACGTCTCAGAATTGATGTTCCCAAATGGCAGCTTCTGGTCTCCTCAGTCAGACCATCTCCAAAACTAGCATGAAGGATCTGTCCCAAGTCTCTGGGCTAACCAGGAACCTTTCTTTGTGCAATTTCTGTGTAAATGGTAAATGGTTGGCATGTATAGAGCGCCTTTATCCAAAATGCTGTACAATTGATGCTTCTCATTCACCCATTCATACACACTCTCACACACCAACGGCGTTTGGCTGTCATGCAAGGCACTGACCAGCTCACAAGGAGCATTTAGGGGTTAGATTAGGTGTCTTTCTCCGGGACACTTCGACACACCCAGGGCGGGATTGAACCGGCAACCCACTGCCAGACAATTGCTCTTACCGAAGAGGACATGAGGTTTGGGGTTAAAGGGGCAGAAGGTGGGGTGATGGGGGTTGATAGAGTTGGACTTAATTGGACTGATGAGATTAGCAGTGATCATTCAGTAGGTCTGCCTGGTGAAAGTGGCTTCCATTGGGAGGGATGGGTAATCATGGCTAAGCATAAGCTGAATATTCCCCTGGCAATAGAGGTCAGCGTCAAAGAAACTAGACTGTAGTGCAAATCTGCAGTCATCTGCAACAGGGTGCTCAACATGCACCCACGGATACCAAACCACTGGGCCTTCTTTGTAGGAGGGCCTCTGTGGGTTAGGGAGAGATACCCCTGGCCTACCTACACTAAAGTCCTCTTCTACCTTGTGCTCCTGCATGAGCAGCAACTGAGCACTCATCACACATTACCAGCTACTATTGAGTCATCAAGAGCCGGCTTTGACAAGGCAGTAGAGTTTGTTAGAAATTGTGCTGTTCACAATTCAGGCGGTTGGCAGACGTCTAACAATTAAATGTGTGCTAAATACAGTATGTATTACAGTACATGTCTGTCAACGGTATTGCATGTATAAATGTACATAAATGTATTTAGGTGCATTTATCATGTAAGGTGAAAATTTAAACGTGAAAATGTTTGCTTTTAGCTCCCTTGTGATTGTAATACATCTGCATGTGTGTTCACTCACTCCATACTTTTTGATGCTCCTTGTGATTTGGATGCCATTTATTCTGCTTACTGTGGTTTAATTTCACAATTCTCTGCAGAGCCATGCATGTCTGCACTGTGAAGGGATGACCTCATTACCGCCAAACCTTTCATCAGGGAGAGGGAGAGGGGCATGACAAAAATGTGTGTGTTTAGCTTTGTCCTGATGAGAGAGTTAATGTATTTGTGCAGCATAAGATGATGAATGTGCAAAAACGGCTGGGGATGCTTTCTAAAAGCCTCGTTTTTAAGACCTCTCTTCTCCCTCTGCATGTGGCTAACGAGGGCTCCCTAATTAGGTCTTGTTGAGAGTGTGACGATCGGGGCCAGAGACACAGCCATAATCATGTAGGAAATGGTGTGTGCCCCTGCTGTTGGGGGTTTGGGAGGTTGACTCTGCATTGTTGAAGAGGCTGACCCCAGCGTGCTTCCTTTCTGCGTTGCATCATACTCATCTCTTATTAATGCCAAGGGCTGCCTCCGCTCTGAACACACCTCTGCATTACAATCAGTCATTGATTTAGGCATCCTTGCTGTGTGTGAGTGAGCGTGTGAGCGTGTGAGCGAGTGAGCGTGTGAGCGAGTGAGCGTGTGAGCGTGTGAGCGAGTGAGCGTGTGAGCGAGTGAGCGTGTGAGCGTGTGAGCGAGTGAGCGAGTGAGCGAGTGAGCGGGCGGGCGGGCGAGCGAGTGAGCGTGTGACTGTGCGAGTGTGTGAGTGGGCAGCTGGGGAAGGCGAGCAAAGCAAGACATCAGCAATTGCAGCTGGAAGCGCATTCGCTCATGTAAAAACAAAAATAAAAATGAATCCACTGGTGCTGAATGTGATCATTTGTGGCAGAAATAACAAGTGTCTCTTCATATCTGCCAGTGTACCTCCAGCAATAAGAGAGGACCAAGGGTGTATAGCATCCAATGATTCATTTTTATGTAAATTCCTTTTGCCCCCATGATCCAGAAAACAACGTGCAGGTATTCTAAGGAATACTTCTTGGCTTCAAAATGAACTTGGGAAGGTGTGGGCTGTTTGTTGTGGGCCTGCAGCACATTTAAGGGCCAGTTACATGAGGCTTCTCAGCCAGTGGTCTGTAATGGAATCCAACCCTCTGGTTCTGTGGTTGCTAATGTCTGGGTGTTGTCAGTGATGCTAAAGCTAAAGGGCTAAAGCTCAGAGCACTCTGCACCCTGAGACCTGCTTAGTCTTACTTGTCTTCAAACTCTGTTGTAGGTGAAGACAAACCTCCTTCCCCTTTAAAGTTCCCAGCATGGTGGACTGAAATCCACCATCCACAGGCCATAGTTCAAAGCGGGGGAAAGTCAGTTTGAAACGAATTACAGAAGTTCTTTTCTAGCTTTTTTTAACCTGGCACACTGAGCTATGGGAAAATCAGTGGGCTGAAACATTTGCTGTTATTCTGAAGCACACTCTCTTACTCTGACCTTTAAACAGTGTGGGTAACTCACCATCACTGTCCGTCACCAGTTTTGAAAAGTGGGGATTAAAGGCGTAGTTCCCTTTCTGGAGTTTCTTGATGAATGTACCTAGTATCATTTCAGTTTCAGTGTATGGTTTTTTGGCACTTTCAGAAGTTTCTCTTGACTTTTTGGCTTGTCATTTGGTGGTACTGGGGCATAGACCAGTTTTTGGTTTGAAGCAAGGTGGAAAATATACAGTACTGTGCCAAAGTCTTAGGTACTGTCTTAGTCCTAGTAATGTATAACATTCTGTACAGATATGATTCTTTCAAAAATAATTCAATGAAAGGTCCTATAAATGTACTATACATTTTACATTACATTTGAATAATTTGGCAGAATCGTTAAAAACTGAATCCATTCAATATTTTTTGTGACCACCCTTCGGCGTTAAAACTGCATCACTTCTCTGAGATAGCCAACACTGTCCTGCAGTTCTATAAGACAATCAGCAGGGATATTGGAGAAAGATGTCTCTGTAAAATTAAATATTTTGTGTATATATATATATATATATATGTATATGTGTGTGTATATATATATTTATATATATATTATATATACATATATATATTAAAGTCTAGGGTGCCTAAGACTTCTGCACAGTACTGTATATATACAGTATAATATAATGAACAATGAAATGTCAGGTAACTACAAAGCCCCTTCTATAGCAATGCTATGTGACCATAGGCTGTGCATTTCAGTTACATGTACTACAGGATTCGTTACAGACAAAAGGATTGAACAAAACCAAGTGATGTAAACATGCGCAACCTCTGGGAGCACACAGATGCTGAACACGGTTGTTTTGACTTGCAGGTAAAGTGTATTTTTGCTTTAAACCATGAACCTACGATTGACCGTGCTACAGCCTAAAGCTGGCATGTAGTCGGAGACTTTCCTGAGCAACTTCAATCTTTCATTGCACACAAAAACTGCCTGACCAAAACTGAAATCCTATCAAAGCCTCCAGAAACTGAACTCTAAGTTTCCCATTGTCACTCCATAAAATTCATAGGAATACTGTTTTTTTTGTATCAAGAAATTCTTATGAATACAGTTATAATGGTGTCAAGTTTTGACATAGAATACACAAATCTGAATTGGCACACATTTGGCTTGGATCATGTGGTGAATCTCTTTGTTGCCTCCATTATTCATGTTATCATTTATTTCCTTTTTTTGCAAATCATTGGTATTTGACAGCTACTTCTGCTCGAATCTTGAAAGTAATTTTGAGTGGAGTTGTTGGTTTGATTAGCTCTTGGTTTGACAATTTGGTTTTGCATTTGCGATGGCAGAAAAACTCTTTACTCTTTTTTATTTTATTTTCTTTATTTCCAGATTAATATAATATAATGTATAGCCAGTTATCATTTCTGGTCATATTATTATTATTACATGTTATTTAGCTGACGCTTGTATCCAAAGTGACTTACAGTTGATTAGATTATAACCAGATGTGGCTCTGTAAGTTACTTTGTTAAAAGACCGACAAAATACAACTACTGAAAATGAGCAATTCTGTTTCTACTCATTTAT
Source organism: Conger conger (assembly GCF_963514075.1). Taxonomy (NCBI): domain Eukaryota; kingdom Metazoa; phylum Chordata; class Actinopteri; order Anguilliformes; family Congridae; genus Conger; species Conger conger. The sequence continues at coordinate 27,788,363 of NC_083776.1, read as the reverse complement.
TTATTTTTTTACCAGAGTTCTCGTGCGGCTTTAGACAACATGATTTTTTAATCTGCCTGAACTTTCCATTGACGCTCCGCCAGATGTGATGGATTGAAGCCGATTCGAGTGTTGCCATGGTGATTGGAGTGAATGTGTGCATGCAGCCATGTGTGAAATGCAGAAGTCCTCAGACTCGCTGGAAGCTGTCCTTTATTGCCTCTGTGGTGCGCCGACAGCCATCTGCAGAGACGCGCTGTGCAGAACAGAATGGTGCACTGTACTTTCAGCTGTCAGTCAACTGCCACCGAACATCCGTTATGGATGGAAGATGTGAGGGTTTAACCTTGGTGAAAGAAATGGGAAAGAAAGCAGCCAGATGAGAATGAACTTGAAGGAAGTGAATGATTATGTTTAAGGGATTTAATGGGGAGTTGAGTCTGAGAACTTTTTGGGACAGTGGCGTCAGATTAGAAGTGCTGCCACAGTATGAATTCTTGTGGGGAAAGCTAGTACTAAGGATGAATGCCTGTTTGGAAATTTCCAGGATCCAGAGTGAATGCTTGTGAATGAGGAAACGTACTGTGACTTAAATCTCCACCTTCCTATGGACATGGCCTTTTTAAATTGGTGAGGCTGTCGATGTCCCGATGCGTACCCTTGTCTTAAGCTCTGGGGTAAGTTAAAAAGCTGGGGCATGTGTTTTGAACAGTGACCAGGCCAGACTGTGTGTGTGTGATCCTGCTCAGAACCGAACTCGAGGTGTAAAGTCCGGGGGTCAGAAATGAAAAGTCCTGCCATGTATGTCTTCCTCCCATTAACTCAACCAGCTGGTTTCATTCATTAGTCCTCCTGATTAATTGTGTAATTGGCAAACCCAGGTGATGAGCAAGATACTGGGATGGACTTTTACTTTATGAGTCTGGATATTTTATGAATCAGAACACAACTGGCAGAGTCCTGTTGTCTGCTCCTCTCGGACTGTGGTGCTGATGCGCCCTGCCACGTACATGAGAAGAGTCTGCAATGTGAGCTGTTGCCTTGAAAGTAGATAAATAAATAATGGCGGGATAAAAATAAACCATCTCCTTTTTGATTCTGGAGTACAATGGTGGCATTCAAACTTGTATTTTTTTTTTTTGGTTTGTTTCTGTCACTTTTCACACCTTGAATGACAATGTGTTCGTGTGTCACAGGCTGTCAAATCCAAAAAATGAGCATTTTCTGTGATAGATAACATGATGGGCTCTATATAGTATGCAGGCGGAGAGATTAACTGCATGGGAGTGAATTGGATTCATATGCATTCTATGCGTTCATATTCTTTTGTGCTCCTTCATATTCAATAAGACTTTCCTCGCTGAGCTCATCCAAGTGTCTGCCAGTGCCCCGTTCTGTATCTGTAAACCGTGGAACTCCACTTATCTGTTATTAGATATTTTCTCTCCAGTCCCTGTCTTTATTCCATCCTTCGCTCATCTTCAATTTCAGCAATCACCCTTACATGTTCCAGGGTGGGGAAACCAGAAACTATAATGGTCTGACTGGAGTTGCGGCTTTAAAAAAAAAAAAATCAACTTATAATATTAGGAGGTGCCGTGCTGCATAATGGTTTGGGAACTGGGTTTGTACCACGAAGGTTGCAGCTTTGAGTCTTGGGTAGGACACTACTATTGCAACCTTGTGAAAGGTACTTACCCTCAATTTCTTCCATTTACTGTCCAGCTGTGTAAATGGGCACAATGTGAAAACCTACAATTGTGTAAGTTTCTCTGGGTGACTGTACGGCAAATGTCAGCATTGTAATATTTGTGTACATCTGAGCTTTGTATTTATGGTTTCCAGAAAAGTATGAATCTGTGCTTGTTGGAAGAAGCTAATATGGCACCATAATGAAATTATAGCATTTATTAGGTATGTATTGGACTTATTTATTTGATGTATTGGTCTTCTACCTCTGTAGCCTATCCACTTCTAGGTTCTATGAGCTGCATGTTCAGAAAAGTTTTTTTATTTTTTTTTATTCACACCATTCTCTGTAAAGTCTAGAGACTGCTGTACATGAAAATCCCTGAAGATGAGCATATACTGAAATCACCCCGTCTGGCACCAAAAATCATTCCACAGTCCAAATCACTTAGAGTGAACAGATTTATTCCCCATTGGTCAGAACAAACGGTTGACAATTGATATTGTCTGCATGGTTTTATGTATTGAGTTTCTGCCACATGATTGGCTGAGTAGATCTATGCAATTTCGAGTTGGTGTTCAGGTCTACCTACTAAAGTGGTCAGTGAGCGCAGAAGTGTTTCGGAGTGCATTCGCTTCACGCTTAAGTGTGTGTGCTCTCTCTCATTGCCTTGAGATTAAGCGTTATGAAAAGGCCCTTTTTGCAGTAAGAAGACTGATTGACATGAACAGAATGATCGTTTGATGTTCACTGTAACCAGCCTGGGAACCCGGGAGTCTTGGAGCCAAAGGAGCGGTGCAGGAGAGGAAGGCATTTTGGGGTTTTCCCTCCCTTCTTCCCCTCTCCTCTTACTGCTCCGCTCCCTGAGGAACAGAAACCCTGGCAGCCGCTGTGCGAACTGCAGCACACAGTCAGGAGCTCTGACTCTCCCAAAATATTGTACATATTAATTTCAAATGCCCAGCTGGAACTGTTCTGTAAGCCGGACTAACATGGTTAAGGTAAAGAGAACTGGCCATGCTTTTGGCATGGCAAAACCTCGTGCCCATAAAAACTAAAGCAAAAACAAAGAAAACCTAAAAGCAGAAGCATGGTTTTCTTTTGGGAACTCTTGAGTGATGGTGGAAGGAATGCAGTGCTAATGAAATCAGAAGAGTCGATATGATCTGGGTCAGATTCATCCGATAGAAACTGTAAGATTGGATCCAGTCAAACTGTGCCTTATGGATGGGGGAGTTGGGCTTTGAAATGTATAATTGTGTGAATGTTCCTGTAGAAACTCCACCATTAACCTGTAGGTTAAACTCCACCATTAGTTAGCCACCACTGACCACGTATTATCTCTTTTGCTGTCATGTCATAGGCTTTGACCATGAGTAATTACCTCTTAACTCTTAATATAATAACGGGTATTGTTGTGTCAAATAGCAAAACGTTTGTTTGCTGATTTGCTTTTTCACTTTCGTGATAGTTTTCATCAAGTGCTATTTGTGACGAGTAGGCCTACTACTGTTGTAAATATATTTTTTAATTTTCTCTCTTGCCATTTTCATATTAATATTTGTACAGTCATAGTTGTGTAATTAATTCAGTCAGGTGATGTGGAAGCACAGCCAGCATATGGGACTGGATTCTGTGTGTGCAGTAAGTGGTTGCTTTTTTACATATCAGAAGTAAGGGTAAATATTGCAGCTATAGCAGTAGTCAGGCTGTTTTCCCATGGGTTGTTAGCAGATGCAGAAGGAAACATTGCTCCTCTCAGAACTGTAAATCCGGCTGTATTTCATCAAATTCTGCCATAAGGACATTGAAACCAGCAGTATGGCACCATTATATTAACACAATTATTTTTTTTATCTTTTGTTTAATTTTCTGTTCCATGCGAGTACTTCTTTGTCTTTACTGCTGATAATTATTTAAATTAATGTTACTCTACACTCCCCCCCCCAGTTTTCCTTCTTAACCATCAGTGTGTTTCTTTTTTCTATTCTTTTATCTTCTGCCTCTGCTGGGTTTTTTGTGTATGAAATAATAAAAGTGTTACCACACATTGGTTCAGACGGGAAATTCACATCCCATTTCATCTTTAAGCCTATGGGGAAAATGGGGAGAAAGGTAAATCAATTCCTAAACTGGAGTAATGGTGCTTTCCTTTTATATTAATGCATATGAAATATGAGTAATATTTAAACAATTGCATTGAAAGGGAAACCAACTGGAATGGTGAATATAAAAGCACAGAAAATGTTGTTTCCCATGAAGAGAGAATTTGTTCTACACATGAATGCATATGGCAGTACATAGTCCAATAGTCCAGGATGTATAACATTACTAATATTAATCCACATCCTCGCAGTTCTGATGAGTAGTTATTGCATATAAATACAGAATGGAGCCTTTCTAAAACCCAGTGTTCCTTTATACAGTATGAAGAGGAAAATTGTATACATTTTCCCATATCCCTTATTTATTTACGTACTATTCTTGTGTCAGTAATATTTGTGATATAACTTATTATTTTTGGATCCGCTACACAGGTAGTTGCGATGTGGATTAGTTTGTTGCTGCGCATTGGTTGGGCACCCGTTCGGATGGGACAGAAATCAGCCGAGCAGAAGAGGCGACCTGGCAGTGAACAGATTGCATGCTTTCTCTCCTGCCAGGTTTGAGTCTGGGTGGTGTCCTTAAGTGACTAATGGCAGACTTATCCAGGTCAACCACGGCACGGCTCTCACATCTGCCTGCGAGCGTCTTCCTTTTCCCTCAGTCACTACAACAGAGAATCTTTCTCTGTCTGCGCCTCTGTCCAAAGTCTTTCAAATATTTCTGTTGAACGTTTCTACTAAATGACAAGCTTCTTCCACATTTTCACACAGGGCATTGCTGTTGATGTAGTGTTTGTAGTGTGGCACTGATTCAAGGCCTTTTTGTGTTTTGGTTTGTTTTCCTTGCGGTAGTGCAGTCTCTCTATTTGCATTTCTTCATTTATGACCTTTTTCGTTCAGCAAATGTAAGTGCTTATTGTTTTTTCTTTACAGAAGGTCGAAATGGCATGGCGTTATGGTGTTATATAGTTGTCACTGCTTTGTGGTGTGTTATACGAGTGATAAATCTTTGTTGTGGTGGTGGTGTTGCAGTTATGGTGCTTGCGGTAGGAAGTAGAGGAATTATTTCTAGGGGGCGCTTGTGGATATTGCAGTGAGCTGTACATAATGTGTGGCATGTAAACTCAATATTTCTGATCACTCATGTGTTTAAATCTGCCAATTTCAGGCATGTGTGTGCTGCTCGGTCCATGTGTGAAATTCACACTTTCTCATACGTCTGGGCATTTATGAGATGTACAGCACTGCACACAACTAAGTACATTGCGCAGAAAGCATGTTGTGAAACTAACACTTTTCCATTTGTATTAAACAGACCGGTGTCAGACCTGGGTGTGTCAGACCCGGTGGGTTTAAACAGAGCTGAAGCGAAAGGACATGGGCTCACTGTGCTGGAAAGTGCCGCAGCTGTAAATACCCTGGACTGAATGCCTCCACGTTGCGCTTGATATTCTGTGCGCATTGCCATCCATAATAGCATTTCTGCACTGTGGACCTCTGGTCACAGTGGGGCCGTTCGCCAGCCTTGATCTGGGGTCTGCGGTGTCAGAACGCAATTATTCCTCCCGGAGTAGGGTGGGCTTCGGACACCCAGGGCTCCTCGGGATACGGCCGCATTCCCTCCGCCCGGCAACACAGCTCGCTCCCCCCTGGAAGCGGTTACTGTCGGCAAGAGGACGACTCCCTCCCAACAGAGACCGGATTCCTCCTGCGCTGCTGTGGGCCTCCTGTGCTGCTGTGGGCCTTTAGGCCGTGGAGGAGTCATTGCGGGTGCAGTGGAAGAGTGCGCATGCCTTTGCTGCAGTGTTCGCTGTGTAGGTGGGGTGGCACGGCAATGACTGGGGCACAGGTGTCAAAATAAAAGCCTTTCAGCTTCTTGTTTTCTGACCGACACTAAGAGGGCTTCTTTCAAGGGTAACACAAGGGCCACATCCACAATAACCGCGAAAGGAATCGATTATATCCATTTATTATATTCCTGTATAATTTTGCCATTTTAGGTCAAGTTCAACTGACATCTTGTCAAACTTTTTTTATTTTCTGTTTATTTATTTGATGCAGGGATGGCACAGGTCACCAGGCAGGGCAGCATCTGTGAGCGCAGCGCTATCGCTAGCATTTATGCTGCTTTACATTTTTCCCTGGAAGCTAACGGCCTTTTCTATATGCCGCGCCCGCGTTTAGCATTCCCGCGGCGTTGCTCTCCTGCGCTACGCGGCGTGTAAGGCCAGACACGCGCTGACGTGCGCCGGCTGGTCCCGGCCCTCCTCCTGCAGATGAAAGCGGCCTCCCTACACGTGTCCTCGTTAATGTCAAGACAGATGTCAGCGCTGGAAGTTATTTTAAAAAAAGTTCGGAAAGCCCTCATCAGCCCCGGGGACGCGGAGCATATGGCCAGGTTCGGGTTTGGGGAATTTGTGTCGTCTCGGCTTTTCGAGTCGATGTAAACTGGGTCTGCGGTGGGCCTTTCGCCCTCCCACATAAACCCCTCCAGGAGTTTTGCTGAAAAAGGCAGGAGGTTTTGGGCACAGATGGACTGAGACGGCCCCCCCCCCGTACTCCTCCCTCCTGGCCATGGGCGATGCTGGTGCTCCTCGTTCAGTATATTACCAAGAGATTAGCAGCCACACGCCTGTCTCGAACATGGGCATGGATGTGGTTGGCATGATTCCTCTGCAAGCATCGACACACACATGTAACTAGACTTGCCTACCTACCCACACAAACAGATACACAGATACACAAACAGGTCCAAGCATCAACAGCAAACAAACGGAGCATGCGTAGTCTATATGTACAGTATGGAGTTTTTCTTTTTCAATATTATCCAACATATAAGCATGTTAATCTACTGTGTGTGCACACAGCACACTCAATCAATGCAGATGACAAAATGGCAGTTGGTAGAATTATCTGTTGGTAGACTTTGCCAATTTGTGGAATTACCGCAGATTTCACTCTGTGATCCTCACAGGTGTGGAGCCATATGCATTTCCCCGGCTGTCTCTGCAGGCTTTTCTGCTTGAAACAGCACAGTCTGAAAACCAACCTTTAAGCTGATAGCTGTGCAGAATTAAATTTTGATTGTTAGACTGTAACAGATGTTTTACTTGAAATATTCTTCACCCGTCTGTAACTGCTGAGTCCTTGTTTTACTTGATTGAATCTGAAGTGGTGTGCTTCAGTGCTTCTTACTGAGTTATTTTGACTCTTCCGAGTCAGGACCGTATTGAATTTTAATTAAAATAGCTTTTGGAGCCCATCCAAATAAGTTTACCAATTTTAATGATAATAATGTTTCTTTCTATTGAATAGATTTTTTAACAATATATTTTGCATAAAGACCCAAAGAAATGCTGTGATTCCAAGCATATTTAACCCCGCTGGGATTTTAAATTGCGTTTTTGTCCAAGAAAGTGATTACACGTTTTTTTCCATGTGATGTGCACAACATAACAGAACAATGTAGAAAGGCTGTGCTGCTGATCCTTATTTAAATGAATACAGTTCTTCATCACTTAAACAGTCAAAGAGGTTAAGTGTGATTAGTCATGTTAATTTAAGCAATGACCTCCCCCTTTTTATCAGTGCTCTCGCCCATGGACTGCTGTGTTATTGGAATGCAGGACATTTCAAAATCTGAGTTAAAAATTAATTCAATTGCATTCGGATAAAACACCTATTTTTGCCTTAATATGCCTACTCAACAATAATAAAACAATAAATGTATCTCTCATAATTTGTGTAGCAGATTATTATAACCATTGTAACAGAAGAGGGATGAAATGGTGCTATTAGCAGGATGAAACAAAACTTCTTGCCATGCTAATATATTTTTTTAAATCCTATGAGCGATTTCTGTTTTCATTTATTAATGTTGAGCAAGCTTGCTTGAGAGTGGTGAGTTGTGTTCAAATTTTAATTAAAATTAAGTGCATTCTCTTTTAATCTCACCATGCTACCAATGACTGTGTAAATATTATGATCAATAAAAAAAGAGAAATCCACGAAAAAAGAAGGCTCAAAGAAAGAGCAGTAATATTTTCTTGTGATTCCAGTCTTGAAAAAAATACATTTATAGAGTGTATCCTGAGCAGGTACCCTCAGCACATTCTCTGTTCTGCTCGAGTGCTCGATTAGTGCTCATCGGCGGTTACTCTTATCTGGGCAGAAAGTGGAAAAACAGGAGAAGCGCATTTCACAAAGGACGGCTAAATGCTAAAGCACACCCAACTACACTTATCACAAAGAACGCAGATTGACAGATACATACTAAAGGACAGCGAAATGCTAAAGCGCATCCAACTGTACGTTTCACAAAGAACATAGATGGACAGATACACACTTATGGGGCGAGCAGTATAGTATTCGCGTCTCTTGCCCAGGCTGTTATCAAAAAAGAAATATTGGCTTGGAAACCCCCCCCCCCCCCCGCCTGGTGAGAAGAAGATGAATGCTGAGATGCACGTGGCCTTCCAGTAAAAGACAAATCTCTGCCTGTAGGCTTCCTCCTCTTCCCTGCCTTTCAGGTCCACTGTCCAAGGTGCTGATTTTTTTTTAGCCAGTTTATTTTTAAACCCCAAGAGAAGCTGAAGGCCATACAATAGAGCCCATTCCACCGCCGGTGTTTTTTCACTGTCTGCTCAAACCGGCTCAGTTTACTCTGTGACAGCAGCGTGGAGACTGGTCTAAAGTCCTGTTGCAGGTAGTGCACTGCACAGCCAGCTGACTGGCCAAAGAGAGAAAGGCTGCTGATGCTGTGAACAGTGTCTCTGTTGCTTAGAGCTCACCACGCTGACTTCAGAGAGATGGAGGTAGGGAGAAGGGAACTCTCTGCTCATGACCAGTTCTTTGACCGTGGTTTCAATTTTAATAAGGTGTGTATGTGCGTGTGTGTGTGTCTGTGAGCATGCGCGAGTGTGAAAGCATGCATGCGTGCGTGTGTGTGTGTGTGTGTGTGTGTGTGTGTGTGTGTGTGCAGGCGCCTACATGCCCTTCTGCAGTCTGCACAGGACTGGCATGGAAGGTTTAGGGGGAGGGGGTATCTAATGGCGGATCGATGTTGGGAAGGGTAAACAGTTCAGCATGCCCATCCGCCCGAGAGGTGGTATCGAGCGCGGCTTTTTTGTGGCGTGAAAACATCACTCGATTGCGCACACCAGACGTGATTACTCAGGGAATTAACACAGGCTCGGGTTCCTGCCCAACCCTCCATGGCAGAGGCCTTCTCTCATCCCATGGGGCCCGCTTCCCCTGAGACTACGTCTGCATGATTAAAGACCGCACACTTTCCTGTTACTGAAATACGGAAATAGGATGCCACTGCAGCTCTGCTCTTCCTGTTAAAACTGATATTAAACTCTTCACTGCAGTGGCAGATTTCTGTGTTTCGGGATGTCACTTCATCTTTTTCTGTTATTATTTTACTGTGCTATGAAATTACTCTTATTGACTTGGCGGGCTGTCAGTCACATGCATAGGAATTTTTCTTTCATTATGCACAGACGCTTATCGATCTCCGGTGAGCTCTGAAACTCGGAAATCTTGCAGAACTCTCTCGTCCCTCGTAAGAAGCGTGACTGCTTGGGCTGAGCCTGTCCTGTTCTCAGCCTGTGTAGCCTATCAGAGGACCATCACGCATCACATGTACATAACCGTATCCAAAGCGGCTATTAATGGCTGTTTTCCCTTCTTTTTAAGGCGATTCTTTTGGGACAGCAGACTTGGACAGAACAGTCACTTTTTAAAGTTTGGCAGGAGGGGCTAGGGGACCCAGCAGATGGCTCCACGCAGGTGTTATAGGCCCCAATGGCCTGCTGTGCTAATGAATACTACTGAGAGTTGGTCTGGCTTTGCTGGCGTAGATCTGAGCGACGGGTGCCCACTATTCCCAAATCCGCCTCCAACTTTCGGAGCCCTCAGCTTTTCTGATGTGACAGCTGTGGTCACCTGATCCTAGGGTTTCCCGCAAGACGATTTACTGAGAGGATATCATGTCAGCCGTCACTACGGTGATGCACATGCCTCTCGCCGTCTGTGGCGGCCATTTTGTGGCGGACCACAAACCACATTGCGGCTGCAGTTGGAGCTGGAGTTGTCATCCATTAGCTCAATAGATGAGAATGGAAACACTTCCAGACGGAATCACCCGCATGTACCGTCACACACATTCTGTTACTCCAGCACACAAACATAAATTATGTTAAAGGGACAGTTCACTTTCTGGGATTTTTCATTTCATTCATTTTCTGTGTTTTTATGTGTTTTTGTGGTCTGAAGGATACTTTACATATAGGAGTTTAAAATCGCTTGCATCAGGTGGGTTCTGATGGGTTCATGGTCTAAAGCTAGAAAATGCTCTTGAAGTCACTCCAAAACAGCTTATATAGGTCAGGAGAAGCATTACAAATTTCCTTCATTGCACAAAAATGTTCTTGGCCCATCGAAAACGTGTACTAATACTTAAAATATACATTAAAAAAACTCCAGTGTGGGAACTATCCCTTTAACACTATGCTGAGGAAATATTCTATAACGGCGAATATCATAGCAGAACTTACAGCGATTGCTAAATAAGTCCTGAAGCTGTATGATTATGAATATCTGAATACATCCAATTTTTCACACATGGTGAGATGACAGAGTAACCCCTGATATTTTTCATCCCTATGGTATGATCACCATGTCAATTCAGAGCGTATTTACAGCATGGCTTGCTGTATTTCAGCATACCGTATCTCTGTCTCCCAGGCGGTACCTCTTACCGAGTAATCCAGCATCAATATTTCCTAGTGTTTCCCTCAGGGAATTTAGCAGGAAAAGGGCTTCATTTCCTGCACCCTCTTTCCTGGGGGTTCTTTGGGAGCTTTCATCAGTATTAGCCCATGTCTAAGGGAAATTGTAGGGCGGGGGCGGGTTGCTGGAGGCTCCTGGAGGTGAGGGGATGGGGGGCGGGAGCAGTTTCCCAGCAGCACAGAGAGAACAGCCTCTCAGAATGAGTGGGGAGCTGTAGATCTCCCTATGCAAAATGTGTTGCTTTTTTACTGTGGTGCAAAGAATGTCCTTTCTTTCTTCTTACTCCCAGTGCATTGTTTTAATGGTGTGTATTGTACTTTGTATGTAGTTTTTCACTGGAAATGGGGTGGGGGTGGGGGGTGGGGGGGGGGGGGGGGGGCATGAATTGTTTTGGCCCAGATACATCAACATAACGGCTACATATTTTGTTCCGAGTAGTGGAATGTTGAATACTTAATTAGAAGGATAGTCCCTTATTTAGCATCATTGCTCTCATTTTGCATCATTCATGTGTGCAGCTGGATGCATTCAGGCCCGAGGTGTGAGCCTTCAGACTGGGGAAAAAAAACAGCAAACTCTTGGTTAGGAATGCTGCAATACAGAGCCTTACATTTTAGTGCCTGCTCGTCTACTCTGTCAAAAACCAAGAGCATGAACGTAGGGGAATGTTCCAGGCCCCTCTTATGAAAGCAGCCTGCGGGGGACCCCTGTCGTCCCACGAGCCAACTGAGAAAAACATTTCAGTCTTAGGGGCCGATCAGACCAAACGCGCTTTATCTTGAAAATGAGGAGCACTACTCCATGACTTTATGAAGCCTACAAAACCGAGAGTGAGAGATTTCAGAAAAACTTTACTGAAATCGTATGCGGTTGGGCCAAAACGGTGTCGACTGCAGTAACATGCGACTGGACAGCAGAAAAATGACAGGGACATGGGACATGGGACACTTTTTGCTTGGTAGGATCATTTGCAGCAGGACGTGCATCTAAAAACAGTGAGGTGCCCGGGACTGATTAATGCAAGGTGCCGGGTGCGCAAAAGCGGTGTGGAAAACGCTCCAAACCCACTGAAAATAATGATAGAAAACAGTCCAGCCCCAGTCCATGAAGCACGGTGTGAGCCTTAATTTTCTGCCCCGGTAGAACCACTCTATCCTTTACAAATCACATTCCAGTGAAATTCATATTAACAACAAATTAACGGTTTGCTTTGGTCTTATTCTTCATCATATTGCTTTGAATGTCCATGGGCGATGGCATGGCAGGGTATACTGATTATGGTTTGATTATCCCTGCATGATTAGCTATGACAGCATTTTATTACTGGAAAGCTGCTTTTTCTTAGTTAATCAACCAATAGACTGCAGCGTTGTGGCAGTTTTTCCACTGAGTCATCAATTACACTCGTCGGCAATATAATGACAACTTGCATGTATTAATGCAAAAATGAAAATGAAAAATCAGTAATTAATTGAGAAGTCGCCTCAATTGCTCTCTGGAGGAACGTGTGTGTGTCCTGGAGTTCACTTGCACAAATTTGGGGGGGAAGGGAGGGGGCTACACACACATTACATACCCTGCACATTCTTCCACTACACCAGTGACCATGTGTCAGAAAATGTCATCGCCAATAAAAGCACTTTAGAAGACTTCATTATAATTCACATACATATATAAAAAAAGCTTTGATGAAGTTTAAAGATTAAAGTTATCCAAGTTTGCATGTTACTGACACCTTAAGGATTTGCATGGTATTTTTAAGGGTGTCTAAAAGGTGAAGCCAGTTTTTAAAAAAATGCTTCTTAAAAGCTGTGCTCTATAATGCGCTCCTATATAATTTGCAGGCTCCATTTTCTGTCCTCATTTATCTCTAGCTTTAAGGAGCGCTTAAAGATGGTGCTGAATCGGTATTTTTACGGCAGTATCAAAATTCGTATGGTACCTTATTATAAAGTACAGTTACACACTCATCCGTGGCTGGTCTTTGCCGGAGGTGCTGACACGCTTGTATGTTAGGAAGTGAACAGAGCTCAATGCTCTGATTACAGTGCACAAAATGGGGGTCGCACGAGGACCCGTAACCTTGTTTATACCTTTGACTGCCTTCCGCCTGTAATTCCTGAGGATTAGCCAGTGGCAGACCCAAAAAGAGAGGATGTAGAGGCAGGATATTAGCGAGCGATAGTGAATCTCCAGCAAGCCCGCTGGGGTTGGGTAATGCCCGTGCTCGGCTGTTCCCGGTATAATCCCTCTGAACTGCACTCGAAGCCCGGAGTGATCTGGGACCTGTATATGCTGTTCGTACCATCCTCAGATATGGAAACGCGCTATGCCAGAGATTTCCCTTCCCTCCCTGCTTTAACTGCACGTAGTTCTCCACAGTTCCAAAATGGAGCTCTATATTCATATTTTGGAAGTGTTACTACAGGTGAAGCTGTGTAACACTGAAGCAACCGTGTTGTTAGTCTGACAAAAAGTGTCATTTACGACAAACTTGGTTGCAAACTGTCTTGTTTGTGCCTTGCACATGGCATCCACTGCAGCTTTGTTAATTTATTCATAAATGTGGCTGGTTGACTTCCTGCTGACAAGCCATCCAGGAAATGTCAGCAAGGTAATTTTGGATCATATTTAGAAATGGGGGGATAGCTATAAATTAGTTTGTAGTCCTGCTGTACATGCCAAATTGGATCAAGCTGGGAAGAAGAAAAAAAAACAAAGAATGTATTTCTTAATTACATTTTATCGTTCTACAGTAGCGTTTATTAATGATCTAATGAAGACATCAAGTCAAGTCGATTTTAACACAATTAAAAATAACTAATATATTTCGCAGAACAATGAAATACTCATTACCCAAGATTGAGTCTAATTGCTGCCAAATCGGTTTCACTACAAGCCTAGATTTTCACACAGACTTAGTGAGAAGTCCTGTTGCTTTTAATTAATAAGTAATAATTTAAAAAATACAACCGCTACTTTTGTCCTTGATCTCCTTGCTGGTTTATCTTGGCTTTATGTCTTGTTTTAATCCTTCAGAATATACATCCCAGGGTTGTTTGAGGAAGGCCAGCGCAAATTATTGGAGATAATGTTAATTATTCCTGCTGAGTTGAGGCTACCTCTGTTACTATGGCAGTTATCTTTGACACAATCAGCAAACCAATCAAAATTTGCTTGTATTTACATGAGTCTGCAGTTTAATTGTTATACAGATGTTCAGAACGGAATTAAAATGGCAGTTCTTTTTTTACAAAGGTGTTTTCTTTACAAACAGAACCTCACACAAAAAAAGCGCTGATAGCATGGGATGTTTGAAGCCAGTGAATCAGAATGCCTTTGTCAGCAAGTTCTGGAATCTTCCGTTGGACTGAATATCAAAATGAGATCCGTGCCATGGACACACACCTTTTAATGTTTTAGAGGAGACAATTTACATGTCTTTAAATATTTTTTTCAGGTAAGGTAGGCAATGTAGGCATACCTCTATGATACGCACAAGGCATCATTTAATCATCTGTCCAATTGCTGTGTTGCCAGCTCAAAAATATAATTGTATCTTTACCTTTGAGTTCAAAAACCAGTATGTTCACAGCGTACAGTCTGCCCTGTGCAGTTTGCTGAAGAGGCTACTTTATTTCCTGGAGTTGTACCCAACTATAAGCGGCCTTTGTGCTTAAGCAGAAAATCATCCAGCAAAGCATTATCAGGCCTGAGTCAAATAATTATTTTAAATCCATTCATGCATGCGACACAAGTACAATTCCAACAAAATTTACTTTTTAGAAGAAGGAAGTATTCTCACCAATGTTCAGAAAAAATAATCTTCTCAGTTCAGTGCAGTATCACTGTGGATGACACCATGGCTAATTGGTTGCTACTTTGCGAGGCTGCCACCAACTCTCAGTAAGCAATCACTTGAATGAAACTGCTCTGTCAATTCAGGACATCACCTTCATATTCTTTAGCCCTCATTCATAACCTTACCTGCCCTCCCTCCCAAGAGCGATAACACTGTCAAGTTTTTACTCTGTATAAATAAATACAATTTCAGGCTTAAAAACGGCAGTGACTAAACTGCATAACAATAATATATGCTTGCATAACCCTGCTGATACCACATGGGTATCAGTGGCCATCCCGTGCCTCACCAGTGCACTGTTGCCTCGCAGGAAGGAGGTTCTGAGTTTGAATCCTGGCCCAGATGCTCGCTGTGGAGTTTGGGTTTTCTCCCAGTGTTCATGTGGGTTTACTCTGGGTACTCCGGTTTCCTCCCACACTCAAACACATGCATGTCAGGTCAGGTGTGCCCCTGTCGTTGTTCTTGACCAAGGCACTGGCCTCTGAACTGGAGTTGGTCCCCGGGCGCTGCACTGTGGCTGCCCACTGCTCCCAAGTAACTAGGATGGGAAAATGCTGAGTTTCAATAAAGTATATCTTCTCTTATCTTACTGGGGTTTGTTTATATGCGGTCCGCAAATGTCTGTCACTCTCTGCCCTGCCCTTGGGGGAGGCCTGCCCACACACGAACTGGCTGTATGTACTCAGGGGGGCGGGGCAGGGCCAGGGTCAGATGCGGGCTCGAGGGGCAAACACAGCATAGCCTGGCCAGATGGGGCTGACCGTTTCCCCAGAGACGGTGAATCACCTCGGCCTGCGGCTCAGAAACAGCATGCAATGTGTTTTCTTCACCGGGGCACGGTGTTCAGTTCTGTGGGTCATGAAGAGGGAAAGAGAGAAAAAGTATGAGTGAAACTGAATTGCTGGACTATTTGAATATTTATGCAACAGGTTCACCCTGACAGAAATGGAAATGTTGGACTAAGGGAGACCATAAATATATTGTAATTAAATATATTCTTCAGATGATCAACAGTTCACAATATATTGGCAAATATATGATCTATTGTCACTTTCAGATATTGCGATAAACATATTTTATTTATTCATTGCTGTCATATACTGTATGCTGTATTTATCATTACATTTGCCTTGCCACTTATTCTGAGCTTATTCTGCTCAGACACCGTTTTTGTGGTCTTTAGACCTCTCGTACTGTCCTGTCAGCTATACAGATCTGTCCTCTCACCAACACCTCAATGTAAGGCAAACAGTTAAAAAAAAACATTTGTTTCCAACTGTTTGTATTTTAATCGCCATTCGTGTTTGTCCTGTATTGCCCCAGTGTTTTAAGTGTTTTAAGGTAGGGACATATTACACTAATAAACATAGTTTCCCCTTCCAGACTTGTTTTTTTAATTATTAATAAATTATTATATTCAGAATAATGACTTAACAGAACTGGAATTCATGTTGCTTAATGTTTCTTCATATTTCTCCACTGCTTCATGTTTATGCAAATGTAGGCAATGCTGTATGCACATTCCGTGGTCTACCGGGTCTTTTGCTGTTGCTGAGCTTGCCAATGCATTCTTGTTTCCTAACTGTTGTATCAAATTGTTGATTCTAACACATACACATGTTTTGGCAGTGTTGCTAATTTGTTTATTCAGATTTTTCAGCCTTATTATGGGCTGCCTTACTAGCATTGGCACTTCTTTGGTCCTCATGTTGAGATACACCAGTATAGGGTTTTTACGCTCTGCGAATTAGTGGAGAGGACTATTTGAAACGTTTACGTCTCAGTCCTCATATTGGCTCCAATTATGTATGGGAAGCCGTGTATAACTGCAATTAGTAATCAGTCTACATGTAAATTATAATTAATAATAAAATAAAACAATATTAACGCTTAAACATACAGATAACCATAGGTTAGAGTTCTTCGGAAGACTGATCTGACTCGACTCGCATGTCATTCAACACCAAAACAGACACCGGGTTTAATAACATAATTTATACAAAACTACAAACAGTACACAAGAACTAATGTGAGTTTGGAAGGGTTAGCTGTGGTTAGTAGTGAAACACGTGTGTGATTACTCTACAGGTTACATACGCGATAACGGTGAACCATACTCCATACTCACATAATAAAATGAAATAACATCACAGACAGAAAACACGTACATTCACAGCAGTCGAATCACAGTTAAGACTAAACAGTAGCTAATGCCTGGGACGTTTACACGTTGCTGTCTCCAGTCGTGGATGTCCTGAAGAGACGCGATGATGCAGCCATAAATGGGGAATTTCTGTGGGGAGCTGCGTGCCAGTTGGTGTCCTTGGCTTTAGCCTAGGCGACGCGATGCGTGGTCCGGCCGTCTGTAAGATGAGCGCTGGTCGTTTGTTTAGCTGTTGAGATACACGGGGCGTGTACCAGGTTCCAGGTTGTTTGGAAGTTTTCCCGGTGGCTATCTAGTGCAATGCGTACACCAGTTCACTGGGTTGAAAATGTCAGAGAAAATGTCCGAAAGTTTATTGCTCCCGGCACTACGGTATTGGTTTAACGGTACCACACTGGGGTCGTGTGTCCTGTGACGTCATGGGAAATGTAGTTACGAGGTAAATGTAGTCATGTGGTCCCTACACCAGCAACAGACTCCAAATGGTAATGTCACACCTAGAATCTAGACCTTTTATTGGTTTTCTCATGCATGAACTAATGGCGCAGTGGCACAGGTGGCCATGAAACATGAAGCAAAGCAGCCAATTGTCCAATTACTTTTGCTCGCCTAAAATGTTGGGAATTTTCCTTCACGGATTACCCATGATGGATGTAAATATCCTGCAATCTGACAGTCTGTACTTTAACCTCACATTCATTGTTTCATTTCAACTCAATTGTGTCATTGTTCAAGTACTTACGGTCTGCAGTGTAGGAACAGATAAGCGGCTAATTCTGAAGTTTCAGAAATATGTGGAGTGCTCTTCTAAATTTATCACAGGATAAATTTAGCAAAAGTAATAGTAATGTAGGAGCTATCGGCTTTCCAACTCTCTGACAATGTAAATGAAGAAAATACTCCAATGCTTCTGGGAAAAGCTGACTGAACAAAGGTGGTAACACTATTGTAAATGGAACGACGTTGTCCAATATATGATTTCCATTACCACCTGCCACAGTCCCAAAAAGAGGACATTTCACTCCATAATTTAGGGGGACAAATCAGTTTCTCGGTATTTTGTGGGACCTGTACTCTGCCACTATGTGTCAGAGATAATAGTAGTTTAGTTGATATCTGTATGATTAAAAGTACTGCTTGCTGTGATGATAAAAATGTATCTTTGGCAGTTTTTGGCAGTATGATACATCAGTGCAGTTTTTAAATGGCTGGGTTCATCCCAGCCACTATCTTCCGTGATCATTTTAAATACACATTTAAATACTTGCACAGTTGAATAGTGTGAGTTGTGACTGGGTTGTCTGATGTAGGCTTTTTTTGTTTATAGCTATTATTATACTAGCACTAGAACACCACAATATGGTATCTGTTGCTCAATATGTTATATGTAAGCCTTTCTTTTGCAGAGGACACTGTAAATACTGGCAGGCACACAATGGTATTTTTTTATTGAAAGTGATATATTCAAACTCTACAGGATTCTCACACCCCATAGCAATATTCTTGGGGAGCTGCTGAGGACATTTTCACTGATGTTGGTTATGTGCTTCTTGGAAAGTAGATGCACACAGAATCGCACATGCACTCACACACTCACTCACCCACATATGCCCTTACACATGTACACACACATGCGCACACAATCGCACATGCACTCACACACACGCACAAACTCACCCACATACACCCTTACGCACACACGCACACCCACACACATGCACGCACAATCGCACACGCACTTACACACACACACTCACCCACATACGCCCTTACACCCACGCGCACACACAATCGCACATGCACCCACACACTCACCCACATACGCTCTTACACACACAAATACGCTTCCCACACACTCACCCACATACACCCTTACACACACACATGGACACACGCATGCGCACACACACACACACACATACACACACACACACACACACACACAATGCGTTTTGGATTGTATTGATATGCGTACGTTGCTCTAAGATGGGAGTCACTTTCAGCAATGTGTGCGTATAATAGCAGCTGCTTTGTAATTTGTTGTCTTTATTCTGAAGAACACATTTGATGGGATGCTGGCATTAAGAACTCCATCTGGGACCCTATAAAAAGAGATGTTCCCATTAGGTACATTTCTGTGATGATTCCAGATTGGCATGCCGTGGTTGAAGTTCACTGAGGCACAACATGGCTGACTGGCAAAGAGAAACAATACCGACTTAACTTTTGTAAGCAGTTACAGGGACATATACCTGCGTGTGGTGCCATGGAGTAATGCTCTGGCTAATATATGTTTTTGTTTTGCCAGTAATATAATGATGCTTGCAGGCCATCACTAAGAAGCCACTCATTATCTATTTTCCTTCTATGTTAGCTATTGCCATACTAATTAATGTCCTTAGATGGCTGCAAATAAAGTGATTAGCATACACCAGAAGTATTTTCGAGTAACTAGAAAGTTTTGGCCAAGATAGTTCTGTTCAAAAAGGGTCAACTTAAAAGTTTTATATTTTAATTGCAGTCAGAACACTTGAATCATGGGTTTTGAATACCATTTAATGTGTACAAATGTCCGTTGACTGTTTTACATGGTTAGAACATATCGTGTTCAGTGGCACATTTTTACATAAAACTAGCTAGCTAAGTTTGCTAAGCAGGTTGGAAACGAGTGTCTATTTATATTGTCGACTTACATTTGCTTGCAGTGAAAACAAACCGCTTTTCATTAAATAATGTGGCCCCTGATTATTTGTGTCATCATTTTGGGAGTGCAACATGCCGCCGATAACATTTTCCCTTACAAGACAGCCTGTGTTTGGCTGCCCTGCTCTCTACTGTCAATATGGGTATCGGCATCGGCCATTGGAAAACCCATACCGGTCGACCACTAGTTTAGATGTGTCTGAACCACAGTGTAGCCATGCAGTGCCAATGCTGTGCTGACTTTCAGGTGCAGCCTGGTTGTATGAGCAGAGCTGAGAGAGAGCTTCAGAAAAACACTGGTGCCCCAATGATTTATTTATTCATGGGGCGGCCACTTTTTGCGTTCATTTCCTCCATTTATTATCCAGTCACCGCATGCCCTGAACGCCTCTTTCAAGTGTCGTCTCTCTGTGCAGATAATGTTTGGGTGGTTTGGGGAGGGTCTGTGTGTGTGACTACATCTCCCAGAGCCCTCCTGCAATTCTCTTTCTGGGGGGAGCAAGCATAGGTTAATCAACCTGTGTTATTATGGGTCAGGCCCTCACACAGAAGTCTAGAGACCTGATGTTTTAATCAAGATGATTGACAGCTCTGCAGGTTGGGAGATCCCTGCTGAAAGATCCTCTACGTAGTGACCGCGCTTTCCTCCTGCCTGCTGCACAGCCACCGCGCATATCATTCATCACAATGATGCGCCCTGGGTAATGCCTGCCATAGAAATCAGATGAGCTGCTGTGCCGTTTAATGTAGATACATGTGGGCCTGTTTTACACTTTCATCGAGACAACATGCTAACATGTTTCAGCTCCATTCATCAAGGTGATCAATACTGCTGCACCTCCTACTGCTAATTCCAACTGTCACCTTTTGATATTAATACTGCTCCTCCTGCTGTTACCACCGCTATACCACCTTCAAGTACCAATACCTCTAGTACTACTGCATTTACTATCTCTGTCGGCTTCTAGTTTCTGTAGTTATCCATAATACTAATACTTCCATTTCACTACTGCTACAGTTACTACTTGTACTACTGATGCTGCTACTACTACCACTACTTAAGAACAACAGCTGTTATTATTATGGCTGTTGTGTTTATTTTCCAGGGAGCCTTCTTCTTTTTTTTTTTTTTTTACACAGAGTCACTAAATATATGCAGTACAGCCAGCAAAAGTGCAGCATAGCTAATCCTGAACAAATGTGCTTTCACATGGTGAATTTCCTGAGGAACATACCTGATGTCTTACCTACTGCCTTAAACCAGCTAAATAAAAGTTTTTTCCAGATGGCATGCTGTTCATAACTGCTGCTTGTCACCATGAGAACGTCAGCACAACAGGCATACACAGGGCAAAGTTGTGTGACTGTGCCAGTCTGATCTGAGACCTCTCCAGGAAGAGTCCTGATGCCATTTTGGGAATGATAACATGTTCACACACACTAGAAGAATCACATTGCATGAGCCACATGAACTATATTCGTGCAATATTCAAAGTTTTGGTAATTATGTACTTTTGAGCCCAAAGTGTTGAGAAACACCTGCTGCAGTTTCAAATATTTAGTTTCCCTCAGAATTTAATTTGCGTTATAAGAACTGGAATAGAAACACAAAGGCACACGAGGCTTCTGACACAGAATGCACCTTCTTCTTCCTGCTGGGCTTGTTTTTATATTATTTTTACCCATCACTGTATACTGTATAACTTCATTATTAGTGGATCTGGTGACACTGGGTGGCTTGGTTACCTTGTTGTAGCTCTCCTAATTTTGGTTATTGGTTTTGTTGCAATTTTATTCCAGCACAATAGTACAGATTGCAAAAAAAGGCACAGAAATACAAATGCATGCAGAGACACAACGTGTTAGCCACTTGTGAAAAAAGCTTTTTGTGTTCAATTATTTGGTCAATAATGAAAACACAATGGGCACCCTGTTTTGAGCTTACCTTTTTAAAATGAAGGACTAAACTAGAGTCTTCATCGCCATGATGGGTGGTACTTTCTGTCCTGGTGCTAGCTCATTTTGGAGCCCTCCTCTGTTCCTCCTTTGGGAACTGTGCTGAATTGGTGCGGCTCCCCTTTAATGTGCAACCAATTCAGCTAAACAAAACGCGGCAGCAAACTCCTAAACTCTCCAGTGGGAAAAGCAAGTAAAAGCATCATTTAACAACATCTTGGAAATGCAGTCCCTCATGGAAGCTCCCATTATGGGCCCAATTATGCCAACTTCACTACACAGACTTATAACCAGCAATGAAACATGCTAACCCATTTCCCTAGCTTCCATTCCTTGGTTTGAGTTAATATAGCAGCGCCAGATGTCTATTGTACTGAACAGACAGCTCGATCTGGCTGCCACACAGAGATCGACTGCGCCTTTATGTTAAAATGCGATACCGAACCGACGTGGGACCGCGAGTCCAGCCATTCCAGATAATTGCATCCCTCACCTCAGTTATCATTTCTAATGCCAGTAATCGGAGCTGTCTGCATATCTCTGTAGAATCCGGATGCCTGATTGTCTTGGTGGAGAAGCAAAAGGCATTTGGCACGGCTCATTGCACTTTGATTAAGAAACACTAATGAGGATGCCAGGACTACGGCGCATCATAAATTGCGCATTACCATTCACCTGTAATTATCTTGCTTTCTGTAATCATGTGGGTCTATATCTTTCCGCTTTACCTGCTCATATTAAATGAGTATTCTCTCTCCTCTTGATACTGCCTGAGTGGGACAGGAGGCTGGAGGTAATGGAGCCTCCCAGACAGACTCTGCAGATACTGAAGCTGAAGCAGGCCACTGTTATGCTTGCCTCTTCCCCATGAAAGAGGCAGGCCTGAAGGCCGAGGACGAAAGGGAGAAATCCGGAAAGAAATGAGGCATGATGAAGTGAGGGAGAAGGAAGGAGTGAGATACAGAGACCAAAAAGGAGAGAGCGGCAGATACAGGACTGAGACAGAGAATAATGAGTCAGAGTGATGTAATATTTCATATTTGATTTGCTTCGTCTCTGCAAACAGCGCTCCGGTTGTCCTACCAATAAAAGCACCGTTGAATTGAGGCGAATTGAATTGCGAGGTGGACAGAAGCGTGGCGGAAACGCTGCAGGTTTTCAGATTGCACAAGACGGGGAGAGGGCTCTTGCTGGGCGGCGTGTGTTTGTTTTCACTCCCTCGTTTCCCCCTGACGTCTCTGGGAAGGACAGACTGGCCTGGCCGGAGGGAATAACCCCCGGGTGGGGGGGGCGTGGTGAATGTTCAAACGCGGGTGTGTGTCCCTGGAGGGTGAAGACGCACTCAGCCAAAATGGCATTTTCTTCCCTCCTTCCACTCACCCAGCGGACAGCTAGGGCAGGTCTGCCAGGGCGTTGGAGCTTGTGCCATCCACAGTGGCGAAGGGTCCCTTTGGGACGAGCTCAATGGGGAACCTCTGCATACTGTTCACATTTCTCTCCTAATACACTTAAGTACGTCATGCTGTTTAATTTGGTACATTATCATTTATTACAATATTATTCTCATTATGTAACTCATTTTGTATTTTAAATGTAATGCATGTTGTAGACAATTAATGTTCATTGCATAATGGACTCAATAAAATAATTTCCTCAGAGTAATGGAAATATATACAGATGTATTTACAAGCGGTATCACCAGTATTCCTGTCATGAATATTGTAATATGTGTGCAAAGCAGGGCGGTAAGCATTATGGCTCATTTGTACACAGATGGGTTGACTGATTTCTAGTTATTACTGTAGGTGAATAGGTTGTAATCACAGTTGGTAATCTCCAAATATAGAAGATACCGCAATGTATACTATGGGGGGGGGGGGGGGGAGGATGTGAAATTGGAGGTGATTAATTGTGTTTGTCTTTTTTTAAATGATGCATATCTGTACAAGTGATTTGCAATTCAGTGAGCCACACTTAATAAAAAGAAATTAACATCTTCATATTCTCATTTAAAATACAAGGAGTCATATTTGTGCAGCTCAGATTTTAATACAAAAATGTCCCACCTTCCTCTTATCTATTGTGACATCCATCCCTTTTTTTGTCAAAATAAGACCAAGGATTGAAAGCACAGATGTTCAAATCTGAACCATGTTCTAATTTAAGTGTTAAAGATTCTCTCCAATAAGCACAGTTTCCAGGAGTCCACTCGCACGTACTGTATATGATTACCTGCATCAGACTGAATACGTTAGCATAATGGTATGTTCAGTCCAAGAATAATAATATTCAGTACAGTAATTTCCAGCCAAGCAAATGCCATTTATGATGTTTATTAATGCCATGAATCTGATACTGCACGGGCAACGCTGTCTGCTTTGAACCTATGAGGCCAGTTTAACCATGAGTAGCCTATGTGCCTACCTTTTATATTATTCTTAATGAAGCTGTCAACTTCCGAACAGTGCTCAAAATAGTTGCTACATAGGAAATATTAACGCTTTGTCGTGTTTATGACACAAAATGGAAATGACACATCATTGTACAGCGCAAAAGGCCCTGTGCTATGGCAACAACGGAGCATTACGAGAACTGCTTCGCTCCTCCTGCGAGTCTTCGCTGGTACAAACGTTGATTCCACGCACCTGCGTTTCACAGCAAGCACATGGGCGCGACGAGATCAGTCGGCATTCTGCAGTATACAGAAGCGTTATTAATTTATTTTAGTTCTGTCTTTGTTTCACAAGCCGCAATTGATTTTCTTCCACCTTGTGAGAAACGCAAAAAGACGGTGACGTCAAAAAGCTGCTGGTGTCAGTTGATAATGGGTCTTTTGCTCAGTTCATGCTAATATTAACATTCCCATCGCTACCCAGGCTTGACACATTTCTCCGGAATTAAGATGTCCCAGCGTCCCAGCTTGCTGTCTGCTAGTGCCTGCCTGCGCTCTGGAGAACGGCGCGGGATCTCACTAAAGGGAATTTCAATCACACAGCAGCACAGGCATGGCGGTAGTTTATGCAGGTGATGTACGACACGGCAGAGGAACATACCCTCCTGCGTTTTTTAGGGAACCTCATTACCCTTGGCCACAAATCCGTGGATACCAGGCCCTGCTGAAACGCCCAATGGCACCACCAAACATACCGGCGCACGGGTAACTAGCCTCGTCCACGTAATTCCATGACGTTAACGAACATAATTTACACTTTACTGTTTTAATTTCTCCAAACCCCATTTGACTAAACCACAATGTGGTGGTAATTTTTTTTTTTTTTCTGGCAATTTTTTTTTTTTTCAGACTGTAAGGGTTTCATTTGGGTTTCACATTTCTTCTTGCAACCAAATTAAAATATTACTTTGTTTATGATATTAAGCATATGATTCATGGGGCTTATGAGATTGCTTTTAGATGGCTTGATACTCTATTTATTGATTTCTCTATGCTCAAAATCGATATATGTTAGGCTTTTATTTTTTGCGGAGCACAATACTGTAGCATTTCTTCAAAAACAGAACGTTAAAATGTTTCGAGCCCCTTTTACTTTGACGGAATGGTTTCTAAGCAACAACTTTTGAACTTTGGAGACAGATTGCCTGAAGGCTCATCTACGCCCCACGTACAGTGGAATACTCGTGGAAGAGTTTATCTACACCAGAAGCAAATCCGGTGTGGTCTGCTGTGTGCCTCCTGCTACACTGTTCTGCAGTGCACAGCCCAGAGTAGTGTTTACCACATAAATATGCTGTAAAATGCTTGGTCCATATGGTCTGAAAATGGTTATATCGCTGCAGGTGCGTTCCTTGTTCCCTTCTGTATCAGCGGAGAGCAGCCGAGAGTTTAATAAACAACTAAAAGGAGGCAAGGTGAAATGCTGATAAAATGACCTAGCCTTGAAGCACCGATTTTGTGAATCAAGTTGTCCACGAGCAACACCGGCTTATTATACTTGCAGTTCAGAGGTGGGTGTCTGTCCCTGGGGAGATTTATTCCTTCCCTGCTTATCTTTATGATCGGTAAAATGTTTTTACGACGTTGGACTGTATTCACAGCAGTTAATTGAAATTATCGGAGAGCTCAGAGAATTTCTAATGGGTGTGTTCCATCGATGTGGTGCTCTGCCTCAACAATTTAATGTGTGCAAGCTCATTGCGTGAGTTGTGTCAATAGTTCCCAAACTGCATATTATGAATTTTTAATTTAAAAAGTGTTATATATAATATAATTACTTTGGGCTGAGGCCTGTTTTAATACACAAGATGTTGTGGAGGGGGCTGGTGATTCCCAGAGCATGCGGACCAGCATAAGCCTGAAAATGGGGGAGGCTCTGGGGAAAGGTGAACTGAGTGTCCAAAAAAAAAGGATGCAAGGAGCTGGAATATCTGCATTCGATAATCAATAATATCATGCATTTTCAGAGTAATTTCTGTGATAAAATGCAAATGTGATTAGCAATATCATTAAAATGTCAACTTATTACAGCAATTATGTACACAAACGATTGTCTTACTCATGCCTGATGTGAAATAGACACCACACACGACATGCTGTGCTGCTTCTAGGCTTCGTTTGCTTGCTGCCACTGGTACGCATGCACTGTAGATGAGCCATGAGCCACAAGCAAGGCTGTGTACAGCTTTAGAAACTTCCGGAAGAGCAGGTAAGCGTCTGCATACCCAACTAACCTGTGGGTTCTCGGCACAGAAGGGTTATTTGAGGTCTCCCCCCATGCAGGCAGAATTCATCATCCTTATAGGAATGTGATTCAGTGTACAATGAATAAGCACAGACTTGTGTGCACTGAGCTCGGTTTATAGATTGACATTTGTTACAGGTTAAATTTGCTGAACCGAGCTGTCCTAAAGCTGTTGGGCGCTGCGTATTGAGGCTGATTTGAGATGAATCAGCCCCTCTGACTTGTGGGGGCTATTAAGTGTGTGATATGAATCTAATCCATTATTATTATTGGTGTTGAAATGTAGTTAATTCTCTGTCCTTTGTCTCGTCTCAGAACATCCCTCTCTGTTGAAATAACAATAACAACAATAGCAATAGCAATATGTTATGTCTCCCTTGGATACATCATAACCAGTAGTTTATTTCATAATTATCATTCCAAAAGCATAGGAGGATGTTCAGGCACTGTCAGAGTGTGGCTTCAGAATCACAAGCAGTGTGTTGGTGCATCAGTTGCCCTGAACTAAGCCTCTTGTGGCTGTAAAGTTACTGAAATGTAGTTTATTCAGAAACCTCAGGACACTAGGCCTGTCGGAAGTACACCTGCTGTTGGGGGAGCACTAAAAAATTGGCCTGAGTGAACTCTGCATTGATCTTTACCTGCTGAAGACCCTGAGTCTCAAAGCGTGTTGTGTCGAATGATCAGTGATGGTACCCCGAGGGCACCGCACATGAATGAATGAATGAATGAATGAATTCGGGCTGAACACTTTTTGGCCGTGACATTGTTGCTAGCAAACTGAAAAATTCAGCAGCACCGTCACAACGTTACCACAGCACACACACTTTTTTGCTGTAAGCATGATAATATTACACTACTGCTATGAATATTAGAAAACTGTAGTAGAAGATATCTGCAGAGCTAATTGGCTGTCAACTCTATTATTTTTTTATGGAGCACTATCAAGGGCCAAATAGATTTTATTCACAGAAATACCATGAAAGTAAAATAAGTTTTTCTCCTTTAGTTGCACTTGGTTCTGTCACTGCTTTTGATCTTTCTGGTAGTGCAGGAAAACATCTCTGCCCTGTACCTGCCCCTTACACAAACTGTTACTGTATGGTGCATATTTTAAAATTCTTGATTACGTTGGTTTAACATCGCAGAGCATTATAATGCGGAACTAACAAGGATTACCTCTAATTGGACTGACAATAAATGTATCAGTTATATTTACTCTGGTCTGACAACTTGCTTAATCACAAGAAAATAAATTTGACTAATGGAAAGTTATAATTGGAAAGACCAGTAATGCAACCTACCCACCACTGCACGTTGATGCCTGCTTGATAGCTTGTAGTTGTGTCTGGCTTGTAGCTTGCATACAGAAGCAGAGCATTTCCCATTTCCGATTTGTAACTGAATTAATATGATCGGCGGTGTACCCACTTATTAAAGAGATGGAATGCTGAAGAGAAACTGTGAAACTGCAGAAATGCAAATGATATAGCTTGCTAAATTAACAAAAATGAATTGGAGTAGACCTAGGCACGTGTGTACCAAATTAATTCAAATCCAACAAGAGGTAGGCTACAAGGTAGGCCTATATGGCACGTATGCTATCCGTCAAGGCTTAATGTGCCTTACGTCCAAATCTTCTACAGTGATGGATTAGCAAACGCAAAGTAGCTACCAACACTTTGCAAGTAATACCTTTCTGTCATTCAAGTGGAAGTCTCATCAAGTGATAATAGAGCTCCATATAACTGAAGTTTGACTCCCTGGATATTGAAAAACATCCGTCAGCAGAGAAACCAAAGAACCATTGTACTGTCAATGGCTTAAAATACAGTACACAATCTTTTTTTGGGGGGGGGAATTCAGTTGTTCTGTGGTTGGTTTAGTCATGAGAGAGGAAGAGAGATTGGAGAAGTGAAGTGGTCAGAAATTATCTTAACTTTTTACTTTAAAAATACTGCCAGGTGATCTCAATACTCTGAATGTGAAATACCTACATATGTCAAATTTGTATCACAAACATCTTGCAATATTGCTTTCTTTCATAAACGATCAGGAAAAAAATCCAACTGTGTTTTGGCAACATAGTTGCTTTCCTTAGGAAGGAAGACTTCCCTCAGTTCTTCTCGACTGTCATCCTCACATACAGTACTGTAACTAATCTCCAAAAACCGTACGCTGGTACAGCTAAGTATTTCTCTCCTCATCAAATGGATACCAATGAATCAGCAAAAGATAGAATGTCTGTCTGTGATTATGATTATCCAGAGGTGGATTTTAATTTGTAGACTGTGCAGCACACTGTCCAGCTAACCCTTTGGAGGTCAGTTTATTTGTGTGGTTCTGTAAGGTATATTGTGTGAAAGAGGGCAGGTTTTATTTATTTTGTGTCATCTGCCACTTTACCTGGGATTAAAACATACATAAAACACATAATACTGGATTTTTATATCTCTTCAGAGAATGTCCACACCCAGGGATAACTTGAACCCAGATTCCGGGCTTCCGTTTTATATTTCCCACAAAAGATATTCCAATAAACAAGCAAAGATTAACTTAGTATATCCATCTTTCTGTTTTCTGTCTGTCTATCAGTTGATTTTCTATTTCTATTTTTGATTTATTCACCTGGATATTTAATTAACTTTTCTTTGCCTTGCTCAAGGTCGAAAAAGTAATGTCCATTCTTGGATTTGAACCAGCGATACCCCTGGCGCCAAGCCCCGCACCTGATCATGTGGTTTGTGATCACATGACCCCCCCGTATGTTAGTGGAACGGCTCGGTCGGCACACAGATGGCGGGGGAGATTGGGCGACCCCCCCTGAATGAAATCCTGACCGCTCTCTGTCTCACAGGTGAGCACCTGCGTATCTGTGCTCAGGACTACACCTGCTGCACCTCGGAGATGGAGGATAAGCTTCATCAGCAGAGCAAGCAGGAGCTGGAGAAGTTATTAGAGGAAAACAGCCTCACCTTACGCTCCACCTTCATGTCACGCCACAAAAACTTTGACGGTAAGACTCCCTGTCTTTTTCTTTTTCATGCTCATCATACAAGCCATGTCATGGGGGCGACATGGCTGAGGCGGTAAGAGCAGTTGTCTGGCAGTCGAAGGGTCGCCGGTTCGATCCCCCGCCCGGGCTGTGTCGAAGTGTCCCTGAGCAAGACACCTAACCCCCAAATGCTCCTGACGAGCTGGTCGGTGCCTTGCATGGCAGCCGATCGCCGTCGGTGTGTGAATGTGTGTATGAATGGGTGAATGAGAAGCATCAATTGTACAGCGCTTTGGATAAAGGCGCTATATAAATGCCAACCATTTACCATTTACAAGCCAGCATGCCCTCCAGATCTGGGTTAAAGATGTATTTGAAATGTTTGGTTGCTGGGTAAAACATTTTAAATGTTTTAATGTTGTTGATTCCTGTGTATGTCAGCAAAGCTAATGTCACCAACCGAGTTCGTAATCAGTAGGAACTCAAATACTATCTGGAGGGTTAAAGGTGAAAACCTCTGACCCAGATCTGTTGTGATGCCCCTACACTTCTAACTGAAAATGAATGGGTCTTTCAGAAAATGCTCCAAGATGTATGAAAACAAAGTGGTTGGAAACTATAAGGTGTGTTTGAGGCATATAATAATGTTTTTGATAATTGAAAGTCTATGAATAATAAATGATAAAACTGAAGCATAGCTTTGTGACTTATGTTCCTACCTGTCATCACAGAAAAATGCTCACCTGCAGTTGATATGGTCACAGAAGTCCTGTTTATTGTATTGTGTTGTGCTGTTTGATGAAGACCGAGGCATATTTCTGTGCTGTGAAGAGGAAAGTTTGTCAAACTAATCAACCCATTTGGTGTTTTCTTAACTGGGACTCAACAGTAGAACTACATAATGGGGAATATGTATTGTGGATTAAAGTTGTTGATTGCTGTCTGGTTAGTCATTTGGACCCACTACAGTTGATGCAAGCTCCTTTTTGGAATTCCGTGATAATTCTGTGCTTACAGACTGTGCCAAGAATGAGAATGGACCAGATAATGCTGCTCGCCTGCTACCAATCTGTCACCTGAGATATTGTTGAAAACAATGCCTGTTGCAATGGAATCATTGTGGTGTTGTACCAACAAGTGTTGGTCCCCTAGTGTAGTGCACTAGTTATGTAAGATATCGATTTGTTCCTGGAATTCAAAATACATGAAGCAAATGGATGAAGAGTCTAGTCTGTATTACTGTGCCAAAATGCACTGTTTTTCCACTGTTGTGAGTGCTTGCCGCTGCCTCTAGAGGATGTGAAAAGTGACTGCTCAGGGTGTGCACGTGAAAAGCAAAATTATACAACATATCAATGTTACATATGGGATATTTTGTATGCAATGATGTCACCAACATAGAAATGTGTGATAAGACATTATCTAACAGAGGCACATGCTGTTAATCATGTTCTTTCATTGTATTCATTTATATTAACCTCGCATCTGTCTTAACGTTTTTCATAGCTGGCAGTTTAAAATGCATGTTTCAATCAGCTTTGAATCAATCTGGTAACATCTCCATTGTGCTACCTTTGTGATGAAAATGTACAGAATGACACTGGACCAGATCTGTTAGTGTCCAGATTTGATTCTCACTCTTTCAGTGCAGATTGATGTGCTGTATAGCTGTAGAGTATGGCTGCAGATGATCTGGCTTCATCAGGGCCATAGATTCACTTCAGTAAGGGCAGCTGGGCAGGACCCTGCCCTGTTAACAACACACAGGACAGCCAAACACAACGTCTGGGTCTCGTCAAGTCTATGGTCATGACCCACATTTCCACTGTCATGTGGAAGCCAAAGGTATGAGTGAGTTTGCGCCGAAAAACTTCTGCTGAAAACTTGGAGAGACCGACCTCCCTGTAACTCTGCATTTCCTCCTCGGTGTTCCAGTTGTAATCCCAGTAAAAGATGGTTGTTAAAGTCTGTGTTTATAGATGTACTGACAGTGTATGCTTGATAAATTTAACTACCTTTCTCGCATTGGAAATTTTATATGAGATCGAGTGCGCAGATGGTTTGTGCACCACGCTGAACAGGATTTTGGTGGTGATGGAGTATACAGCTGGTTGAGGCGTTTCTACATCGCTAAGCTTGGTTAAAAATGCAGAGCGTTGCTTAATAGGATGGAAACTTTATTGCAGACGTAGTGTCACAGGCGGCATAAACGCATGAAAACATCACAAGCGCTCCGCTGTCGGGATCTTAATACCGGCGGAGCGCGGCTGAAAGCACAGAGATTAGAACGCTGCTTCTGCCTCGCGAAAAGCAGCTTTTAAGGGCTGCTGCTAACCGGAGGAATCTCAGCACATCCCCGCTTATCTGCGCCGGGGAACGGCGGCGCCGGCGCTGTTGATGTCGGCAGCAGGTGTTTGATAGGCAGAGGGAGGCCGTGCCTCTCCATTAGCGAAGCTGCAACCGATACTGTAAAATGTCACCACAATCAATCACCGCTTGTTTAATGAAATGTCACTTCCTGTCTGCACACTCTCAACTGCCGTCTTCCGCGTTTAGCTAATTACGGCCACTTTTCATGCGTTTACCGCTCCGCGGCCGGGAACATTGGTGGCAAACAGGAAAAGGATAATTTATTTGCCTAAGGGTAGAAAGAGAATTTATTGATTTTTGTCAAGCAAAACAAAATTGCTCTGTAATGGATATAGCCTGGCATATGTAAAACACATATACTGTATAATAATACTAATACTAATAATGATGATGTAAGTCACTCATATTAATGTACACAAACATTATGCAGTCATTAGTTGGGGAGTACATCAATTCCATGAAAATTGTTTCGGGAAAAAAAAAATATTCGACCATGAAGTCCCTAATCTCACCAAGATTTAAATTAATGTGATTATTTTAAATCTGTTTCAATGCACAATTTAAAAAAATGAATTGAATAACAAATGTATCGGGTGGAACTGATTTACTCTATGGTGGAATATAGACAATACAAATGATAGACCAAGCTTTAACTTTTCAACAGTATTTAATTTTTATTTAACCTTGTATCCGACATTTAACAACCAGTAACATTGGACTACTTCTGAAATAAGTAAATTTTACAAAGGTTACATTGTATAGCCTTATTGAAATGATTATCATTGATTATTAGCATTCTAACATTCCAAATCAGTGCAGTTGAATCACCATCTCAAGATCAATGCATCTTTACACCCCTAGTTATTTGACTCTATAGGCCTGTAGACTCAGAATGTATGTGAGGCAACAATATCATCTGCAGGACTCTTTGGGTCTAAGCTTTATCTTGCGTCTTAACTTAACCGTATATTTACAGTGTATTGACGCAAGGCGTGAATTATAAGCAGGAAATGCAGCGTGTTTAAAGAAACGGTCTTGCCAGAGGCTCCACTCATTTCTCTCTGCATAGCACTGCACACTCCACGCTTTGTCTGTGGTCTGCCAGGCCTTCCCCACCCCTCCAGGTGTTACTGTAGGCGTGATCCTGCCCCAGAATAGGACCTGCATCTTTATGTCCCTGCAGCCAGTCAGAAAGGTTGTGTGTTCTCCCCCCTCACTCCAGTCGGGATACCTGCAAGAAAGAAATAATTCCAGATGGCAGCTCTGATACCGAAGAAATAAAAGCACAATCGGAAAAACGATGAAGACAGCATGTTTTAGCAAATATAATACAACTCCTTTACAGATGTGGGATTAGACTCATCACCATTTTGGAAATTGAAGCAAGCAAAAGCCTGTGTAGAGATGCCTGTAATGGGGGAAGGCCAGTTAGTCATTAGCACTTTGCCGTGCCTTTGTAGTTTGACTCACGTTCATTAGCATCCTACTTGGAAAATAATTGTCAAAAAGGGTGAGAATTAATAGGTCATTTTTTGGTTCTCACAATGCTGGACCAGGCAAATGGCAACAACAAAAAAAAAAGGTCCAGCATTTCAGAAGTACCATGATCCGAAAAGCAGGGCCTAATAATCAGGTCATACCGGAAATGTAATTAGAGCCTTAAAATGATGGATACGGCATAAGGATTACGGCTGTTCCTCTCAGAGTTAACCTTGGGAGACTAATTTTCACACATAATAAAAAAATCAATAACAGACAGGCTTCATGCGTAATTACCTTTCTCTTCGAAATTTACGATTTGTTAGGCTTCATCAGTTTTTATGATATATTTAGTGAATATTTTAGCAGAATAGTGCAGGCCTGCTGGAATATAAGAAAAACATATTAAACCATTCCAGAAGGTTCCCATGGTTACTTTTAAGTGCCAGGTGTTCTGGTCTACTGTTTTTAAGGATTGGCAAAAGATTTGTCTTCATACTGACTGGATCCTAAGGAATAGTACTTTTGTGTAACAATGGATGTTCTTTTTGTGAGTATTTATTTTTTTAATCCAGAGAGAATGAGTTAATATGCTACATTTACTTTTGATAATATAATACATTAATACATTATCCTGTATAACACAAAATGCAAATACAGTATTTCAGCAATAATATTTATCTCACTCAGGTGATATAAATACCTTTGAAAAATGATCAGGTCAGGAGGAGCTTGGGGTGTGACTGTTGCACTGAAAATGACAATATGTCACTGCGCATAACAAACCGGGCCTCCCTCATCAACTTCTGCCTCATTGAACAATAATCACGTCTAAAGTTTTCAGCAAACAGCCTCCCCGCTCCTTCATTTGCATGAGGCACGGGGCTAATCGAATGTAGCCACGCTTTGCGCCCAGAATGGAAGGTCGTTGTTTTGTCGGAGAGAAAATGAATTCATTACCGTCAGTGTCAGGATCGGGCCCCCCCGGTCCGAGCCACGGTGGTTTCTCCTCCTGACGTGCGGCGTAATGTTGTTCGGGGGTTAGTTTCTTTCCTCGGACTGGCCCCGCACATCTCCTCTCTCAATCAGCTGCATTAATGACAGTCCCTTTCTTTAGCGTCTGCGGGATCTGATCTGTGTCTGTGGGGTGGAGGGGGTGGTGTGGTGTGAGGGGTGGGGGCGCTGCCTGTCTCCAAAAAGATTAGATATCGCTCCGGTAGGCACAACAGATCTCTCCACTCAGCGGATCCTCCCAGAGCTTGCAGAGGGTAAATATTGATCTTCCTCCAGAGTCCTGGGCTTGTTGAAGGCTCTCTTCATTTTAAGTATGGCTTGAGTTTCATGAGCATGCATGTGGAATGTGTTTTTTAAATGAGCAGCTTCATTTAATAAAATAAAAAAAACAAGGACACGGTTAGACTGAATTTCTCACACTGTTCTCCCTCAGAGTTGCTTCTGGGGTAGAATAAAAATGTAATAAAATCTTGTATTATTATTTGCAGTAGTTGCATATTTTGCATGACTCATGCCTCCTCTTTTCTAGCATAATCTGTTTCTTAGGCACTTGTGTCCGTGCAATAGTATAGGGTACAGCAGTGGTGCTATGTTTCAGTGTTTGAGAATTGAACCTGCAACCCCTGAGGCCATGTCCCTCACCACTGTGCCCCTGTGCCACTCTGTGGTGTTTATATTGGTCACAGCCAATATCATTTAGGAGGCACACAACCAGTTTCATAAAAGAGTGTAAATGATTAAACAAAAAAAGGAAAAAGACTTAACATCATTTGCATAAACATAATCAGGGAAAAGTAATCAAGAAAAACTGAACCAGTACCAGCCATCTTTGTAGAGACTTGTCAGGTGCTTCTTATTGCCAGCCACGCCCCATCGCTGCTGTCCCAGCCAGGACATAATCACCTGGGAATACATATAAGGGGGAAAAAAACAGAGAACCAAAACATATTTAATAGGTCACTGGAGGCTTGCCTGAGTTTGTGCTCTGTGTGAAGAACGAGGCTTTATATTATCCAGGATTTACATGAGTAATCTGCGATTATCGACCGGTCTGAATATCACGTTAAGGAAAGCACAACGGTAGCCTCCCGTCCTGAAGATTACGGAGAGTCTGTATTTTTCACAAATGAATCTCTTCTGCCCAGGCTGGCCGGAGCGGTGCCAGTCTGAGCGCGGCTGGCAGAGACGGCGGTTATAGGGTCGCGTTTCGCCCGTTTTAACAGCTGGGGCTTTCGCCCGTGCCTCACGGCTCCCATGGCGGCAGGTTTTACACGCGGCGGTGTCGCGTGTTACAGTAGGTGCTCAGTCCCGGGGTTGGGCGGGTTTTAACGGCCCTGCTGGGGGAGCTCGTCCCTGGCCCGCTGGCTCTGGCGGGCTGGGCCCGGCTCGCTCCTCTTGGCATGCAGAGATCCGCGACTCCCGGGGCTCAGATCCATCCCTCATCAATTTTACACGCTCTGGTTTCTGTCGCTCTATTTATAGGGACCTATTTAGAAATCCTTAACTGGTACATTTGATTACTGGCTTCTTAGAGGTCTGTGTTTTGTTGCATTATTGAGTAATCCTGCTGCTGCCGTATGGGACTGCCTCTGAGTCATTTCAAGTGCAGGATTAACAGGGGCACGGCGCTCACAACACAGAACTCACAGTACAGAACTCACAGTCCAGCACAGAACTCACAGCACAGAGCCCACAGTACAGAACTCACAGCACAGAGCTCACAGCACAGAGCTCACAGCACAGAGCTCACAGCACAGAGCTCACAGCACAGAGCCCACAGCACAGAGCCCACAGCACAGAGCCCACAGCACAGAGCCCACAGCACAGAGCCCACAGCACAGAGCTCACAGCACAGAGCTCACAGTACAGAACTCACAGCACAGAGCTCACAGCACAGAGCTCACAGCACAGAGCTCACAGCACAGAGCTCACAGCACAGAGCCCACAGCACAGAGCCCACAGCACAGAGCCCACAGCACAGAGCCCACAGCACAGAGCCCACAGCACAGAGCTCACAGCACAGAGCCCACAGCACAGAGCCCACAGCACAGAGCTCACAACCCAGAGCCCACAGTCCAGAGCTCACAGCACAGGGCTCACAGCACAGAGCCCACAGTCCAGCACAGAGCCCACAGTCCAGCACAGAGCTCATAGTCCAGCACCGAGCTCATAGTACAGTACTCACAGTCCAGCACAGAGCTCATAGTACAGTACTCACAGTACTGAATTCACAGTACAATGCTCACCGTACAGCATGGAGCTCACAGTACAGAGCTCGCAGCACAGACTTGCAACTCCAGTCCCACAGCGTGTTTACTCAGTATGTTCTCATGTAGGCCAGACATATGGGTACGTGTGTTAGTATCTCACTGCACTTCTGTGCACTGTATAACCAGGTTTGTGAACATACATGTGTGAGCGCATGTATGCTAATCTGGCATGCACATGGGGTCTCTCTCTGCCTGGGCTGACACTGTCCCTCTGGAGGGCCTGGCTCTGTTAGCACATTAGCGAAGCCTGTTCCCCTTGAAGCCCAAGGACATTGGCATCTTCTGGATCACACAAAAGCGTGCACCTGCCGAGTCACCCTTCCTAAAACAACCACCACCAAGAGGCAGCCACCACACCCAGCAGCCACAGGGGGGAAAATCACTTCCATAAAAAAACCTGGCGAAAGTTTTCAGACAGATTATGGCCCTCTCCTCCATCAGGGTACTTTGGGGAGGTGGGTGTCTTATTTTTTTTTTACGGAAATGTGATTCTGCCCAGAAAGCTGCTTTAGTGCCTCTCCACAGAGGGCTACCATCTCAGCTGTGATTAAACACTGCTGACACTCGCCACAAAGGCTTGGAGGAAGGAGGGATGCCATCGGATGCAAGTGGCTGTATTTCCCCGTATCTGACAGCTAAATGCCTGCACCAGGCCCCAGTGGAAGGGGAAGAATAATTGAATGATCAGCAACTTTGCTGCTGTGCTGTTTGTGAAATAAACATCCTGCTTCGCTGCTTCCATTGCTGGGGTCCTAGAAGGACGCAGTGTGTCCTCTCCCCGTACGCTTCGCTTGTGTTTAAAGTTACATCTCAAACTCTCGCCCTGAAAAAGTTGCTGAAAGGCTAGAATCCACGCACCAAGGCTTTGAAGCCACAGAAACCTGCAGCACACTGCAGCACTGGAGTTAAACATGTAGCACACTGCAGCACTGGAGTTAAACCTGCAGCACACTGCAGCACTGGAGTTAAACCTGTAGCACACTGCAGCACTGGAGTTAAACCTGTAACACTGCAGCACTGCAGTTAAACCTGTAACACTGCAGCACTGCAGTTAAACCTGCAGCACACTGCAGCACTGGAGTTAAACCTGTAGCACACTACAGCACTGGAGTTAAACCTGCAGCACACTGCAGGTTTGGAATTAAACCTGTAACACTGAAGCACTGGAGTTAAACCTGCAGCACACTGCAGGTTTGGAGTTAAACCTGTAACACTGAAGCACTGGAGTTAAACCTGTAACACTGCAGCACTGAAGTTAAACCTACAGCACACTGTAGCATTGGAGTTAAACCTACAGCACACTGTAGCACTGGAGTTAAACCTGCAGCACACTGCAGCACTGGAGTTAAACTTGCAGCACATTGCATCACTGGAGTTAAACCTGCAGCACACTGCAGCACTGGAGTTAAAGCTGTAGCACACTGCAGCACTGGAGTTAAACCTGCAGCACACTGCAGCACTGGAGTTAAACTTGCAGCACACTGCATCACTGGAGTTAAACCTGCAGCACACTGCATCACTGGAGTTAAACCTGCAGCACACTGCAGCTCTGGAGTTAAACCTGTAGCACACTGCAGCACTGGAGTTAAACCTGTAACACTGCAGCACTGGAGTTAAACCTGCAGGTGTTGTAGCCCAGGCAGATGCTGTGGGTGGAAACCACACAATGCTAAACGGATATTTACTTCCTGTAGGAAGAGCTTAAACAGACCGTGGAGTGATCGTGTATCCATTCAAACATTGATGCTTCAATTTAAGTCCTGAATTAGGGGAAATCGAGTGATGTTGATAAGGCTTTGTGGCCTTTGTGGCAACCCAGAGACCCCCCAGCCCTGCGTGAAGTGCAATAGCTCCATTAATTCTAATAAATACCCTCATTAACTAAATAAATTATGTGTCAATAAAGTAGCAGCTGCTTGTTTGTGAGTTAGTTGGAGTGAGTGAGTGGGGGGAAGTGCAAGCATGCTGCAGTTAGATTAAACCCTGCCCATGTACTGACCTACGTGCTCTGAGCGCTGTTCTGCTGTTTTTCGCAAACCTGCCCTCCGGTTACCCATCTGTCTTCATCCTTTCATTTAGCGCACGTGGCCGAGGTTGTGAACTCGGGGTTAAGCCCCTGTCCCCTGCGGCACACCCCTCCGCGGGAGTCAGAGGGGAAATGGGGATGTGAACTCCGCGACCCCTCCGCACGCGGGAGATTCCCCACAAAGCGGCGCACGGATCAGGAATGTTAATCTCGCCGGGAACAGCTATAACAGCTACGGGGTCAGAGGAAACACGGGTCTGGGCCAGAGAGCCATTATTACATGTGACTTATTCAATTCTGCTAATGTATTTCTCACTGAAATCCCCACCCTCCTCCGGGGTGTAGAGATTACTCGGGGGGGTGGTGGGTGGAGAGGGGGGGGATCCTGAATATGTTTTGAAAA
The DNA here is from genome assembly GCF_963514075.1 of Conger conger. NCBI lineage: Eukaryota > Metazoa > Chordata > Actinopteri > Anguilliformes > Congridae > Conger > Conger conger. The sequence continues at coordinate 27,749,855 of NC_083776.1, read as the reverse complement.
GCCTGTAATTACCCGTGCCTTCCCATACTGCCTGGGTTTTAAAGGAGTTTCTTTTTTAGCAAGATGTGATGAGATTGGCCGTCATGCCCAAGAGTAGTACTGCTGCACTCCTACGTTAATGACATCACAGCCTCGGCTTTTTGAGAATCATAATCAATTCATCACACTCCTGTGCTTCTTCCCCCATCCTAACTAAAATAGGATAGAGATGAGCACAAACGTGACCAAAGCGTTTTAGTCCACATGAGAATCGCCAACATATTTAATATTCTCCTTCGTGCTGGAAAAGAATTATAATGTGGGGAAAGGTTGTACTGTTATAGTCTTTCCACTGGCTAGTCCACACCTACAACAGGTACTGTACAGTGTGTTGTGATCACTGAGTACATTTCATTTATTCAAATATACATTTATATTAAGTGCAACACTGAGCACAGTGTTGAACGATTGTAGAATATACTATATTTTCTTCCAACATATTTCAGAATTTTAGGAGCACTATATGGTCTCTTCCACTTTACAAATTTCCAAATCACAAGTAATTTTTTCTCATAATTGTGCCCTGTCAACGGTTTGATTGACAAACTCTGCTGATGCAACCTTTTTACAGCATTTAAAATACTACTGTGTTATGTACAGCTGCCAATCCACTTCCTCATAAACATTCAGCCCTCCCGCCGTGACAGATGAGGAAAATAACAACCTCAGCATCACTATGCAGCACCGCCATCCCAAAATACCAAAATAGCCACATTATCGTAAATGATCCTGTTTGCTCCCTTGTAATGTGGCACTTAGGGTCTCTGATTTTTTTGCATTTGTACTGTATTTTTTTACATACAGTACATTTTCTGCTTCCGACCTACAATCACCAAAATTAATAAAGAATCCACATATTTAGCAATACATCTGCATTCTTGTGTCTTATTGCAGGTTAGAGTAAACTCATAACGTTGTGTTCTGTCACAGGAACTACGGGGAAGCTCGGTCGTAAACGAGTTAAACTTGAATTTCACAGGTCGCCAGCAGACGGATTTGTTTTCTCTCAGTGAGTAATTCAAGTGTGGGATGGCTTCCCAGGCCTCAGAGTAGAAGCCAGAACCCTTGGAGTGTTCATTAGCAGACTTTACACTCTACCGTATACTTTCCGGGCTGCAGACATGACAAGTCGATGCAGGCAGCGTGCCATGTCCTCATCATTAAATTTCTGCATTTTTTTCTGTTCCAGTAGCTCTCTATTGATAGACGTCCCCATGGCCCAAATACATTTCAGATTTCAGTTAACAAACAATGCACCTTCACCCTATCCAAATAACCATATCCAGGTGGAATTGGAATTGGCTTTTGATGGGTATGAATTCCACCCCTCCCCCCATTTCGTACGCATCATCAGTAGTTTGATGACACTGCCCAGTTTGGCGGTTTCTTCCGCAGCGAGTAGGGGGGACGGGGTTGATAACCGCTGCTGCTGCTCAGCAAGGCGACGGCGGTAAAAATGATTGTGTATTAGCGCAAAACAGATGGATCAGCAGGGGTCTCGTTGCGCCCGGTTCTGGCTCTTGGTTAAGGTGCTGGATTGGAAAAAGTGCTGCCTGTGTGCAGCGTGGCGTTGTGTAGGCGGTGGGATCTTTCGCCTCGCCGGCCGACGCGGGACGCCCGGCCGTTTTAATGTTTAGCGAGGGGAAGCGTGGTTTTTTTTAAGGACGTTCTCTGTGGAAGCTGTAATAACTGCACAGAAGCCATGCCCGCGGGATGTACTTTCCACACTGTGATTTCTCTCTTTCCTCTCTGAGCAGATACCGCTAATTGACAACTATGCATTGCACTGCCTGCGGTTGGCGTACAGTATGGTCCTCCTCTTGCAAGGCCTGAACAAATGGTAAAATCAAACGGTAATGGCTAGCTGCTTTCTCGTGCTGCATGTGCCCCTGTGCATTATGGAGCCTCTGCCGCACCAGTCCATAACCTGTTACAGCTCACCTCTACATCATAGTAGTGCAGTTCGGTGATGGGCTCTGTCGATGTGTCAGTGGGCAACATCTGCTCATAAGACTTGTCTTTTGATGTTATCAAGGCAAGGATCATTCACCCTGGCTCCAGTTTTCATTGTGCTGAACGCTTAAATGATTGAACAACTGGTTGAAAACAGAAATTGCTTGCCTCACCTTGTTTCTTAGGTCTGAATTTGTTGTTCCACCCTGGCACATTTTTAAATGATATATGTATGTACTACAGCATGCACTCAGTTAGAAGTGTATTCGGTAGACCTGTACATCAGCGTTGAGTATCTCAGAAGCTGCTGATCTCCTGGGATTTTCAAGCACAACAGTCTCTAGAGTTTGCAGAGAATGGTGCGAAAAACTAAAAACAGTGAGCCGCAGTTATGCGGGCAGAAACAGAGGAGAAGGGTCAGACTGGTCAAAGCTGACAGGAAGGCGACAGTAATGCAAAAAACCATACAGAAGAGCGTCTCTGAACACACAACGCATCAAACCTCTAAGTGGATAGGCTACAGCAGCAGAAGACTTAAGTCTGAAAAATGAGTAATAAATAAGTCTAATAAATACCTAATAAAAGGCTCACTGAGTGCATATACTGTATACACTATATGTGACTAGATGTTCCATTCGGGGTTCTCCTGTCAACTGAAGCCTTGTCTGATTGTTGATGCTGCTGCCATTATTTAATTCTTTTGAAGCCTCAGTTCTGTTCTTGCACTCCTGGGGATTTAATTCTTCATCTGAAATGCACTGTGCTAAATGATGTGTGAAAATACTTTTATGATGACTGCTGTGTTAAATTAATTAGATTTATTGGATTGCTGAATCAGTTCTTTGGTTGTTTCGTTGACTGATTGGTTAATCAGTGTGGTAATAGATCGCTGATTGGTAGGATTCCATACAGCCACTGTGGTGCTTTGTCTTTAAATACAGTGCTGTGAAAAGGTATTTGTCACCTTCCTGATGAACTATTACTGCATAGTTGTCGCACTGAATGGCTTCAGATCTTCTTACAAATTGTGTTATTAGATGAAGGGAAACTGAGGAAACCAAAACTTTTTATTTAATATAATTTTTTTTCAAAAATCACCATCATCCCTTTGAAACTTTAATTGCCCCCATAAACGTAATAACTGGTTGTACCACTTAGCAGCAATAGCTGCTACCAAATGCTTCCTAGAATTTTCCATTCATCTTTCACATTGCGGTGGAAATTTAGCCAACCCTTTGCAGAAATGTCTTCATTAAAAAAGGGGGGAATTGCTTTTTCAAGGTACTATATGCATATTTGTGCGGTGTGAATGTGTGTGTGTTCAATTCATAATAATTGAATTCTCTGTCATGTACATGTACTTTTCCGCAATTGCAGTGACCACCGAACAGCGATGCTTTCTTGCCTCAAACTGAAGACAAAATATCTGGGGGGTAGTTCAGTTAGGCCATTGGTAGAGATGGTATGCTAGCATATTATTTTATATTATTTATTTTGGCAAAATAAAGACAAATAAAGAAAATTATTAATAGATTAAGAGATTAATATTATTAATAGAACAGCTGTGGGGTGACTCAGAGTCATCTAAAATTCAACATTCCTGTGAAATGTGTGCCCATCTGATTTCCATTTCAGGGAATCGTTTTCTGTTTTTCTATTTTGGTAAATGAAAAATCTTGACTACAGGACGGCTATTTTAAGTGCATATCGTTTGGTTTTGCAGGAATTGCCAGGTACCTGACACATTTCCTGATGCCTGACACATGTCTTTTGTATCAACCAGAATGCTTATATTTGGAAAAAATGCAAACGAAAAAAAAAAAACTCTAATCCTCCTGTCCTATTCGACACTTAGAGTTTGCATCAACGTTCCCTCATTCACCTGTCGCACCTGTCGCATCAAACCTGTATTTAAAACCTGCATTTGCCAGTGAAATATGATTGAAAGGGTATGTGCAGTTCCACATAGATTATGGGTTGTGTATGTCAGGTGTCGAGCATGTTGTGCTCGCTTGGCCTTTTCTGAAATGTGCTGTCATCGGCTCAATGGTATTCTCGCATGGAATTGAGCCAGGAGCTTAGTGCTAGGAAAGTGCATACTTATCCATCAGCCTCTATCTTTATATTGTTTCTCTGAGCTTCTGCTACCTGTAATGGAAATGTATCATATACTGTATATTTACAATACAGATGTTTAAAATAGAATAGAATATAAACAATAGCTGATAGTGTGGAAATTTGTCTTTTTACAAGTGATTAAAATGAATCAGCAAACTGTAAAAACATCAGGAGCATTGCAATATCAGGATCTTAATATCAACTGTACAACACTACAAATAAGGGAGATTGTGCCCATTTTGCTTTAATGTGTGGACTGCACTTAACATAAAGGTAATGTAACACACCACAATGCCATATCCCTGATGCTACTGGCTGACTGCTCACCCAAATTCAGTGGAGATCTTCTGTTCTGGAATGTTGCCTTTGTGTCCAAATTCAGACACTTTTTTCACAGGATGCTGTTCGCTTATGATAGCCTTTACAAACTGGGTTTTCATCAGTGAAGTGGCCTTTCCCATGTCTGACGGACATATGCTTGTCCCTTGGGAATGCCTTATTTTTCATGGCTAATAATTATTTTTCATAACTAATTTTAGAGAAAGTTATAACCTTCAGATAATAACAGGAGAAAAGGTTCTCCTATGTAGGCTCCATAAAGCATGTTGCTGGTGTTGTTCTCTCATGTTTGGGAACTGGTACTGCTGTACATACTCTAGTTCCGACAAGAATAGCCTTGAATGGACGGGATAAAAGGGATTTCTGTATTTTTCACTTTGAGAAGCACTTACATCATGCTGCTAATCTTTGGTATATTAAATGAGAGGCACCCAGATGAATGTTTACAGTCAATGAAAAGATCAACATTTTGAGATTGTGTGCGCTTTTACTGTATCTGCTTGTCATCGGAGGTTTTGTGTTCATTCTGAGACTGGAAGCCACAACATCTGAATCTGAACTGAGTCTACGATGCTTACATATGGAACAAACACATTCAACACCATATAGTCATTTTGATATCCTTTGCAAAAAGACTGTGACACAACATCCCATACCAAACATTGACGAGAAGGATAATCCAGATATTGCATTTTGGTTGAATTTTGGCCGCCATACTAACACATCCAAGTCAAAGTTAAACAATCGCGCAACGCGCTGAAGCGAGTAAGGTGAAAGTAAATAATTGTTTTTATCGGTGTTGTGCAGGCTCTTCTCTGAGAGGAAAGTGGTTTTGTCCTGCAAACGAGCCGGCGCCTCTCGCCCTAAGATTACAGCTGCAGCTGCAAGCTTTCATCAGCGTCAGGCCGGAAGTTCAGACCAGGATTCTGCGCTCTAACTTTTCGCCAGCTGGAAGGTTTTGGGGAACGCAAAGCTCTTACTAATGGTCCCCCGGGACCTGCTGCAATCCTGTTTATTTATCTTGTCACATTTTTGCAAATGCCAAAATCCCTCCAAGTCTATGATTGCCTTTGCTAAGAATCCGCATTCGCACACATACTTAATTCCTCAGGAGATGTTTAAGGCAGGGATGCACATTCACATTTTGTAGCAACTTTATTCCTTCCTCAGACTTTTTTTTTTTTGGAACAAAGTCATTGGATCAGAGCACATAAGGACCACCACATATAACAGTACCCATACATACTGTATGCATACACGTGTACACACATGCCCACCACACACACACACACACACACACACACACACACATCGCACATACTGAACACAGACATTAACTTCCTCACACAAACGCCCGGACAAACTCACACACCCACTCTCTTGCAGTACGGGCAGGATTGTGTAGGTCTCCCTGTCTTTGCTCTTAATTGAGGCATTTCTCCTGCTTTTTGCAGTGTAGCTTTGTTCAGCCAGCCCGTGGAGCTGTTTACTCTGGCCCTGGAGATCTGGCCATAATACCGCTCCAAAGTGCCTCAGTCCATCCCCTCTTTTCATTTCTTTCCTCAAATGTGCCAAAAATATTTCACTTTTCCACCCAACGTAATTTCCTGCTGAAACTTTGAAACTTTGCTGCATCTTCATTTTTTTTTTTAAACTGTGGCACTATTTCAATGCATAAGCACATGTGTTTGTGGCAGGCAGCCTTTTAACAGCATCCCTGATAAACAAGAGGAAGTTTATACTGCTTTTTCAGTAACTGCAAATTATTTCAGTGTTGACATGAGTAGATTTATTTTTCTTTTTAAGCAGTATCGGGTTGCCCTGCACAGGGGTCACTTAAGCAGGTATGGATTCGACCTGGGATGCCGATGCATAATATAACTACATTCCATATAGCACTGTTAGCAGTTTGCTACATAGAGGATCCAAATATGTTCTTTGAAAATCAGATGCTATTTAGATAGCAAGTTGGGATCCAAACATTGCATTTGGAATTTCTGTGCATTCTGGGTGAAGCCACACCAGTCGTAACAAACCGCAGAGCTCCCACTTAGCCAACGGCTGAGCGTCTCCTTCCTGTGGCGATGTTGTGTGTTTGTTTTTTTGTTTTTTCAGTCATTTTAGGTACAGCAGCACTGGCTAATTGAAACTATATTTTTTTAAAGTAAAGCTTGAGTGCGTCTTAACATTTCCTGGGAGAGTTATGAAAAAGGAGGGGGTAGAAAGCTATTGCTCTCTCTCTATCTCTCTTGCTCTCTGTTTTTTGTGTGTTTTTGGCACTAATGGAAAATGCAAAAAATATATATTGTTCATCGTGCTTTCCAGTTCAATTTTATTGATTTAACGGAAGGAGTTTTTCCCCTCATGCAAAGATAAAAAGGAAATAAGATGCTATATGTCTGCCGAATAAATGATGTTTGCCATGTGAAGGGATCTTCAGTGGTACGACCTGCCTGTCATTCCATCTCACAAAAATAATAGTTTCTCTGTCATGAAATGTGCTGCCAATCATTTTCATATCCAAATTATTGTAGTTTATTGCTAGTGAATCACAATAAAAAATATTTGTATCCCTCATTGCAGTTTATGCTCTTGCTCCTTGCAGTGGGCCATTTGGATTTATGGGTTCATAAAACTCAATACAATTTTTTATCAAATGTTCTTCTCCCAGTTATTTCATTACTCTTATCCACAGCGCACCTATCCATTTCCTACAGCCACTCATTTGTGTAACTCATTGCATTTCCGTAGTGCTGTGGCTGCTCACTTCTGTAACTTGTTGCTGTTCCATTTCCGTAGTGCTGTGGCTGCTCACTTCTGTAACTTGTTGCTGTTCCATTTCCGTAGTGCTGTGGCTGCTCACTTCTGTAACTTGTTGCTGTTCCATTGTCATAGTGCTGTGGCTACTCACTTCTGTAACTTGTTGCTGTTCATTGTCATAGTGCTGTGGCTGCTCACTTTTGTAACTTGTTGCTGTTCCATTGCCATCGTGCTGAAGCTACTCACTTCTGTAACTTGTTGCTGTTCCATTTCTGTAGTGCTGTGGCTGCTCACTTCTGTAACTTGTTGCTGTTCCATTTCTGTAGTGCTGTGGCTGCTCACTTCTGTAACTTGTTGCTGTTCCATTTCCGTAGTGCTGTGCCTGCTCACTTCTGTAACTCGTTGCTGTTCCATTTCTGTAGTGCTGTGGCTACTCACTTCTGTAACTCGTTTCAGTTGCAGTTGCATTTCCGTAGTGCTGCTCATTTCACTGACTTCTCACTTCGCTTCCTGCTCAAATATAATTAGGCCTCACTGTATCTGTACCCCCCACCTGTGATCGTGGATCTTATTGCTTCTAATGCTAGTGTTCATTACCCAATTAGCATGTGGCTCTATTGGGTCACCTTGTCAGCTGCTGAAGCGTGTTCCCATTGGGAGGAATGCAGGTTGAATGCGGATGATGTCCGTACAGTCCAAAAGCTCACGGACCGCACTGCGTGTCTGAGGCATAGCACATTGTGGTGGTCCGCCTCCGTGCCCATAATGTTCTACAGTGGGAGCACTGCTGATTTATTGTCCCGATGTGTTCTCATGCAGCAGGAACGGGGGAAGCGTTCCTTCCAGGGAAAGGAGAGGCCGGGTTGGGTTTTAATGACTTCCCCGACGGGGGCGACCCCCCCCGACAGGCGTGGCCGGGTGACAGGATAATGGACGGGACGAGGCTCCAAACTGTGACCGTTGCCCGCGCTCAGCTGGACGCAGACTCGCTGTGGTCTGTGGGTCACTGGCCTGCTCTGCGCATTTTTCTGTCTGACCGCCAAACTCCTACTTTCCCTCCGTTTCTGCTGCAGTTGCTGCTTGGGTGTTTTTGTTTGGCAATGAGGTTACATTGCCTGAAGTGACAGAATAAACTCTAGACCAAGGGGTATGACTGTTAGTTTTGTCCAGCAGTGTATTCCCAGAGCAAATAATTATGTCCAGCTAGTTATCAGCATTGCAAAGGGGAGTGAAATATGCAAAAGGATTTATTGTTTCTACTTTGTGTTTTTTTTTTTTTTGGGTATTATAAATGATGGATTTATGGGTGTTTCAAAAGAAAACACAATTACAGCACGTTATTGTGAGATGGGAGACTGGTCTGTTTTCCAGGAGCAGTGGTTGTGTGTAGAAAAAGAGCCAAAATACAGATATTCAGTTCTTTTTTTAAAGATTACAACAGGCAATGACCCAGACTTTAACAAGATAAATACTACTGTTTCTTTGAGACAGTCAGTTTTTGGTGTCTGACACTTGTGTTGTTTATTGCTCATAATATTTGCACATCCATTTATAGCATTGCGAGGTTCCGAGAGAAAGCACTTGATTTGAATGAAAAGTCTCAAATGAGATGTCACACTCGTTAGCCCGATCAACATGAGTAAATAAAAACAGCAAATTCAAAAATGCATCCAAGGCTTTTTCAAAAAAAATATTATTATCCTTTTTCTCTGGCAAAAATTCATTTTGATCAGAATGCCAAATTATGAATGACATAGATTTATTGTGTTATTATTGTGAGTGGACACATTATGGGAAAAATATATATTTTATCAAAACACAAGGGAATGAGTGTGTAAAGTGCGGATTTTGAAATGTGCTGTGTTCCAAAGATGCATCATTCCATGAGCTGAGGAGGGAGCTGGGAATGAGGCATGCAAACTGTATGTTTTGCTTGCAAGAAAGTTTAAAATTTGATTAAGAACCTATTTCAAGCCATTAGGTTTCATTAGTGAGTCTGTTTCTTGTTTATGAACTTTGATGGATTTTGTCTCTGTATTTTTGCCTTTGTTCTCTCCAGACCACGAAGGAAGATGTAGAAATGCTTAATGATTAATGATGTCTGCCTTACTGTTGTTTTCAGAGGTGGCTCCTTTCAAAGCATGCTCAATTAACACCATAACCCCTCCTAAAGAGACTTCAGACACGGGATAAGACCAGAAATGACTGGACATATTCAGTAATGCTTCCTGTTTTCCGTACTGGAATGAAGCCAGCCCGTAGCGTAGTACAGGTTAGCCTGCTGACAGAAGCGTGGGACTTACTGAACCTTTTAGCACATGCAAAACCAGTACCATGACTAAGGCTGGGTGCTTCTCACAGAAAATATGGAGCAGTCACGGCAATGTTTTTGATAATCATGCGAAGCTGGAAAGAAGAAACCAAGGAGTTGTTGAATTAATATAACTCATGTGTAATACAACTCAAATAAAATAACCTGCAACTGCAGCAAGAGTAACAAGGGCTTGAACTTTCAAAGAAAAGTGGCAGTAACTGGCTACTACTGTACAAACAAATAGCCTACAAGTTAAATATTGCTAGGCTGGTGCATTTCATCTGAAAGAAAGAACATGCTGTTTTGCCTTTAATTTAACAGAACTTTGAAGGGAATTGTTACTGTGAAAAAAGAAACAAGGTTTCTGTGGTCTGCTTTTTTTACTTTGCAGTTTGTCTTGGTACAAGATGTTGTAGGCTACATTGCTAGGTTTGGTCTGATTGAGTGTCTCATCACTGAATATTACTCTAATGGGAGAAGGAGTGCTGGGCATCAGCACTGTTGACAGGAGCTATCAAACATCTGATTGCAACAACTGACAAGGCTGGACAAAACATGGAAATCACCAAAAACTGAGTAAATTGCAGAAATGGCAAAAAAAGGGGAAAGTCACAAAACTCTCCAAACAAATGGCAAAAATCATGGAATCTGTGACCCTTGTGTCTTCCATGACAAACACCCAGCCTTAACCATGACCAATGGCTGCCACGGTTTTCCATGGTTTTTGTTTTGCGTCAATCATTGGCTGTCTTCGTAGTTTTCCTTGCGCTAAAAGTTTTATAAACCTGGCCCCAAGTCTTCCCTGCTCAGGTTTTGGGTGCAGTGATATAAAAGGGGGTGGATATACCCTCCCTCGCTCTCTGACTCATCCTCAGCATTACAGAGAGGTGGGCGATCGAGCACTTTTAACTCGCGTCCCACTTTCATCCCATGCAGGACGGAGTGGGTATAATGTGTATCGCCACATCTCCATACGCCTCGGCTCTGTGATCTGAAACACTGCTGGTGTTAGCGTTCACGGGTGCCCGCTTTGCTCACCACAGACTGAACCCACTCTCTCCTGCTGCCCATCTATCTAGTGGCACATGCTGGTGGGATATTTCTTTAAGTATTTAATACCATTGTTTTGGCACAACTCAAAGACATTCAGACAAGAGCAAAACAGACATTTGTTTCACCATGCATTTAAATAGACTGAAATTCTACACAGTCTTAGTTTGACAGTGAGGACTGCCATGTATTTTGTAAAGCAGCTTGTATTGCACTTGGCTGTAAGAAATGTGGTATGTAAATCATTATTATTATCGTCATCTCTTTAAGGGAAGGGAAATTACAGGATATGGTTTCTGTTTAATTTTGTCCCCCTCTTCCTGACCTTGGGTCTGTGTTCTTACACAGCCTCACCTTTGGTATGGAGAAAGCAGAGAGGCAACCCTGTGTGTTATACCCCGACCCCCTTCCCTCGTTCCCCCCACCCCTGCTCTGTACACACAAACCACTTCAGTGTCCAAACTAAAAAGTCTGACTCATTTCTAACTTCTCCCACTCTCACAAATTTCCATCACCATAGCAACAGCCATAATAACAATTACACATGCAGACAGAACTATGCAGTATCTGTCAGTTGTCAGTTACTGTCACTGTTATCTTGCGTGTGTTTATGCTCCCTGACTTTTTGGGAAAAAAAGAATATTTTTGCAATGCACTGATAATCTGCATTTTGGAGGCTGTCTGCCATAGCATCAGCACCGAGGAAATTAATCAGTTGGTGGTGTCACCCTAATTTCGGTCCCATGGGAACCATATTATCACAGTCCTCCTGAGGGTGTGTTTATAAACAGAACTATAGCACTGTGTGCCAACTGTATGTGAGCAAGAGCCTTTTAAAATGCAAAGCAAATTCCTGAAAAGGCAAATCAAGTATTCAATTCAATTTAATGTTGAAGGAGTGCACCTACCATGCATGCAAAAGCTTTTAAGCACTTGGCAACAAATCTAGCTCCTGTAGGTCATTAGTGTGAAAGCCTTTAATTATGGGCTGGATTGCTTTGTTTCTTATTAGATCGGTCCCTCAGCCTAAATTACTCATTTGCTTGTTTTCCGTGTCCCAGGTGTAAACTAAATACAGGGAGATGTACCAACTGGTGTTTCTTTTGAAATTACGCAGTTTTGCACGCAGTAGACTATAACAAACAAAAATCTGACTCACTCTGCTTACAATTAAAAAAAAAAAAAAAAAAAAAAAATTTACTTGATTTTCCTCCCACCTGACTATCATCGATTTCATCGGTGGAACCAATTGGGGGGAGGGAAAGTGTGTGTCAGTATGAGGACACACGTTCCGCTTGATGCCTCGGCAAATGCATGGCAGCATGAGGCGGAGACCGACCCACAACTGCGAGTTTGAAACAGTTTTTTGTGAAGTCTGCTCATTTTCTCAGCACCCTACACACAAAGTGGCATTGCGCCTTTTTTTTTTTTTTTTTTTTTTTTGGGTTCGGAGAGGGGAGTGTTGCCCTCCCTCCCTCCTCTGTGCTAGGATGCTGAGACGAACTGAGGGAAGGGCAAGCAATTTAAACTTGTCTGAGCGGGTAAGAGGCGTTTTAGTGGAGCGACATTTTCTGGCTAATTGGAGCAGATAGATGAGTGAGATAGCGTGGCCGCCCGTGGTTTCTCCTCCGATGAGAGGGAAGCACAGGAGCTCACTGGAGCAGGAGACGGGAGGACAGCTGCTCTCATAGCGCGCGTCTCGGCAGGATCTCACAGGCCCTGAAACTGACTCTGAGGTCTCTGCTTTAATGAAGAGGACAGGAAATTTGAGCTTGTAATACCAATCGAGTGAATAGTGGAGTATTTCCTTTTGCTCCAGTTTTACAAGCAATTTAAAACACTTGTTTACGAGTACTCCATTACAGTGGTTCCCAACCTCTGTTCTAGGGACCCCTGTGTATACTGGTTTTTGTTCCTACCACAGTTGCTATCCCAGAATTTTAACAAGCTGTTATTTTTTATTTTTTTATTAGGTACCTCTGATGCTTGGAGGGATGCTTTACCCACTTAAGCTACATTATGTCTGAAATAGCTAAGCATGCCTTGAAGAATAAAAGTCCCATGTTGTACTTATTGTGCTATACATCTAAACAAGAAAAGCACCTAATTAAGAACAATTTGCAACGTCTGAGATTGAGACCAGCATATACAGGGAGTTCCAAGGACCGTGGTTTGGAACCTCTTCTGTGTTTGAATCCACATTTAGAAGTTACATAAGGACATTAAAATGTAAGATACAATTTTTCCAATTGTATTAAGTAGTACAACGTGCCCGCACACGCACGCCCCCCAACATGCCACCTCCTCACATCGCTACTCTCCACTGAGACTTTGAGCAGCAAATCTAAAGCTAATGATCTTGCACAAATGTTGATAAGCCTGAATTAGCTTTCGACGCTGGAATCCAATGCACCATCACACCAGAGCTTTTTCTTATTCAGCAGAAGCGCAGAGACGAGCATGAGGTCCACTGCAGGAGTGGTTTAATGTTATCATTTATCTTTTCATTTATTTGACGGGCCCCATGGGCAATTTTCAACATGCGGATTAGTGCATGGTGTATGTTCTGACAGGGTGCTAAAAAACTAACTTGAGTACAACCCTAGTGCTTTCCTTAGGAAATGGAAATTTGCCAAAGTAGCAGCAAATCTGAGGTGTTTATTCAGGAAGTTTTAATATCTACACATTGAGTACATATGAAAATGCATGCGTACACCCTCGCACACATTATATACACTGTTATACCTTATATACTTAAGTTGTCCCTCGTTAACCAGTATTCCCATTGATCCTGCTTACAAATTTGAATTCTGAAGAATAATCTAATTTTTTGGGCTGCTGAATGTCTCAACAAATTCTTTAACTTTTGCACAACTATGTGTTGTGCAAAACATGATAGGTGTCTATAATAATTAGCACACTTGCCAAAAGTGCTTAGTACTGTTTTTCCTGATGACTGTGGCCCTCCTGAAACACTCCAAAATCATATTTAACCGACCAACAACTGAACTTTGGAGGAGTAGACTACTTGTGTACAGCATGCATACCTAATAAAGTGTGCATACAGTATATATAGAGAGGTGAGACTGCACCTGGCAGCCACGGTTGTGAATAACAACGTCCATGGCGGCAGAAATCACATCTAACGTAGCAGTTTCCCGAAATGCAGGCGTCTTCTTATATTCTCAGGAACGAGTTGCCCCAAGGTGACCAGAGTACAGTGCGGACAAAGCACTTTAGCCGAAACGCAGCTTCTCTTGACTCCGTGCTAGTCTAGGGGGGGGGGGGGAATCCAAGTGGGGGGAATCCAAGTGAATCCAAGTGAGGTTAATAGCGACGGTTCGTTGACATCTCGTCAGAAGACGGAGAGTGATATTAGTTTGATTCCAGACTTTTCAGCCTTTCACGGTATTGATCCCCCGCTCCCCAAGCGACGGATTTTCTTTAATTGAAGTAGATTTGCTGAGAGGATCTTTATGGAGTGGCTCTGTATCGGGGGTAAGAGGCAGATATTGGGAATGGATGTTATTAACAGAAATCGATGCTGAAGTGAGGCATCCCAGCCTCAGACAATGGAATCTGTGGCATTGTCTTTGACGTTAATGCACTCTTTTCTCATGAAAAATCATCTGCTTTAATGTCCGTTTAACTGCCGCAGCGGGTTCATTAAACGCTCGCCTACGGAGGCGCGGACGGTCGTGCGCGGCGGGCGTCTCCACACCTCGCTCCTGCCTCGTAACTCCCGCCGCCTCGGGACCCGCGTGCGCCCGGCTCCAGCGTGTCTGCATCGCCACGGCAACGGAGAGAGCGAGCGAGAATACCGCCAGCGTGGACCGGAGCCCCAGGTAGGGTCGGGTGGAGGTCAGCGCTCGGTGAAGATCAGACGCACAGCAGGTACAGGCAGAGGGCAGGTGGGGACGGATGTAGCTGGATCTCCGTGCCTCTGGGAGGACAGGTTTATTGGCCACAGAACTCACTCTGTACTGCGCCAGACAATTGAACGCTGAGTTCCTGCAGTGATACCCAGTCCTTGCACTCTCTCGGTCTTTATTTTCTCACTTTTTCTCTCTACTATTTCGAAATTGAATACGCTGCCAATACATCGAATGCATCTAGATCAGGAAAGATGTTTTCCCTTCCAAGTGTTTGGCTGTGTTTATTCAAATTATTGCAGCTTTAAGATATTGCATTTATTTTCATCATATGATATATTAATTTTTAATGGTATTTGTCGCGTATTATATGCGTTTCCCTAAGGGTCTTTATACACATATACCCAGCTCTCCCTCCCACATCGTCTATCCTCCTACACCTCTCCTTCAGTTTTTCCTCATCCCCACCTCTACCTTTCTTTTGTTTCTTAATTTCTCTTTCTCCACTTTCCTGCTTCTGTGTCCCCAGATGAGGGGCTCCGCAATCCTGTCTCGACAGACATATCTACACCCTTTGCAAAGCTTTGAAAATATGAATCGTATACCCTGTGTGTATACCCGGGGGAGTTACTTTTCTTTAGTAAACCAGCTCACCTTCCCCCTGCCATGTTGGTTTCGCAGAGCTATAAAACAGCTCTTCGGAAGGAGTACCGTGACAGGCCGCTGCTGGTTCGATCTCACAGCTTGTGCTTGGCTATTTCCTGTGCGAACTGGAAAACAGTTTTAGTGTTTGTGTGGCGGATTGCTGCTACGCCAATCACAGAATGTGTCGGTAACAAGGTTCATAAGACTGTTGGAATTCTAACGCTGCCTCCAATATTGGCGTAAGAATGTGTGAATGAGTCTTACTGCCCACATGCCTGAGAATATATGCTTGTGTGTGTGATTGCACACTAAAACTGCTCTTAACTGCCAAGGAATCGTGTGACATGGAATGCCTTATATATGGTATCCTTGAGCAGCGCTGTTGTTTCCTCCCACAGGCCAAAGACATGCAAGGACTTCAGTAGTTATGAGCGTGTGAGAGAACGGTGTATGTGTTTTGTGATGGATTGGTGACCTGTCCAGGGTGTATTCCTGCCTCCAGAACATCACTAGGAATCGGCATTTATGTAAAAGATGATCTCTGAAGGCAAATTTAATTACTCGTGTGCGTTCTATTAGCATTTAAAAATATTTTTCCTTTCCATCAAATCACTCATGTTAATTATGTGGTCAAGGACAAAGGCTGGTGCATTTCAAAGGGTAAATGGCGTCTTTAGGGGAGTGCGGACCAGTACAACAAATAATCTCTGACAGAGAACAGAAAAATGTTATCCTCCCTTAAAATGGGCAAATATAAAGCTCTTACAGAATGGTTTAAATAATCTTCACTTCAGTCACTGACTGTAGTGCAGGTGCTAGAGTGATGGCAATGCATTTCTTAGTGGGAATATGCTCACTGCAGTAAGGATGGTTAGATACATCACTGCCAATGTTCAGATTCTTCTAGGAGATGGAGCACGTGTACCAAAGTATGATGTCAAGCAAGGCATGTGTCAAACAGGGTATGTGTCAAACAGGGTATGTGTCAAACGGGGTATGTGTCACCCAAGGGATGTGTGAAACAGGGTTATGAATGTGTCACCCAAGGGATGTGTCAAACAGGGTTTCTTCTCCCCTTGGTGAGACTCTCTGTTCCAGTGCATGAATCCAGAATAATAAAACCAGGATAAGACAGTTTTGATGTATCACCTTTCACATAGAAACCGGAAAGTAGCTGAATCGCAGAATTCACCAGTCACCACAACTCCTTTGATACCAGCAGGTTGCAAGTTTGAATCTCATGATGAATGCTGCTATTTGACCCTTGGTTGAGAGATCCCAGCTGGAACGTCTCAGTTAATAAGATTTATGTCTGTGTTTTACCTAATACTTTTTACGGAGGGAATGTACAGAATGGTGTGGCGATGTAGACTTGGACATAACTGTGTTTTCACTCCTTGAAATGGTGCTGTAAGTTAAGTCTGTTTCACATCCACTGGATTCAGCCTTGCTTAGGGAGCTGTGCCGTGACTGTACTGTCTGGCTGAGGCTAATGGCTAACGGCACTGAGTTGCGTGAATGTCCAGTGACTGGTTAAGCAGTCCTTTTGGTAGACTTGCTGAGAGCGAGGAGCTGTGCTTTGACCCAGGGTGATATGGAGGGGTGGAGGAGGTTTTTAAGCAGATGGACCCCTTGGGCAGGGTGTGTGGGTTAAACACTCAGATATACACAGTGGGGACTGATCGTAGCTGTGCATTAGACCTCTCTGACCTCCCTCCCCTCCTCCTGTGGGGGGTCTCTCACAGCTCGGAACTCCAGCCCACGCGTTAAAGCTCCCATCATCTCGCTGCGTAGCCACCGTATCCCAGCAGCCCCTGGGAGCTCTTTCGCTATATCCTGGGGCTCACTCCTCCCTGCTGGCAGAGTGCAGCCGGCATGGCCTCTCTAACCAGGCCAGAGACCAGTATCAGAGAAGCCATCTGCAGAAGGGAGGTCAGGACTAAGAGCAGTTCAGAAACACGCAAGGAATAGTAAAACAACTCTTCTTTAAAGGGGTTATAGACTGTACTGACATATGAGACTCCCTGTATTTTTTGTTAAGACTCATCTGCTAGGGCATAATGTGAAGTGAGGATTATTGGCATAATGTTTAAAATACGACTTGATATTTGAATGTGCGTGTGCATATTCCTGACTGTGTTTTTGTGATAGTTTGTGCTTGCATGCGTACATGTGTGCATGTTTGTGAGTGTGTCAAGCGAGTGAGTGAGCCAATGTCTGTCAGTGAAGAGACGACAAATATAAAATTTAATCTGAGGAGAAAAATGAAACTTCACCAAAGGCTAAGCAGGTCACAGAAATGCCATCAAAATGCCATTTAAACAGGGCTTGGCCTTTGGAGCTCTTTCATCACATAAACCTGAGGGAGAAGCAAGGCCACTCTGATGTATGTGTGTGAGGCTCTCGCAGGGATGAAAAGGTCGTCTTTGATATCTGAAATGGCTACTGCTTCCCTTTGATATTGAGTATATCTGTGTCACCGAGAAATTCAGTAACAGAGATGGATTCACTCACTCTCTTTCTCTCACTTATACACACACACACACACACACACACACACACAGAGTGTGTGTCTGTGTGTGTGTGTGTCTTACATACAGTATGTAATGCATGCACATACTCTCTACTTTGTATATATAAGGGCTGTTAATGTTGTTTTCAAATCAAATGATCGCAATCCTGTGATCACATTTTTCACATTTCCTGTAATGAAGCCCTAATTGAACAAATTTCAGTTCAAAGTAAAGTAAATCAAGTCATTTCTAATTAAAGAACATTATGTAATAGCATTTTGGCGAATTTCAAGAACAATACCACAGAGTTGATATATATCTATTCAGCACACTATCGCAATTTGGTTCACTTTTGGTTTCCATTGAGCCTCCTGCTTAGACAAACATGTCTTCACAGACTTGGACATTCTGTATTTGGTAGACCCGATCCCTGAGAATTCCATGTTTTGTTTTCCAGGGCTACTAAACTGTGAGCATCAGTTCCCAGGGGACCACTAGTCAATTATCATAGCCCTGCATGGAAAAGATTGGCTGAAAATTGCATTCTGGCAGTTATGATTGTTTTCATTTCCCCTTTTTGACCAACATTAGCTCAGGCTTAGTCTGCAACGCAGCCATCTCTTTCAGCTTAGTCCACAAATCTTTTAAGGCATGGGAAACCATATTAAACCAATACCTCACATTAATTTGTCTTAGCAGGAATATATTCGCTAATGCAAGCTGGATATGCAGTTGGTGATAATATTTCATGATTTTATGATAATATTCATAGCTTGCATTTTTAGAAACCGTGTACAATGTTGCTTAACGAGTTATCTGCCAGTTAGCATTTGTGGAAAAGGAAGAGTTGGAATTGGGGATAATTCATTTTTCTTCTCTCTCATGACATTGGCAGTACGGATCAGAGATTTATGTCACCTTAATCCTCTGAGTTGCAGAGTGTTTCTGTAGGAGTAGCTAATCAGGCCCATGGGGGTAAACACTGAACTCACTTCAGTAAACAGCTTAAGCAGGACACAGGTGACTGAGACATGGGTCTGTAGTCTGGATTGGTCTGAAATTTAATACATTTCTGCATTCCGGCAGATTTCCCCCCTCTAATTTGCACAGTAGATTTATTTAGTTATTTAACACAAGCCTTTCTTATGCCACAGCCAATCAATATTTATACCCTTCATTTTGAATCTTTACCCATTTTTATAACTGGGGAAAAAATAGTGGATGAAAAGGAAACAAAGGGAACAAATTCTCACTGGTTTTGCCAACAGCATTTTTCTTCTCTTGGGTTCAATGGACTGCATTTATATTGTGCTTTTAGCCTAAGCGCTTTACAATTGATGGCTCTCATTCATCCATTAACACTCACACACCAGTGACGAAAGGCTGCCATGCGAGGTAACAATCAGCTTATCAGGAGCAATTGGGGGGTTAGGTGTCTTGCTCAAGGACACTTTGCCACACCCAAGGCGGGGACCCTGCGACTGCCAGATGACCGCTCTCACCTCTTATGATGGAACCTTTTGAGCACACTTATGAGGGGGTTTCCACACTGGTTTGTCTCGGATTAAAGAGAATGAAAGTAAATTAGCCTTTTTTTGCACTTCTGCTATTAATTATATTCTTGCAATCACACCTTCCTTTCCTATTAGCATTTTTCTCATGAGACATACAGGTAGAAAGGAGTTCGCAGCAAATATTCAGTGTTTCTTCTCCTGAGCTCTGAGGTTCTGAGGTCTTAAAGCGCTGTGGGTGTCGGCTCCACTGGCGCTGGGCCGACTGGCCCCGTGACACCGCCGCAGCGGATACCGGCAGAGGTCCGCCGAGCCGCGAGATGCCTGTCCTGTCCTCGCGTGTCCTTTGTCAGCGCTGACACGTTACGACAGATTCATAGCGACAGTACAAGCATAAACCTGTCACCATACTCCCTGCCCTCTATCAGAGATTCCTGAGTGACTTGTGCGTTAGCGGGGTCGAGGGTCCAAAGACATTTCTGTTCACTGCTGTTAAATGCCCTCCGTCTAGTTAGTGCACATGACCCACACAGCAAAGGCGTGGATGTGTTGCTCTACCTATTTTAAAATGAAAGGGATAGATTAATAATAATGGTTTTGTGTTGTGCTTTTGTATTGTATTGCATTTTATGTTGTAAACTCTGCTTGCTCCTCCCTTGGCCAGGGTTCCTTGTACAAGAGATAACCATCTCATGGTTAAATAAAGGTGTACGTGACTTTCAAACCTTACGGTCTCAAGGCAGCAGACAGTCACTATGTTTCAAGTGTCTCATGCTGCATTGCACTTTGGGTAAAGAACACTACAACATCAGGCTGAATACTTAACTAATATTTGGCTCCAGTGCCTTGTGGGAGCTAGGGATTATGGGATGTATTCACTAGGTGGGTGAAAGCATAGCTTCTTGTTAATCGTGCAAGGGTGTACATGTCTTTAAAGCAAGGATAGTCTATAATAGTATAGAAATATTTTATTTTGCAATAGAGAAGACTCAATATGTATGCTTGACTTCATGGAAATACAGTATGAGAAGTACAAAATATTTGGATTTAATTTAGCAAATAAGCAAAACAACATTGTCTTTCATTTGCCCTTTTTGACTCAGTTTTGAAGAAGTCAATTACAGGTTTTCTTCCAGTCAATATACATTCAATTGCAGTTATAAAAGTAACTCAATTGTAGCCTGATGCTCTATTCTGGTATAGACTGTGACTGTAGTGGGCTCTAGGGTATAGGTAATGCATATCCTTGCAAGCAGACTACTTTCGACCTGTAACTGTTTTTTTTTGTTTTTTTTTCACCAGTGCACTTTTCATTGTCCCATAAGCAGAGATTAATATTGTGTTCTTAGCAAGAAGGAAGATTAAGGACTCCTATAGAGCATAAACAGGAAGAGCAGATGTTGCACGGCGATGCGGACGATATGCGCTGTTGCTTGAAAGGTTAGACACACCGTTCAGCCGCGTGCAGCCTGGCATTATCTCCGCACAACCTTCTGACTCCTCTCTGTGGACCAGCTGTGAATTTCCATGCAAAATGGAGGCACCGCTGTTCTCCCTCTGCTTTTTGATACTTTAGATCTGCAGCGTAGCACGACATGACATCATTTATTCTATCTGCCAAGCTTCATCCACACAGCTGCATGACACAGCAATGGGATGTTGTCTTTGTTCAGTCAGAGAAAGATGTGTAAAAACTACCAAAGACGTCTTCTTCACAGTGACATCGCTAGCATAAACTTGTCACCCTGCCCCCAGCCTCAAAATGTACTCGAAATACGAATGATTGTTAGTTACTAAAGTCGGGTTGAAGAGGATTCATGTTTCTTAGTGTTCTCTGCCTAGTGCAAATAGTCACAACAGAATTTAAATAGTGCACCTTTATTAAAAGTCTGTTCAGGCTAACTGATAATATTTACTGATATGCAAGGGTACTCCAGTGCTTTACATGTTTGTGGTGCATATGATTTTTAACCTGCTGGTCATGTGACCTGATGATGTGCAAAATAATCTGCCTCATTGGTACTGACTGCATTTAACTGTTTCTAAGTATTATTGGCTTGATGGCTCATTTTAACATTTTTAGTTCAGTGTTCCATTTTTAACAAGCAATTCTGTTCTGATGTTACATGAAGTGGAGGGGTATGGAGGGGGTCAGAAATACTTCAAATCTTCTGTAGGATATCTCTTGCAGACAAAATAAAATAGTGTGAAATGGAATAAACTTGACTGGTAGGAAATACTTTTTGTTTCTCCTCCTGTGATAATAAAACCATATGTCTGAGAAAGTTCAAAAACCAAGAAAACTGTTGGAATGGAGTTTAAATCAGGTGCTAAACGGATCTGAGAAGGTCCAAACTAGGTAAACTTTAATGTGTGAGGGTTCTTGATAAAACTTGACTGCAGAAACATTGAATTTCTTCCTGTCCACAGACAAAAAGCGAAATGTAATTTCAGAGCGATCGCTCCCCTTGTTTATGAATATTTCAGTGATCTCACCCATGATAGCGTGAGGGAAAAAAAATTATGTGTTCTTCTCCCATCCCCTCCCCCTCCCCCCATGAGATGTGGTCTTTCCAACTGACAATAAAAGAATACTTGGATAAATTAACTTTCAAATAGCTGGAGCGATGTGTCAGTGGTATGGCTTGATTAAGGCTGGGGTTAAGTGAGGCCTCTGGTGGAGCTGTGAAACACCAGCTGTGCAGCATTCTCAAACTGAGGCCTGGGACTGGAGATTTGAAGGAATGAGGAATGTAACCCCTTTCTCAAAATCACCATGGAAACTGAATGTTCTCGCAGAGGGTCTGTTGTGGGAATATTGGTCCTTGTGACAGTTAAAACGCATCAAAAAGTGATGCATGTCTGCAGAGTTATTGAGGGAAATGTAACTTGACAAAGTTATTTTATTGTAGATCTATATTCGCTATGAAAACATAGGGACTTTGAGATTTCCTCTGTGCTTAAATAAAATAATCAGCCACTCATCAAAGATTCACAACCTTCTCCAAAAATAAATAAATTATACGATACTTTATTAATTTATTGTGCTGTTAAAGCTTATTTCTTAAGCACAGCAGTCCTGAAGTGAACTAAGTGAGAAACTATATGATAAATTCATATTATCTTTTATTTATCGATTTGTTGTGTACGATTTGTGTACTTAAAAAAAAAAAAAAAAAATCATGATCATGCATTTATAAACTGGTATTCATCTCATAATCTCTAAGCACTTTGCTGGGCTACAACTGGTCAGTTCTTGGTAGCTTGAATGCTCAAGATGCTACCTTGAAAACGAATGGGTTAAACTCGCAGCAAAACCATTTAGTATCTTGCTATGTTCAAATTTGAATGAGGTGCATTGATAATAATTACTGTGATCCTGTGCTTATTTAATACTATACCTGCACTTAATTTTCTGCATATTTCTGTGTAGGCCATTCAAGTGGCTGTTGTTGCTAGAGGTGAGGTTGTAACAAACTGGAGGGTCAGAGGGACATGGCACCTACATAGCTAACTTCATAGCTAGTTAGTCTGTCGATTGACTGTAGGCATAATGACAATGGCAAATGGAAATTATTTATATTTGTTATATGACCATCCTGACAAATTACTGAAAAGTGGTAGCCGGACCAGGCAGTTGGATAGTGAAGAAAGAATGCCAAGCAGTTCTCACTTTGAGGCTACCATG
This sequence comes from Conger conger, assembly GCF_963514075.1. Classification (NCBI taxonomy): domain Eukaryota; kingdom Metazoa; phylum Chordata; class Actinopteri; order Anguilliformes; family Congridae; genus Conger; species Conger conger. Next base: position 27,727,053 of record NC_083776.1, on the reverse strand, counting down.
CTACAGTTAATGTCCCCCCTGAGGAGGTAAATTCAGCGCCATTGTGTGGCACTATTCTGAGCCGGAATTCTCCCCATGCCTTTGCAGGAGCTGGAGAGAAGGAGTGACAAATAAACTGGGGGATGATTTGGTTGCTATGCTGCTAGAGACATGTTGAGAAATGGAGAAGAACACCTTTCTCTGTGATAAGTGTCCTAGGATCCTTTATGACCAGTGAGTGAGTCAGGGCCTTTAATGCATCATGTGAAGGATGCAGGTAGCCATGACCTCACTGTGACCTCACTCCTTCCGAGTGACAAGAAAAGTGAAGCCATTTCACCAAGCAGCTACCATTTATTTTTTGTCTTGGAAAAAACCCAGAACCAATAAAGAGATGAAAAATATTACTCTTTCCTCTTGTTCACATTGTCTTCAGCCCAGAGAGCCATCATGCACCGCAGTAATTACTTTTGCAAGGTCAGTTATTTTAAAGCTTTGAAAAATATTTCATTGTTTTTGTTTCAGCTGACAAAAGGCCCTGTGTTGAAGGATAAAATCTCCCATAAACCCTGTTTGATTCACATTTCATTGTTAGGTCTCCAAAAAGATAAATTTAAGCTTTAACTAGCCAAAATCAATAATTACCAGTAAAACAAAAGGGAACATCTTTTTGCCTGAGTGGGGTTATAGGGAGATATTGTTCTGGGTTACAGAAATAGCACCTGGAGATGCACTTAAATCACTTCCTACATTTACTCAGCTCTCCAGAACAGCTGGGCATGGAACTTCTATCTGATGTCTGGGTAGTGAGTGTTTAGTTCTCTGGCTTTTGTTCACTTAAATAGATTACAGAGTGCTTGTCTGCAACAGTAAAGATCTTTTGAAATGTTTTGTATGTGTGTGTGTGTGTGTGTGTGTGTGTGTGTGTGTGTGTGTGTGTGTGTGTGTGTGTGTGAGTGTGTGTGTGTGTGTGTGTGTGTGTGACATTTGCATGCAGTTCAGATGTTTAGAAACTCTTTCTTTAGAGAAGCGCTCCCCATCGACCCCACTTGTTCTCATGAGCTGGAGCCCTTGGAGCTCTCAGGAGCCTTCACCCCTGGCTGTGGTCCACGGTAGTGGGACAGTTGGGCTGGTCCAAACAGTGATTGAGTGGCAGGGTTTCTTTGGTTACCACTGAATTACTCCTCCCACATACTTATGCCCCATTACCCATTACCCATCCAGTCAGCGCAAGCTGTCTCCTGTAGTACTGTGTAGCCTGCAATGCTGGAAACGGTTGCTGGGTTGCAACTGGGCAGTACACAGGCATCAGCTGAGCCTCTCCCTGTGTGGGTGCTGGTGACACAGCAATGACTCCAGAGGCACAATTTATTCCGATTCAGGAAGGAAGAAATGTTCCAGTGTCTAATGTTTGAAACATTTCTGGGGTATTGTGAAACTATTGTTCACCCGTATTCAGCTGTGCATGATAACGGTTGAGATTCAGCACTACGTATTGAAATTGGACTTGCTTTCAGTGTCAACTGTGGTCAAGTGGCGTGTTCTTGCATCTCAGTACCTCTGAGGGCCAGGAGTATCCTCCATATTTATTCATGACTCAATGCATATTCAGCAAAATAAATCAGAGCGAGCGAAATGCGGGCAAACTGAAGGTGTAATCGTTGCCAAGCCTAATGGGTCTCTGTAGCACTTAAACCCACTCCTTCAGAGTGTTTCCTATTTTGTTGTGTTTACAGAATTAGCCTGCAGTTCACATATTTCTGTCTTGCTTTTTCTCAAAACTGTTCCAGAGAAGGTCCTTAATGAGGCCCAGGAAGCAGCAAATGAGAAGAATTTATGTCCTTTTTAACCATCCTTTCAAAGAAGGAAAAAGAAAGAAACCAGCTAAAAGAAATGTGGGGGGGAAACTAAAATAATAATAAGTATGGGGCCTATTCACACCGAAACTGTCCAGAACTTTCTGCACAGTGCCCATTTTGGACGGTGGTTTGGCAGCATTTATCTACAGTAATGTAACAGTGAATGTTGTTATCTAGCGTGAACTATCACTAACAACAGATAAATTACTTCTTTCATGGTTCTGTTTATTTTCCTAACATTTCTCCTCATAGGTTTCACTGACAATTAGTGGAACTCAAGTACCAGTATATATGTCCACTCATGTAGTGTGCTTGATCAGAGCATTTCTGTATTTATCTACCTTCCCACCTTTTCTCCCTTTGGAATACCTTATCATGTATCTGTGCTACTAACTGGACCTCCGACTACTGATGAGGGATAGTGCGGACAGGCTCTCGCTGTCAGCACAAAGCGCACGGAAGTCAGGCTTGCACAGAGAGGAGGTGTGCAGTTTAACAGGGGGACCAGCTGGGTCGCTGGAGAAAGATGTGAACCCTGCTAACGGAACCCTCTGTGATGCTACTACCCGTTGTGTTGCCTGTCAAGTGCTACTGGCAACAGCTGGCGCTGGTGTGGGTGAGATTTGATGCATTGACTCAAGAGCCGTGCCTTAACCAGATGAGCCACCGAGCCGCCTTCAACTGGAGGAAATTGACGTTTTACAGCAGGTGCAAGGAAGTGGCTCCAAATATACCTGCTTTTGAACAGGTGTACGACGCAGGTGTGAGTAACGGTTTAGAACACACGCACCCTTCTGACTTAAGCACTGGAGCTTGAGCAGGTGCGTGCCATAGGCCTTCTATGTATGAATAGGCCCCTATGTGATAGGCATAGCTCTCTGTTTTGTGAACATCCATCATCTTCTTTTCTATCTGACAACTGTAGTGGAGTGAAAGCGTCACAGGTCCTGCAGTGGAATTGCTTGGATCATTTGAACACTTAAAATGGTGGAGATCCGAGAAAGATGTGGTCTGTGTTTAATTGAGCTGGCGAGGATGGAGGATAAGTTTAAACGTGTGTGTGTGTGTGTGTGTGTGTGTGTGTATGCATGCATGCATGCTCACTATGTTGTTGATGGATGCATGCATGCTCACTATGTTGTTGATGGGGGTCTTTTCACTTTTCATTTCAGTCTAGCGAAGGGGCTTGAGCTCCACTGTCATTGGATGCTTAAATCACCTCTGTCGCTTCTGGCTAAATTACCTTGCATGATCTCATGCATCAGAATAAGGCACTGTGTATATGTGTATGTGTGCATATGTGTGCATGCAACAGAGAGAGAGAGAGAGAGTGATCGCCATTTTGTGTCCATATGCAGAACTTAAAGTATGAATATAGACAATTCGGGGGTGTACATACATTTTTAGGTGTAAAAGTTTCAAAATGTAAAAGTGCCCTTTTCATAAAAATACCTCTCTTTCCGATAATTCTAATTTCCACCAAATGTACATGTTGTGATTTTAATAGCGAGATATCCCTACAGATGTCTGCTTTGCCAAATGATGAGATGAAGATGGATCATTAGCCAGGGCCTTTTAACACAAAGTTTATTTTTGTACATTTGTATTTTGTCATCAGACATGTCTGCGCTAATACTATTCGCCTGTCTAGCCTGCTGATTTGAACACTCTGTGAAGGGATGCTTTGTGTTTTTAGTGGAAAACAAATGTGACAAATATAAATGACAGACCTTACATTTGGCATTATTTGTGATATTAGCTAAATAGTATTTAATTTTAATTACACTTGATTCTGTGTTTTCTTCACCTTTAAAATACAGTTGAATATTTTTGTTTTATAATTAGTGCTTCATATATACACACTTAAATGTTTCAGATCAAACAAATTTTTATATTAGTCAAAGACAACACAAGTAAACACAAAATGCAGTTTTTAAATGAAGATTTTTATTATTAAGGGAGAAAAGAAATCCAAACCTACATGGCCCTGTGTGAAAAAGTGATTGCCCCCTAAACCTAATAACTGGTTGGGCCACCCTTAGCAGCAACAACTGCAATCAAGCATTTGCGATAACTTGCAATGAGTCTCTTACAGCGCTGTGGAGGAATTTTGGCCCACTCATCTTTGCAGAATTGTTGCCACATTGGAGGGTTTTCGAGCATGAACCGCCTTTTTAAGGTGAGAACAGGTGTGGCAATAATCAGGCCTGGGTGTGGCTAGAGAAATTGAACTCAGGTTTGAGAGAGCACAGTTAAGTTATGTTTTAACAGGGGGGGCAATCACTTTTTCACACAGGGCCATGTCGGTTTGGATTTTTTTTCTCCCTTAATAATAAAAACCTTCATTTAAAAACTGCATTTAGTGTTTACTTGTGTTGTCTTTGACTAATATTTAAATGAGTTTGATGATCTGAAACATTTAAGTGTGACAAACATGCAAAAAAAATAAGAAATCAGGAAGGGGGCAAACACTTTTTCACACCACTATATATATATATATATATATATATATATATATATATATATATATATATATATATATATATATATATATATTTATTTTTTATTTTTATTATTATTATTTTTTTATGCAGCTAATTATGTGACATTATGCCAAGGCCTGAAATTAACTAGTTCATTTTATGAATCATTTGACACTGAAAAGGAGGTGGGTGTGATGTTTCACAGTGCATGTTGCTGGGGAAAGCAGAGCTTAGGCTCTTGTAGGTGTGAAAACGTTTTAACACAGATGTCAGTAACTACTGAAGAACAGGCTTGCACTAATCTTGTGCAGTAAACACAAACACAAACTGAAATCCACATCACAGTCTTTAATTTGCCATTTTCTCCAGACGAGTGCTGCCATACACTAGGTGCAATGAACAAATTAAATGCTGTTTGTTAGCTAATGCTGTTGTTTTTCTTTGTTTTGTTTTCCGCGTCAACTCTGCATGGCTTACCCAAACAATAGTTTCACCTGAACACTAAAACTTTTAATCTGTGTGAAAATACAATGAAACTCACCCAACTTAAACTGAATTCCATATACACAGTAAATGTGGGTGCGTGCGCATGCGTGTGCGTTTTTGTGTGGATGTACAAAATAGACATTGTTCAAAAGAACACTGCAACACTGTGAGTGTTGCAAACAACATGACAGCTTTTGTTTGTTTTTGACATCTTTTTGACTCACTATCCTTTTACTGGAGTACTGATTGCTGGATATTTAACATTCAAGAAAGGTTTTTGTGCTCAAATATAAAACCACTGTACCCCACCCTGGACATTCTGTCCTCCCACTAAGCCACAATCCACACACAAAAGTGTGTGTGTGTGTGTGTGTGTGTGTGTGTGTGTGTGTGTGTGTGTGTGTGTGTGTGTGTGTATGTGTGTGTGTGTGTGTTTGTGTGTTTGTGTGGGGGTGTGTGCATGTGCATGTGTTTTTCTTTTTCCTGACGATTCCCCCATTGTATATCCATGGATTGCATTGGCTTTGCATCTCTAGGGCATTCAAATTTGAGATTTGATTTCAGTCGACTTTTTGCCCATTCAATCACACTGACGCCAATATACGGTGTGGATTTCTATTGCTCCAGCACAGAGACATAGGTCAAGGCCAGCTTTCTTATGTTCTGGAAAAGTCAACACAGCAGGGCAAGGGTAAAAATGTCTGTGCACTTATGTTCTTGTCATAGATAAGTAATAGGATTTTGTCTTATTTATATATGTATGTTTTTTATGTATGTATTGCACATACAATCATGTACAAACAGGCGCACGCACACACACAGTAAAATCTATTAAAAGGTCTATTAACGTAATGCGTCTTGTTCTTCTAGATTAAAGATTAATTTTTTTTATGTAGCAAGAATAGTGTGCTTCATATAATATTACTTTAACTCTGTATTAAAAGTCATCTTTATCTGCAGATAATTGTGAGATTTTTTTTCAGAAACGCGCCTTTCTTATGTTTTGTGCTGCCTCTTTTTGAGCCCACGCAGTGCTGCAGTATAAAGCCTAATTGACTATGCTGTCAGAGGGGAGAAGGTCCGTCACTCTTTCTCAGGAGAAATTTCATGCGCATCCCGCTGGCGGAGGACAGCGCTCCCTGCCTCCTCCTGGAGCTTCCTCATCTCTGACTGACGGGAGCGGACCTGCGGGCCATTTCCCGGCAGGAGGAGTGAAGCTATCATGTGAACGCTCAGATAGAGAGGCAATCAGAGGGCCCTGACCCTGCTGATGAAGGCACTCAAGCAGGCTGTCAGCAGCCCTCTCCCTGCTCCAGCCTGCCCTCCTCTCCTGCTGCAGCTTGCCCTCTCCCTGCTCCAGCCTGCCCTCCTCTCCTGCTCCAGCCTGCCCTCCTCTCCTGCTCCAGCCTGCCCTCTCCCTGCTCCAGCCTGCCCTCTCCCTGCTCCAGCCTGCCCTCCTCTCCTGCCTGGCTCTGCCCTCTCCCTGCTCCAGCCTGCCCTCCTCTTCTGCCTGGCCCTGCCCTCTCCCTGCTCCAGCCTGCCCTCCTCTCCTGCTCCAGCCTGCCCTCCTCTCCTGCTCCAGCCTGCCCTCTCCCTGCTCCAGCCTGCCCTCTCCCTGCTCCAGCCTGCCCTCCTCTCCTGCCTGGCTCTGCCCTCTCCCTGCTCCAGCCTGCCCTCCTCTTCTGCCTGGCCCTGCCCTCTCCCTGCTCCAGCCTGCCCTCTCCCTGCTCCAGCCTGCCCTCTCCCTGCTCCAGCCTCCCTCCTCTCCTGCTCCAGCCTGCCCTCCTCTCCTGCTCCAGCCTGCCCTCTCCCTGCTCCAACCTGCCCTCCTCTCCTGCTCCAGCCTGCCCTCCTCTCCTGCTCCAGCCTGCCCTCTCCCTGCTCCAGCCTGCCCTCTCCCTGCTCCAGCCTGCCCTCCTCTCCTGCCTGGCCCTGCCCCCCACACTGGCCCCCGTGCCCGGGGAGAGCGGGCTGGCCAGGTGCCTGACCGCAATGCGATTTAGGAGCAGACCCTGCAGGAAGACCCTGGGTGAGTGGAACGGTCTCACATGACATCAGTCTGGCAGGGGGAAGCAACACAGGAGAGCAAAGACCCAGTCAGGTCTCCAAGCTAACATTTCAACCAGGCGGCACGTGCTCCTAAGTCTAAGAAATTAGGAAAACGCAAATGCATCCCAATTAGTTGCGCTCCATTTTTCCCCTTCAGTTAACATAGTTTTCAGGGGAGAGTGCTCCTAAAATGGGAGCACTGGAGAGCTCTGCCTGTGCTGTTCCACACAGGGGAAGAGCCATCTCCCGCTCCCACAGGACTGGGACCGAGGTGTCCGCTTCGTTGCCAGAACTGCATTAGGGCCTGGATTGAATCGCCGTTTGTACTTTACTTTGAGTTGCCAAATTAGTGTTTTTGTGTGTTATTTTTTTCTTTGGAAATGCAATTTGGTGA